>NC_087350.1:54085229-54710229 GCF_030014295.1 Loxodonta africana | reverse complement strand
GCTGAAGAATAGGAGTACTTAGCTAGAGCACTTAGCTAGAGAGCCACAGACAAAGCAGAATCCAAACCCAGGTCTGACTCCAAAGCCCTCGCTCTTTCCACAACAGCTCATGGCTTTGTCTGGGATTCTCTGCCTTCCTTTCCCCACTCTGATGCAAGAGGCTTCAAAGGGAAAGCATCCCTGCTGAGTTCTTTTATCGCCCAGCTCCTTCTCTTGTGACTGGAGCTTGGGGGAGCCACAGGGAGGAGCAAATAATGACTCCATGGTTCAAGACTATGGTCCTGGTTGGGATCTTAGCAAACACTGACTTCCCGTTGGAGGAAATGTTTCCCATGAGCCACTTGGTGTGCATGTTATGTTACTCCAGGGCTGCAAAGAACACATTTTACTCTGCTCTCTAAATAAGACTCAGAAGCAAGTTGCCAGAAATGAGGAAAACATCAGTAATTTTGCCATTTTATGCTAAAGCTCGGTGTGTGTGTGAGTGCGTATGTGTGTAGGCATTATGCTGCATGGTTTTTCCAGTTATATCAAAATTCAGGGCTTTGGTTACTAGAGGTGGAGGTAACTGAATATGTTGACTGTTCTGCAAAGCTCCTTTGTCTCCAGGAACATTAAAAAAAAAAGGCGAGAGAGAGAGAGACTTATTTCATGAGGAAGAAAGTCATATGCCATATGGAGAAATTTCTCTCGCGTTCAACAAACCAAACAGAAGATTGGCAAAAATATCAATCAAGGCGAGGTGGATTTTGGGTTAATACACACCATGGTTAATTTACCTCACTGAGAGGGGAGGACAGCTCTCAGCCACTGGGAACGTGAGGTCTCTGTCAGGAGGTTTCATCGCTTCTGAGCTCTAAGGGAAGGTGCTCAAATGCCCAACATTTCAAGCCCAAGTCTCAATTAGAAGGCCAAGAAGTATAGGGCATTAATCAAGAAATGAAATAAATAAATAAGAAAATTAGGCTATTTTGGATGACACTCTGCCAATCACAAGGCAAATTCCTGGTGCCAGAGAAGTGGCAGGAACCATTTTCCAGCCTGTGAATGTCTTCAAATGTGTGAGAATGAAGGAAGGAGGGAGGCAGAGGAGTCATCCCTTTTGGCTTCACTTGTCTTGACACAGCCACATTCAAGAAGGAGCTTTTACCTTCGTCCCTTTATACTTTTCAGGAAGCCAGAAGTCAGGCTGAGGACAATACAACACGTTCACATACACTATGCTTTACATGATTTCATCTTATGTTCCAAAAGATCAAGTGAAAGAGGACTTGCAACCCCATTTGTGTGGCGAGGGGCTGGAGCTGTATGTGGCCCGCAGAGCCCTTCTTGGGTATTCAGCAGAATAAGAGCATAACAGGCAGCCTAAGCCCCAGCTCCCCTAGATACTAGCTGAACAAGGACTCAGTTTCTCTGAGATGTTTCACTTCTATAAAACAGGGACAAAATCTTCTCCCTGTTGGGTCACTGGACACATTAAAGTACCACGTAAATCAGTTATGATGCTGAGGAAGGAGCGTATTTGGAGCCAGGGGCCTCGGTATGAGTCCTGGCTCTGCCTTTCACCAACCACAAGACCTTGGACAAGTCACTTACTCTTCTGGGTATCAGTCCCTGAACTGTGAAAGGAGGATGATGATAGTCCTCATCCTCCACTGGGTTTTGGGGAGGATGAGAGGATGTATGTGAAAGTACTTTGTAAACTGAGAAGCAAGGAACAGATGTTAGATTCATGTGAGAAAGAGAGTTGGTTCGAGAAAGGCACAGAACACCACTGCAAATGTCTGGGCGCCTACCCAGCCTGGTCTATTCCTACCCCTCCTCTGCCCCATAACCCCCCCCCACCTACATTTTCAGGATTACCTATTCTGAATTTAAAACAGAGGCTGATGGAGAGTTGAGAAGACAGGCTGGACAGGCCTGATTGAGGTGCAGTCCTCGTCTCCAAGACTCAATGAGAAGACCCAAGCCTGGGCACTGAGGGACACGGAGACACAACCCAGGGTCAGAGGAAGCCATCGTCCACTCAGGGTCTTGGGACAGCCGCCGTGCTCTGCAGGGAGAACAAGCCAGCTAGGGGCACAGAATCAATAAATCAGTTTGGCAAGGTTTAGAAATCCATGATCATTAAGGGCATCTGCAGGCTAAGCGGAGAACCAGCACTATAATGCTGCCTCCTCACCTACTGAACATTCGTATTACTTCAACAGGTACCTGCTGGGCCCCAAGTCTGGGCCAGAGGGGTGACAGGGATCCACCACATGCCTGACCCTGAGAGAGCTTGCAGCTTGGTGGGACTAAATGCTGTGATACCACAGGGTCTAAGCGTGATAATAAAGGAACTTTCGAGGTTCTCGGAGTGGTTCATTCTGTTTGGGGGATTGCAGCGAGGACGTTTGAGCTGGACTTTGAAAGGTAAGTATGAGTTCGCCATTGGACAAAGTGCACAGGTCATTCCAGTGAGTGCAAGGGTGGGACAACATACTCACTTACCGTTCACCGTGTGATAACAACATTTACAGAGTCATGGCGGCAGGGGTCATGGACAAGGCGCAGGGAGTACGGCAGTCCTTGGGTTACAAACATCTGACTTATGGACAACTCCTAGTGAGGAACTACAACAGAAGCTATTGTATTAAAAATTTGAGTTAAATACAGTGGTTCTTAATAACGAACTCACCACTATTCCAAACATTGCATGGTTTGGAAGTGCTTCTTAAGTGTTTTATATGCATAGAAAGGTAAAGTATATACTATATACTAAGACAAATATTTGACTAATGCTAAATTAGAACCATATGTACCTGTTCCAACTTACCTACAAGTGCGGCTTAAAGACAGTCTTGGGAACAGATCTCATTAGTAACCCGGGGACTGCCTGTACTGCAGAGGCTGAGTCATGAGGTGTGTAGACCAGGTGTGGCTTTTAGGGTGGAAAGAAAGGAAGGAACTAGATTATAAGAGGCTTTGAGAGTCAGACTCAGGAGCGTGGGCTTTATCTGGGAGGAGATGAATTTTGGATTCAGCAAAATTCACGGTGAACTCTGTGATTTTCCAGTTCCTTCTAGGTGGATAGAGATGGAGGAAGACTTGGAAAGAGTTGAGTGGCAGGGAGACTGATAAAGTCCAGGTAAGAGACGATGAATCTAAGCTAAGAAGAGTGGACAGAGGCCTAGAGGTCCTGCCTCTGCATATGGGGAAGGGCCAATGAGGGCAGCACTTGCTAACAACGGCACTGAATCCAACAGGTAGACTGCATTCTCGGCAGGTCCCTGGGGACACAGCCCCTGCCCACAATAACAGAGAAACTGCTAATATATCAGACAAGAAGGAAGGGAGCAGGCAAGGTCCATGTGCAGGGGCTAAGGAAGCTGTCCAGGGTCACACTGGAAGGGGCAAGACAGGCATGGCAGGGAAGGGTGGGTTGGAGCCAGTGGCCCAGTTCTGCTGATCTGCCCTGTTCTTTGAAAGGAGATTCCCTCCCCTAGCTGGCCCCATCAACTTTTGATGCATACGTTCCGGACAGAACAGGCTGAGCCGGCTTTTTTTATCTACTCATTGAACCCACTCTGGAGTGTCCGACCCTCCAGGCACTCAGCCAGGGGGATACACACGTGTGGACAGAGCAGTGTGTGGTTGGGCCTGTGGTGGAGCCATGTACCGGGGCTACTGAAGCCAGGAGGAGGGAGAGACTGACTAGGCCCTAGGCAGCTGGGAGTGGTGTCTCAGGACAGAGGGCAACTGGCCTGGCTAGCAAAGATTAAGGTATTAACCAGACAAAAAAGAAGGCAAAGAGTACTCCAGAGGCAGAAAGCATGTGCAAAGGCACAGAGCTGTGAAGCAGGGTGGCCTGCTCTAGAAATAGCAAGAGGGTAGGTATGGCTGGAGGGAGGTGTGCCTCAGTAGGAGAGGGAGCAAGAGCAGGAGGGACTGCGGGAGAAGAGGCTGGAGGTGGATCCTGGGGCCCTTCAAAGGAATGGACTTATCCATAGGCAGAGCTCAGGGACTCGGCTCTATGTTCAGCTGCCTGTGGGACCTCAGCTCCCTTGCTGTGTTCGCTTTTAAAACGAAAACAACCACCCAAAAAACCCATTGCCATCGAGCAGCAACCCTATAAGACAGAGTAGAACTGCCCCATGGGTCTTCCAAAAAGCCAGTGGTAGGTTCAAACTGCAGACCTTTCAGTTAGCAGCTGAGCTCTTAACCACTGTGCCAACAGGGCTCCATGTTCCTTCTAAACCAAACCAAGCCCATTGCTGTTGAGTGGATTCCGACTCATAGCGACCCTATCGGACAGAGTAGAACTGCCCCATAGTGTTCCAAGGAGCACCTGGCGGATTTGAACTGCCAACCTCTCAGTTAGCAGCCATAGCTCTTAAGCACTCTCCCACCAGGGTTGTCTGCTTTTGCTATCACTTCACTTATACCTCGTCTAATCACCACAGGGGGTAAATACAGAAGGGCTTCCTGTTAGGAATCCTTGCAGCGGGAGAAGCCTCCCCTGGCTCATGCTGATAACAGAGCAGCCTCTAAATTCTTCCTGCTAGATGATGTTAAGAAAAAAGGGCCCACTTTGTCACGTACATCTTGTAAAATGGCAGCCTCATTTCCCTAACAATCGCAGCTGAGATTCTGTGTCCTCCAGGGGTTTTAGGGTGTGGGGCTCACTCGGGCCTAGCCTACAGAAAAGGAGGTCTTTCTAGAAGCAGGAGCACCTTTACTGACAATGACCACGCATGCAGAGCACGGGTGGGAGAGAACATTCTCACTGTGAGAGCTAAAGATTTTATATTGCCCCAAACTATGTGGCTGGAATACAATCTATTGGTATTATTTCTTCTTCTTCTTTTTTTAATTCGGTGTACTTTGTTGGTTTTAGACCTTAATATTGCATTCCATTTTGGCACATGAATGCTTACTGAAAACCAACTTCAAGAAATGGTGTAAAGTTAGAGCTTTGTTTAAAAGACCCATTGCTACTCCCAGCTGATGACAGACGTGCCAGGACACATTTATTTGGGTCTTTTGCTGTGAAATCCATTTGCTATGGTGGAGGGGACTGGAGGCACAGGCTCTGAGTCTTCATGCTGTTCCTAACAGTGGACCATTTAGGAACATTAATTGCCCTGCCCCATGCCAGCAGACTCTGACAGACAGTAGAGGCCAAGGGCCCCAGCCAGCTGAGCCAGAGCAGGGTGGATCCACCAGTGGTTTGCATTTGGAGCTGGAGTCACAAATGGGGCAGCTGAGCAGAAGCTCACCCGGGGATGTAGAGGAGCTAGGAGTCCACAGGCAGGCCTGGGCCAAGTCCTGGCTCTACCATGGGACCTCCCAGGCCTTTCTTTCCTCATCTGAAAATGGAAATGACATTACCGAGCTGCCCAGGGTGACAGGAGAATCAAGCTGATGACATTTCCAAAATGTTCCCATGTAGGAGGCATTCAGCGCACATCAGGCTCCTCCTGTCCTCTTGATTTTAGGCCACGTGCCCTAATTTTTGCTAGGAAAATTAAGTCATTCCAAGTTTTTCCTGTCACCAAACACCCCCGACTGGGCTCTGCTGGGCCTGCTTACAGGAGGCCTCTTAACTAGGGCTGGGCTGTGTGTCTGGGTTCTGCCCTGTGCTAGAAGAGCAGGAGGGAAGAGGCTTTGCTCCTGGAGAGTGGGCTCTGGCAGAGGCGGGGCAGGCGAGGACTAGCCCTCTGCCCTACAACTCACCAACAATTGGAGACAACTTGAGTTAACATCCTACTATTTGCACTTAAAAATACTTCTGGGAGGGTAAAGCCACAGAATTCATTTCAACAGGCACTTTCTCAGCACCTTTTCCAGGTTGTGTTGGGGACTTGTGCTGGGAGACAGTAAAGGATATTAGAAGGAGGAAAGCCAGAAAGAAAAGAATTAGGAGAAGAAGGCCATATGTACTTGTCTGGGACAGATTTCCACCTGCCATGGCCCTCCCCCTTGTCCTGCATTTGCAAGCATTTTCTGAGTCTTAGGCGCCATGCCAGTGCCTTCAAAGACTTTTCTTCGTCTTTTCTCTGAGTTGATGGTCAGCTCTGTCCAGGGTCCCAGGATCCTTTAAAGAGGACCTTCTGGGAAAGGGTCACTTTAACCCCAAAACTGCAACAGTGTCTGGAGAGCTTGGCTTTGCAGGGGCCACCTCCTGTCTGCTTTGTCATCAATGGACCCTTGACCCTGGCTTGCCCGCAGGTACCAAAGTGCTACCTGTTGCTGCCTCTAAGGCTTCCCCTCTGACATGGTGGCTGTCTGCGGACACAGATAGAGACAAGAAAAGGGTCTCTTGGAAGGAAGAACTTGGTTCCCCTTTTCCTAACAGTAGGTCTAACACCTGGAATTTTGACCCTTGTTTTAACCCTGACCCTTATCCAGAACTTGTTTGCCTCCTCTCGGCAGCTCCCCCTCCTTCCCCGGCAGCTCCCCCTCCTTCCCCGTGCACCTAGCACTGGGCTGGGTGCATAGTGGCCCTCTGGCAGTGCTGTGAACTGGCTTGCCATGTGCTGAGCGCCTTGTCCATGGAGGTGTCCATTCAGAGGTCACATGACCTCAGGTCAGGAAGGTTGGAGAGGGGATCCCTGCTTTGGGGTTGAAGTCCAACAAAATCCAACAAAATGACCTCTGAGGATCCTGTCAGTTTGGAAACTCAAGGAGCCTGACTTAGTTACCTCTTAGTTATTTCTTAATTAATAACAAACTGAACATTGCAGCAACAAGGCAAACTGATCAGTTAACTACACCCATGTAGCACATGATTGGGATGGGAGATCAGCACACGACCACTTGGTATTTCCACCTCATTTTCACAGGTTGAGTGGTAGGAAATAAACCTGATGTTCCCAAGCTTTCACTGGTAGTCTCTTGGAGGCCCCAGCACACCCCGGATTCAGCTTCTTTGAGCTTTTCCCTCTCCACAGCTCTCAGTCTCTGGATTGTTGGTGCCCCATGCCTCAAATTTAGCGGTTTCATCCCGGTTGTTACTTTCTGTGAGCTCAGAATAGAAGATGCCATCTGTCACATTTTAGGATGTCATATGTCCACTGAGGAATTGCAAGCAGGGTGGATCGCCAAAAGGCACTGGGAGGAAGGCAGGCGAGAATCAGTCTTTCAAAGCATGGCTCAGCGGAACATGGAGAAAATTAGCAGGAATCTCAAGACGGAAATTCTCGGCAGCATGCCATTTCTCCACAGGCAGGGAGCCCAGGGGTTCATCTGGAACCCTGAAGGGCTCTCTCCTTCTAGAAGGACAGAGAAGCCCTCAGGACAGAAAGTGTTTGGACTGGGAGAGCTTATTGGCACTGTTTGGGCTGGGTGGAGAGGTGACCTCTGACACCTGGGCCAAGGGAGTGGCTTCCTGGGGAGTGCCACTGCAAGGGGGCCGGCACCCTGAAGTGCCACTCCGGCCACACACCAGACGCTTTTCATCCAGCAGGGACAGGTGGTATTCACACAGGTCAATCAGCGAGGCCACCTGCTCGTGGAGTGGCAGCATCTTGAACTTCCTCTGAGCCAGGTAAAAGAAAGCCTCTATGAATGCCTGCAGAGACATGCCTGTGGACAAAGAGACTGGCGTTAGGGGGTATGTGCAGGAGCCCCCCAGCATGCTGCTCTGGAAGAGCACAACTCCAACCACAAGGCTGCTAGCAGGTGTCAGCCTTTCTCCCACCACCATAACAATTGGAAACCACCAATAGTGTGATGGTTAACTTTATGAGTCAGCTTGGCTAGGCTATGGTGCCAAGTTGCTTGGTCAAGAGCTAGCCTAGATATTGCTATGAAGGCATTTGCATGTGATTAACATTTAAATCAGTCGATCTTGGGTAAAGCAGATTACTCTCTATAATAAGGGTGGGCCTTACCCAGTTAGTTGAACCCCTTAAAAACAAAAACTAAAGTTTTGGAAAGAAGAAGGAATTCTGCCTCAAGACTGTAGTAACATAGATACCTTGCTCACGTTTCCAGTTTGCAGCCCACCTGACTACGGATTTTGGACTTGCCAGCTCCTACAATCTCATGAGCCACTTCCTTAAAATCAATCTCTCTTTCTGTAGATATATTTTGTATATCTCACAGTACGTTTGTGAGGTACTATTTTTTTTATTATGATCTACCTTACGGATGAAGAAACTGACACTCAGAGAGGTTAAGCAACTTCCTTAAGGTTATACAGCTAGAGAATGGTGACCTGAAAACTCAAACTCTGACTCCTAATTCTTTTAACTAATTTGAGCTGCATGAAAGGCTCCAAGTCTTCACAATGTCAAAGTGAAAATGAACCTCATGATCCAAATTCATCGGATTCCCTGGGCTCCCTGGGGAAGGTGACACCAAGGCTGGACTGGAATGCCACACAGCATTTTAGAGGAGGCTGGCTCCGGCTGTGCTAATCTACACCTTCCCAGTGGCCTGGCTTCCCCAGATTGGAAGCGTTATTCATCTATGCCTGTCATTGGGGGCAGAAGTCTGGCCTGGAGTTTATAAATACTGGAATATATATGGACCCTGGGATTGAGAGTCCTTTTTGCCTTGGGAACTTGAGCTAAGCAAAGAAGTTGCTTTTCTTTCTTTCTTTTTTTGTCTCCTTCCAAGTCCGTCAAAGCTTTTTTTTTTTTGCTCGGTTTCTCTTGACTCCAGATGCCCTGCAGGTCCTCTGCTCTGTTTGGCCCTGACAGGAGGTATTGGTAGAGAACAGTGCCCCGCTTTTAATGCAAACAGAGGCCTGGTGTGTTAAAGACACAGGGAGACTGGGACCTCGCTTTAACTCGAGACATTTCCTAATCAACTCCTTTGGGCCAGGGCTCTCCAAGGGTATGTATATCTGTGTGTACGTTTTCTCAGGGAGGAATCAGACATCACTTGCACCCATCACAGGTGGGTGGGAGGGTGAGATCCATGCAAAATGGAAGAGGCCAGGATCTGAGGCCAAAGAAACCCCACACCCGTCCCAGCCTGTCTACTTCTCAACTGTGTGATCTGAACGGTGCTAAGTCAAGTGTGGTCGATCCGATGCCAAGTCCGAGAACTGTGTGTCCCTGGTCCCTGACAAGATAAGGAGCCTGGGCCAGAGTATAAATCATCCTGGTCATCCATCACATTGTTTAATTCAGCTGACGTTATTTGTAGCAAGTCTTTCTCTATGAAGGAAGCAGCTCGTTGTTTACATTCTGGTTCAGGCTTCTTGTCCAAACTACAATAGCTCATGGATTGCAACTCTGAGGAGCACTGATCTCCACCAAGCTTCTCAGCTGTAATGTGCACAGGAATCACCACCATCTTGTTAAAATGCAGATTCCTGGGCAGGGTTGCATTTCTAATAAGCTTCCCGCTGATGCTGATTCTCTGGGCCACACTCTGAGGTAGCAAGTATAGAGCAGCTCACTGCAGCTTTTCACTCAGCAAATACTAACTTCAGTCCCTGAACCGACAGCAGGCTGTGATTAGAGCTGCAGTGCACAGGAAAAATACAACGGTGACCTTTTTGGGAAAGAAAAATATGTGTGGCAAATCATCTGGAAGAAGATATTCTAAAATGAGAAGTGGGGTTTCATGTGTTACACTTGGTTCTCTTTTTGCTTGTCAACATTTTCTGATTTTTCTATAGTAAACATGTATGCAATTTAAAAATATGTAATGGGGAATGCTAGAGGGTAGAAGGAGGTGATGCAGGGGCAGCTGCTTCTAATTATGAGCCCTTTGCTACTATTTGATTTGAAGCCTTGGACGTGTATCATTTTGAGGAAAAAAAAATACAATGCTAACGTTCTGCATATATATTCTACTTTGATAAAAAGTTAAAAACAAACAAACAAAAAAATATACATATATAAAGGGAAAACAGAAGGGGAAGGGAAATGAAATGGACATTGACTGACTTTCTTGCATGAGCCAGACATACTACACCAGGTACTCTGATCCTTACTACAGCTCCCATTGTGCAGATGAGAAAACTGAAGCCCAGAGAGAAGAAATAACTCAGATTACACACTGGTAAGTGGCAGGGCTGGGATTCGAACCCAGGTCTTAGGAATGGCTGATTCTCCACCTTATTCCCAGGAACTCCTCCTCAGCGTCCATAGGTAGAAGAACACTCTATGGGTAAGAACATGGTTGTGGAGAACAGACAGGCTTTAGTGGAAACACACAGAACCAGCAGGAAACAGTGAAGCTCACAACTGGTGGAGCCTACAGGGATTGTGGCATCAGAGGAGGCTTGTCAGGAAGAGGCATTTGAGTTGGGCTGGGAAGAATGGATGGAGCTTGGCAGGGCAGAGATGAGCTGCAGGTATGGCTGGGCCCAGAGTGGGAATGAGTAAGGGCTGGGAGGCAGGGGCCTTGGCCCATGAATAACCCAAGGTGACTACGGCAGGACTGGCCCAGGAAGAGCCTAGCTGAAGCAGACTGCAGAGAGGGCCTAGAAGCCACTGAGGGGTTGGGGGTTAATGCCACAGCATGTGACCAGGGCGCCACTGAAGTTGTCGGAGCAAAGCTGTGGAGTCAGATACCTCTAACAGCCTGATCACATTTTCCTGTCTGGTGATTTTTAACTATTTTTTATAGTGATAGAAACTTTATAGATTTTTTTTTGCTTGTTTTGTTTTATTTCTCAAGTAAAATCTTATGAGGGAGTCAATACATCAGAAAGATAAAGGGGCCCATCCCTGTTCAAGCCAGGTAGGTGGCAGCTCAAGGCCCTGCCCACCCAGGCCCCCCTCACCCCTCAGGGCCCCTGATCTTTACAACTAGCAGAGCCACCATACCCCCATGTTCTAGAATCCTTGTGTAACAGCTTCATTTTACAGAAGGGGGAATGGTAAATGAGGGCCCAAGTCACATAGTTAATAAATGACAGAAGTAGGACTAGATCCCAGGCCTTTTGACTGAAGCTTAGTGTACCTTCAAACTGCACTCCCCTCACCCCCCGCCCCCCACCAAAAAAAAAAAAAAAGACTGAAAGCAAAAATAAGTACACCAAACACTTCTCAGGCTAGGGACTAGGAGAAAGGTCTGTCTCCACTGACCTGGGGTCTGAGGGAACCTGAAGGGTGATGAAGGTTTGGGGGAGGAGATGCCCCAAACTCTATACCATAGTCCCCATAAGCTGCTTTCCTCTGGCATGCCAAGAGCCTAGGGGTCTCTGGCTCCCACAAGGGGCTGTAAATTTGAATTTGACGGGAGATTATTTTTTATCTTTTTTCCATTAAGGTGGCCTGGGAAATGGTGGCCTGATCTATGTCAATATTCACCAAGCTTCTTCAGAGAACTTAATCTTTTCAAGACTTCAGGGTGGTCAGAGGAAGAGGAGAACAGGAGGGAATAAGGGCACTCAAATTGATCTCAGCTTTGTTCTGGGGTCAGGCCTGCCAGGATTCTACCTGGGAGGCAGCTCAGGGTCAGGCACAGGGGCAACTCCCACCTGGCTGGAGCCTCTAGCCTTTTCCAGATCCTCCACAAAGAGTTGAGGCATCCTACCAGGCAGAACAGGGTCTTTCACCTTCTTTATTATTATTTATTATAAAATATAGTGAAACTGTTAGCAGAAAGTGTGGTAAAAGTTTATGCATTGCCCTCCCTCCAGAACCCAAGTGTCCTCACTGACTGTTCTTCCATCCCCTCTCTGTCCACAGAAGATATGTTTCCCTTCGTTGTCATAATAACATACACAGCACTTAGTACTTCTTGGGCTTGGAACTACATCGTTTTGTTATATTGCTACACAGCCCTCCTAGCCGTTATTTTAATGGTTGCATTATATTCCATCAAATTGTTGCCTTTTATATCATTTAACCACCCCTCACTTCAAAAAAAAAAAAATTTTTTTTTCACTTCCTAATGCTTTTTTTTTTTTTTTAATGCTTAGACTGTTTACATTTTCCCACTACTATTGATAATATAACAAATACTTAGTGTATCATCCTTTTTATTTGATTGATCTATTCCCTTGTGATAAAATGCTAGGAATTTTTTAAAAAATGCTAACTTGGTTTAGTAACTAATTTCATGTTAAAAAGATTTAAAATTTATAGAGTGCTCAAGTGGACAATGCACGTGAACAAACAATTCACATATATTAGCAAGTGGGAGAACAATCCATCGAAGGCACATGGTGCCACTGCTCAGAAAATAAACTAACAAAAATGTAAAATACCGGTAATAGTGAGGTAGAGGTGAAACTGCTAGGGAATTTTGAAAAGCAATTTGGCAATAGGGTTTAAGAGCCATCCAAGTGTTTATATCGTTTAACACAATGATCACAATCCTAAGAATTTATCCTAACACAATACTTCCCAAAGGAAAAAGCAATGCACGCAATGATATTCATTGCAAGCTCATTACCAAAACCCAAAACCCATTGTTGTCGAGTCCGTTCCGACTCATAGCAACCCTATAGAACAGAGTAGAACTGCCCCCATAGGGTTCCCAAGGAGTGGGGGGTGGATCCTCAAATGGTCTCTGCCCCTACATACCTACAGACCTTTTTGGTTAGCAGCCGAACTCTCAACCACTGCACCACCAGGGCTCCAAGCTCATTACTGTAGGTCTCATTTACTTTGAGCCTAACCAGGTGTGGGGGCGTGGGAGCGCTTGACTTATAGAATAATTTTATATCCCTCTTTCTACTTTTCTGTATTTTCCACACAAGATAATACATGCTCATTGTAGATAATAATTAGAGAAAAAAAATCCCAAATATTATTTTAAATATACCCCCAAGCCAGCCCGAGGTCACTGGTTCTGTGAAGCGCCCCTTGACCACTCCCAGGTGGAGTTAATCACCGCCCCCCCCTTGCTGCTTCCTCTAGTTTCTGCTCATATATTGCGCTAAACTCATGGGTTCATGGCTGTCTCCCTAACTAGACTCTGTGCTCACCGTGGTGTGGCACACAGCAGCCAGTAATAACAATGGATTTAATCGACTTGAATTGGTTGTAAACCTTTTAACAATCTTGAAATGCAGGTGTAATTACTTCCCATTTTACAGCTGAGGACACGGAGGCACGCCAAGAGGCAAAGGGAGAGCAGCCTGGGAAAACTCTTAGGTGATTTGCAGACTTAGGAAATCAAAATGGTTCAGACCAGAGACTCCCAAACCTTAAAAACTCATTGCCGTCGAGTCAATTCCGACTCATAATGACCCTATAGGACAGAGTAGAACAGCCTCATAGGGTTTCCAAGGAGCTTCTGGTAGATTCGAATTGCTGACCTTTTTTGGTTAGCAGCCGCAGTACCTAACCACTATACCACCAGGGATTCCTCCCAAACCTTAAAAAGAAAAAAAACCAAACCCAGTGCCGTCGAGTCGATTCCGACTCATAGCGACCCTATAGGACAGAGTAGAACTGCCCCATAGAGTTTCCAAGGAGCACCTGGCGGTCCCAAACCTTCCCAAACCTTAAAAAAAAAAAAAAAACCTTAGAGGACCTCAAATCTGCTGGAGGGTTTGTTAAAATGCAGATTGCAAGCCCTACCCGGAGAGTTTCCCTTGGTAAGGCCTGAGGCGGCCTGAGAATCTGCATTTCTAACAAGGTCCCAGGTGGCACTGAGGATCCTTGTCCAGGGACCCCACTTTGAGAGCCAGTCCCTCCTCCTCCTCCTTCCTACTGCTGAGTACAGCCTGTACTTGTTCCACTCTGAAAGCCCACGTGCAAAAGGGGCCTATTTGCAAAAGGACTTGCCCCTAAACTGAGAGAAGTTTGACTTTGGGCTAAAAATATCTACATTTTAAGATAACTCTGATTGAGAGCAAACAATCAGTTATTTTTAAATGACTAAGAATGGGACTGAAAAATCATGGAATTGTTTCAACTTTGCATTTAGTCTCTGAGAAACCACACAGCCCTGGTTTTCTTGCAGCATCACTGCTTGACCTCTAAGAGGGGGAGTGCTCTGACATCCTAATCTAGGCCCTGCCCTTCCCTACGAGCATCAGGAGGTAGATTGGACAAGAACGGTTCCAGGAGGCCTGGCCACAGAGGGCCCTGGAGACCATGGTCAGGTTTTGGATTTTATTCTGAGGAAGATGGGAGGCCAATGAGGAGTTTTCAAACGATATGATCGCTGCCACTGTTGTGTTCAGACCAGGTGGTAGGGGACACATGTGAAAGAGAACAAGGAGATCTGTTAGGGGGTTATTGCCTCAGGCCAAACAAGAGCTGATAGTGGCCTAGAGCAGGGTGGCAGTTAGGAGGGTGCTGAGGGTGATCAGATTCTGGAAAAGTCTGAAGGTAGCATCGTCAATGCTATCCATGATCTGCTGATGGATTGGACATGGGTCTGAAAGCAAGTCAGGGGTCTTTATGAAGGAGGGCCTCTAATACCAGGCCAAAGAGACTGGACTTCTCCACAGGCCCAGTAGTTTTCTAATGTTTGAAGCATAAATTTATCTGGGGACTTTGCCAGAAACGCCCTGGAGATTCTGTCAGCGGACAAGGAGGCCTTGGAAACTGTGTTTGTAGCAACAGAGTAGGGGATACTGCTCTGGTGGTTGAATTAGGCTGCCGTGGGAATTCAGGAGCTTTTGGAATTAACACTCCAACTTGGCCTCCTCTTGAGAAGGCAGTGGAGTAAAGAAGTTGAGAGAATGATCTTTGAGAAACCTTGTGCTGGGCTAGGGCTGCTGTGAGTGCTCTAGAGCTTGCCCCCTCCCAACACTCGCTTTCTCCTCTGAAATTCCGCCCACTCTGTTTGCTGGGGTGCTTGGCACTTGGGAACACTCTCCTACCGCAAGCCAAATTGCTGAGATGACAGGAGCCATTTAGGAAAAATGTGGGAAATTCCACTCTCTTCCCTGTTCTCCCACCAGACCATCTGGCCCAGGGAAAACCCTCACGGCTCTAACTAGGATTTGGGAGCATCTCTTTGATAACATTGCTTTAACGACCTGTTATAGTAAAAGTAATAAAAGTAAAAACAACAACAGTTAATACCTATTGAGTCCCCATCATCTGCAAGAACTGGGCTAAGGGATTCACATGCATTATTTAACTTAATCTAACAAAAACCTCCTGAAGCGGCTATTGCCATTAATCCCATTTTTCATTTAAGAAACTTGCCAAAGTCACCGAGCTGTTGGGTGCAGACCCCAGAGACCATTCTCTTAACTTCTTTACTCCACTGCCACTTCTAGAACTTTTAAAGAGATGGCCAACTTGGAGTGTTAATTCCAGTCATTTAGAACTATAAACCAATACCTGCCTTGTGGCTGAATGAGGGCTGGGGCCTCATCCACCTCTGCTTGGTGTCAGCAAGAAGGTATAATCGGGGCCCTCCGTGTTTGCGATTGGCTTTCTCCACCTGCCTCCTACACCTGAAGATAAGCTGTTGAGTATTTTTTGAAACTTCATTTGGGTTGATGGATGTTGCTGGAGAAACCAGCCTTTGAAACATTCCAGGTGTGGCCAGACACACATTTCTAGCCCGAGACTGCCACTTGGATATTGGGATACGGCCCCTATCAGACCACGGCCTCATTCTGTCAATCTGCTGGGCAAGGGTGGGCCCACAGGCTCCTTCCAGCCCAAAGTCCTCTCCTCTCCACTCCCAGGGAGAAAGCCTTGCACACAGGACTTAATGAAAGAGCCTGGAGCTGCTCTAGAATAATCCCATCATCTATTCTGGGGCTTAAAGATGGAAACAAGAATAACACGTTATGCACAGCACTTTCCAATTTATAAGGAGTATCCCTTTTCTCATCTGGCTCTAACAGTAATGTTCAGAAAAGGTCATTATTACAAGTATTCCCCATTTACAGTTGAGGAACATGGGCCCAGAGAAGCCAAGTAGCTTGTCAAAGTTACCCTGTCATAAGTGGTGGGGCAGCCTTTAAACCCATGCCTACCTGACTCTCAAACCCACGCTCTTATTCCTACACCATGCTCTTTCTTAACACCTGACATTTATATATCATTTTATAGCTTCCAGAGCACATTTGCATATATGATATAATTAAACCCAAATCACTGTTGACAGCCAGGGATATTATTCCAGACTGACTCTGAGGTTTTTTTTTTTCTTCCCTCTCAAAAATACCTGAGCTTCCTTGCTTGTTATTCTATTTTGAAGGTATTGGTGTGCTTGACTAGGGCAGCTACTTGCCAATTTCTTCTCTCTCCCCAGCCTTTAAATCTCTTTCTTATTACTCACCTAGAATAGGTGTTTCTGTCACATAGTGAAATTCTCAATGTATAAGTATACACATTTCCTGTTTAGAGTCATTGGTAGGAGATAAAGCTGAACAATCTTGACTAGAATTAGCTTAGTGATTCCCACATGTGCAGTGAAATGGTCCCCAGAAGAGCTATATGTGAAGGCTGCACGAACTCCAGGATGGTTAATCACAAGAACCCCAGTCTTCTCACCATTCACAGGGCCCCTTGCAGCCTGGCTTCCTGTCCGTCGATGCAAAGTCCCACCACATATTACCACAGTCTCTCCAGCTTGGGGCTGGGACCTCAAAGGACTCCATACATAGTAGATCAAGCCTGGGCATTTCCCACAAAGCATCATTCAACTCCGTGGAATAGTGCCTGGGTATCAGATGACCCAGTCCTGGTCCCACCTCTGCCCGTTACTAGCTATCTAGTCTTTGGCAAGTCATTACATCTCTCTGGGTCCCTATGTCTTTATCTGTAAAAGGGGGACAGTAATATCTGTCCTGAATGGCTTTTACAAGGTACCACCTAGAAAAAACAAACACAGTGCTTAAACATAGTAGTACAAATGCCTTTGATCATCTCCCTCTGGTCTCTGCACCCACACCTCACTTTGCCTGGAGTGCTATCACAGTGCTGGTTGCATTTTCTTCTTTTATTGCAGTTGGCTGATCCATGCCTCCCTGCTAGACTGCGGGTCTCACAGGGCCAGGGAGCCCTTGCCCCTCTCTTAGCCCCAAGCTATAGTGGGCTCTCAACAATTATTTGTGGAATAAATGTGTCCATAGACTCAAATTACAAGGAAGAAAAATGATGTGGGATGTCAGGACACCTGGATTCTCAAATGGTCTACACATTGCCTCCCCTCCATGGGCCTCACTCTCCACTTCTGTAAAGTGCCCCAGACTGGGTTCCAGAAGCTTTGGGAATGATGGTGGCTTCTGAATGTTCTTAAGAACGGTAGTAACTAAAATCACAAACCACACCTATTGGTGCTTTCTGCCCACTAGGACTCACATGGTGCACTTTCTGTGCACATGCTCATTTCATCTTAGGACAACCCTGTGAGGCTGGTATTGCACACATTCACACTGGGCAAGTGAGAGGGCTGAGTTCAGAGAGGCCCAGCAACTTGCCCAGGTCACGCTGCTGGAGAGTAGTGGTGCCAGATCCCACCACTGCACTACCCTGCCTCTCCATCAAACCAATTGGAAGCCTCCTAAAGGTCCATCCTTTAGGGGAAGAAAAGGACCGCCTTGCTCCTGCTCTTCCTCCCACCCCACAGCTCGGGAACAGAAGTCACACACAGTCATTGTATTTAAGCGTTACAGCAACAAGAAGTCACTATCACCTTTATCCTTGGCTGGATGGAGAAATTAATAAGTATCAGGACAGAACCATAAATAGAACTTGCAGAAAAATCATTACCCCCAGAAGCCTGCGGCACCCAAATAACACACATAGTCAGAGAGGAAAATAACTATTTCATCATTTCATTAGTCTCAGGTAATGCCACTGGCTGGTGCAGAATGGCCCAGAGATCCCACTCCAGTCCCATCCAGCGTCACCCCTTATCCCATCAAGACATGGACACAAATTCATGAGTCACCATCTGGGAGGACACAGCTATAGTGCTGGTCACTGTTTCCTGCAACTGGTTTATGCTATTCCAGATATTTCTCATAGGATTAACAGCTCCAACACACCCTTCAGAGGCTCAATACTCACTCTTCAGCAAGCAGTCCAGATCTCAGCCTTGTAAAGAAAGGAGTTCAGAGATGACAAAACCCAGGCCCTTATAGGATAATAACAACACTAAAAATAATAAGAATCAATAAGAGTCGTTGGTATTCACCATGTGCTTAATTAATATGCATCAGGCACTGTGGTGAGTGTTTTATGGGCACCTCTCATTTAATCTTCAAAACAAAGTCTGGGTGGTAGATGCTCTTATCACTCCCTATTTCATTCTTTGGCTGTTAAAAAAAAAATGTTTATTGACATAGGAAAGCATTGCTTTTGTCTTGGATTATGTTTGCTAGTTGGGCGCTGCAGGCTTCTTGGGGTGCCAGGAGGTAAAGCCATTCATCCTGAGTACAGGCTGGAAGTGGTGCTGGGCATGTGAACCCTGGGTTCTGCCCTCTCAGCACACTGCCTCCTGGAAGCATCAGGTTTACTGAGAGGCTGGGGAATAGCCACAAGCTCTTGAGTTTGTAGAGAAAGCATCATCTTTGTATTGTCTCTCTGGCATCCTGTAGTTTCCCTGTGAGATTCTGAGCCCTGGGCTACCCTCCCTGACACAGCTAACAATGGTCATCTGGCCCCCACTTGGTTATCTCTAGTGGTTGGGTGCCTATTACCTCTCCAGGAAGCCCATTCTTTGTGCGCTCTCTGCTCTTGTCTGAAATGTGTAAAGCCTCCCCATTGGTCCCACTTTCTGCAGAACAAATCTAACTCTTCTTCCCCATGATAGCCTTTCTGAGAGGATTTGTAAGGCAGCAATCTCGTCAACTCAATTCCACAAACACTCACTGACCACCTATTGGGTGGGTATAGAGATGAACAAGCCCCAGTTCCAGGGGTGATGGTGGTGAGGAGGGCAGGGTGGGAGAAGGGGGTGAGGAGAGTGGGGAAGGGAAGAAAGACTAGGATGGACCAGTGTGACAGAAGGGTGTGGACTGGGGAGAGGGTAGGTTAGAACACAAAGGAAGAAGCAAATGATAGCCTGGGAGAGGCGGGAAAGCTTACAGAGAGCCCATGGTACACATGGTAAAAAATTCGGATGGTAGAAATGTGGCTATGGTGGTAAGAGTCCTGCTTTCCTCTCCGCCCCATTTCCCGCAATTTCTGTGCACCAGAAGTTGACACTATTAGCAATCTACATTGTTAGCAATCCCTGGCATTTATACATAAAAATGAATAAATGTATAGAAATATTCTGCATATACAAATATACATATAAATTTTCACACAAATAGAATCATACTATATGCATTATACTTCACTTCTAAAAATTTAACAGTATGTCTTGGACATTTCTCTATATCAGCATATATAGATCTACTCCATTTTTTAAAATAATTTACTTTGTTGTTGTTGAGAACATACACAGCAAAACATACACCAACTCAACAGTTTCTACATGTACAATTTAGTGACACTGATTACGTTCTTTGAGATGTGCAACTATTCTCGCCCTCCTTTTCTGAATTGTCCTCCCCATTAACATAAACTCACTGTCACCTAAGTTTCCTTTCTAGTCTTTCAAGTTGCTGTTGTCTTAGCCAGACCTTTTTTACTAGTTAAGCTAAATTTTTGTTTGGGTTTAAGAAGACTTAGGGGATTTTTTAGTTTAAGGTTTAAAGGTTATCTCAGGGTTATAGTTTCAGGGATTCAGCCACTCTCTATGGCTCCAGGAAGTCTGGCGTCCATGAGAATTTCCAATTCTGTTCTATACTTCCCCCGTTTTGATCAGGATTCTTCTATAGAATCTTTGATCAAAATGTTCAGTAATGGTAGCCAGGCACCATCCAGTTCTTCAGGTCTCATGGCAAAGGAGGCAGTTGTTCATGGAGGCAATTAGCCATACTTCCATATCCTCCTCCTATCCCTGACTTTCCTTCCTCTATTGTTCCAGGAGAATAGAGACCAATTGTTGTGCCTTGGATGGCCACTTGCAAGCTTTTAAGATCCCAGGTGCTACACAATGAACTAGGTCTACTCCATTTTTTATAGCTACATAGGATTCCATAGCAAGTGTGTACCATGATTAAAAAAAAAAAAAAATCCTTCCCCTGCTCATGAACATTTAGGATATTTCCTTTTTGCTACTACAAACAATGCTGCAGTGAAGATCTAGGTACATACATCAGTACATATTTGAATGAGGGATAACATCTTGGCAGTAGAACTTCTGGGTTAAATGGTAAATGCATTTTGATAGCTCTTGCCAAATTGTCTTGGAGTTGAGATCTTGGAGGGTAAACAGGCAGGAGTTTGCTAGTCAGGGTTGGGGAGGAAGATCTTTCTCAGCAGAGGAATTAGGTTGTACAAAATCTTAGAGATATGAAAGGACACTGGGTGTTGCAGAACAGGAGCTGGTGCTGCCAGGTTAGCCTGGCACCTGAGCTTTGGGGGCTGGGGGAGCGATGGGAGGAAAGGCCAGAGAGGTGGTCTGGTGTTATCAGTTTCCCCCTTCTCTATCAGTCATGAAACATATCCCGGGGTCTTGCATTTTTTTTTTTAAGGCTGCCTTGACACCACAGCTCCCTCTAGTTACTACTCTATTTTTCTGCTCCCCAGCTGAGCAGGACTTCCCAGAAGAGATGCTGGCACACTGCACTGTCAGCACATCCTCCCCGCCAGCATATGGGCGGGGGGAGGCCTCCATTCCCTACCTCTCCACTCAAACTACTCTTGGTAACTGCACTGAGCACTTTGTATTCCCATCTTCTTAGCTTTCTCTCTGCAGCATTTGACAGCGTGGAGCCCCCTCCTCCTTGAAACTCTCTTTTCCCACTTCTGTAATACCGCACTCTCCTGATGCTCTCTCTTTTTTTTAACTCCTAGCTCAGGCTCTCATTCCCTTTGCTGGCTCCTCTCTGCTTCACTCTGTGTTTGAGCCCTGCAGGGCTCTCGGGCCAAGGCCCTCCTTCTCTCTCACCCTGTCACTCATTCCCAAGGCTTTGAATACCTTCAATGAATCAATGATGTTCAAATCGGTATCTCCAGGCCAGGCTGCTTTTTGGCCACTGGGGTATCTCATTAGCATCTCAAAGAGTCTGTTAAAAATGGATTTCTTGTTCTTCCTTGCCCAGTCCTGGTTTTCTCAGAGTCTTACCCATTTCATAAATGTACCTCCACCCACCCAGTTGCTCACGTTGGAAGCCTGGGAGCCATTTCTGAAACTCCTCTCCCACAACCTTCACCTGCCCCCAACACCTCACTGCTCTGCATGCTCCCTCCACCCAGGCTGAGCAGCCATTGCTCACCTGGACTCCTACACCTGAACTCCCACACAGCCCCCTCATCAGTCTCCCTTATTCCACAACTGTCCCCTTCCAACTCAGCACCCAGAATGATCTTATAGACACACAAACCAGACCATGCTACTCCCCTGTGTTAAGCTCTTCAACAACATTCAGGGGCATGATCCTGCTCCTGCCTGCCTCTCCTCTTGTTCCTGTGTTCTGTTGCCTTGCTGGTTTTTACCTCCTAGGACCTGCCACCTCAGGACCCATGTCATTAGCCATTCCCTCTGCCTAGAACACCCTTCCCAACTTGGACTTCACCTGGTTGATGCCCAAGTGTCTCAGCTCAAATGTTACTTTTCCTGACAGATCTTCCCTGACCTACTTCCTGATATAAATCAGGCCTTCTCTGTTATTCTCCTTAAAACTTTATCACAACAGGTAATTACATGCTTATTTCTGTGTTTCTGTGCTGAATGTCTGTCTTTGCTACATACTGTCAGCTGCATGTGGGCCTGGGTGTTCTATTCTCAGCTGTACACACCTGTCACTTGCCCAGGACCTGGCACATGGTAGGCACTTGTTGAATATTAGTTGACTAAATGAATGCAATCTACAGGCATAGTGTATGGCACATAGTAGGTGTTTGGTAAATGTTAATTCCCTCCTCCCTTCCCTCTGCTTTGTCACTGACAGGTTTTATGAACATGCCCTCAGCATTTACTTAAGGGAGAAAAAACCCAGGCTCTATATCACACATGCACAAGTTCAAATCCAGGCTCTCCCTCTTACATGCTGCTGGGTGACCTTGGCTAATTCACTTTGCTTCTGGGAGTCTCAGTTTCTACCTCCCTTGCCTGGCCCTGGGAAGGGTTAAATGACAGGACATGCATGTCAAGTGTCTGGCGTGGGGCCTGGCACATGGAAGACGCCACGTGAATATGAGCTTCTTCTTGATTTCTTTAAGTCGCTAGAAGGGTCAAGCCTGGCAGAATAAACAGTCTGCTGCCCTGGAGGTCAGTGGCTCAAGGAATCCCACCCAATTTTAGTTGCTCTTTTTTCCCCAAAGATGGGTGATTTGGGGGAAGTCAGGCCCCCCTGACTTACCCACAAAAGGCAACCCTCTTCCCCACCCTCCATATTTGTTTTCAGTTAAGGGCCTGGACCTCTGGAACATACAGAAGGCTAGAATCGGCAACTCCGGGGTGGCAGATGGTGCCCACTCACCAAGAGGACAGAGGACGGAGCCCTGTCCTCAGGGGAGACCCCGCTGAGGAGCTCCTCAGATCCAGCCTGTCACTTGAAGAGGTGGCGGGAGGCAGATCAGTGTCAAAAATAAGACAGAGCAGTGGGTTTCAATTTGACTCGCATTAAGAATGTCACTTTACAGCACAAATGAGAGAAAAGAGAAATGCTCTTTTATGCGGGAGTTTATTTTTGTCACTTTGTCAGAGAAAAATTGTAGCCCTGAGGGCACTGGAGCTGCACAGAATTACCCAAAACATTAACATGCAAATTGCCTTCTTTAGAGGAGGTAATTTTATTAGCGCAGGAAATATTTCCTTCACTGTACTCCTGCCCAGGAGCGGAGCTGTCTGGGGGCCAGTTAGGACCACGGCAAATGGAGAATTGGGGAGAGTCCTGTGCTTGGTTAGGTATTCTTTTATGTGTCCTTGGATGCACAGGCATGCTACAGTGTCATAGCCGTAAAGCCCCTGAAAGATCATTTGATAATCTTGCAGTCTTACAGTTTACCAATGGGTGCCCAGAAAGTAAAGGGAAAGTGACTACAGCATTAATGGAAGAGGTCGAGCCAAGGCCACGTGTCCTGTGTCTCAGATAACCAGGCGAGCGACAGGGAACCATTAGGGGTCCTGGAAGTAACGACTCTGAGAATAAGGAGCCCAGTGAAATTCCATCCATCTGGTCTCTTCCTTCCTTCCTTCCCTGCTTCCCTCCCTCCCTCCATCTTTCCTTCCTTCCGTTTTTCCATTATTTTTTCAATAAAATTTCACTGAGTGCCTTTCTCCCGTGCCAGGCCCTGGTGCCCAGACATGAATCAGGCACTGGCATGAAGGAGCTCAGCACATACTGGGGGAAGGTGGGGAGGGGATACAGACTACGCAAATACTTATGATCCAGGGAGGTAAGAGTTACTAGAAGGGTGTGCTAAGAACTGTCAAAACGCAAAGAGAGTGGGACTAAGTGTCAGGGAGAAGGGGCCTGGAAACTTCACAAAGGAGAATCTTACATGTGGGCATTGTCCAGGCAGCCAAAGCAGGGAAGGGCATTACTGAAAGGGAGAAAAACAGGAGCAAAAGCACAGAGATGATGGCACGGCTCAGGGCAGCGTGTTTCAGGTGGTGTATATGGTGTGTGGGAGAAGATGGGCCTGGGCTGAAGTAGGTGAGTTTGTAAAGGATGGAGGTGAGGCTGGCAGAGCCAATCTCAAAGGCTAAAAAGCTCAGGTTTTATCCAGCAGGAAACAAACAGGTTCTTCAGGGCCTATTCCGCATGATACTTCGGAATGGAGGGGGTTTCCCAGGCCCTGTGGTGCCAAAATGACAGAAGGTTGTATGAGGCTGCTCTTACATAAGGCTTCCTCCTCCCTCACAGACGTGATCAGTGGGGAAAGTGTGGGCAGAAACACCCACTTGCTACCAAGAAGAAAACACCTCGGTCATGTCAGTTCTCACTGAGCAGATCAGGTGTGCACCCTTTCCCCAGAGGACCACCTGTGGACTCCCAGGCCCTGGACACTACCCCTGGCCCTGAGTAGGTTGGCAGCTGCATTATATGGCCATGACGGGGCAAGGGGAATTGCTGATTTTTAGGGAAGCTGAACAGGAAAGCTTAACTGTTATAAGTATACACGAGGCTATTGTGGAGGTCCTGAATGGACACACTCTATCTCAGGGTTCCTCAATCTTGGCACTGTTGATATTTTGGGCTAGATAATTTATTATTGTAGGGGACTGTCCTGTGCACTGTAGGATGTTTAGCAGCATCCTTGGCCTTTATCCATTAGATGCCAGTAGCATCTCCCCTCCCCCAGTTGTGACAACCAAAAATGTCTCCAAACATGGCCAAGTGTCCCCTGGTGAGGCAAAATTGCTCTATCTGGACCTCAGGAAAGACTTATGGGGTCAAGTCTTCTGTTGAGAAGCCGAGTGCCCCATGGGGCAAAGGATGGGTCAGAGTATAGGTTTCAGGTTTCATTATATACTTGTAGACTGGCTATCTCAAAAATAAATGTGTCTAAATTCCTTAAGATCTAGGAGAAAGAGCAGAGTATGAGGTAGAAAGTCAATGGACAGCAGGTGGTTCTTCCTTGCTATAACTTGCTGGGGTCTCAGAGTCCCCCATCTGTAAAACAAGCACATTGGAACTGATGATCTCTAAGGCCCCTTCTGGAAACCCTTGTGGCATAGTGGATAAGAGCTACAGCTGCTAACCAAAAAGGTTGGCAGTTCGAATCCACCAGATGCCCTTTGGAAACCCTATGGGGCAGTTCTACTCTGTCCTAAGGGTCGCTATGAGTCGGAATCAACTCCGCGGCAACAGGTTTGGTTTTGGTGTTAAGGCCCCTTCTAGTTTCAACACCATGTATGATTCTGTGATAGTAAAATGAATACACACTGAAGAGTGCAAAGAAGGGATATTGAAGGTGGTCTCTTGTGAGAGATGATGAACCATGGCCTGAATGAAACTCTGTCTTTGTTACTTGGGACATTTTCTTGACTAGTGGCAGAATACTAGTCAGACAGTTCATGAGGCTCTCACTTCACTCTGGATTAAATGATTATGCCCAGATTTGACCAAGGACTCCATAGAAATCTCTGAGATACCTGTATAGTAAACACTTCTGGTATGCTTATGACTAGTGCAGGTTCTCAAACACCATTATTATCTAACAACGAAGAATTTTGGATCTACCACTCACTAGCGGGGTAACCTTGGGCAAATTACTTAACCTCTCTGAATCTCATCTTTCTTCTCTGTAACCTGGAGTAGAAAGTTGGTGTGAAATGTGTAAAGTGTTTATAGAGGACTTTGGTTTCAGCTCTGACATGTAAAGATTTAGAAGTCATCATGTCCATCCTCACAAGAAAAAAACTGAAAAAACTGAAAATTAATGATTTTTCTTAGATCTATCAGAGAATTGAGTTCACAGGGTAAACTGTCACCCCAAAAGTAGGAGAGACAGGTGAATACAGAGACTCACAAGGACGGATCAGTTTAACTGGTAGGGACACTTAAAACATAAATGATGACTTGCTGGATGCTGAGTGTAGACTAGCTTGAGAGTTAAAAAAAAATTCCTAGGGTTGCAGTCTTCAGGGGCACTGTTGTGGTAGTACCCGTAGTACCACCAGATTCTCATGGTAAAGATTGGAGAAAAATTCTGAAGCCTGGGGGAAGGGAAAAGTAACCATTTTAAAATATGTCCAGAGTATTCTCCTCAAAAAAGGCCTGCCCTCAAGAAAAACTACTTTATCAGAGCCTTATCTGACCTGGGGAAAGGGGAATTAGACAACAAGCCTTTCCAGCCTTCTTGACTCCTGTAAGGGCAGAAAAAAAAAAAAAAAAAGCTAAGAAATGCTTCTGAAAGTCACAGCGCAGGGACTCAAGACCTCTAAAAAACTGAGATTTAATTATAAGTTTATAGAACACTTCCCCTAACCAATACCTACAAGGCTCCAGTATAATAACAATGGATTACGGAGAGACATCACAAGACCTACTCTATTTAAGGAGGCGTTCTTAGGGAAACCCAAAGACAACCGTGGAGGGAAACAACAACAAGGAAACTGGAGGAAACAGAAGCCTCTAGCACCTACAGCTACAGCAAGGATCAAGTACAGCCCAGCTCCTAGCCAAATTAACATAGAGCCTTATGCTAAAATTTGATTACCTTAGTTCCTATTACCAGACACATCTCGTCTGGCTTTCAACAACAATAACAACAACAAAATTACAAGGCATGATAATAGGAAAGAAAACAAAACGATAGAGTCTGAAGAGACAAAGCAAACATTAGAACTGACCCATATAACAGATTTTGAAATTATCAGATAACCTAAAATAATGATGGTTAATATGTTAAGGGCTCTAACAGGAAAAGTAGACAATATTCAAGAACAAATAGGTAACATAAGTAGAGAGAGGGAAACTCTAAGACAGAATCAAAAGGAAATGCTAGAAATCAAAAGCACTGTTACAGAAATGAAGAAATATCTTTGATGGGCTCGTCAGTAGGCTGGACACAGCTGAAGAAAGAATCAGGGAGCTGGAAGAGACAGCACTGGACTCAGATTCAGGACCCGATTCCTGCTCTGTCACTGACTACTTGACTGAGCTGTCTCTACTCTCCAAGCCTTGGTTTCCTCCTCTGTAAATGAGGTTTTTGAAAGAAGACCAAGCTCACTGGCAGTGTGGCATTTAGTGAACAAGTGGGTTTGAAACTGTTTTGTAATCTATAAAGCAGATACAAACGTAAGGAACTATGATCGTAGTGAACAAAAGAGCTACTGTTTGAGCCAGGCACATACTTCACTACTACTAAATCCAAACTTCACATACGAAATCCTTATAACAATCCAAGGTGCGTGTTAAAGGCTCCCAGAGGTGAAATGCCTCCCATAAGGACTCCCAGACAGCAGGTGGCAGGGTATTGAAACCCCAGCTGTCTGACTCCACCGCCCATGCTTTTTCCACAATGCAGAACCCTGCTGCTGCCATTCCGAAAAGATATGAAGATGGTAAGTAACAAGGACAAGAAAAGGGGAAGCCAAAATAAAAAATAATCCCGCTTTTTCCCTTTTGTTTCTTTTTGGGGGTGGGGGTGGAACAAGACAATGGGCAGAGATTCTGTTCTCTTCACCCTGGAGGTGACTGGGAGAATGAGGACGAATAGGCACTCACCTGACAAACGGACCGTAAGTGTGAATGCACGTCTCCTGACAAAGGGGAAAGTCATTACATAAAACGCAGCCTGCACTTCATCCGCCCAAAGATAAGTGTCTGTGCAAGGGAGAGGGCAAGCTGGCATTTCTATTGTCGCACTTGCTTCTATTAAAAATAATTCTGACACCAACTATTTAGTAAGCGTGTAGGGCACATATCCAGAGAGGCCCATCTGACTTCAAGATAATTTCAAGGCTGAAGAACACCGTTTGTTCCAGACATATCACGCGAGGCACTGCGTGAAACCTGCCTAGTTATACGAGGCCTCACATATTTCAGAGAAGAGGGTGCAATCCATGTATATGTATAAGTGAGGCATTGCTAAACATTCCAAGTAAAAATACTTTTAAATATTTCAATACATCGTTAACCAAATACATTTCAATTGGGGCGCATTCCAGCTTACGAAAATATAGGAAAGTCAGAGATGATTTATATAAGTCAACTGAGGAAATCTGGGGAGAGACTTGAGAATAAGCCTCAGACACCCTCAGGATCAGCTAACTGTTAGGGTCTGAGTCCATCTGCGTATTATTCCTTCATCCACTCGACGTATGTTTATGGAGCACCTACAGTGTGCCAGGCACAGTGTTAGGCACTGAGGCTGAAGAAGTTCTGCCTTCATGGAGGCTAATCTAGCTTAAGGGGCATATGTTACATACTAATTCTAAAGTATTTAATTAGCCTGTGATCAGTTTTGTCAAGGAGCAGTACTGGATGCTGTTGGAACAGAAGAGAAGGGGGACTTGGCTCAGCTTGAGGGCAGAGGAAGGATCCTGGAGGAGAGGGCCTGGACAGTGGTAAACAAGGGAACAGAAACAAACACTTTGAGGTGGAGGAACTCTGAAAGTGGCTGACCACTCTGACTGGAGCTAGTAGTGTGGGACCAGTACTGGGACTGGTGGATGCAGAGGGGGAAGGCCCAGTCTGTGAGGCCCTCAATCACTCAGATGTTCTTGCCCAGGAGTTGGAGTCATGGTATCAGCGACTGCAGGCAGTTGATAGTTGGCTATGAGTCGAAAGGTCATACAGTAGGAGAGATGGAGTCTGCCACACCCAGGCAAATGGAGTTAGCACCACCAAAGTGAGGACAGACACAATGATGGTATGGAGACTCTGGCAGATGCAGAAAGATACTAATTTCAGAGGCCCTGAGAGTCAGGGAGCATGCCTGTGGCTCCCTGTGAGTGCTGCATTTCCTGCTGCAAAGCTCTGAGGGTGTCTTCTCCAGGCTCACCACTCTGCCCCTTTCCTTGAGGTAGATGTGTTAGTTTCTTTTCCCAACTGTACTGGGTTGAATTGTGTCCTCCCAAAAGACACATTCTTATCATAAGCCCCAGTACTCATGAATGTGGCCTTATTTGGAAATAGGGTCTTTGTAGATATAATCAAGTTAACATGAAGCCATATTGTAGTATAAAAGGAGGGAAACTTGGACACAGTCATAGAGAGAAGGCTCTGTGAAGACAAAGGCAGAGATTGGAGTGATGTGTTTACAAGCCATCCATCTTTGGAGGGAACATGGTCCTACCAACACCTTGATTTTGGATTTCTAGCCTCCAGACTGTGAGAAAATAGATTTCTATTGTTTTAAGTCACCCAGTTTGTGGTAACTTGTTACAACAGCCTTAGGAAACTGATATATCAAACAAACAATCCAACAACGTGGTGACCACTGGGAGAATGGAATGAAGGTGGGGCATCTGGGCAAGAGGCTGTTTACAGTAACAGCTGGGAAGGGGGTCTGGGAGGGAAAAGAGAGGAGGACCTGGCCCTTTGTCACAAAGAAACAGAGTGCTTCTCAGTTGAGACCACATCCTATCCCTCTCTCTAGCTTGCCATCACCTCCCTTTGAGGCAGGCACATCTTCTGACTGTTCCCAGCACCTTCAGAGGACCTGGCTGAGTAGGTGCTCAGGACACATTTGCTCAGCTGAGAAATGGGTGCAGTGAAAGCAACGTGGTAACCACCATATCAGCTCCCATTCACTGCATACTTCCTTTGCGGCAGACCTTCCCTGAGGCTTTCCAGGCATTGCTTCATTTCATCCTATCAAGGTTTGTATGAAAAAACCAAAAAAACAAACACATTGCCATTGAATCAACTCTGACTCATAGCGACCCTATAGGACAGAGTAGAACTGCCCCACAGAGTTACCGAGGAAAAACAGCTGGTGAATTCAAACTGCCGACCTTTTGGTTAGCATCCCTAGCACGTAACAAGGTTTGTATGAGGTGGGCACTATTATTACCTCCACTTTACAGATGATGATGATGGTGAGGCTCAGAGGAAGTTGTGTAACTTGTTGAAGGTCATATATCTAGCAAGTTATTCAGTCCAGATTCGAATCCAGGTTGGTCTGATGCCAGAGCCCCTGCTCTTTGTTGTTAGTGTCTAGTCAGCTCTGACTCATGGCAACGTTATGTATAAGACAAGGAAACATTGCCCAGTCCTGTGCCATCTTCATGATCGTTGGTATGTTTGAGTCCATTGTGTCATTCCATTGAGAGGTTCTCTTGTTTACTGAACATTAGACACCAGGTAAGATCGCCAGTCCAACCAAGGCAGTCCCAGGAAGGGGGACATGTAACCTGGGTGTTCAATAAGCACTGGAAAGGATGCTTGTTATTTTGGTCAAAGAGTTGGCAGCATATCTCAAACATTAAACTATGCCGTGAGATTTCCCTCTGCAAACAAAGGTGTCTGTGTGTGTGTGTGTGTTTGTGTGCGCATGCGCGCATCCACACATAGGTATGTGAACAAAGAATGGGGAAGGAGGTTGGGGAAGATTACCCACTCCTTTTTCTTCTTGCTTGTTTCCACTGGTTACTGGGAGTGGCCTTTACCTTACATCTTAAAACACTGAAAAACACCTGACTGCAAAGCGAACAAAGCAATCAAGGTTCAGAAGCCCCCAGATGTCGGTCTTGTGTTGAACGGACAAGGTGCCCAGGTGGTGGGCTAAAATATTCCCTTTGCAACTGAAGTGTTTTTCTCGCATAGCTGACACCAGTGATTTTCATCTTTTGTTGCCTAATCTTGGTGCTGTCCTCATCTCTAATCATGGAGAACTGAAATTCCACTCTGGAAAGAGTTGAGAGCAAAGGCTCAATGATGATAAGACGGAGCTCAGGAGTGCAGTTTACATGAAATAACGGCATCTTCTCTGACCATTCATTTTCTTCATTTCATTTCAGGCAATGGGAGGGCTACTTCACCCCAGTTTTGCTGATAACGCTCTCACTTCGATTTCTGTGTTCTTCTGGAAATTCTACAGTTGGAAACTAAAATTCATCACTTAAATTTTTTTCTTAAACAAAAAGTGACAATTACATTGGCATGCTGGAGAACGTTACATTGCATATTCCTAAATTCCATCAAGCTCCTAAATAGTCACTGGCTTTCTAACAGAGACAGAGACCAGCCTATTTTTAGGAACTCGTGAGCACGGGGTGCGAGATGAGGGTTCCCTGGGTGGAGCGAGGTGGAGGAGCGGTGGGGATTGGAGGAGAACCACGTGTTAGAACCGGATTGTTGTCAAGGCCTTAGCTTTGGATTTGGGTGGTGAGTTTGTGGACGTTTAGTCCATTATTAAAAATAACCAATTCAAAGCTAAATAAAAGCAGGCTATGCGTGGACTATGATGAAAGTGTTTTATGAATGAAGAATTATGATTAATCCAATTGCATGTACCTGAGGGCCAATAAAAAACCAAAACAACCAAAAAAATAAGCCTATTTAAAAGTATTAGATTCCGATTTCACAATGTGCAGGCTTTTTTCTCACAAGTTTTGGGTTTTCTATTCGCTAATCTTTTTAAGGAGCCCTGGTGGTGCAGTGGTTAAGAGCTCGGCTGCTGTCATGGATTGAATTATGTCCCCCCCCAAAATGTGCGTATCACTTGGTTAGGCCATGCTTCCCAGTATTGTGTGGTTGTCCTCCATTTTGTGACTGTAATTTTATGTTAAAAGGATTAGGGTGGGATTGTAACATCACCCTCACTCAGGTCACCTCCCTGATTCAAGGTGAAGGGAGTTTCCCTGGGGTATGACCTGCACCACCTTTTATCTCCCAAGAGATAAAAGGAAAGGGAAGCAAGAAGAGAGTTGGGGACCTCATATCACCAAGAAAGCAGCACCAGGAGCAGAGTACGTCCTTTAGCATCTCAGAAGCTTCTTGACCAGGGGAAGACTGAGGACAAGGACCTTCCTCCAGAGCCGACAGAGAGAGAAAACCTTCCCCTGGAGCTGACGCCCTGAATTTGGACTTGTAACCTACTAACCTACTACTGTGAGAAAATAAATTTCTCTTTGTTAAAGCCATCCACTTGTGGTATTTCTGTTATAACAGCACCAGATGACTAAGACAGCTGCTAATCAAAAGGTTGGCAGTTCGAGTCCACCAGCCATTCCTTGGAAACCCTATGAGGCAGTCTACTCTGTCTTTTGGGTTGCACGTTTCTTTTCCATTTCAACAGCTAGGTCTCCTCATGTAGATTATCTTTGCTTGTAAAGGTCTCAAATATCAGGGATCTGATTAGCCCCTTTGGTAGATACTAAGGTCTCATTAGCGCAGGAGGACAGTCTGGGCAGGCTTCAGGAAAGGCGTCAGTATATTAGCACTTTGAATCTGCTGGGGCTGGGTGTGGGGTGATGATTTTATCCAGTTGAGCTGGTATTTTATGCTAGTCATTAAGGAGAGGAAAGGGAGATCCTGTCAATGAGACAATCTCTACCGTAAGCCATGGTTCTCACACCCAGAACACTCTGTGTGATGGGTAATGTTATGTGTCAACTTGGCTAGGCTAAGATTTTCAGTGGTTTGGCAGGCAATGTAATCACCTTCCATTTTCTGATCTGATGTGAGCAGCCAATCTGTTGCAAGTAGAGTTTTCTTGGGGGTGTGGCCTGCCTCTAGTATATAAATGGATATTCTGGCAAAGCTTGCTCTCTTTCTCAAACCCTGTACTCTTCTCGTCGCCCAAACTCTGGTTCTTGGGCAGTAAGCCTGCAGGAGTCTCTGGCCTGCCACCTGACCTGCAGATTTTGGATTCGCCAACCCCGGCAACCCCATAAGCCAGCAGAAGCCTACAGCCTGCCGCCTGACCTGCAGATTTTGGGTTTGTCAGGCTCTGCAACCTCGTGAATCAGCAGACGTCTTCAGCCTATCATCTGACCCACGGATTTAGGACTTGCCAGCCCCCACAATTACATGAGCCATTTCCTCACAATTGTGTGAGCCATCTCCTTGAAGTAAATTCATCTCTGTATATATTTATATATGCTTCACTGGTTTTGCTCCTCTAGAGAACCCAGACTAAGACACCCTGTTTTGGAGATGCAGGGCATTTTTTATTTTGATGTTTGTACGCTCCCCACTCACTCACTGCATGTTGGGCAAATGCTTTTGCATGCTCTGGGCCATATACTAGGTGCTCAGGGATACAGATCACATAGTGGATGCTTTTCTGGGCTCCATGCCATGTAAAGTGCTTTGGATGTGTTCCACTTCTTAACCCTTACACCAACCCCCCTTTGTTGCTGCCCCGGTTCTCTGCGCTTCCCCCATCATAGCAGTCATACCCTATTGCAGATATGAACTGTGCATCACATTCATTGGCATGACTGAGAGACACTGGGCATAACAGAAAGGGCGTGGGCTCTTAACTCAGACTGATCTTGGGTCAAATCCTAAGGCCCCACTGTAATACTTGGCACCTCTTTAAACCTTAGGTTTCTGGTCTGTCAAATGGGAATAACAACCCTCATTTCATAGGGTAATGTGATAATTAAATGAGATAATTCACAATGAGCTTTTTTTTTTCTGCCACATAGTAAATGTTCAGTAGATGGTCTCTTCTTTTTTATTAAGAGAGTAGGATCTGCAATAACTTACATTTATATCCCAGTTGGGCCCAGCACCTGGTAAATTGTACATTACATGATTGTTGCATGAATGAATGAATGCATGTTTTTTGAGAATGAAAACCCATGTTCGATAGCTTTTCAAAGACTTCTTTCTTGTCAGTCCCATAAACCTATTGCCCCCTGACATGGCACCCATACCTCTGGCCAGGACTTAAATGTAACTGGGGGGTCCTGAGAATCCCTTGGCTCTGTACCATGGAGGAAAGGAAAGCTCAGACTCTCTGGTCTTTCTGCTGACACTTGTTAAAAGGAAGGACCACCACCCAATTACAGATTTCTTCTTTTGTCATCCAATAGCTTCCTGAAAGGGCCTAAGATTGTGGCTAGTTTCAGATGCTCCCTCTCCTTGAGACTCAGTGGTCTCTGACCATCCTCCTCAGGAGGTATGAACTGGGCCCGGCTTGAAACCCACCTGCGAGACTGCAGTGGTCCTTGAGACCTTGGTTACAGACTGGCTTCCCCTTTCTGGCTTTAATGACTAGCCCCCACTTCCTAAACACCCAGGCCTTGTTATTTCCTTTCAGGAGAGATGGAAACAGGAGTGTAAGATCCAAGGATCAAGAAAAGGAGGACAGGCCCTTGGACAAGGTACCACCTCCTATTCCAGCTCCATCCTCCCAACAGCCCTGGGTTCCATGAGTTGAGTTTTCACCTCCCAGCCTTTCCCTCTGACTCCAGCTTCATGAGCCCTGTACCCTCCCTGTTATTCAAATGAACAAGCACTGGTTGGTGGTGCCCTGGATGGGGAATAGAGCCCTGGGCCAGGAGGCAGGAGCCTTGAGTCTGAGCTTGACCTTAGCTTCTCACCGACTGGGATTTTAGACAAGTCACTTTTTCTCTCGGAACTCAAGGTGCTCCTCATCTGTAAAATGGAATACTATTACCCCTCTCAGAAGCCTGGTGTGAGAATTAGCAGTGGTATATGCACATAAGAGTTAATCTCAAAGTTGCAGTTTGTACTAATGATTATTATTTCATATATTTGGGGGCTGAGATGTGGCAAAGAGCCCAGCCAGGATCTGCTCGTCAGTATGAGCTAAAAATAAGCATTTTTCTCTTCTCCTTAGCTTGGTCAGCAGAACTAAGTGACACTGGCAGACCCCACAAAACCTCACCCGAACCTGTATTGTGGACAGCCCCTGTGGATTCTGCTTACGGGGAGCAATTTAAGCCACAAACAAAACATGAAAAGCTACTCAGAATTAACAATGGGCCAGATGGTAATGCTAGTCTGAAGCAATAAAACATGATAAATAGCTTCCTGCTGCGACTTCTGATCAATTTCAATATTTAATAATTCCACTGCTACCCCACCCCCTCATCCGGCCCCCTCCACGGGATCCCGCAGTGACTCCTTGCATTCATCTCACAAAGCAAACACTTCTTCACTTTCTGAAGGCGTCAGCAAAAAGTGCCGAAGCTCGACTGTCACAGGAGCACTCTCAGTCCTCGAAATGATAATTAAGCTGCCTACTTCTCCTGAAAGACGCCCCATCTCAAGCCTCTCTTGGTTACCAGGGAAGGCTGTAATGGAGCGGCCTGCCGACTGCAGAGATGTGATAGAAGCACTCACCTTGTTGATTCAATGAGTGTTGGTATTCCCCAAGTTTCCCTTTTGAATTAAAGCAAGGGGAGTGGTAGGAGCTGGGTGGTCATCTTACCCCACACCAGTTAGTAGGATAAAGCAACCCACAAGTGATAAGTGGCAGCGCCATGTTACCGCCTTACCCACTAGCCATGCCTCTGTGCCTCGGTTTTCTCCTCTATTCAGGGGAGATAATCATACTTACCTTGCAGGTAGATTCTAGTAAGGACTGCACATGTAAAGTGCCCAGCAGAGTGGTTGGCACATAGGAAATGCCCAACCACTGTCAGCCATCATTACCAAACATGAAGCCAATCCCCAACAATGCCTGAGCACCGGTGCCTGCAGGAAGGGCCTGTTGCAGTCCCTTAGTCGGGAAGCTGTAGCCCAGGCAGACCATGGGCGGGGGGGCTGGATGAGGCAGGGGAGCACCCTGCTGTCAGGTACACCCCACCCATGGGACATCCTCAGTCACCAGGAGGGCAGGATCTGGGCGGGAAGCACCCCACTGTCAGACCTGCCCCCAGGGTTCTCCCCAAAAGGTGCCCACTGGTGAGATGAATGCAAGCACTATCACAGAGAGCTCCAAAGGTGCTCACATCCACCGACACATGAGACCCCACGGCAACCCTGGAGGGCAGGTGTTGTTAGTACCACTTTATAGATGAGAAAACGGAGATTCGGAGGTGAAAGCACTTTTCAAGTTTATACTGGTCAATTCAAACCTGAATTGCCCAACCTCTGATTTCATGTCTTATCCCTCGAATCACGGGAGCAAGCTGCTCCCTGAGGTACCCCTCCTCAGCGTGTCTCTTTTGAAGCGAGGCAGTTGAGTGGAGGGGGCACAGGTGTCAGGGTGCTGGCTCACCCCTCATTTCCTGTGTGATCTCAATCACCTGAGCTGCAGTTCACTCATCCATGAAATGAGAATCATAATACCTACTGCACTGGCTCCCAGGACACTTAATGAGGGAACATGCGTGAAAGGACCTGGTAATTTTGTGATGAGCTGTACAAGTGTCAGTTATGGTTGCTAGTACTTTTTAGAAAAAACACCCTCTTTGAGGAAAAAGGTCAAAAACACATCCACCGAGAGGTGGATTCTTCGAACAGAGTCCTCCACTGGCAACTTATGGCCTAGATAATCAAGATCAAATTCTTTTGTGTGGTATTCAAGGCCTTGACAGCTCCTTCATCCAGATCCCTGCCCCTTCTCCCTTCTCTTTTGCTGCAGCCAATTTGAACTACTTGGGGGCCCTAAGCCCAGCAGACTTTCACAGTCATCCCTGCCTAGGCTGGGCAACACCCCCTCCCTTTGAGGCAGGCACATCTTCTGACTGTTCCCAGCACCTTCAGAGGACCTGGCTGAGTAGGTGCTCAGGACACATTTGCTCAGCTGAGAAATGGATGCAGTGAGAGCAACGTGGTAACCATTGTATCAGCTCCCATTCACTGCACACTTCCTTTGAGGCAGACCTTCTCTGAGGCTTTCTAGGCATTGCTTCATTTCATCCTATCAAGGTTTGTATGAAAAAAACAAAAAACCAAACACATTGCCATTGAATGACTGTTGCATGAATGAATGAATGCATGTTTTTTGAGAATGAAAACCCATGTTCGATAGCTTTTCAAAGACTTCTTTCTTGTAAGTCCCATAAACCTATTGCCCCCTGACATGACACCCATACCTCTGGTCAGGACTTAAATGTAACTGGGGGGTCCTGAGAATCCCTTGGCTCTGTACCATGGAGGAAAGGAAAGCTCAGACTCTCCCATCCATCCATCCATCCATCCATCCATCCATCCATCCATCCATCCATCCATCCATCCATCCAGCCATCCATCCATCCATCCATCCATCCCAGAGATGTATAGCCCCACCCTGCTCATCTGCTTATCCCATTCACCCTTCAAATGCCAGCACAGCCAGCCCTTTTCTAAGAAGCCTTCCTCAGCACCCACCCCACCTCCCCCTTAATTAGCAGCATCTCCTTTTTGATTCCCCTACAGCCTCTATGTGCTTCCCTCCATCCTGGCACACATCACACTATGCTAGAGCTTTCTTGTCTGCCTCTCAAGTCTACACTGAGCTCCTGCAGGGCAAGAACCAAATGCTGTTCTCTCCAGTCCATCCAGGGCCTGGCAAAGAGCATAGGCTCAATCAATGTTTGCATTGGTGGGAGGAGACAGTGCCCCAGAATTCAAGTTCAGATCAATTCCTGGAGAGGTGTCTAGAGTTGATAAGATAATCTTCCTTCTGCCCACATCATGATCCTTAATAAGAAATAACAGGAAAGATACCACCCACCCCTGTCTGGGCTCCCACAAGGACATGGCAGAGGTAAGTCGCCAGGTACCTGAATCCCGCTGGTCCAGGGTCATGGAGTTCCATCTCCTTGTGATGTCAATGTAGAGAATGTCCACTGCAGCCATGGACAGGCTGCTGCTGCTGAGCTTGCAGTTCCTGCCAAAGACGGGAAGGGAGGCGTGTTACTGCTGGACTGGAGCCCGCCCCATTCGGGCCTTCCTCCATTACTACTTTTTAAGAAAAACACCCTCTGTGAGGAAAAAGGTCAGAAAACACGTCCACCCAGAGGTGGATTCTTCGAACAGAGCACTTTACTGGTCCCTTATGACCTAGAGGATCAAGACCATTTGCTTGAGCTGTGTTCTCTGCCTGGAATGCCCTTTTCTTCCCACAGCTGGAACTAGGGAATGGTAGGAGAGAAGGCTGAAAATGTAAAGGTGAGGGTGGATCATGTGGGTTCCGGTACATTCAGCCATTTAGTTAATAAGGGGTCTGGACTGGAAAGAGCAAGGACTTTAGATCAGCAAGTCTTGAGTTGAATCCTGGCTTTGCCACTTTGAAGTTGTGTGGCCCTGGTTAAGCTTTTTCAGCTTTCCCAGCCTCAGTTTCCTTGCCCACAAACCAGATAGTCTTTATTATAGTTGCTGTGTGTCAGCCTCTCCTTACACATCTCAGTTTAGGTCCTTGCCTGCTCCAACAGGGAAATGAGAACTCCACATTTAAAAAATACGCCCTGTACATATGTCTTCATCTCCATATTGATGTCTCTGGGAGAAGGAGGAAAAGTTGGGCTGCAGCACCCTGTTCTCCTGCCAGCATCCAGGCGGCTGACGGTTTCTCTCAGATGACACCACCAGGACAGGCTGAAGCCATTACTCTGTCCAGGGCAGAGTATCCACTAGAAATGCTCACCAGATGAGTCCCTGGGGCCAAATCTACTTCCAGGACGCTCGAGGCCTTTGCATTTTTCCCATCTTTCAATGTGTCACCTGAAGATTTTTACATAGGCCCCAAATTGGCCACATTAAGCCCAAGATTTACAGAACATAACAGCACAGGCGGGGCCCGTGCCCTCTAGTGTGGGCCGAAGCTGCAAGGTTGGGGAGGCCTTGGTGCTCATTTCTGACTTTAGGAGCACACCTGGGAAATGACATGAGGAGGGCGGGGATGGGCCTCTGAGCTTCCGGTAGTGCTTGCTTCCATGCAGGAGTCCAAAGTAATCAGATTGTCAGTCCAATGTCAGCAATGTGCTCCCTGTCCAAGTCACAGAGGCATGTTTAGAATCATCTTTCTTCCCCCTTTTGCTTTTGGTCTAGAAATGTAGGGAGGCAGTCTGGTATACCGAAAAGAGCATGAGTTTGGACACAGAAAGACCAGTTTTTAAATACTGGCTCTGCTCCTTTCTAGATGTGTGACTGTGGACAATTAAACCTGTGCCTGTTCTTCCTGGTTTCTAAAATGAAGATACTAATACTCACCCACACAGTGGTTGTAAACATTAGATGACGGAGCGCATGCCAAAGACACAGCATGGAGCTGGCATGTAGTACGCACGTGATTGTTAGCTCCCTTTTCCTTTCCTTCTTCCAGAGAAGGAACCATCGTGGGCCGAGAGGCTACCTGAGGCCGACATTTTGGTGAGTGACCCTGTCCATTCTGGGGAAAGAAGATCACTAGTCAGAATGTCTGGGTACAAGGGCTTGGGCTTTTTGCTAGCCAGGAGGCAGCTCTTGGTTTGTCCAGGTGTCCAGAGCAACACTCTCCTGAACAGGATCATGCTGAGAGGTGAGTCCCAAAGTGGCTGGATTTGTCCTGGAATCCTGAAAGCTAGACTTCTGGGCCAGCTTTCGGTTTGGCTGAACTACACCCAATGGCTGCTTTCAACTTTTTCAGTGTGTCCACATCCGTTGCCCCAGCTAATGATAAAGTGGTACTTTGATTTCTCATTTGACATCATCCCTTGTGTGAATAACTCCCTTAGGAAACTCACATGCAAGGAGTCGATTGGCCAGCAGGATCTGGGCATTCCAGAGGCTCCTCTCCAAACCCATACATACCCCTAACACTGGGAGTGATGCATGTGCTTCACCTGGGGCCAGGATGAGGCTGGGGCTCCTCATCTGTTAGTGCCCTGGCTTGCTCTCTCATTCCCTCCTGCCTTCCATCTTCCCTCCCACATTTCCTAGGCCATCAATTCACATCCTGCTTCTTCCTGGACTCCTGCACCGTATTTCAATCACAAGTCACCGTGGCAGACTTCAAAGCACATCAGCACACAGTTATTGAGCCCAAGTAACAACATGTCAGCGGACGTGGAGCTTTTCACATCACCTGTCACCAAGATGGCTATCTCTATTGGGTTCTACTGGGGATGACGTGCCAGTCTCTTCCAATGTATTCTGATGAACTGCACTGCTAATTTTCAAAGCTTCATTAGGAATGGCTACAGATTTTCTCTAATTATTGTATAAGTGTCCTCTGGGCTGCCTGCTCCTACACTGAACAGGAACTCTGTCTGGCTTGCTCTGGGGGGTTAATGGAGTATAAAAAGGGAATCTAACTGACCACTGGTATATAGTTTTTTTTTTCCTGACAGGTAGAAAATAGAAATGTCAAACCTTTACAGGAGCCATAATTTACCAAAGAGAATTCTCCATTTATCCCTTTTCCGAGATAACTCATCCTCCCTAACGATGCCTGCAAATACAGTTGATTGCAACATCTGCTACCGGGGCAGGGGAAGGAAGCATCCATGCTGACTGCAGTAGACAGGAAATGCTTCAAAAGAATTTCAATTCTGTAAGCATTTCTTGGGCACCATCTGTATGCCAGGCCCTTTCCTGCCCACTAGCTCTTTGAATCTTTATAACTACTCTAAGAGGGAGTATTCTTAGCCCCATTTTAATGAAGGGTAAGTCGAGGCTCAAGAGAAGGGACATGACTTGCCAAGACCACACACCTGGGATTCCCATCCAGTTCTCCTCTGAGTAGTGGGTTTAGGAGCTTTGGGGAGAAGTGGGAGGCAGCTCAGCCTAGGGCTGCAGGAAGAATCCAGGATTCAAGGCACAAAGGCTCAGACCAGGGACCAGTAAGGCTGGAACCTCTAGAGCACCTGTTAGGAAGCTTTGAATACTAGGCTGGGGATGGGGTAGGGGACCAGGGTTGCATGGAGACAGGTTCTCCCAGATTTATCCTTGTGGCCACCATACATTCTCAGTCAACTCAAACGGGGAATGATTTTGGAATGAATCATCCATCCATCCATCCCATCCATCCCATCCGTCTGTCCGTCCATCCGTCCATCCATCCATCCACTCCTTACAGAATTTATCTTGTGCCCACCATGCATAGGCAGTATTCTGGGCCCAGTGAGGGATGCCAAGCTGAACTGGTCTTGAGTACCACTCTCAATAGGTGTTAAGCGGTCTCAGCATCTGGGATAAAAATGGGAATCCTTGTAGCTCATAAATATTGACAGTAGTTTCCCCTTATACTCTGGGATGCAGTTCTTCAAATGACTAAAGAATCAAAGACAAATTCTTCGCTGAACCAAAAGTCCAAGAAATACGGTAACATGAGAAGCCGGGAATGTTCCCAAGAATGAATAGTCTAGAAATGTACATGAAAAAAAAAAAAAGTTTTGGAGTCAAATGCACGTGAGAATTAATCTTGACTTTGCTTTGTGACCTTGAGCAAGCCACTGCACCTCTCTGCATCTACATTTCCTTATTTGTACAATAAGAATAAAGCCACTTACCACACAAGGCTATTTAAGGACTAGCTCAGTGCCTGGCACATAGGGAGAAGTGGCAAACGACAGCTCCCACCCTTTCTCCATGTAAAGTAACCTAGAAGAAATGCTCTCCAAGGGAATATGGGCCCACGATAGGAGAGAATAAAATCATTCAAGTTCATTAGGAGCCCAAGTGTAGAAAGATTTAAAATTACCACCCCCATTTCCTCTTAAGAACTACTGACATCTCATGGGAAATTTAGAAAGCAACTTAGCCCACTCCATAAAATCCTATTTATAGAATTTCTTTTGTGTTCATTCCTCTCTGTGGAGAAAAGAAGCTTATTTTTTCCTGGAGAGGCGTCTATAAGTTGAAAGCTAACAAATGAGCATTATTTGTTAAAAGAAACAAAAACCAAAAAACCATACGTAAACATGTAGGGGAGAGAAAAACAACTCCAGTTTAAAAGGTATGTTTTTAAACGACATTGATATCTCAAGCATAGCATGTCACAGTATTGCTGGAAAGAGATCCATCACAGAAAGGGGAGGTTTTTTTTTTTTTGCTGCATTAGGTGAAAGTTTACAGAGCAAATCAGTTTCCCATTTGATAGTTTATACATAAAGTATTTGAAGACCTTTGTTTCATTCCCCACAATGTATTAGCACTCTTCCCATTTCCACCCTGAGTTCCCCATTTCCTTTAGTCCTGATTTTCTACCCCTTCCTGGCTTCTCATCTTTGCTTTTGGGCAGATAGTGCCCTTTTGATCTTGTATAGTAAATTGTTCTAAGGAGTACATTCTTCTCGGGTGTTACTCTTTGTCTTATAGGTTTGTCCATTCTTTGGCTGGGAGGTGGTCTCTGGGAATGGTTTTAGCTCCAGGTCAGAAGGGTGTCTTAGGGTCATAGTCGTGGGGGTTCTTCAGTCTCTGTCAGATCAGCAAGTCTGATCTTTTTTGTGAATTTGATTTTTTGTTCTATATTTTTCTCCCGCTTTGTCTAGGACCCTCTGTTGTAATTCCAGTCACACTGGTTGGTAGTGGTAGCTGTTCTAGTTCCTCTTGTCTCAGGGTCCTGTTGGCTGTGGGCTTATGTGGTCCATTAGTCCTCCTCCCTTGAGTCTCCTTTGCTCTGGACGGGAAGAGACCAATAGTTGTATCTTAGATGGTCGCTCACAAGCTTTTAAGACCCCAGACACTACTCATCAAAGTAGGATGCAGAACATTGTCTTTATGAACTATGTTGTGCCAATTGACGTAGATATCCAAAAGGGGAGATTTTTAAAGTCATTGAGGAGGCAATGACAGAGGGGGAGCAAGGCGCCTTGCACTTCTGTTCCAGAACATCCCACCACCCCATGTTCCTCTCAGAAAATAGAGCCCCCCACAGCTACCCGTTATGAAGCATATTAATATCTCCTCACGAGAAAAATGATCCAAAGGGGAAAAGAGAGAAAGAGAAAAAAATTCTCCAATTTAAAAGGAAACCAGCAATCAGAAGTCACAAAGGGCACAAGCAGGGATCTCACAGTGGGATCGCCCACATGAAGCCAAAGCTCAAGGTGCATAGAAGCTGCCTCTAGTTCCTAGAAATAAACTCAGTTCAATCCCGGGCTATGGTAATGGAAAATATCACATATGCAAACCAATGTCAAATTCTGCTGTTTACATTTGAAAAAAATTGTCCTAATGAATTACACTGGATGCCCCAAATTAATAATCCAATGGAAGGAAAATAAAAATGCATTTCCCTCAAAGAAAGCTGTCAAGCTGAAGAATCAATCAGATAACTTCTATTTCTCAGGGAAGAGAAACCTCCACACCCCAGCAATTATTAAGGAAAAAAAACGGAAGGCAGGAAGAAAAAAGAGGCACTTAATTCATGGTACTACGTGCTACTCTTGTGTGCCTCCTGAGGAAATGACACAAAAAGCTGGTTAGATAGAGAGTTAAGTCTAGACAAGAGAACGACAGTTCATTATTTCTCACTTCTTGGTGGAAAAGGAAAATAGAATATGGCCAGACTGGCATTAGCATAATTCATTCCTAAAACTGCTGATCTATGCAGCACATTATGAGATATGGACACTGAAAATAAATGCAATCAGAATGTTTATTATTTTCTTCCCTCCAGTTCTCTTCAAGGAACTCGGAGAGAAAGAGTGGGTAGTACAGATGAAAGCCAAGTTCAACTTCTGCTGTGTGCGTGGGAGCTCTGAAAGGAGTGTCTATCTAGCCAGCGAATATGTCTCTTGTGTAGCGCTCCAGAGAAGGGCACTTGGTTCGATTTAACATATGGCATAAATATTATTAATTCATAACGAAGCAAAATTTAAACCAAAGTGGAAGGGAAAGGGAGGATTGTTGCTAGCAAGAGAAAGCGCTTGCTGTTAAATTTAGCCAGCAAGACTGAACATACTCAGATAAATCTAAAAGCAGAGAATATCATCTTTTACAATTAAGTTGCTGTTGGGATCTCTAGGTACATTTTAAAAGGAAAAATCTATAATAGCTGTGCAATATTTTCTCTGTTTCTTCCTGCATCCTTAATTACTAAAGACATTTGCAGGGTGAGTGGGGAGGGAGGAAGGCTTACTGTCTGAGTTCATCTGCTCTGCTTGCCTATTCCTACCTGAAGACATCGTTCTCCAGTCTCAGATTCATGCTCACTCCCGCAAACGGTACTCGGTCACAGATCGGGAATGATGGCTGCAGGACCTAATAGTCTCTAACACCCCTCAAATCAGTTTTTCATGCAAATGCCCTTAATTATAGAGAACAAAGGAATGGAAAAATCATAAAGCCTATCACAGACAGACAGATTTGTCACTATATTTCTGACATCGCTCTGTTCCAGTTGGACTACATTTTAGTCATCTACTTTGCTAGAACCATTCTCAATTCTGTTTTCTCTTCAAGGTTGTATATAAAGTCAGCAGTCCTCTTAACACATACCTCCTTCCTCTCATACTGGAGCTCGCCGTCATGCTTTGATTGAACTCACACAAATGTTTAAAAACTATTTTTTGAGTTGTCAATATTTATATACATAGATGGAGATTTTACATAAAAATCAGTATTTCTAAATTCTCTTGAAAAATCCAAAGATCTGGTGATACTCAGGCCAGCAGCAGTCCTCCCTTTAGGTAGGGCACATGTGCCCCAGGTTGCTGCAGCCCCCACCTCCCATCTCTTAGCCAGCAAGACGGAACTTGCCTGGACCCTGTAGGCAACTGGATTGTGATTTGTGCATTACTCTATTTTTCCAAATCTCCCCGAATCCTATGTTTTGGTAGAAGTTTATTAGGAGTAAAAAGGAAGCATTTCAGTTTCTACCACAAATTTAGCTTGGATTACAACCGTTGCCTGATTTCTGAACACAGGCTGCACAAGATCTGTTCTCAGGCACTTCCCCCTGCCTGGACTGTGTGTCCCTCCCTTTGCTGCCGGGCAAACTCCCATTTAAACCAGTCCAAGCCCTGCCTCCTCTCAGGGCCCTGTCCTGATTCCACCAGGCAGACTAAGCAACCCCTACTCTGAGCACACCCCCACCAGGGAGACCTTAGGCCACTGTGCTGTGACTCTGCCGAATGATTGCATTGAGTGATTGGTTCACTATCTGCTGTCTGTTAGACAAAATTCCTTGAGGCAGGCATGGTTCCATTATTTATCTCTGAATGTTCTGTGACTACCACAGAGTAGGCGCTCAGGGAGAATTGATAGGTTGAACCAGACGCTTCCCTTACAACATGAAGTTGAGACAGAGATGGACAAATCTCACAGGGTCATGGTCCCTGCAGCACCCAAAGATGTTGTTCACACAAAGCCAAGCCATACCTTCATTCTCTCTGGTCTCCAGTTGATTTCTCTGTGCAGTGGTGCAGATGCTGGGGTGAACTAGAAAGCTCCTGATTTTTCTCTAGATGGTCTGGGTCCCTAGACATGTTGTAATGGAGAGAGGCACTCCAGTTTTTTCTACTGGGTTTCCACACTTTTCCAAGTGCCCTCATGCCCAGGGGCCCCTGTCACTAGGCTTTTTCCCTATGTTCCAAGGCCCAAGAATCACAAAGTGGCAGAGACCGCCTACCCAATATCCATTCTCCTCTTCTTCACTGTATTGGGACAGCAACATGCAGTTAGAAAAAGTCTTTTTCCCAGCTGCCCATACAGATACAGGTGGCCAATAAGATGGAAGTGGAAGTCATTGGATACAGCCTCCAGGAAAACTTTTTAAAAGGAGTTTAACTCATCTAGCAGGGAGCTTTTGCTCTTTCTCGCTTCTTCCTTCTTCTTGCCTGGAACTCAGTGCTGATGGTTGGATTTCTGGCAGCCATTTTGTTACCATAAGGCAACCCTGCACCTGGAAGCACTTGCTAAAGTTGGATGAGGAGAAAGACTGAAAGCGGGGTTCTTGATCACACTGTGGGGTCATTAACCAGCTCTAGAGCCCCTGTTGCCAAACTTCTCATTACATAAGAGAAAATGAACCTCACTATTTAAGCTACTTAGAAATGAGTGTCTATCACTACAAGTCAAATGCAATTCCTAAATGAGTCAGAGGGTGTCATGTTAGGTAGTATTCTCAGGACAAATTATAATATGTGTCCTTTTACTTTATTGAAAATTCACACTGCCTTTTCACCTCTAACAGAAATAATAACCACAAGACTCCCATTTAACAAGTGGCTCCTATGAACTAGGCACTGGGCCAGGTGCTTTATGTATATATTACATCCTAAGCTTATAGCAACCCTGCAAGGCAGGAGAGATTATTCCCACTTTACAGATAAGGAAACTGAGACTCAGAGAAGATAATGAATTTGCCCAAAGCCACACAACTGTTAAATATTACGCTTAGTGCTGAAACCAACCTGTCTGTACCCAAGGCTGTGCTCTTTCCACTGGGCTTTTCTTTTTCCCTAAAACAAGCACAAAGCCCTTCTCAAAAGCATTGTGTAAACACTACTTCAGGCTTACTGAAATGGCTGAAATCCCTGTCGATATTTTTGTTTACCATCCTAGCAGGACCAAATAGACTCGAAGGCAAATGGTTTGGTTTTTTTGGCTTAGAGTTAGGATTTATAAAACTTATTTAGAGAAAAGTGCATGACAAAATGGTTTCCTATTTGAGATTTCTAATTATTCGCTTTAGTGAATAAAACTGTGAAGAGTGTGACTTAGAGGTGGAAGGTAGAAATATTAAAACCAATGATGAAAAAAACAGCAACACTGAGTTCCGGTAGATACCCCTTTCGAAGTACATATGCTGCAATTAACTAACTTCCCTGATCTGGGCAATTCACATTTGCTCTAGGGATTTAGAGTCATTTGCTTGGCATATATTTATAGAAACCTACTTTGTGCCAGACTCTGTGCAAGACCCTTTATAGATCTATTATTTCATGGAAGAAGAAACCAACATTTATTAGGCACTTACCACATGCCAGATGTACCCATGCAATCTCAGCCAACCTTAGTTACACACACAGTCTAGGGTGTTTGTTATTGTTAGGTGCCATTGAATCAATTTAGACTCATAGCGACCCCACATGACAGAGTGGAGCTGCCCCATAAGGTTTCCCAGGCTGTGATCTTTATGGGAACAGATTGCCAGGTCTTTTTCCCGTGGAGCAGCTGGGTGGGCCAAATTGCCAATCTTTCAGTTAGCAGCTGAGTGCTTAACCACTGCACCACTAGGGCTCCTTATCTAGTGTTTAGGCAGCCTCATCCCTATTGTACAGGATGAAGTCATTGAGGTTCAGAGACAGTAATTAAATTGCCCAAGGGCTACACAGTAAGTGCTCCTGTATTGCCCCAGAAATGCCACAGAGGGTAGAGGCAAGTTAATGAGTAATCTCAAAAGACCAAGTGGCAGTGGCTTACTTTGTAGGCTGCAGCAAAAATATAATTTCTTTGTTAGCTCATGTTCTATCTTTAAAATTCATGCAAATTTTGTGTTATACTCCACAATATAACCATGTTATTTTTATATTAGAACAAATGTCTTAAATTATTTATCAGCTGAATTATTTAACTTTTCTCTGCTGAAACTGACACTTTGGAAAGATGTGTCTTGTGTTCCTACTGTGGCTTCACGAACACTCAGCCCCCAGTCATGTACCACTGGGAGAACACACTCCCCAGTTTAAGAAGCATAAGGTCTGTCTGACTCCACAGGACAATTATTTATATGTATTTTAAGGACCTAACTCAAGATTGGAAACCCTGGTGGCATAGTGGCTAAGTGCTACAGCTGCTAACCAAGAGGTCGGCAGTTCAAATCTGCCAGGCACTCCTTGGAAACTCTATGGGGCAGTTCTACTCTGTCCTATAGGGTTGCTATGAGTCGGAATGACTCCACGGCACTGTGTTTGATTTGGTTTTAACTGAAGATAGCATGCAAATATTTTTCTAACCGCAAACTTAAGGTTATAAATGCTGTCACACCCATTGTTGTTGTTGTTATCTGACTCACACTGACCCAGTGTGCACAGAGTAGAACTGCCCCATCGGGTTTTCAAGGCTGCACCCTTCTGGAAGCAGATCTCTAGTACTGTCTTCTGAGGCGACTCTTGGTGGGTTTGAATTGCCAACCTTTTGGCTAGTAGCTGAGTGCTTAACTGTTTGTGCCACTCGGGAACTCCCTGTCGCATTCATAACATTCATTAATTCACTCAACAATGTGCCCGGTCTGTTGCCAACCACTGGGCCAATCTAACCTCAAACAAGGCACTGACCCAACAGCCAGATTCTCCCAAGAGCAGTCAGAGGGATCATACCAGCTAGATGTGGAACGAGACTCCACCTGGCCCAAAGCCAAAGTCCGAGGGTGCTTGACTCACTGACCTTATAAAGGTACGAAAGCCTGTTGGCCCCAATTTCATTGTCCCCTTGATTCCCAGGAACCGGATAAACAAATTTGCCATCCTGTCCACCAGGCGCAGGTAGTTGAAATGCTTTGCATATTTGGGGAACACTTGCTTGAGGCAAATGGAAGGCAGGTGGGCTTCAGAATTTGTACTGCCATCTGGGGCAGTGGCCATGTCACTCTCTGAAGTATCTTCCTTTCCAGCTAGTGGTTTTTCAAACTGCTGAGACCTGAAGCACATAGGGAAAAACAGGACAAAACAATATAACCAAACTGTGGAGAATGCTTTCCCAAATACCAAAAAAAAAAAAAAAACTACCAACCAAACCCACTGCCATGGAGTGGATTCCAACTCACAGCAACCCTATAGGACAGAATAGAACTGCCCCATACGGCTTCCAAGGAGCGCCTGGTGGATTCAAACTGCAGACCTTTTGATTAGCAGCTGTGGCTCTTAACCATTATGCCACCAGAGTTTCCCTTTCCCACATACACAGCACTTTTCCTGGCATGGTCTCGTTCACTTCAGATTTGCTGGGATTGGGTCCAGTCAAGGGTGGATTATCCAGTAAGTAAGGTAAGCATGGGCTTACTTGTGCTTACTTACTACTCTGTAGTGACCAGTTTCACATGGGTTTCATGTGGTGAAACCCACTGAAATTGGTCAGTACAGAGCAGTAAGCACAAATAAACCTGTGTTTACCTTGCTTACTGGGTAATCCCTCCCTGTCAGGGACTGAAAATTTGAAAAGAAGCTTTGATTCTGTAGAAAGGTGTTGTGGGGTTGGGAGAGAGATGGATATCAGCCATAGCTAGAAGCAGAATCTTTGATGTAGTGAAAAAATGTGAACTTGTTTACTACCGATAATCTGGTAAACCAGGTAAGCACTATGCTTCTCTTGCCCATTGGATAATCTGCCCCTGGGTCCATTTACTACTTTTATTTTACACATCTGAAAACTGATCTTAGAGAAGTAAAGTGACTTGCTCAACGTCACACAGCTAGTACATGACAAAGCCAGGTCTCGAAGCCAGTGGCAGAGTCAGAACTGGAAACTTACACTTTCTTCATTCTACTTTCTGCAGTGTTTCCCAACATGGAAAACTTCCTTTACTGTGCTCCTGATTCGAGAGAATATTCTATTATGGAGCAGTCTGGATTTGATTTCAAACTCCTACTTATGAGTAGTAATTGAATAATTAAGAAATACAAAAATCTCATTGAGGGCTGGCAAGAAGCCATAGCACAGTTCAATGAACAATTTGCAAAGATACATCAGTTACCCAATTCTAGGAATAGGAACAATTACATTTTCTGGCTTAACTGTTTTGTTATTTGGAACTCGTACAAAAAAAATGATCATAGTGTTGTGAGTCCTCAGTCTGGGTATTTTATTCTGTAATTATCCTAATATTTAAGAAAATTAGCAGCAAATAATTCCCAAATATCCATCTCTAGCTCAGATCATTCTCACTTCCAAACTTGCATATCTAACTACCAACTATTTATAACCTTCAGGATGGCTCATAGGCACCTCAGACTGAAATGATCCTTACCCCAAATCTGCATTCCCCATGTCCTTGAATGTCACCACCTTCTGCCAGTTACCCAAGCAGGAAAAATCAGCATAAAGGCTAACTCTTCTCTCCTTTTGCCTCCACAGCCAGTTCTACCTCCTTAGTATCCCCTAAGGTCCCTGGGCACGCAAACGGATTGCACTTGCCTACTAGCCCAAAGGAGCCCTTGTGGCAAAGTGATTGGTTAAGAGACTACCTTAAAGGCTGGCAGTTTAAACCCACCCATCTGGCACTGAGGAAGAAAAGCCTAACGATCTGCTTCCGTAAAGATTATAGCCAAGAAAACGCTATGGCAGAGTTCTACTCTGTAACACATGGGGTCGCCATGAGTCAGAACTGATGTGGCAATGGATAACAGGTCAGAAAAAAAACCATACCCACTGCTGTCGAGTTGATTCCGACTCATAGCAACCCTACAGGACAGAGCAGAACCGCTCCATAGAGTTTCCAAGGAGCGCCTGGCGGATTTGAACTGCTGACCTCTTGGTTAGCAGCAGTAGCACTTAACCACTAGCATTCCCTAAAACCAATTCTTCCCTCTCTCCTTGCCTGGGCCTCATCAACTCTTGTCTGGATTGTAGTCTTCCTGCCTCCAGCCCTTGCCATTCACAAATGCATCCTCCACACTGGCACCTGAATCATCCCTTTTAAAGTAAACCCGGGTGTGTCACCTACTTGCTAAAATTCTTTAGTGACTCACAAGAGCCTATGCAATTAAGTCCATATTCCTCATTATGGCGCTCAAGGCTCTTCCCATTTTCGTCTGAGAAACCTATTCCTGTTGAGTCCATTTTGACTCATAGCAACCCTAGAGGACAGAGTAGAACGGCTCTATAGGGTTCCCAAGACTACAAATTTTTACAGATGCAGACTGCCACATCTTTCTCCCAAAGAACATCTGATAGGTTCAAACCACGAACCTTTAGGTTAGTAGCCGAGTGCTTAACCACTGCACCACCAGGGCTCCTTAATTTCTTCTCAGCTTCCCTCATTTCCTATCACTGCCTCTCAACAGTCTAGGCTCAAGACACACTATTCCCTTCGAGGCCTTGAACACTGTCCCTCTCTCACCCTGCACCCATTGATCTGGCCTGGAAAGAGGACTCGGTGTTCACTGGATACACAGATCCCTACATCACCTAATGCCTCTCTCTGCACTTGTAGCTCATCTCACTTTCCTGACTCCTGTCCTGCTCACGGCTGATCAGGAGCCAGGTGTAGCCCTCTTCTACCTGTTGTGCCCATTTCGGAGACAGAGCCCTCAGCATGTTACACACAGCCAATAAATACTGCCCAAATAACTGATTCAGGAAAATTGGAGCTATGTCTTATAGTATTGGGCTAAATACCAAAGTTATTCTCTACTCTTTTCTTTATTAAATGGCCATGTCCTCAGAGCTACCATTCCCAAGCAAACTTGCTATCAGTCCCTTTGTTGGGCCGTATTGTACCTGTTTTCCTTAGCATAAGGCCCTGACTCCTGGCTGCCTGAGCACTTCTTTTCCACTTTTAAAACCAACTCAGATGTCTCCTAGACAAGGCTAATGAGTCTTTTCCATGCTCCACTCCTGTTCTTTGAACTTGCTTCTTCGGGCCCTGTTATGCCTGCATTGCATTTATTTATCTGCCAGTCTCTCTCTATTTTGTAAGCACCTTGAAGGCAAGAACCACATCTTATTCAACTCTGTTTTTCCAGGACCTGACACATATTAGGGGCTTGGAAATGTTTAACTGAATTTATTCAACTGGGAAAGTTCCATTATAATAGCAAGTTAAGCTTCAAATAAAATACCAAGGTTATGATGCTTTGTCCCCCATGAAAACCAGTTGTTTTATGGAGTGGATTTCAACTCATGATGACCTCATGTGTGTCACAGTAGAACTGTGCTCCACAGAATTTTCAATTTTTCAGAGGTAGATCACCAGGCTCTTCTTCTGAGGCACCGTGGATGGACTCAAGCCTGCAGCCTTTCAGGTAGCAGCTGAGTGTGGTCAGCATTTGCACCACTCCTGTACCCCATAAGCTTTTTAAAATGGGGATGAGGTTCAACGGAGAAACAGCGTGCTTGACCACCCTGCCAGAATGGTCCTGTTTTCACACCAGTCCAAGGAGCCAGCCTCTAGGAAACAGAACTCCTGTGTGACTCAAAAATTCTATCAATCCGGTTTACACTTGTGAGCAAGTCTTGATGCTGGTCTCAAAGCAAGGACAAGCAGAGGACAGATACAGGGTGGCACAAAGGAAAACCTCTTTTAAAGTTCAGCAGTGCTGATGGGAAAACAAATGCTTTCTCCTACAAAGGGGAGAGCCTAGATTCTCAGGAGAAGCAATGTTCCCAGGGGGTGTAGTTGTCCTTCAGTTAAAATGATTTTGCCATCAGCTCCTCAAACTTAAGACAGTAAACAAAAGTCAGGTGGTTACTTTTCAGATGAAATAAAATGTTTCCCATTAAGGTTATAGGAAGGAAGATGAGAAAAGCCATACTGTTATCGGAAATGAGCTCTTAAATTACTGGATACATGGCAATCACTGACTTTATAAGCACTTGTTCCGTTTCTGTTAAAGTGAAGATTTGGAAACATACAGTTTGAGTATACTCAGTGACAATGAAAATAGCTCAAAGAACCCTTCAATCAACAGAACCATCCCACATTCACTATCTCATTTGCTCTTCAAAACAACTCTGTGAAGTAGACTATTATTAGTACACCCCTGTTCCAGACGAAGGCACTGAGGCTCAGTGTGGTGAAGCATCTCTCTGCTCTGGCTGGCCTGGAATTTTAACTTAGTTCATCTAGGCCAGTGTTCTTTCCATTTCACCACCCCGTTATTCCAAAGCACATCACGATTCACATGGGAGGCAACAAAATCCAAAGTACTATTATTTATTTTTTGTTTTAAATGGCTTGGATTATAATAGTACTTCATACTCTTTGTAGAAATTTTGAGAAATGTTTAAAGTAATCAAAATCATTTGTAATCCCACAAATCAGAGATAAGCACTCTTAACATTGGATTTCTTATCTATATTTATAAAATTAGAATCACACTGTATATAGTTTAAATCCTTTTCACACTTTACATTATATCACAAGTATTTTCCCATGGCCTTAAATATGTTTCCTGAGCTAATTTCTCATAGACATGCAATATCCTGGGTTATTTTATGCCTGAACCGTAATATAATTAACCATACCCCTCAGACATTTAGTGTCTACATAACCTGTCATCTGACTAAAGAGAGTTGAGCGATCTGTCCCCTACGAAATGTGCTCCCTCTCAGAAGCATGAAATGTTACAGCTAGAAGCAGCTTGGAGATCACTCTGTCCAATGATATCATTTTGTTTTATTATGATAAATATGCAGAACATCGTCATTTTAACCTTCAAATGTATGCTTTAAAACAGTATACAACTGAGTGGCATTTAGTACACTCACAATATTGGGCAACCATCACCACTATCTAGGTCCAGAACATTTTACAATGATGGAATTTTAGAGAAGAAAGTAAACGTAGGCAGATAGGCCCTTAGCACCAGCAGAGTGTTTAATCAGCAAATAGTTTGGCGGGGCGGGGAGGGGGGTGGTGGCCTTAGCCTGGGCTGTCCTGGTGATGGCTGTCCTGGGAGCCCCATCACCTCCAGGTCGTCTCAGGTTTAAAGGTTTTCCTGATGGGGAGTCAGAGTGTGTGTCCCTCCAGTGTCTACCTCCTGCATCCCATCCTGCCCTGGAGCCACCCGGAATGCATCTGTTTTCTTTCTACATGACAGCCTTTCACATTTCTTGCAAGGGTTGCTGCATTTACTGGATGACCACAACTTCCCATCTTTCCTGAACCCCAATTAGTAACCTCAAGGTGGAAAGGGCCTTCACAGCCTCAGATATTATTTTCATGGATTCAGAACCATGAATTTAGGGGGAAGTGGTTTTACTCAACTGGAGGAAGGCACTAAAGTTATAGCTGATATGTAAGGCGAAATAAAACAATAAGAAATGGTATCTTTGCTAGAGATATTTCTTATTATCACTTTGAGACCCAAGCCATCACAAATACTGCTAAAACCTGGTTTTACTTAATAGCGTCTTAATGGAAATGTGGGGCTTATGAAATGAAAGTGACAGGTATAGGAAACAAAAATCAAGCTTACTAGTCCTTTGGGTAATTATTATTATTATTATCATTGAATTTGTTGTTTACTTGATTCATTAAAATAAGGGGAAAAGAGAATTCTGGAATGTTTTATCTATAATTGTTCTTCAAATAAAATGGATTTCTTTTTCATTAAAACTCTAGTAAAAAACTACCTATCTCTATTTTGCCTGGAAAGCCTACTATTTAAAAGAGCAACCATTTACAGGGTACCTACTATATGCCAAGCAACTTAGCAACTTACCCATAGATCTCATTTGTTTCTCATAACAATTCTATGAAGTAGGTAGAAACTATTCTCATCTTACAAATAAGGAACCCAAGGCCCAGAGAGGCTGAAGGACATACCCAAAGTCACACAATCAATAGTGACATTGGGATTTATACTCAAGACTCTCACTACAAACCCCATGCTTAGTCCACTATATAGTTCTTCTCTTAATTTGATTTAAATCAAAGCAAAGACTTTTCTTCTTGTGTATGAACTGTATTTATTCCCCAAAATTAACAAAATAGGATGGTAGATACAGCGAAGTAAAAAATTCCAGTTTCAAAGAAGTTGCTAGAATTGTCTCAGAGAAATAATTTTCATTTCTAGTTAAGCATCCTTTCAATCATTTATTCATTCATAAAATATTTTCCAAGAATCTACATGTCCCGGGGCCTTGGACACAAGGGTGAGTTAGACACAGTCCCTGACACCCAAAAGCACACAAGTAAGTGGGGGAAAACAAGATGGAGCGAGATGAAGGAACTGGTGCACAGGAAAGGAGATCTGTTTGTTGTGTCTTGGTGGTATACATGAAGATGGGAATACGACCCAATATGGGTCTAGATCTTAAACGAGCTTGAACATCAGACAAAGGTACTTGGATTTGGTAGTGCAGGAGATGACAAGGCCATGGTGGATTCTAAAGAGAGGAGAAGCAAGATCAGAATTATACTGAAAAAGAGGAATCTGCCAACAGCATGTATTCTGAATGCAGAAAGGGAGAGTGGATGATGTTGGGAAGCTATTGGAATTGTCTAGGTCAGTGATTCTGCAAGTCTGAACCCTGGACTAGCAGCATCACCTAGGAACTTGTTAGAAATGCAAATTCTTGGGTTCCACCCTAGACCTACGAGTCGGAATCAACTCAGTGGCCACGGGTTTTTCGGTTAGCCTAGACCTACTGAATCAGAAACCCTATGGGTGGGAACCAAAAGTCAGAGATTTAACAACCCTCCAGGTGATCCTGATGCAGGCAAAAGTCTAAGAATCACTGGTCTAGGGGAAAGATGAGACCTAAACTAGGGCAGCTGAAATGGACATGGAGCCAGGGGGCTGACACAGAGACACTTGTATATACAATGATTTGACAACTGCTTAAATGTGGGGGACAAAGAGTGAGAGACACCCTTGAAAATATGCCTGGATCACCATGGCTTGACAGGAGAGCCCAGTGGCAGTGGTGCTGTACTGGCAAAGGAATGTAAGCAACTTCCTTCTCCTGCCATTTGGCCAAGACACTGTCCCCTCAGTCACTTGAGAATTTTAAAAGCACACGTAACACATTGGCATTCCTGAAGAGAATGCTAACCAGGCACCAAAGAAGTTCCTTAAATCAGCCAGCAGCTAATTTAAAGAGTTAGAGGCTACAGTTGCTAAAAATAAACATAACTACCATGTAGCCCAGCTCTGTCACTTGAAAAATCTCTGCCATCACAGATGCCCCATTTGCTTGATAGGCAATGAAATGCTCCTTGAAAGAAAGCAAAGGGGACTAAAAAATGGATGAGGCGTGAGTGCCCTAACTGATGAGGCAAAGGACTTAAGGAGGGATCTTTCTGACATTCTAGTCCCAATAAACCTCGGCCCATGCTGGTTCTGTTCCTACCTGCTCCCTTTCATGCACACCACCAAGACCCAGCAAACTGACCTCCTTTCACGTGCATCAGTTCCTTTCTCTGAATGCTTGCCTGGCCACCTCTGCCTCACTTGATCACGTCGTTCCATAGCATGGAGTAGCATCAACAGCCACAAAACACAATGGTGATGATACTGGAAGCCCTATGTGCCAGGAACTGTGCAAAAATTGTTAAATTAAACTGATAAAACCCTACAAAGTAGATGTTATTATTATTACCATTTTACAGATGAAACTAAGGGAGAAGGATACAAGCCAATAAGTTGTGGATCCAGGATAGAAACCAAGGAAGATGAGCTCCAGTATCCTTGCTTCTTTCTAACTACTGCATCACACGGCTTCCATACACAGTTATCAAGCTCTAAGTACTTCTGAGAGTCAGGCAGCTTACTTGTGGTATCTCATTTGGCCCTCCTATGAACTGGGCATTATAAGCGGACCCATTTTACAGATGAGAAAAATGCACCTCGACCTATTTTTCAAAGGCCACTCAGCTATTAAATGGCTGAAGGAAGATTCAGACTCAAATCTGTATAACTTCAAAGCCCAGGTTCTTTCCATTACATTGTGCTACACCTTGGTGTGGTTAGGCAACTTCCCTGAACTCATTCATCCTTTCTTCCCTTATAATGGCGATCAGAGTCCATACTTCATGCCTAGCACAAAACTATTGAATGGTTTAGTACTAAAAACACAGCCTTTCTATAAAGCACCAAGATGAATCTTCCTGGAGGAGCTTGTATGTAACTGACCTCAGTGTGGCCACATGGAGGGACCAGCGCACATCTGGACGTGGCTGTTCTGTTTACCAAACAAATCAATCTGCTGCTTTACAGTTACTGGCTCATGTGAATCATGCGCACACAATGTTTGTAGAATGAACAAATTAACAAAGGATCTTCATGGCAACAAGGACAGACTAGGTCTCTGTCTGCTCGGGATGAGTTTCCGGAGCCACCAGGGCCTGGGGCTGTTGCAGGAGCATCATCCTGCTGGGCCAGGCAACAAATTAACAAAAAGACAAACATGAGGACTTCCTCTAATGCCTGGCTCCTGTGCACTTGGGACTCACCCTATTTCAGAGCTAGAACAGCCTGTAGAGGCCATGGGGCCCAGCCCTCTGATTTTGCAGATGAAGCCACTGATAGCCCATTTTACCCTGGTCTGCCAATATGCTTCTTTTCCAACAGGGCACTCTCTCCTCTGTGCCCTTCAGCACAGAGCTACTGTCTTCCCTGTCATCTCTCTTGCTCCACTTTGTCTTGTGACACAGAGTATGAAACATACTCTGCACACAGGCCGGGGGGGGATGGCTACTCCCCACTGGGGTGTGGGCCTGGTGGCCCAGAGCGTGTGCTCTGGGGGCAGCCCGAGGCATGGCTGGAATCCTGGCTCTGCCATTTGCCAGCTGAGTGAACTTAGGCAAGCCATTTAACCCTTAAACTTCACTTTCTTCTTAAACAATGGTACCTAACTGGATTGACGTGAGGATTACAAGAGAAAATGAATGCACGGTGCTTAGCACAGCACCTCAATACTTGTTTCAAAACCAAACTGGCTGCCATTGAGCTGATTTCAACCCATGGAGGCGTCATGTGTGTCAGGGTGGAACTATGCTGCATAGGGTTTTCTTGGCTGTGACCTTTTGTAAGCAGATTGCCAGGCCTTTCTTCGGAGGTACTTCTGGGTGGGTCTGAGCTACCAACCTTTTGGTCAGTAGCCCAGTGCTTAACCACTTGTGCCGTTCAACCAAAACAAAAAGCCACTGTCATCAAGTTGATTCTGACTCATAGTGACCCTATTGGACAGAGTAGAGCTGCCCCACAGGGTTGCCAAGGCTGTAATCTTTACAGGAGCAGACTGCCACATCTTTCTCCAGTGGAGCTGCTGGTTTGTTCGAACTGCTGACCTTTCAGTTAGCAACTGAGTGCTTAACCACTGCGCCACCAGGGCTCTCACCTATTTTACAAAAACTGAAAGCCAGTGGCAAAAGTACACCCCTCATCAGGGAATGGAGAAATCCTAGTTGTTACTATACAGCTCCTTTGATGATTATGAATCAATTAGAATTTTTTTTTTTTTTGGTAACAGGTATTAAGGAGTCCCTGGGTGGCATGAATGGTTAAGCACCCAACTACTACCCAAAAGGTTGGTAGTTCAACCCACAGAGGCACCTCAGAAGACAGGTCTGGCAATCTGCTTCTGGAAGGTCACAGCCTTGAAAACCCTAGGGAGCAGGTCTACTCTGCGCACAAGGGGTCGCCACGTCGACTCGACGGCAACCAACAACAACAACAGGTATCGAGGAGCCCCAGGGTGGCACAAAGGAGCCCTGGTGGTGCAGTGGTTATCACAGCCACTACCATCTTTATCTCACACCTGTCATCATCTCAAGAGGCTCACTATCTAGTCTCCAGCCCTCAGTGGGAGAGATAAGCATACACTCTGGAAACTCAGGAGAACATGGGGTTTTTCTAACTACTTTGTGACATCGTGTCCTCCCATATGCCCTCTGGGGAATCTCACTTCAGGCTTTCCAGTGTCAGATGGCACCTGCCCTCTTCTCTCAACCTAAACAAATCACCCATATGTGTCTCATTTTCTCAGGCCTCGCTGGATAACTACACCTTATCTGACGCCCTCATTCTCAGTAGAGGATTATTGATGTCGCAAAATAACACACAGAGAGATCTTTGCTGCCCCCACACAAAGGAGGAGTAAAACTGAGTTGGAAGGTGTACCAGTGATCGCTTTGCTCCATCCTCCGTTTTTAATATATAGGGAGGCCGAGGCCTAGTCACTTGCTTGAGGTGAGACATCAAGCCGGAGGTTGTGGCAAAGGCAGGCCCATTTCTCTTGGTTTCCTGTCCAGAGTCTTTAAAAAATAATTTTTTTTTTTTTTTCCAAATTATACCACTATTGAGCTAAACCATCAGAGTGGCCAAAATTCTGATTCTGAATGAAAAGCTTCAGACTTTTCCAGCCACCTTGGCAGGAAGGGAGAACACTTTTTGCCTGAGGGCTTCAGGGTTCCTCTTTAAACTTACTAGGGGTTGGCAGCTGTCTTTCAGTCAGTGATAGGGCATGTGCTTAGTTTGTCACTGGAACCTGGTGGCATGGGTTGAAGTATGTCCCCCCCAAAACGTGTGTATCAACTTGGTTAGGCCATGATTCCCAGTATTGTGTGGTTGTCCTCCATTTTTTTATTGTAATTTTATGTTGAGAGGATTAGGGTGGGATTGTAACATCACTCTCACTCAGGTCACCTCCCTGATCCAAGGTAAAGGGAGTTTCCCTGGGGTGTGGCCTACGCTACCTTTTACCTCTCAAGAGATAAAAGGAAAGGGAAGCAAGCAGAGAGTTGGGAACCTCATACCACCAAGAAAGCAGCACCAGGAGCAGAGTGCATCCTTTGAACACAAGGTCCCTGCACCTGAGAAGCTCCTCGACCAGGGGAAGATTGAGGACAAGGACCTTCCTCCAGAGCTGACAGAAAGAGAAAGCCTTCCCCTGGAGCCGATGCCCTGAATTTGGACTTGTAACCTACTAGACTGTGAGAGAATAAATTTCTCTTTGTTAAAGCCATCGCCTTGTGGTATGACTGTTATGGCAGCACTAGATGACCAAGACACCTGAGGAGAGATTTTTCAAATTGTAAGCCTTGCTGCATTGGATGCCCAAGGCACACTGGACGAGGTCCCAACTCTTGAGCAGGGCACTCGGAGCCCTAGTCCCTGCCTGCCTCAGCTTCCACATCCCACTGCCCACAGGCCAACACTCCTTCCTTCCGTTGTAAATGCTCTTTTCCAAATTATCTGCTTGAAAAACTCTCATCCTCAAAAGTCTTAGATTCGGCATCACCTTTTCCAAAAAGCACTCCACAGCTTCTGGAGACAGAATCAACCTTTTTTTTTTTTCTATATAACCTTTCTAACTTTGTATTTAATAATATTAATAATAACACTGCAGTGTATAGAGAACTTGATGCATGTCCTGCACAATGCTAAGCCCATAGTAAACGTTTTTTTTTTTTTTCCCATTGGAATAATCACAATTGTACCTAAATGGTTATTTGTGCAGCTCTCTGTTTAACGTCTGTCCTTTGACTAGACTGAAAGCTCTAGGAGGGCAGGCAGGACAATCGTTTTGTTTACAGCCATATCTGCAGCCACAGCATGGCTCCAGGCACACAGCAGGTACTCAGAATAACTGATAAGCACAGTCGTTGTTTCAGTTAATTCTTACAACAATCCAGTGAATTAGATACAAGTATTAATTTGAGTTTACATCCGAGATCTGAAGCTTAGAGAAGCTAAGTCACTTGGCTAAGTGATTAGGCTGGGATTGCAACCCAGGTGGTCTGTCTCCAGAGCCACATTTTTAAGCCCCATACTACCGCACCCCTCTACTTTGCGTTCCAAAAATAAATCTTTCTTCCTCTGTCTCTCTCCCGGTTTCTGGGAAGATCCTGACTACACTCTGGGAGAACAAAGATTTCCTAGTGGCAACAGGAAGAGACTGTCTATCTGACAATTATAATCAGTGGTTGTATTAGCCTGTTTTACCACCTCCAAAATTAGCAGAAAAGGCCAACTTGAGCTTTCATTGTATAGTTCTACTAATGAAGGGATCCTTTTAATTACACATTCAGATCTTATCTGCAACACAAAGTGTTTTAGTGTTTAAGCACAGCTCTGCACCAAAGTATAGGGCTATGTGAATACAGACAATAAGTGGGGGGAAGGCCCCGTGTAGGGTATAAGTCATTCTTTGCCTAGACTGTAATTCCTTTTTCACATTCAACTGCATCCAAACCCAGTTCATTTTCTATGGTAATTCTAATTCTCTTTTGTATACTGTGCCCCTACAAACACTTATTTAGGGATTTGGTAGGTATATCTCTGGTCAGATATCCTCTTTCTCAGATTTCAGATGGAATGCCACTTTATTTCCTCCCCAGATTGCTCACTTTGTTCACCTCCACAGTCAGTGGCTGATCTGCCTGAAGGGCTCCCCCGACCAGAGACACTAGCAGCGAGTCCATGCTGCAGTGCAGGTGCTGACCGCAAACCCATCTTCCACTGACTGTGGCCCAGGAGCTCGTGGCCTTTGCATCTCACTTCCCAAGACCTTTTTTTGTGTGCTATTCTGTACGGGATTTGCACTAATGTGAGTGAGGCCTGTTGAGACCAATCCTGCAGACCTTTCTCAGGAAAGGGTGCCCTGACTTTCCATTTGTACTGGTTAGGGGAAGAGGGGAAGTAGCCTTTATGGAGCCCTTCCTATGTACCAGGAACTCTGCCGTATGTCAATGATCTCCGCTAAGGCACACAAAGACCTTAAGACGGAGATATTAACCTACATTATAGAACCAAAAGGAGTCCTGGTGGCACAAATGGTTAAATGCTCAACTACTAACCTAAAAGTTGGCAGTTAGAACCCACCCAGTGGTACCGTGGAAGAAAGTACTGGTGATCTGCTTCCAAAAAGTCACAGTCTTGAAAACCCTATGGAGTGCAGTTTTACTCTGCAACACATGGTGTTGCCATGAGTCAGAATCAACTCAACAGCAACTGGTATAGAGCCAGAATGCCTGGGTGGGAATCCTGGCACGGTCCCTAACTAGTTGATTATCTTGGAGAAGTCTGTTGACCTGCTCATGCCTTGGTGTCTTTATCTGTATAATGGGGATAATAACTTTACCTACTTCACAGCATTGTTCTGAGCAATGAATGGGCTAAAGCGTAGAACATTTAGAACCATACCTGGCATGTGGGAAGCACCCAGCAAATGTTAGCCGTTTTTTTTTGTTGTTGTTTAACAAATAAAGCTAAACTCTGAGAAGTTAAATAAAGTAGTAAAAGTCACAGGCCACCTAAATGGTATCATTTGGTAACTTATGCCTGACTCTCAAGGCTGTGTTCTTGTCAGGCTTCCAGGGAGGTTAGATGACAAGGGGGTTCACTGCTGACCCACTGCTAGGACTGAAAGCCTCCTAATCAGAGCCCTTCCTTCATGGGGCATGACCTAGAGAAAGTCATTTTGCGTGCATGGCCCCTCCTGGCCTCAGTATGAGCACAGTGGTTTCTGCTTTCAGTGCTCCAAAAACGACTGCTCTCTCAAGAATTGCCGAGTACCTCTTAATTGCCACCAGCCTTCCTTCTTAATCTTCATCCAGTTCAGCTTCTCATAGAATCGACACAGTTGACCACACACTTCCCAAACTCTCCTTTCCTGGCTTCTGTGTCTGTACACTCTCCTGGTGTTCTTTCTATTCTCTCATTTCTCTTCCTCTGAGGAAGATAGTTCTCTAAGTCTCTGTGCTTGACCTGCTGCCTGCTCCACACGGTCAGTCTTCCTGGGTGATCTCACTCACACAGGGCTATCTGCACCTCATGTCCAAGAGCTTGCAGTGGACTCTGTGTCTGGGAGGCCTATGTCTTGCCCACCCCTTCACCAACACCCTACCCCATCTATTCCCACCAGGCCCAAATCCTGCTCATCCTTCAAAGCTCACTTTAAATGTCAGCTAGTTCCCAAAGCCTTCCCTGATTCCTTCCACCCAGAAATAACTCTCTCTTCTGAACTCCCCACAGCACTTTATTAGTACCTCTTTTATGGAATTTATCATTTTCTGACTTGTAGTATGGTTCTTTAAGTTTGTACGTTCTTCCCCCTGACTGTCAGTTTGCCAAAAATAGAATCCATTTTTGTTTCCCACATGGCACTCTACATGTAGTAGTTAATGCAAAAAAGATATGCTGGATAAATGACTGTGTAGAAGTATTCTTTAAGACAAATACCAGGAAGAATTTGGTGTAATTTTGCCTGAAGGCAAGAAAATGGGTGTCATTTTCAGCTTAAGGTTCTATAAAGCCATTTGCAGGGTAATAACAAAATAATAATTACTTATGTTAATAAGAATAACAGTGGAGGCGGAGCCAAGATGGCAGACTAGACCGCCGCTTCCGTCGAGCCCTCTTTACAACAAAGATCTGAAAAAACAAGCGCAAAGAGTATATCTGTGACAAGCTGGGAGCCCTGGGCATCAAAGGCTGAATCCCTGGGCTTGAGATACACCCTGATGAGCACATAGAGCCATCCTCCCAGCCTTGGGGAAGGAAAAAATTTGCAACTGGAAGGGGGGAAAGATAATTCACTAGCTCCATTAACTGGGGGAGCTCAGGACAGAAGCGGCTCCTGTCCAGGCATAAAACGTCTGTGGACCTTGAGCACCTTTCCCTTCTGCATGGACTTGTGTGGGCCTATTTCGGGAGAATAGGTCCTTGTTGGCAAACTCCAACCATTTCGGCTGTGCGGTGGAGAGGTGGGTGTTTGACGTTTGACATTGCTTTGCCTATTAAACAAGGTCCTCACCTACCCACATCAGGGACCTAAGGACTGGTAGCTCCACTCAGGTCACCCAGCCACCCACGACAGGGGTCCAAAGATAACTGGTACCTCCAAGTCCTCACAACCAAAAACTTTGGGTGCCCATGGTCCCTCTGCAGAACCCACCCACCAGCACACTCCAGGGAACAGAGATGCGTTTTCCTCAGAGACACATGGGGGTCGGTTCTCAGCTCCCTATTTGTTCGGAGCGTGACCCCCTGCTGCAATCAGAAACTGGCACATACGCCAATCATCCCTGCCTCTCTAAGACCGTAGGACAGAGCCTGTACCACACACTTGAAATAAGCTACCTGGAAACCTGAGCTGAATTCATACAAGAAAACTGAATGGACTCCTAGACTGATATACCTGATAACAGCTCTAGCTAGCTGGGGACAGGACACCAGAGCTCCAAAGGTGAAAATAATCAAGCTAACTTACTCAAGCAACCCATAGGGGTATACCAAAACAAAACAAAGCAAGGAGCTACAACACAGTAAGCAAGCATAAACTAATACAATAACTTATAGATGGCTTGGAGACAACAGTCAATATCAAGTCACATAAAGAAACAGACCATGATCACCTCAACAGGCTCTCATAACAAAGAATCCAGGGATCTTCTAGATGAAAGTGCATTCCTGGAATTACCAGATGCAGAACACAAAAGGTTAATATACAGAACCCTTCAAGACATCAGGAAGGAAATGAGGCAATACGCAGAACAAGCCAAGTAACACACAGGTAAAGCAACTGATGAAATTAGAAAGATTATTCAGGACCATAATGAAAAGTTTAATAAGCTGGAAAAATCCATAACAGACAGCAATCAGAAATTCAGAAGATTGACAATAAAATTACAGAATTAGGTAACTCAATAGAAAGTCAGAGGGGCAGAATTGAGCAAGTAGAAGCTAGAATTTCTGAACTCGAAGGTAAATCACTTGGTATATTTGAAGAAAAATCAGGCAAAAGAATTTAAAAAAATGAAGAAATCTTAAGAATCATGTGGGACTCTATCAAGAGAAATAACCCATGAGTGATTGGGGTACCAGAACAGGGAGGGATAACAGAAAATACAGAGAAAATTGTTGAAGATTTGTTGGCAGAAAACTTCCCTGATATTGTGAAAGATGAGAAGGTATCTATCCAAGATGCTCATCAAACTCCACATAAGGTAGATGTTAAAAGAAAGTCACCAAGACATATTATAATCAAGCTTGCCAAAACCAAAGATATAGAGACAATTATAAGAGCGGTGAGGGATAAAAGAAAAGTCACCTACAAAGGAGAGCCAATAAGAATAAGCTCGGACTACTCAGCAGAAACCATGCAGGCAAGAAGGCAATGGGGTGACATATTTAAAAAACTGAAGGAAAAAAATTGCCTGCCAAGAAATCATATATCCAGCAAAACTGTCTCTTAAATATGAAGGTGAAATTAAGACATTTCCAGATAAACACAAATTGAGGGAATTCATAAAAACCAAGCCAAAACTACAATACTAAAGGGAGTTCTTTGATTAGAAAATCAATAATATCAGGTATCAACCCAAGACTAGTACACTGGGCAGAGCAACCAGAAGTCAACCCAGACAGGGAAATCCAAAAAAAACAAAGCAAAATTAAAAAAAAAAAAAAAGCCCAACACAGGGTAACGGTGATGTTATTATATAAAAGAAGACAACATTAAAATAATAGGGACTAAGAAATGTAATCATACACCTTCCATATGGAGAGGAAGACACAGCAATACAAAGAAATAAAAGTTAGTTTTAAATTTAGAAAAATAGGGGTAAATAATAAAAAAAAAAAAATAAGGTAACCACAAAGAAGACAAACCATCCTACTCATCAAAATAAAATACAAGGGAAAAATACAGACTCAGCAGAAACAAAATCAACAACAAATATGAAAAAAGGACAATACATAAAGAAAATGCACTCAGCACATAGAATCAAGTGGGAAAAAGAAACTGTCAACACACAAAAAAAGACATCAGAATGATAGCATGAAATTCATACCTATCCATAATCACCCTGAATGTAAATGGACTAAATGCACCAATAAAGAGACAGAGAGTGGCAGAACGGATTAAAAAACAAGATCCATCTATATGCTGCCTACAAGAGACACACCTTAGACTTAGAGACACAAACAAACTAAAACTCAAAGGATGGAAAAAAATATATCAAGCAAACAACAATCAAAAAAGAACAGGAATGGCAATATTAATTTCTGACAAAACAGACTTTAAAGTTAAATCCATCAGAAAGGATAAGGAAGGACACTATATAATGATTAAAGGGACAATGCACCAAGAAGATATAATCATATTAAATATTTATGCACCCAATTACAGGGCTGCAAGATACATAAAACAAACTATCAGCATTGAAAAGTGAGATAGACAGCTCCACAATAATAGTAGGAGACTTCAACACACCATTTTCAGTGAAGGACAGGACATCCAGAAAGAAGCTCAATAAAGACACGGAAGATCTAAATGCCACAATCAAGCAACTTGACCTCGTAGACATATACAGAACACTGCACCCAACAGCAACCAAGTATACTTTCTTTTCTAGTGCACATGGAACATTCTCTAGAATAGACCACATATTATATATTAGGTCATAAAGCAAGCCTTAGCAGAATCCAAAACGTTGAAATATTACAAAGCATCTTCTCTGACCATAAGGCCATAAAAGTGGAAATCAGTAACAGGAAAAGCAGGCAAAAGAAATCAAACACTTGGAAACTGAACAATACCCTGCTCAAAAAAGACTGGATTATATAAGACATTAAGGATGGAATAAAGAAATTCAGAGAATCCAGTGAGAATGAAAACACTTCCTATCAGAACCTTTGGGACACAGCAAAAGCGGTGCTCAGAGGCCAATTTATATCAATAGATGCACACATCCCCCAAAAAAGAAAGGGCCAAAATCAAAGAATTATCCCTACAACTTGAAAAAATAGAAAGAGAACAACAAAAGAAACCCACAGGCACCAGAAGAAAACAAATAATAAAAATTAAAGTAGAACTAAATGAAATAGAAAACAGAAAAACAATTGAAAGAATTAACGAGACCAAAAGCTGGTTTTTTGAAAAAATCAACAAAATTGATAAACCACTGGCCAAACTGACAAAAGAAAAATAGGAGAGGAAGCAAATAACCCAAATAAGAAATGAGATGGGCCATATTACAACAGACCCAACTGAAATTAAAAGAATCATATCAGATTACTGTGTATACTCAAACAAATTTGAAAACCTAAAAGAAATGGATGAATTCCTAGAAACACACTTCCTACCTAAACTAACACAAACAGAGGTAGAACAACTAAATAGATCCATAATAAAAGAAGAGATTGAAAAAAAGCCCTGGTCTGGACAGCTTCACTGCAGAGTTCTACCAAACTTTCAGAGAAGAGTTAACACCACTACTGCTAAAGGTATTTCAGAGCATAGAAAAGGACAGAATACTACCAAACTCATTCTATGAAGCCACCATATCCCTGATACCAAAACCAGGTAAAGACACCACAAGAAAAGAAAATTATAGACCTATATCCCTCATGAATGTAGTTGCAAAAATCCTCAACAAAATTCTAGCTAATAGAATTCAACAACATATCAAAAAAATAATTAACCATGACCAAGTGGGATTTATACCAGGTATGCAGGGATGGTTCAACATTAGAAAAACAATTAATGTAATCCACCACATAAATAAAACAAAAGACAAGAATCACATGATTTTATCAATTGGTGCAGAAAAGGCATTTGACAACGTGCAACACTCATTCATGATAAAAACTCTCAGCAAGATAGGAAGAGAAGGAAAATTTCTCAACATAATAAAGGGCATTTATACAAAGCCAACAGCCAACATCACCCTAAATGGAGAGAGCCTGAAAACATTCCCACTGAGATCGGGAACCAGACAAGGATGCCCTTTATCACCACTCTTGTTCAACATTGTGCTGGAAGTTCTAGCCAGAGCAATTAGGCTAGATAAAGAAATAAAGGGCATCCAGATTGGCAAGGAAGAAGTAAAATTATCTCTATTTGCAGATGACATGATCTTATACACATAAAACCCTAAGGAATCCTCCAGAAAACTACTGGAACTAATAGAAGAGTTCAGCAGAGTATCGGGATACAAGATAAACATACAAAAATCGGTTGGATTCCTCTACACCAACAAAAAGAACATTGAAGAGGAAATCACCAAATCAATGCCATTTACAGTAGCCCCCAAGAAGATAAAATACTTGGAAGAAATCTTACCAGAGATGTAAAAGACTTATACAAAGAAAACTACAGTACACTTCTGCAAGAAACCAAAAGAGACTTACATAAGTGGAAGAACATTGCTCGTGGATAGGAAGACTTAACATTATAAAAATGTCTATTCTACCAAAAGTGATCTATATACATTTAATGCAATTCTGATCAAAATCCCAATGACATTCTTTAATGAGATGGAGAAACAAATCACCAATTTCATATGGAAGGGAAAGAGGCCCCAGATAAATAAGGCATTACTGAAAAAGAAGAACAAAGTGGGAGGCCTTACTGTACCTGATTTTAGAACCTATTATACCGCCCCAGTAGTCAAAACAGCCTGGTACTGGTACAACAACAGATACTTGGACCAATGGAACAGAATTGAGAATCCAGACATAAATCCATCCACATATGAGCAGTTGATATTTGACAAAGGCCCCAAAACAGTTAAACGGGGAAAAGACAGTCTTTTTAACAAATGGTGCTTGCATAACTGGATATCCAACTGCAAAAAAATGAAACAAGACCCATACCTCACTTCATCCACAAAAACTAATTCAAAATGGATCAAAGACCTAAATATAAAATCTAAAACAATAAAGATCATGGAAGAAAAAATAGGGACAACATTGGAACCCTAATACATGGCATAAACAGTATACAAAACATTATAAAGAATGTAGAGGAAAAACTAGATAACTGGGAGCTCATCCAACACTTATGGTCATCCAAAGACTTCACCAAAAGAGTAAAAAGACTACCTATAGACTGGGAAAAAGTTTTTAGCTATGACATTTCTGGTCAGTGCCTGATCTCTAACATCTACATGATACTGCAAAAACTCAACTACAAAAACACAAATAACCCAATTAAAAAATGGGCAAAAGATATGAATAGACACTTCACTAAAGAAGACATTCAGGTAGCTAACAGATATATGAGGAAATGTTCATGATCATTAGCCATTAGAGAAATGCGGATCGAAAGTACAGTGAGATTTTCTCTCACTCCAACAAGGCTGGCATTAATCCAAAAAACACAAAATAATAAAATGTTGGAGAGGCTGTGGAGAGACTGGAACACTTATACACTGCTGGTGGGAATGTCAAATGGTACAACCACTTTGGAAATCAATTTGGCACTTCCTGAAAAAGCTAGAAATAGAACTACCATACGATACAGCAATCCCACTCCTTGGAATATATCCTAGAGAAATAAGAGCCTTTACACAAATAGATATATGCACACCCATGTTTATTGTAGCACTGTTTACAATAGCAAAAAGATGGAAGCAACCAAGGTGCCCATCAGCAGATGAATGGATAAATAAATTATGGTATATTCACAGAATGGAATACTATGCATCAGTAAAGATCAGTGACGAATCTGTGAAACATTTCATAACATGGAGGAACCTGGAAGGCATTATGCTGAGTGAAATTAGTCAGTTGCAAAAGGGCAAATATTGTATAAGACCACTATTATAAGAACTTGAGAAATTGTTTAAACTGAGAAGAAAACATTCTTTCGTGGTTACATGAGGCGGGGGGGGGGAGGGAGAGTGGGCAGGGGCATTCACTAATTAGATAGTAGATAAGAACTACTTTAGGTGAAGGGAAAGACAGCACACAATACAGCGAGGTCAGCACAATTGGACTAAACCAAAAGCAAAGAACTTTCCTGAATAAACCGAATACTTCGAAGGCCAGTGTAGCAGGTTCAGGGGTCTGGGGACCATGGTTTCAGGGGACATCTAAGTCAATTGGCATAATAAAATCTATTAAGAAAACATTCTGCATCCCACTTTGAAGAGTGGCATCTGGGGTCTTAAATGCTAGCAAGCAGCCATCTAAGATGCATCAATTGGTCTCAGCCCACCTGGATCAAAAGAGAATGAAGAACACCAAGGACACAAGGCGATTATGAGCCCAAGAGACAGAAAGAGCCACATGAACCAGAGACTACATCATCCTGAGACCAGAAGAACTAGATGGTGCCCGGCTACAACTGATGACTGCCCTGACAGGGGACACAACAGAAAACCCCTAAGGGAGCAGGAGAGCAGTGGGATAAAATGATGCAGACCCCAAATTCTCATAGGACCAGACTTAATGGTCTGACTGAGGCTAGAAGGACCCCGGTGGTCACGGCCCCCAGACCTTCTGTTGGCCCAGGACAGGAACCATTCTCGAAGCCAACTCTTCAGACATGGATTGGACTGGACAATGGGTTGGAGAGGGATGCTGGTGAGGAGTGAGCTTCTTGGATCAGGTGGACACTTGAGACTATGTTGGCTTCTCCTGCCTGGAGGGGAGATGAGAGGGTGGAGGGAGTTAGAAGCTGGTGAAATGGACATGAAAAGAGAGAGTGGAGAGAGAGAGTGGGCTGTCTCATTGGGGGGGGGGAGTAATTGGGAGTGTGTAGCAAGCTGTATATGGGTTTTTGTGTGAGAGACTGACTTGATTTTTAAACTTTCACTTAAAAGACAATAAAAATTATTTTTTAAAAAAAGGAATAATTGTCATCTGGTTCCACCACTTACTAACAACATGACCTTGGGGAAGTTATGTTAATGCTCAACTTCTGTTTCTCTTCTGTAAAATGGAGATGGACAATAGAATCAACTTCGCAGAGATGTTGAGGGATTAAATGGGGTGACATGAAACGAGAGATTTGTATACTGATTGGAACACAGAAAGTGCAAAAGAAGTAGTAACTTATCATTCATTCATTTATTCCACACATATTTATTGAGTACCTACTCTGTAGTCAGAAATGTTGGGTCAGCTAAAGCCCAACCTCCTCCTCCCGGAAGATTAAACTGCCTTTTCCAACCAATAACATTCTCTACCTCAAAGAACTCTGGTCCTAACACAATTAGTTTAAAAAAAAAAAATTAGACTAATAAATTAGGCATGCATATTAGCAATCAGGTCCAGAGAGAAAGTCTTACTTTTTCTGTATGCAATTTGAATTCCCCAACATAGAGTTGTTGTCAAAATCCATTAAAGTATTTAATTTCTCTTGTCACTGCACAATTCCCCAAGGAGACATCCAGACAGTTCGCAGTGGTGTTTCTCATAGAAGTACTAAACGTTCAGCTATCATGGTACATTTTTTAGATGATGTTTCCCTGATGGCTCTAGAGACTCTAGAGAGATTGTGTAAGTCCACGTACAAGGTAAGCCAGGGCAGCAGAGTGCCAAGAGTTATAGGGGTTATGAATCAAGCAGGCCTGAGTTTCAGCTCCAACACTTCCACTTACCAGCTAGGTGACCTTGGGGAAGGTACTTAACCTCTCTGAACATCAGTTTCCTCATTTACAAAGTGGTGACAATAATACCAAAACCACAGGTTTTTAGTTAGCACTAAATGAAATATCAAATGTGAAGTACTTAGTAGTAGAGTGCCAGACATATCATTGGTGCAATATAAGACAGCTTAAAAATCCCAGAGATTTGGAGGCATACAGACTGGGGTCTAGAGGCTGCTGCACCCACTCACCACCTGCTTCCTCAAGAGACAGCCTAAGAAGTAGTGTGTTTATTGTGACATTATGGCCAGAACCACCGTGCTCTGACATTTCTTTTTTTCAGAATAGCCTCTCCAAACACCCATTCAAATAAATTAATATCCCCACTTGACCAGCTCACCTGGTGGGAGCAAAAAGTTTCCATGTGAATGGAAATGTGGTGGATAAACACTCCTCCCAAGAAAGAAAACAGTCTCTCATTTAGTTTTCCTACTAACGAGCACCAAGCTGCAGTCAAACCTTTCCTCTTCCTTGGTTGTCATGGCAACATCTACTGACCTACCCCTTCCTGTGAAACATACAGGCTGGAGAGCAAGGGGATGTGTGGGAGGTACGGGTCAGGAGATAAGGGGCCGCACAGCAGAGGCACTCCACAACGTCACAAGAAGTTGTTGTGTGCTCTCAAGTTGACTCTAACTCATAACGACCCTATAAGACAGAGTAGAATGGCCCCATAGGGCTTCCAATACTGTAATTTTTACAGAAGCAGACTGCCACATCTTTCTCCAGCAGAGCTACTGGTGAGTTTGAACTGCTGACCTTTTGGTTAGTAGCTGAGTGCTTAACCACTGTGGCAACAGAGCTTCACCTATTTCACAAAAACTGAAAGCCAGTGGCAAAAGTACATCCCTCACCAGGGAATGCAGAAATCCCTTTGGTGATTATGAATCATTTTGGAGCCCACCATAAAGGCCAGTTCAGACCTGGAGAGAGAGCAATTAATACTTCCTCAGCCATGACAGAGATAGGAGAAGTGCCAATTTTGCCTCTCCTGTCAGGCTTAGCATTTGGGGAAATGTGGCTGATGATAGTACCTGTTACCTCTTGCTACAGTCCAATGTACAATCTACAGAACATTTTCCCATTCGTGATCCAATGCAAGCTGAGCAACAGCTTGGGAAGGAGAGTGTTTTGCCCATTTTACTGGCAAGAAAATTGAATGTTGCAACTATGAACCAGTAAGAATTGATGCCTACTTCCATTTCTTGTTTTCTAGTTTGTTCTCTGGCTTAACTTGGGAGAGCACTTTAATTTGCCCAAATGGGTTCAATTCTTCCCCTCACTCTTAGGATCCTTGTAGCTGTTAAAAGACACCGTCTAAGTCCAACACCTGACAACAAATCCACCCGGATGTCCCACTTGCAGCTCAGTGAGTCCCACGTTCCAAGTTGAATAAAATTTGACCCTCCTGAACCTGCTTCTTGCTCTTTCTGTGTTGTTATTGGCAACTTCATCCTTCCAGCGAGCCAAGCTCAAAACTCTGAAATCAGCTTTGGCTTCTCCTGCTTCCTCGCCCCTCATTTCTGGGGGCCTATAAAGAAGACCTCCACTGTCCCTTTTCCATTCAGATGCTGGGAAGTCCTAGCAGATGGAAAGCTGCGAGTGTGGTGGTTAACAGCAGAGGCCTGTGCTAGGCACAGTCTCTCATTTGACCATCATCACAACCCTTTGAAGTTATTATTCTTATTATGATTCCCATTTTCTATAGGAGACATTTCCCTATGAAAGTCAAGAGAGGTGGCATAATTTGGTCAAGGTCATCCAGCTTAGAAATGGCAAAATCAGATTATGAATCCAGATCTGCTTGACTCAAGAGCTCCTATCCATGACCAACCAGTATGTGAAGCCGACCACCCAGCCATTAGTTTCTTAAGAACAGGGGCCTACTGCATCTTATTTCCATCTCAGCACTGACAATAGGGCCTGTCTCACAAAGTCTGATGAGTGATACTGGAATGAAGCTCCACGGAAAGAGTTTTGACTCAGAGCTGACCAGTCTAGGTTCTACTCTAGCTGAGACTCTATCTCACTACGTGACAACTAGATAATAGCTAGGGATCTGTTTCTCATCTCTGAAATCGGTAACCTCAGAGGGTTACTGTGAGACCATATGTAACTGAAAGTAACTAGATGGTGTCCGGTGCACAGGAAGCCCTTAATACATGTTAGTTGAACACAGCTATGATATTATGAGTATTTTGGATACTTCTCCCACACAGTACACCCAGCTGATTGCTTCTGTCTACAATATCAGGCTTGTAAAATGTTTAACTTCAGAACCCAAGAGCCAGAAGGAGGAGCCACAGGGAGTGTCTCCATTGAGCCCAGGTGCGGAGGATGAGTGGGAAGGCAGCGGAGACAGTTATGCCCACGTAAGGCTGGTTACTAAGTGCTGGTCAGTCTCCAGCCCTGATGAACCTGTCATGGTGGGTTTCACAAAACATCTGTTTCAGGAACAAGCCTGTTGTTTCAGGCAAGTTCTAGAGTTAGTAGTATGTTTTTCCTACACACAGCCATGACATGTTCACTGAAGTTGAAAATTTCTAAATGTGACCGATTTCTTAAATGGCAGAAACCCATCAAACTCTTTAAGAACATATATTACATGTAGGCAGGTTTCCTGTGTTGTTACCAACCTGAAGCAACATTTACTCTGGCTTCTAGGGAATAATTGGGGCATGGGTGGGAGTCAGGGGGAGCAGTTTCTCTGAAATTGGTCCCTCTAAAGGTTACATTTAATTCTGCAAGGAAGTCAGGTCTCTAGGCTTCATACATATGGATGGCAACAGTGGCTAAATGAAAACCTGCTATTTCTCTTCCCCATGTTAATCGACTTTGGTTGGCCACTGAGAATTTGACAAGGAAATGCTATGCCAATGCACATACCAATGATCCCTGGAATCTGAAGACAGTTTTGTTGGATTTGACTCAATTCCCGCCTGAGATAAGCAAGCACAGGTGCAGTGTCCCATGTGAAATGAGCAGACTGTGCCTTGGTAGGAGATAGAGGGTCAGAAGGTAGACCAACAATTAGGAGAGTTCTAGCCCACTTAGCTCCTCTGCTCAAACAAAAGCCAGTGAAGCACATTCCTTAAGATCCTCCATGCACGAAGCTCCTTAGGAACTAATGCACAAAAGTTGTCCCTTTCTTCTTACTCCCTGCGGGTAGGAAGGTGATATGAATAGGGGGTCTCCTGCCCCTGGACACGTATATCAAGCCCAGAATATGCCTGCCTTCGTAGGACAGTCTCCTCCCGCCTGAGATTGGGGCACTCAGGCATTCCTAGCCCCACCTGTGGGGGTTTGGAGTGAGTCATGCTTCCTGGCACCCAGTTCCCAGTTAGCCTGGAGCTGTCATGGCTGCGAAATCTTCACTCCTAATCCCTGCCATGCTCACCTAGTTTGGCTTCGGCCTCCAGTTTCCACTCCAGTTCCCTGGATCCTACAGCTCTACCTGGTCCCAGCATCCTCCCCTTCCTCACCAGTCTGCTCCTGGAGACCCAGCATGCCTTGGGATCAAGACCACCTGGGGCTAAGGCCACAAGGCTAGGTCTGTACAGCACAGAAGGAAGTGACTCTGGTCCAGCTTCCCCCACTTATCCTATGTTCTGCAGGCTGCTCCCAAGAAAGCGACGAGGCAAAGGAATCAACACATTTGGAAAGGAAATAGATTTGAGTCATGAAGACACACAAATTCAAGGTTTTTATTCTGTACCTAGACAAGGACTGAGCTCTGAAGATGGGAAGTGACTTGTCCAAGGTTTCCTGGCACTTACGATTGAGGGCTAGGTTCCCCAACACGGTGTAGTTTGCTTGTGACAACATCCTTTGCTCTTCATTAGGCCAACATCAGCCCTTAGCAGACAGGGGCCATGTCTGATTCACCTCCCCAGCAACAGCATGGGGCCAGACCCAGAGCAGGGGCTTGGTACATGTTACTTAGACTTGCTGAATAAGTCTCCTTTCAAATAAATCAGGCACAACACATTACTGAAACCAATGCAGAGCTATAATTTCAGGATTCTGCAAACACCTCAGCTACCAGAAGGGAGGTGCTGTTTCTGCCTATAAAATGATGTGGAGGTAAAGGAGGATGTTAATTTTACTTGTCATGTTACTATAACCAGCTGTAGACTTGATGGCAACTGGTTTGATTTTTTTTTTTTTTTTTGGTTTATGTCATGCAGGCACTACACTGGTGGCCTTGAACACAGTTCCTGCTTGGTCCCGCTCTCCAGCCCACTAGGCAGGAATTATTAGCCCTTCTGTATAGGTGGAAACTGAGGCTCGGGCAGGCTAAGTGGTTTATCCAAGGTCACATAGCTCGCAAGTGCTGGAGCATGGGTTCTAGTCCAGATCTCTGTTCTTCTCCTAAGTCCGGTTGTTTTGGCATACGAATGATGGTGATAGCTAGTGTTAGAGTTTATACTGTGCCAGGCAGGTTACTTGTATGAACTCATTTAATCCTCACCACAACTCTAGGAGGTAGGCAGTAGTATCATCACCACTTTACATGTAAGGAAAAATAGGCCCAGAGATGCAAAGCTTTACCAGGTGATCCAAGCCAGTCCAGTTGTTGTTAAGTGCCATCGAGTCAGTTCCAACTCGTAGTGATTCCCTGTACCACAGAATGAAACAGTACCTGGTCCTGAGCCATCCTTATAATCCTTGTTGTGCTTGAGCCCATTGTTGGAGCCACTGTGACAATCCATCTTATTCAGGATCTTCCTCTTTTTTTGCTGATCCTCTACTTTACCAAGCATGATGCCTTCTCCAGGGACTGATCCCTCCTGACAATATGTTCAAAGTACATAAGACACAGTCTGCCATCCTTGCTTCTAAGGAGCATTCTGGTTGTACTTCTTCCAAGACAGATTTATTCATTCTTTTGGCAGTCCACGGTATATTCAATATTCCTCGCCAACACCACAATTCAAAGGGGTCAATTCTTCTTTGGTCTTCCTTATTCATCGTTCAGCTTTCACATGCATATGATGCGATTGAAAATACCATGGTTTGGGTCAGGCGCACCTTAGTCTTCAAGGTGACATCTTTGCTCTTCAACACTTTAAAGAGGTCCTTTGCAGCAGATTTGTGCAATGCAATGCGTCTTTTGACTTCTTTACTGCTGCTTCCATGGGTGTTGATTGTGGATCCAAGTAAAATGAAAACCTTGACAATTTCAATATTTTCTCCATTTATCATGATGTAACTTATTGGTCCAGTTGTGAGGATTTCTGTTTTCTTTATGCTGAGGTGTAATCCATACTGAAGGCTGTGGTCTTTGATCTTCATCAGTAAGTGCTTCAAGTGCTCTTCACTTTCAGCAAGCAATGTTGTGTCATCTGCATAATGCAGGTTGTTAATGAGCCTTCCTCCAATCCTGATGCCCATTCTTCATATAGTCTGGCTTCTCTGATTATTTGCTCAGCATACAGATTGAATAGGTATGGTGAAAGGATACAACCCTGAAGCACACTTTTCCTGACTTTAAACCACTCAGTACTCCCTTGTTCTGTCTGAACAACTGCCTCTTGATCTATGTAAAGGTTCCTTATGAGCACAATTAAGTGTTCTGGAATTCCCAATCTTCACAATGTTATCATAATTTGTTATGATCCACACAGTCAAATGTCTTTGCACAGTCAATAAAACAGAGGTAAACATCCTTCTGGTATTCTCTGCTTTCAGCCAGGATCCATATGACATCAGCAATTATATCCCTGGTTCCACGTCCTTTTCTGAATCCAGCCTGAATTCCCTGTTGATATATTGCTGCAGCTGCTTTTGAATGATCTTTGGCAAAATTTTGCTTGCGTGTGATATTAATGATACTGTTTGATAATTTCCGCATTTGGTTGGATCACCTTTCTTGGGAATAGGCATAACAAGCCCGTCCAGGGGCCAGGAAATATCCCAGGATAGAGAACTTGGAATAAGAGGAGCCAGTGGGAGCAAGATGAGCTTTGGGATTGGGCTGAACTTAGTTGTGTGACTTTGGGCAAACTACTTTTAAGATCATCTTCTACCCCAAACCTCAGCCTGCAGCTTTATCCCACAACTCAAAGATTCACCACCCACCTAGGTGCCTAGGCCAAAAACCAGAGAGAAGAGACTAGTTCTTCCTTTTCTCCCACATTGTCAGTCATGTCCTATTGCTTCTATTGCTTCAGTTCATCCACTTTTCTCCATCCCCATCACTGCCACCTTTAATCTAAGTTACCATCATCTGTCACATTGTAGGTTGGTATCTTAGGTATCTAGCACTGCTATAACAGAAATACTACACAGAGTTTGGTAGTAGAAGAATGGGGGTGCTGCTCTAACAGATGCCTAAAATGTGGGAGCGGTTTTGAAACTGTGAATGGGTAGAATGTGGAAGAGTTTTAAAGTGCCTTATAGTAAAAGCCTAGATTGCCTTGAAGAGACCATTGGTGGAATTATGGACATCAAAGACAATTCTGGTGAGGACCCAGAAGGAAATGAGGCAAGTTATAACACCAGAGACAGTGCAGGTGATGAGAAGCAGCAGCAGAGAAACGGCAGCAACAGAACCAGGAGACAGGTACTAGACACGGGAGCCAACCCACAGAGCAAGAGAGCTGACAGCCTTCAGGCAGGAGGCTTCCTGGTAAAGTGGGGTGCCCCCAGGCACTTCTCAGCGGAGCTAAAGAGTTTTGGAACACTTGCCTGGGCAGGGCAGACACCAGGCCAGCCCAAGGGCCTGAGGGGCTGAGAAGCCAAGGAACCAGGAAGCAGAAGCTGAAGAGGCAAGCAACACGGGAAGCAGAGTTGCCTCAGTCTCAAAGGGTGCAGCCATGGCCTTTGGGGTTTCAAAGGGTGGGGCCACAGCCTTCTAGGTTTCAAAGAGTCAGATCTTCACCAATTTGGATCTGGAGTATGAGACTACCATTCATGAATGCCAGGGGGATGGGGCCAGATACACTGTTCAAAGCTGAGGTGGCTGGGCTGCCATGCCCAAGGGGCAGAAGAAGGAGATCTGATGGGGCCGAGGGGATAGGGCTGTCACTCAGACTAGGAGAATGAGGCCACCCAAATCTGAGGGAGTAGAGTTGCTGTCCCAGGGGGCCTGGAAGGCAGAACTGAAGCCCAGGGCCAAGGGACCTCCACCCAGAATCTGGAGAGTGTGGCCAACACCTACAGTCTGGAGGACAGGGCCATTGCCTAAATGGTCTCAGAGAATGAAGGATTATTTTCAAGCCTTCAGAGCCCATGTAATGTGTTCTGCTGACTTGCTTGGTGCCTGTTATCCTTTCTTACCCTCCAGTTTCTCCCATTTGCAATGGAAATGTCTACCTTTTGCCTGTTCCACCATTGTATTTGGAGCAGATAACTTGTATTCTAAATTTCACAGATAAAGAGGAATTTTGCAGAAGATGAGATTTTGGACTTGGAGTTGATTTAAGACTGTTGGAATATGATGGGGTGAATATGTTTTACATGTGGCAAGGACATGAATTTTGGGGGGCCAAAGGGTGGAATGTTATGGATTGAATTGAGTCCCCCAAAATGTGTGTCAACTTGGCTAGGTCATGATTCTCAGTATTGTGTGGTTGTCTACCATTTTGTGATCTGATGTGATTTTCTTTTGTGTTGTAAATCCTATCTCTCTGATGTTAATGAGGCAGGATTAGAGGCAGTTATATTAATGAGGCAGGACTCAAATCTGTTGGCCCCCTGAAATTTCAACAGTCTGCTCTCCTTGCTTTCAGTCTCTGCTTCTGACCCTCCTCTATGTCACAGCCAAAGAGTAGACGTGATTGTGTCATTCCATAGCCTTAGTCCTGTCTGTGGCTCACTGCTTCATTTCCTTCAAGTGCTTGTCCAAATACCCCCTTCTCGGAAAGGGTTGCCTGACCACACAGTTTACAACCTACATCTTCCCCAGCACCCTAAAGCTTCTTCTTTGCTTCATTTTTCTCCACAGTGTGTATCACCATCTTCATGGTATATATTTTACTCATTTATTTTGTTTATTGTCCATTTCCTGCCCTCTCCCACCTCCCCCCACAATTTTTATGAAGGCAGGGGTTTTTGATAGGTTGCTCACTGCTGCCTCCTCAGTCCTGGTACATAGTAAGCTCTCAAAAAAATACCTGTCGAATGCCTGAATGACTGCCTCCTCTTTGCCTTCAGAATAAAGTCTGAACTCTCTGGCCTAGTCTAGTCCTTCCTGGAGCTAGCTCTTGTGCCCCTTTCCAGCTGCATCTCACAACACCAACACCCCTTTAAGCTCTAGCCAGACTGCACTGCTTGCCAGTCTCCCTGCTGTCTTTCCCTGGGCCTTTGCACATGCTGTTGCTTCTGCCTGGAATGTCATCCCCCATGCTGCCCTGCCCTTATGCTGGTTTAGGTGGCCCCCTTCAGTATGCCCCACGATTCCCTGTTTTTAGCTCTTCTGAAGCCGTTTCACCCTGTACTATAATTGCCCATTTACTTGTTTGCTTCTAAACTGCCAGCTCCATGAGGGCAGGGTAATCCTGCTCTCTCTTGTTTTCCCAGTGCCACACGCAGGCCCTGCACACGCTGTAGATGCACAGAAAATGTTTACTGAAAAAAATGAGTGAGGCTCTGGTGTCTCAGCTGCTCCATCTGTGAACCAATGGCAAATGCCACTCCTGCAGGGTTGCCCAAGGATAGAGATGACTTACAATATGTGCAACATCTGCCACTGTGTCTGGCACAGAGTGGGCACTTGATATCTAGAAATTTAGATTTAGCACTCTGATGCAATGGAGGGGGCACAAGGGCTTGTGGAATACCTGTTCCTTTTGTTCTAGAAGCTACCAGATGAAGTCCTTGCGTTGTTTGCCTTTGCTGGGGGCCACTCTGGTAAGTACAGTCCCCCCTCAGTATCCACAGGGGATTGGTTCCAGGAGCCCCGTGGATACCAAAATCCTAGGATGCTCAAGTTCCTGATATAAAATGGCATATATTTGCATATAACTTATGCATATCCTCCCATATACTGTAAAATCATCTCTAGATTACTTAAAATACCTCATATAATGTAAATGCTATGTAAATAGTTGTTACACTGTATTACTTAGGGAATAATGACAAGAAAGAAAAAGCCTCTTTTTTTTTTCCCCCTGAATATTTTCAACCTGTGGTTGGTTGAATCCTCAGATGCGGCACCCTCTCATACAGAGGGCCAACTGTAACAGTCCCTTTCTTGAGCTCTCCAGTCCATTTTGGCAGCATGCCCACTAAGCAGAGAAAACATCTAAGTCCAAGTTCTTTTCAGAACCTACAGTATTTATAACCATCATGGCAGGATGTTGAGAACTGCCACTACCTCAGGGACCAACTGCGCCAATCCCTCATTTTCTACACGAGGACACAGGTCCAGAGAGGCTGACTGATTTGCTCACAGTCACACATCTACTTAGCAATTTCACCTTCTCTTTCCTTAATGTAGAATTTCAGTTCTCTCTGGTTGAACCTATTGGGCCCTAAGGAATTTTAAAGTTTAGTCTAAAACTCTCACTTGTATTAAATTCTGGCAATTACTATCACTGTATGAATAACTGAAGATTCAAACAAACAAACAAAAAAACTCAGTGCTGTTGAGTGGATTCTGACTCATAGCAACCTTATAGGACAGAGTAGAACTGTCCATAGTGTTTCCAAAGCTGTAATCTTCATGGAAGCAGACTGCCACATCTTTCTCCCTTGGAGCAGTTGGTGGATTCGAACTACCAATGTTTTTGGTTAACACTGGAGCAGTTAACTGCTGATGACAGAGGGGTATATTTTTGAGTTTCATAATCTTCTGACTAGCTGCATCAGGTTAGTTTTTTATATTGGGAAACTCATTGATCAGGGCACCTTCTGTGCCATCCAAACAGAAGAAATAGATGTGATTCTCAACCCTCTTACTGTCCCTTGAACAAATGGCCACCCATCAGCAGAGGGATGGCAACGTCCTGCCCCAGCCACTGCCACATTCCTTTTGATGAGCCTCTTTGTGGAGAAAGCTCTGCCTGCCCTATAATGCTGCCCCCTTTGTCGTGGGTACCAGGAGCACCATGTGGGGACGGCTTTGAGTGGATGGAGGCAGACAGTCACAGCAGCAGTGCCAGGTCTGGAGCTCAGGGTGATTGTAGAGGGAGCAGGGAGGCAAGTGAGGGGTGGCCCCAGTGGGAAATGAATCCAGAACTCCCTCTCCCTGGGAAGGGAACCGTGAGTCATCTGCCACCACCAACAGACTAATTCAAGATCTCTGGTCCCAGAGGAAATCATTACTCCTAATTATTATTATTAAGTGTAATGACTAATTAGTAAAAATAGCTACCATTTACTGAATACCAACTTATGCCTGGTATTTAATGCATATTTCTATTTCCCCATTTTACACTTTTAAGTTTATTTTCTATTTTTCTAATTATAAATTCAATATATGCACATGCAAAAATATTTTAAGATGCCAAAAGGTAGAAAAAGAAAAGAAAAAAAAATCCACCCTTTGTTCCACCACCCACATGTAGCCACCAGTGACATGTTGGTGTTTTCTTTCCTGTCTACCTGTCTGTCAATCTTTCACTGCGTGATTTTGTGTGTGTGTGTGTGATATGTGAAATTTAACTTGTGATCATGGTGTTACAAAAAATTATTTCTAATTCTCACAATGAGAATTAGAGTGAGAGTTGGGTATTACAACTCTTGTTTTATAGATGAGAAACCTGAGGCTCAGAGAGGATGAAAAATTTGCCCAAGTCACACAGCAGATAAATGGCTAGACAGGGATTCATCCCAAGTCTTTCTGTTGTCAAAATATGTCCTTTTCCCGTTCTGCTATGTTGCTTCCCACTTATTAGGATAATCAAGGATCGTTTTAATTACATCTCTACTTCTGCTATCCCACTCCTCTGCCCATGTCCACTGGATCACATCCTATTGAGAGATGTAGCCACAGGTAAAGGAGACGCAGATTAACTAGCTACATCTACTCAATTGGCCAGTACCTGACTATGGAAAGCTTCGAAAGCTGAAGCTTCGATGAAGACATTCTGTCAGAAATTGGAGGAAATCTGTGTTTTCTGTCCATATAGATATCTGGAAAGCTGAAATCAGAAAGCATAATAAACTCTTTTTTTGCAATCTGTTTCGCATGAGACAAACACAAGTAACTTCTACAGAGCACCTACAGGATGGCCCAGAGGCCTCCTCTGGCCTGGTCTGGCCAGCAAAACTGTTAAAGGGCCAGATATCACAAACCACACCCTTGGGGAGGGAACAATAAGAATCTGGATTCCACATTTTGTCAAATGGTTTGAACAAAGCCATAGATAGATGTTAAAGGTCTCTAAATTGGTACCAAGCAGATAAACATGTGGTATCTTCTACATACAAAGAGCTGCACACAAGGGATAGAAAATAAGGAAGACAGTGTCCCTGCCTGCAAGGAGCATACAGTCTGGTTCAGGGAGACACTTCAAAGAAGAGTTTCCTAAGGGTGTTGTAAGTGCTAAGAGAGATACAGAAACCATTTTTCAAAAAACCTCCAGGCTAGATTCGTAATAGCTACAATAACATGGGAGAATTCATGGTCGAGAAAAAAAGGGGACCAAGGCTAGGAGCAAACTGATGAAAACCCTTTTACAAAAGTCCCATGTTTATCAAAATAAAACAATAAAGAGAGAGGGCTAAAGATCTTTATCTTGTATATCTTAAATTTAGTAACAGTAAGTCGCCACACTTTGCTTTCTAGACAATTGCAGGATCTTTCTCCTCCCTTGCAGTGTGGACAATGCAGTATAATGGAATGTGTTCTGCTTTGACGCAGATGTTCACAGTGAACCTCATTCGCGAGTGTGTGTGTGAGTGTGTATGTCTTCCGCCATCTAAAGGTTCAGTTATCTCTAACTGAATAACCAGGAGCTGTTAATTCTACCTTCATTATCCTAAGGGGATTATAGAGACACAGGATGCGGTAAATGCTTGCAACGTTTTCACCTTTGGTTAGGCGCTGCGGATAAGAAGGTTTTTCTTAACATGCCTACTACAAACTTCTTCCCCTTAACTAGGGTCATGCAGCTAGAGCTCCACTTCCTTACTTTGGGCCAAGGAACCCACCCTATTAGCCTCCTCCTAAAAAAAAAAAAAAAAAAAATTTTTTTTTTCCTGACATACTTAGAAGCTCAGTTCTAAAGCCCAGAGATACTGTCCCTCATTATTTCACTCTTAGCTTTAGAACTCAAGCCTCTTCTGTGCTGGCTTTCTCTTCAACCTCTTCCCTCTTCATTTCCCAACTCCCAGGCTCCGCTTTACCTAATTACTCCCGAAAGGAGTGCCTCACACTTCTTATATGTGGGAACAGAAGGGCTCATGCTTGCACAAAAAGGGACGCGAAAAAGGAAATCTGCAGATACCTGAACGTCAACCAGGAGCCTGGCGGACTGGCAGGATTACTACTGCACAGACCCCAGCACTGGAGGAGGGGGGCGCCCGTCTTCTGCTTGTCTGAAGAGGAAGAGAAACCCTGGCGCATCATGAGAGCTGTTTTCCTGCTAGATGGGGGCTGAGGCTGTTGTGTGTGTGTGTGTCTGTGTGTGTCTGTGTCTGTGTGATAGGCATTCCGAGTCAAGAGAAAGCATGTTAGTTTCAGAGGCATGAAACGGTAGCTACTTACAGACTGCTTCAAGTCAGCTATAGGTCTTTTCCTTATGAATAGCCCACTGAACTAGCTTGACAAAGTAAATGTCAACTAAGTACCTATTTCAGTGAATTTAATTCAGGCCATATTAATTAGAGTTTGACCTAAAAGTCTAGAAGTGAGTGAACTTATTAAAAAAAACAAAAACAAAAACAACCCTATGTAGCTAAGAATGTCAGACTGCCACGCACAATGTGGGAAAAAATGTAAAGTGGGTCCTTTGTGAGTAAAGACATGACTGGCTAACCGTAGAGATGCTAAGTGCTTTCAGCAGTTTTTTTCCCCCTAGTAATGAAAAAACAAACAAATAAAACGAACAACAACAAAAAAAACCACACTGGGGTTCCACAAAGCTAATGTCTAATGATGGAGTCCCAGGGTGGCACAAATGGTTAAGCTTTAGACTACTAACCAAAAGGTTGGTGGTTCAAATCCACCCAGGTGCATCTGAGAAGTAAGGCCTGGCAATCTGCTTCCAAAAATCACAGCCTTGAAAACCCTATGGAGCAGTTCTACTCTGCACATATCTGAACACAGAATCAACTCAACAGCAACTAACAACAGTCCTTACAACAACCCTGTGAGGCAGGACACTGAGGCACAGAGAGGGTAAGCACCTCACTCGAGATCGCACAGCTAGCATGTGGTAAAGCTGGAGTTCAAACCCAAGCAGCTGGACCCCAGTACGCCATTCTTGTTTCCTCTTTCAGCCCTTTAACTGCAGTCATTCGTCAGGCCCAGATTTGGACTTATATCTCTTTCTACTCTTTCTAGCTGCTCAGTCCTCTCAGTGTCTCAGACCTCACCTCTATGATGACCCCAAGTTGACCTTCCCAGTCTTCACGTCTCACCAGGCTTCCAGCCCACTATTTACAAATTGCTAAAGAACATTAACCCATGGTTACCCTACAACCTACAAGCTCACCTTCCTGAACGTATATACACAAACACGCTCACATGCACATACACACACACACACCTTCAATCACCAGCTTCCTCCCGATGGCATTCTCATTTCAAGATAGGCCTAAAGTGCCCTTATTTAGGAAAGCCCTCTTCCCATGTCTCCACCCTAACCCCATCCCTGGGGCGGTATATCATGCGCAGCCTTTCATGCTGCATTCTTCCCTCATCATACCGCATTAATTCCCTATTCAGAGGATGTTTTTCCTCTTTTTCTCCTCTTTCCTCAACTCCCCTTTTCCTTCCTTCTTGTGATGGTATGTCAACTTGGCTGAGCCATGAGTTTTGGTGATTTATCAGTTACGATGTAATTTGGCAGTTATGTAATGATGTAATCAACTCCATGATGAGATCTTCTGTGAGCATCCAATCAGTTGAAAGGGAGCTTCCTTGGGGGTGTGGCCTGCCTCCAGTATATAAATGGATGTTCCAGCAAGGCTCTCACTTTGGATCCTGCATCTAGCTCGTCATGATCCTACCTCTAGTTCTTGGGGCCTGAGCTAGCAGTTTACCTGCCTATCTTGGGATATGTCAGCTTCTGTAGCCTGTGAGCCAGTGGCCTGCTGTCTGACCTGCTGATATTGGGTTCTTCAGCCACTACAGCTACATGAGTCAGGAGAAGCCTCTAGCCTGACACCTGACCCACGAACTTGGGACTTGGAGTCTCTACAACCGCATGAGCCATTTCCCTGACATAAATTTCTGTCTCTCTGTTGCCAGGTGCCATTGAGTCAGTTTCGACTCACAGTGACCCTGTATACAACAGAACGAAACACTGACTGGTCCTGTGCCATCCTCACAATCGTTATACCTGAGCCCATTGTTGCAGCTGTGGTGTCGCTCCATTTCATTGAGGGTTTTCCTCTTTTTCGCCGATCCTCTACTTTACCAAAACATGATGTTTCCTTCTCCAGGGACTGGTCCCTCCTAATAACACGTCCAAAGTACGTGAAACAAAATCTTATCATCTTCTTGTCTAAGGAGCATTCTGGCTGTACTTCTTCCAAGACAGATTTGCTTATTCTTCTGGCGGTCCATGGTATATTCAATATTCTTAACCAACACCATAATTCAAAGTCATCAATTCTTCTTTGGTTTTCCTTATTCATTGACCAGTTTTCACACGCATATGAGGTGATCAAAAATACCATGGCTTGGGTCAGGCACACCTTAGTCCTTCTTTACTTCTTAACACTTTAGAGGGGTCTTTTGCAGCAGATTTGTTCAATGCAATACATCACTTGATCTCTTCACTGCTGCTTCCATGAGTGTTGATTGTGGATCCAAGTAAAATGAAATCCTTGAGGACTTCAATATTTTCTTCGTTTATCATAATGTTGCGTATTGGTTCAGTTGTGAGGGTTTTTGCTTTCTTTATATTCAAGTGCAATCAGTACTGAATGTTGTAGTCTTTGATCTTCATCAGTAAGTTCTTCAAGTTCTCTTCACTTTCAGCAAGGAAAATTGTGTCATCTGTACAAAAAAGGTGGTTAATGAGTCTTTCTCCAATCTTCTTTCTATTGCACTTTAGGTGAAAGTTTACAGTTCAAGATAATTTATCATTCAAAAATTTATATACATATTGTTTCGTGACATTGATTGCAATCCCAACAATGTGATAGCACCCTCCCCCTGTCCACCCCAGGTTCCCTGTGTCCATTCGTCCTGATCTTGTCCCTTCCTGCCTTCTCGTCGTGCTTTTGGACAGGAACTACCCATTTGGTCTTGTATATCTGATTTGAACTAAGAAACATGTTCCTCACATGCATTATTTTTTGTTTTATAGTCCTGTCTAATCTTTGTCTGAAAAGTGGGCTTCGGGAATGGTTTCAGTTCTGGGTTAAAAAAGCATCTGGGGGCCATAGTTTTGAGGGTTCCTCCAGTCTGTCAGAACATTAAGTCTGGTCTCTTTATGTGAATTTGAATTATGTCCTACATTTTTCTCACGCTCTGTCCAGGACTCTCTGTTGTGTTCCCTGTCAGGGCAGTCATTGGGGGTAGTCAGGTAACATCTAGTCCTTCAGGTCTGAGGCTGGTGAAGTTTCTGGTTCATTTGGTCCTTTAGTCCTTTGGGCTAGTATTTTCCTTGTGTCTTTTGTTTTCTTCATTCTCATTTGCTCCAAGTGGGATGGGACCAATAGATGGCTGCTCACAAGCTTTTAAGACCCCAGACAATACTCACCAAAGTGAGATGTAGAATATTTTCTTTATAAACTATGTCTTGCCAATTGACCTAGATGTACTCTGAAACTATGGTCCCCAGGTCCCAGTCCCAGCTACTCTGTCCCTCAAAGTGTTGGATGAGTCTAGGAAACTTCTTTGCTTTTGCTTTGATCCAGTTGTGCTGACTTCCCCTGTATTGTGTCTTATCCTTTCCTTCACTTAAGTTGACCCTTGTCTACTACCTAGTTAGTGATTTCCCCTCCTTCTTCCTCCCCATCCTTGTAACCATCAAAGAATGCTTTTTTCTGTGTTTAAACCTTTTCTTGAGTTCTTATAATAATGGCCTCATACAATATTTGTCCTTTTGTGACTGACTTATTTCACTCAGCATAATGCCCTCCAGATTCATCCATATTGTAAGATGTTTCACGGATTCATCATTGTTCTTTATCGTTGCAGAATATTCCACTGTGTGTATGTACCATAATTTGTTTATCCATTCATCTGTTGATGGGCATTTAGGTTGTTTCCACCTTGTTGCTATTGTGAATAGTGCTACAATGAACAGAGCATAGGTGTGCATATGTCTATTCATGTGACAGCTCTTATTTCTCTCAGGTACATTCCTAGGAGTGGGATTGCTGGATTGTATATTATTTCCATTTCTAGCTTTTCAAGAAGGCACCATAACATTTTCCAAAGTGGTTGTACCATTTTACATTCCTGCTAGCAGTGCATAAGAGTTCCAATCTCCCCACAACCTCTCCTACATTAGTTATCTTGTGTTTTTTTGATTAGTGTCACCCTCGTTGGTGTGAGATGGTATCTCATTATAGATCTGATTTGCGTTTCTCTAATAGCTAATGATTGTGAGCATTTCCTCATGTGTCTGTTAGCTGCCTGAATGTCTTCTTTGTTGAAGTGTCTGTTCATATCCTTTGTGCATTTTTTAATTGGATTATTTGTCTTTTCGTTATTGAGGTGTTGCAGTATCTTGTAGATTTTAGAGATTAGACCCTTATTGGATATGTGATAGCCAAAAATTTTTTCCTAGTCTGTAAGTGCTCTTTTCACTCTTTTGATGAAGTCTTCCAATGAGCTTAAGTGTTTGATTTTTAGGAGCTCCCAGTTATCTAGTTTCTTTTCTGGTGTTTAGGCATTATTAGTTATGGTTTGTATACGATTTATGCCACGTATTAGGGCCCCTAGCGTTGTCCCCATTTTTTCTTCCATGATCTTTATCATTTTAGATTTTATATTTAGGTCTTTGATCCATTTTGAGTTAGTTTTTGTGTATGGTGTGAGGCACGAGTCCTGTTTCATTTTTTTTTTTTACAGATAGATATCCAGTTATGCCAGCACCATTTTTAAGAGACTGTCTTTCCCCCATTTCACAGACTTTGGGCCTTTGTCAAATATCATAGGTGGATGCATCCTCCAGTCTTGATGATGTGTTCTTCTTCATACAGTCCAGGTTCTCGGATTATTTGTTCAGCATACAGATTGAATAAGTATGGTGAAAGGATACAACCCTGATGCACACCTTTCCTGACTTTAAACCACATAGTATTCCTTTGTTCTATTTGAACGATCGCCTCCTGATCTGTGTACAGATTCTTCATGAGCACAGATAGGTGTTCTGGAATTCCCATTTTTCACAACGTTATTCATAATTTGTCGTGATCCACCCAGTCAAATGCCTTTGCACAGGTAAACATCTTTCTAGTATTCTCTGCTTTCAGCCAAGATCCATCTGACAGCAGCAATGATATCCCTCATCCATGTCCTCTTTTGAATCCAGCTTGAACTTCTGTCAGTTCTTTGTCGATGTACTACTGCAACCACTTCTGAATGATCTTGAGAAAATTTTACTTGTGTGTGATATTAATGATATTGTTTGATAATTTCCACATGCTGTTGGATCACATTTTTTTTGAAATGTGCACAAATATGGACCTCTTCCAGTTGGTTGGCCAGGTAGCTATCTTCCAAATTTCTTGGCATAGATAAGTGAGCACCTTCAGTACTGCATCATTTGTTGAAGCACCTCAGCTGGTACTCTGTCAATTCCTGGAGCCTTGTTTTTTGCCAATGCCTTCAGTGCAGCTTAGACTTCTTCCTTGAGTACCATCGGTTCTTGATCATATGCTACCCCCTGAAATGGTTGAATGTCGACCATTTCTTTTTGGTACGGTGACTGTGTATTCCTTCCATCTTCTTTTGATGCTTCCTGAATCATTCAGTATTTTCCCTGTAGAATCCTTCAATAAACAACATAACAGTGACTATATACATGGACCTTGCCAGATGGAATACACAAGTATCAAATCAGCTACATCTGTGGAAAGAGATGATGGAGAAGCTCAATATCATCAGTCAGAACAAAGCCAGGGCTGACCGCGGAACAAACCATCAATTGTAACTTGAGGCTCGAATTTTTTTTTTTTTTTTCAGTTCTTTCAGCTTGAGAAACACCACGCATGTTCTTCTCTTTTGGTTTTCTAACTCCAGGTCTTTGCACATTTCATTATAATGATTTACTTTGTGTTCTCGAGCCACCCTTTGAAATCTTCTGTTCAGCTCTTTCACTCTATCATTTCTTCCATTCACTTTGGCTACTCTAAGTTCAAGAGCAAGTTTTAGAGTCTTTTCTGACATCCATTTTGGTCTTTTCTTTCTTTCCTGTCTTTTTAACGACCTTTTGCTTTCTTCATGTGTGATGTCCTTGATGTCATTCCAGAACTCGTCTGGTCTCCAGTCGTTAGTATTCAATGTGTCAAATCTATTTTTGGGATAGTCTCTAAATTCAGGTGGGATGTACTCAAGGTCATATTTTGGCTCTAGTGAACTTGCTCTAATTTTCTTCAGCTTCAGCTTGAACTTGCATATAAGCAATTGATGGTCTGTTCTGCAGTTGGCCTGTGCCTTGTTCTGACTAATGATGTTGAGCTTCTCCATCATCTCTTTCCACAGATGTAGTCAATTTGATCCCTGTGCATTCCATCTGGCAAGGCCCAAGTGTACAGTCACTGTTTATGTTGTTTGAAAAAAGGAATTTGCAATGGAGAAGTCGTTGGTCTTGCAAAATTCTATCATGCGATCTCCTACGTTGTTTCTATCACCAAGGCCATATTTTCCAACTACTGATCCTTCTTTGCTTCCGATTTTTCATTCCAATCACCAGTAACTACCAATGCATCTTTATTGCATATTTTATCAATTTAAGACTGAAGAGGTTGGTAAAAGTCTTCAATTTCCTCATCTTTGGCATTAGTGGTTGGTGTGTAAATTTGAATAATAGTCATATTAACTAGTCTTTCTTGTAAGGTTTTGGATATTATCCTATCACTGACAGCATTGTGCTTCAGGATAGATCTTGAAATGTTCTTTTTGCCTATGAATGTGATGCCATTCCTTTTCAATTTGTCATTCTCAGCTCAGTAGACCATATGATTATCTGATTCAAAATGGCCAATACCAGTCCACTTCAGCTCACTAATTCCTAGGATATTGATCTTTATGCATTCCATTTCATTTTTTTGATGACTTCCAGTTTTCCTAGATTCATACTTCGTACTTTCCATGTTCCAATTATTAATGGATGTTTGCTGCTGTTTCTTCTCATTTTGGGTCATGCCACATAAACTTTACTCCATCCATGTCACTAAGGTTGACTCTACTTTGAGGAGGTAGCTCTTCCCTAATCGTGTTTTGAGTCCTTCCAACCTGAGGAGCTCATCTTCTGGCACTACATCAGATAATGTTCTGCTGCTATTCATAAGATTTTCACTGGCTGTTTTTTTTTTCAAAAGTAGACTGCCAGGTCCTTCTTGCTAATCTGTATTAGTCTGGAAGCTCCTGTCCATCATGGGTGATCATGTTAGTATTTGAAATAATGGTGGCATAGCTTCTAGCATCACAGAAACATGCAAGCCACCATAGTACAACAATCTGACATATGAGTGGTGGTACTCTCTCTCTCTTTCTATATATACATTTCACAGGTTTTGCTTCTCTAGAGATCCCAGCCTAGGACATTTGGTACCAAGAGTGTTTCTAGAGAAACAAAATTCTAAAGATGAGTTTTCTAAATTGGTTCTCAAATCTGGCTAGTCTTAAAGATGTTGATGGCTCTGCTTTCAGTAGTAAAAAAGGTAATGCTACACTATGGTGTGAGGTGGCAATAGAAATACACAAAATATCGTACCAATAGATCAAGTATTGGTGAGAGGCGAGGCTCTGTTGATGACAGGTTTGATACTTTTCTATAATTTTGTCAGAATGAGAAGTATAAGGAAGGTGGTTGCTTGGTCCTAGGTTCACTAGAAAATGTGGTGAAAAAGCGATGAGCTCAGGACTTCAGAGTTATAGCTCAAACACCACAAAAATCACTGAAAGTTGCCACTCATGCCCTGAAAGAAAGCCTTATTGCTTGTAATAACAGAGCTGATATTACTGAAAACCAAATCCAGAGTCTTAACATGAGAGTGGCTGAATTACAACACCAATTGAATTCCCAATCTCGAATGATGTCTGAAGTTAAAGTGAGGGCACTGATTGGGAGGAAATGGGATTCCGAAACTTGAGATGGGGGCATATAGGCAGCTAATCAGGAAGCTGGCAACACTGAGCCCCTAAATTCTGTTGAATCACTCCCACGAACAGAAACAGACCTCTCCCATTTGAAGAGATTACTCCATCTTTGTCTGCTAAGCCACCCTTCCCAGTAAAATCATTAGTCCCTCTACCCTCATCTGATGAGATGAATGCAGCTGTGTCCGGAGAGCCTTTGTCTGGGTCATCACCTTGGGAGGCATCTAAGTCATGCCTGGGGCATCACCTGAGGCAGATGCCTTATAAGACATTGCTGAATGTTCTGAGAACACATCCCACCACCCATTTTTGCTTCTAGCCCTATAACTAGACTTAAGTCCCAGTGAGCCCCAAAAAGTGAAGTACAAAATGTGACCCAGGAGGAGGTATGCTATATTCCAAAAGAAATGCTTGGCTTTTCTAATATGTACAAACAGAAATCTGGGAAATAAGTGTGGGAATGTCTATTAAGGGTGTGTGATAATGGTGCAAGGAACATAAAATTGCATCAGTCTGAGTTTATTGATATGTGCCTACTAAGCACAGATTCTTCATTAAATGTTTCAGCTCAAGAGGTTAGGAAAGGCTGTAATAGTTTATTTGGTTGATTCATGGATTACACAGTGCCCTACACTAAATCAAGTTGAAGTACCAGACCTGCCTTGGTATACTGTAGAAGAAGGTATCCAAAGCCTTAGGGAAATGGGCATGTTAGAGTGGATTTATCAGGCTAGAACTACAGACCCACACATACAGTACCCAGAGGACACACCTTTTGCCACAACAGTGAGGAACAAATTTGTGAAGGGCACCCCAGTATCCTTGAAGACTGCAGTGATTGCTATTCTATGTCAGATTTGACAGTGTGAACTGCCCTATCTGAGTTAAGACATGTAACTACAAATGGGGCTGATTGGATCCCGTGGTGGTAGGGGACAAGTAGTGGCATTCAATCGACAAAGATAAGATGGATGTGGTTACCATAATGGACAGTGGAATCAAAGCAGTAATCAGATTACTATGACTCATATACACTTTTGGCATTGGCTACTTAGTCATGGTGCCCCTTGGAGAGAAATAGATGAGAAATCTACCAAATATTTACTTGATCTGCCCAAGCAGAATAATTCTAGATAAAGTGAACAGCAGTCTAACTTGTTTCACCAGAATGGAGAGGCACGGCTCCTCAGTCAATTCCCACACTTGAGCCAGTTTACAGACCCACAAACCCTTGAATGAGGGGGAGGCCAGTTCACCTTGAGGAAGGACCTCACTGCACTTCTGAAAATTTATATTGTTTATCTTTCTCCCATCCTCTCCAAAGAGATCTATGGCCTTTTACAAGAGTGATCATTTGTTGAGGAAAAGGAAACAATTGGATTTTTGGGGGGTTACTAGACACCGGCTCTGAACTGACACTAATTCTAGGAGATGCAAAACATCACTGTGACCCACCAGTCAGAGTCAGGGCATATGGGAGTAAGGTTATTAGTGGAGTCTTAGCTCACGTTCATCTCACAGTGGTCTACTGGGTCTCGAACCCACCCTGTAGTGATTTTTCCCAGTTCCAGAATGCATAATTGGAATAAACATACTCAACAACTGGCAGAACCCCTATATTGGAACCTTGACATGTAGCATACAGGCTATTGTGGTAGGAAAGGATAAGTGGAAGCCATTAGAACTGCCCCTACCATGGAAAATAGTAAACCAAAAGCAATACCACATTTCTGGAGGAACTGCAGAGATTACTGCCACTATCAAGGACTTGATGGATGCAAGGGTGGTATCACATCTCCAGTCAGCTCGCCTATTTGGCCTGTGCATGAGACAGATGGATCTTGGAGAAGGACAGTGGATTAACCAAGGGGTGACTCCAATTGCAGCTGCTGTTCCAGTTGTGGTTTCATTGCTTGAGCAAATTAATACATCTCCTGGTACCTGGTATGCTGCTATTGATCTGGCTATGCCTTTTTCTTCATGCTTTTTTTGAAGGACCACCAGAAACAGTTTGCCTACAGCTGGCAAGGCCAGCAATACAACTTTACTGTCCTACCCCAAGAGTATATCAACTCTCTAGTCCTACGCCATAATTTAGTCTGCAGGGAACTTGATTGCCTTTCTCTTCCACAAGATGCCACACTGGTCCATTACATTGATGACATTATTCTGATTTGACCTAGTAAGGAAGAAGTGTCAATGACTCTAGACTTATTGATAAGACATTTGTAAGCTAAACCAAAAAATTAACCCATTGCCATTGAGTTGATTCTGGCTCATAGCAACCCTGAAGGACAGAGTAGAACTGCCCCACTGAGTTTCCAAGGAGCACCTGGTGGATTTGAACTGGTGAGTAGCCGTAGTTCTTACCCACTACACCACCAGGGTTTCCATTTGTGAACTAGAGGATGGGAAATTAATCCGATAAAAATTCAGGCACTTTCTACCTTAGTGAAATGTCTAGGAGTCCAGTGATGTGGGGCATGTCGAGATATTCCTTCTAAAGTGAAAGATAAGTTATTGCATTTGGCCCATCCTAAAACAAAAAGGAATCACAGTGCCTGGTGGGCCTCTTTGTATTTTGGAGGCAGCATATCACTCATTTTGGTGTGCTACTTTGGCCTATTTATCAAGTGACTGAAAAAGCTTCTAGTTTTGAGTGGGGCCCAGAAAAAAGAGAAGGCTTTGCAACAGATTATGGCTGCCATGCAAGCCATTCTGCCACTTGGGCCATAAGATCCAGCAGACCCAATGGTGCTTGAAGTCTCAGTGGCAGATAGAGATGACGTTTACAGTCTTTGGCAGGCCCCTATTGGTAAATCACAGTCAGATATTTAGGATTTTGGAGCAAAGCCCTGCCATCCTCTGCAGATAACTACTTTCGTTTTGAGACACAGCTTTTGGCTTGTTGCTGGGCCTTAGTGGAGACTGAACACTTAACCATGGGGAAAGTCACCATGCAGCCAGAGCTGCCCATCATGAACTGGGTGTTGTCTGACCCACTGAGTCATAAAGTTGGATGTGCACAGCAGCACTCCATCACTAAATGGAGGTGGTGTATACAAGATCAGGCCAGAGCAGGGCCTGAAGGCCCAAGCAGGTTGCATGAGGAACTGTCCCAAATGCCCATGGTCTCCACTCCTGTCACACTACCTGCTCTCACCCAGTCAGTGCCTCTGGCTTCATGGGGAGTTCCTTATGATCAAGTGACTGAGGAAAACTTTTGCCTGGTTTGCAGATGGTTCTGTGTGATATATTAGCACTACATGAAAGAGGGCAGCAGTAGCACTATATTCCCTTTCTGAGACCTTCCTGAAGGGCAGTGGTGAAGGGAAGTCCTCCCAATGGGCAGAACTTCTAGCAGTGAACCTGGTTGTTTACTTTGCTTGGAAGGAGAAATGGCCAGATGTAGGATTGTATACTGATGCATGGGCTGTGGCCAATGGTTTGGTTGGATGGTCAAGGTCTTGGAAAGACAAGATTGGAAAATTGGTGACAAGCGGGTATGGGGAACAGGTATGTGGATAGACCTCTCTGAATGGGCCAAAGAAGTGAAGCTATTTGTGTCTCATGTGAATGCTCACCAAAGGCTGACTTCAGCAGAGGAGGATTTTAACAATCAAGTGGACAGGATGACACATTCTATGGAAATCAGTCATCCTCTTTTCCTCAGCCTCTCCCGTCATTGCCCAATGGGCTCGTGAGCAAAGCTGCCATGGTGGCAGGGATGGCAGTTATGTATGGACTCAGCAACACAGATTTCCACTTGCCAAGGTTGACTTGGCTACAGCCACTGCTGAGTGCCCAATTTGCCAGCAGCAGAGATCAACACTGAGTTCCCGATATGGCACCATTCCACAAGGTGATCAGCCAGAAATCTGGTGGTCAGTTGATTTCATTGGACCACTTCCATTACGGAGAGGGTAGCGTTTCATTCTTACTGGGATAGACACTTACTCTGGATACGAAGTTACTGGGCTAGATACTCACCCTGGATACGATGTTGCCTTCCCTGCATGCAATGCTTCTGCCAAGACTGTCATCCGTGGACTACAAAATGTCTTATCCACTGTCATGGTATCCCACACAGCATCGCCTCAGATCACGTGACTAACTTCACAGCAAATGAAGCGTGGCAATGAGCCCATGATCATGGAATTCACTGGTCTTTCCATGTTCCCCATCATACTGAAGCAGCTGGCTTGATAGAACGATGGACTGGCCTTCTAAAGATAGAATTCTGGTGCCAGCTAGGTGGCAATACCTTGCAGGGTTGGGGCAATGTTCTCCAGGAGGCAGGATATGCTCTAAATCAGCATCCAATATATGGTGTTGTTTCTCCCATAGTCAGGATTCACAGGTCCAGGAATCAAGGGGTGGAAATGGGAGTGGCACCACTCACTACTACCCTTAGTGATCCACTCGCAAAATTTTTGCGTCCTGTCCCCATGACCTATGCTCTGTGGGTCTAGAGGTCTTAGTTCCAAAGGGAGGAATGCTCCCACCAGAAGACACATCACTGATTTCATTGAACTGAAAGTTAAGAGTGCTACCCGGCCACTCTGGGCTCCTCATGCCTCTGGATCAACAGGAAAAGAAGAGATTACAGTATTGGCTGGTGTGATTGATATTGATTACCAAGAGGAAATCAGATTGATGTTACATAAGAGAGGTAGAGTATGTCTAGAATACAGGAGATCCTTTAGGGTGTCTCTTAGTACTACCACACCCTGTGATTAAAGTCAGTGGAAAACTACAGAAACCTAATTCTGACATGAATACTAATGGCCCAGATTCTTTAGGAGTGAAGGTTTGGGTCACCCCACGAGGCAAAGAGCCATGATCAGCTGAGGTGCTTGCTGAGAGCAAAGGGAATACAGAATGGTTGGTGGAAGAAGGTAGTTCTAAATACCAGCTACAACCACGTGACCAGTTGAAGAAATGAGAACTGTTATTGTTCTGAGTATTCCTTCCTTGTATGTGTGTATCAATTATTTTTGTTTTCTTGACTTATAAAATGTAAGATGTAAACAGGGCTAGTTAGTTTTTGGTAGTACATGTGTTAGTTGTATCATGTTATGTACAAATATGACTTTATAATTGTCTTTATTTAGAGATTATGCATGGTTTAAGGAGACGTGTACAGGTGCCAGGTTAACAAGGGGCGGACTGTGATGGTTAAGGTTGTGTGCCAACTTGGCTGGGCCATAAGCCTCAGGGGTTTGGCACTTATGATGTAATATGGCAGTTATGTAATGATGTAATCAACTCCATGATGACATCTGCTTTGAGCTGCCAATCTGTTGAAAGGCAGTTTCCTTGGGGATGTGGCCTGCCTGCAGTATATAAATGGATGTTCCAGAAGGTTCTCATTCTAGATCCTGCATCTGGCTCGTCATAATTGACCTCTCGTTCTTGGGACATGAACTAGCATCTTACCTGATAATCTTGGGATTTGTCAGCCTCTGCAGCCTGTGAGCCAGTGGCCTGATATCTGACCTGGCAGTCTCGGGTTCATCAGCCCCTGCAGCTATGTGAGTCAGGAGTAGCCTTCAGCCTGACACCTGACCCACAGACATGGGACTTGCCAGCCTCTACAACCACATGAGCCATTTCCTTGAGATAAATCTCTTTGTCTCTCTCTCTATAAATATATATACACATGCTTCACTGCTTTTGCTTCTCTAGAGAACTCCCGCCTAAGACACTCATTTTGTGCCTTTCATTATTTCATTCATAAAACCTGCCACCACCACCTCCACCCCAAAATAAGAGCTGTGGAAGCTAGAAGAGGGAGAAAAAGGGACTTGAGAACAAAGGACATCCAGAAGCCCTATTCTCAAGTGAGGGAGTTGAGCAGGGCATGAGGCGCTGTTGTCTGCATCTTTGGTCCATGAAAAAGGAATGTGAGGCCTTCAGGAAGATGAAGATGATCCCATTGGCTGCATTGGGGATAGAAGAGGTGGCCGAGGGGAATTAGGAGGCAGAGTAGGAAACCAGAGGCCCATAGGAGCTAAGAAGAGTCCTGAGAGGGTGGAACTGGGTTGGATTCAGAACAGAAAGTGGCTGGCAGTGTGGGATCTTGGCTGTCCTGTCACAGAGCAACTCACACTGAAATGCTCAATTGGCATTTGTGTCCTCAAGGAGTCAGGCATGGTACATTGACTGAACTTGGATCTTAATGGGAGAGGGTTGCCCCACCTGCAGTAGCAGCTAGTGATTTAGACTTCACTCAACATCTCCATGTGTGGCCTCTGAGGAATGTGGTATGATGTACGTTTAGTGAGCTGCTGGGCAGAGAAGGAGCCACACGCACCTTCTTGTCCTATCCCTGCTTATTCTGCTGGATGCCTCATCCTTACCAGTTCCTGATATCCCTGGAAAACCTGACAATCTTGTCAGCCCACAGGTACCCTCTCTTGCTCCACAATCTCCTGTGATTTTTCAGACCCGAGCCTCTGCCAGGGGATATGTTGTGCAAGACAGCTGCCACTGTGTCATCTTGCTTTTAATGATCTTATGGGCCAGTATGTAGATAGTGTCTTAAGGGGTCTTGCCAGAGCAATGCTCCACAGAGGCCAGGACTGGAACAGTCCTTATTAGTCTCCAGGTAGCCTTCAGGTTCGGCAAATGCTCCCCCATGGTGGGGCACTGATGAAGCCACTTCTGTAGAAGGCACTGTTGAGGTTAAGATGCAGCTCAGTGATTTTTCTCTATGATATCTGGGGGTGGAGATGAAGGGCACTAGGGAGGGTCTTCATGGGGCTCCATTGGTTATGAAACGGTGAGTAAGAGGAGGGGAAGAGAGGGAAAAAACGGTGACAGCAGCCATGTCAAGAGACAAGAAGCTCATCTCTCTGCATTCTTATGCTTTGTTTCCAAGTGTGTCTCCTCCGCTACCTATAAGCCACCCTACCCTCTCAGGACAAGGACGGAGTTGATTCATTTCTGCTTTCCCAATGCCTGGAGCAAACATTTAAAAATTCTTATTTGTTAAATAAAGGGAATAAAATATAATTCCAGAACTAAACTCCTTCTCTTGCTTCCCATATCAGTAGTGAACATTCTTGCCTATGAATTGGCACTGCCACGTAAGCTTTAAACCTAAAAGTCATCTATGAGAGCTCCAGTCAGTTGTTTTGCCCTGTGCACACAGTTGCCACATAATAAACATTTTCTGAATGAATAAATGAATGGATGAATCCTGGCATATACTGCTGAAATGTTAAAATTGGAGGACCCAGGGCTTACATCTTTGATGTAGTTTCTATCTACATTCACTCTCTTGGCATTCTCACTCAGTCTCAAGACTTTAAGTACCACCTATATGCTGCCAGCCTCTTAAATTCATATCTCCAAGCACATCTCACAACTTTTATCACCACCACTGCACTCCAAGCAGGAGATCCTGGGTGGCGCAAATGGTTAAGTGCTCAAATACTAACAAAAAGGTAGGCAGTTTGAACCACACGAAGAGGCACCTCAGAAGAAAGGCCTAGTGATCTGCTTCCAAAAGGTCACAACCTTGAAAATCCTAAGGGGTTTGAGTTGGAATCAACTTGATAATAACTAGTTTTGTTTTGTTTTATTGGTCCGAGCCACCATCATCTTTCACCTGGATTTTTGCAAAACCCTTGCAACTGCGCTCTTGCTTCTGTTCTTGTCTCCCTTCACTCTCTTCTCAACAGCAGCCAGAGTGATCTAAGATACTTCACTGGTCCCACCCCATCTGGAGCAAGGGAGAATGAAGAAAACTAAACACACAAGGGAAAGATTAGTCCAAAGGACTAATGGACCACAACTACCATAGCCTCCACCAGACTGAGTCCAGCACAACCAGATGGTGCCTGGCTACCACCACTGACTGCTCTGACAGGGATCACAATAGAGGGTCCTGGACAGAGCTGGAGAAAAATGTAGAACGAAATTCAAACTCACACACACAAAAAAAGATCAGACTTAAAGGTCTGACAGAGACTGAAGAAACCCCGTGTTCAAGGCCCCGTTCACCCTTTTAACTCAGTACTGAAGAAACCCCGTGTTCAAGGCCCCGTTCACCCTTTTAACTCAGTACTGAAGAAACCCCGTGTTCAAGGCCCCGTTCACCCTTTTAACCCAGTACTGAAGTCACTCCTGAGGTTCACCCTTTAGCCAAACATTAGACGGGCCCATAAAATAAACAATAATGCACGTAGCTTAACCATGTGTGCGAGACTAAATGGGCACACCAGCCCAGGGTCAAAGACAAGAAGGCAGGAGGGGACAGGAAAACTGGACGAATGAAATGGAAATAGTGAACCCTAGGTCAAAAGTGGAAAGCGTTGACACGTCGTAGGTTGGCAACCGATATCACAAAACAACATGTATATTAATTGTTTAATGAGAAACTAATTTTCTCTGCAAACCTTCATTTAAACACAATAAAAACACACACATATAAGTCTGATTTTGTCACTTCTCTGCTTAAATCCCACAAATGGCTTCCTCTTTCACTTACACTCAAAGCCACAGTGCTTGAAATAATCTATGAGGTCCTCCGTAACCTGATCTCCTTACCTTCTCTACAGTAACATCCACACATTTTCCCTGGCTTCCTCTGCTCCAGCTCTGTTGGCCATCGTGCTGGAGTGCTCTTCCTCTATTGGCTTTCTCCCTCTCTTCTTTTAGGTGTTAACTCAGCTTCACCTTCTCAGTAAGGCCCTCCCTGAATCCTAACCTTTTTATGCCCTTCCCGTTTTTATTTTCCCCCAGCACTTATTGCCTCCTAACTCACTCTATGTTTTAATTAATTTGGTTTGTTTTTTGTCTATTACCTTCCTTCTCTCCTCCCATCACCACTAAAATGCAAGTTCCATAAGGTTTAGTAGGATTTCTGCCTGTATGTTCACTGATACATTCTCAGCAACCGAATACTGTGCCAAGAACATATTAGGCTCAGTAAATATATGTTGAATGAATATGTGAAAAATCACCCTTCTAGATGTCTGTTAAGACTTTTACATTATATTTTTAATCTAACCAACAACCACACGAGGTAGACGCTTTTTCCCCCCACTTTACGGAAGAAGAAACGGAGGCTAATGAGTGACATGAATAGCCCAAGTTCAAACACTTAGTAAGAGGGATTATTTGAACACAGGACAGCGTAATGCTGTTATTACCCTCTCCATATCACATTAAGTGCCTCCTTTTTTAATGGTCCCAGTATTCTGTAGTTCAAAATTTAGCATTTAATTAGTACATTTTGCCTTTAGTGAGGGTCTATTGCTCCTAAACACTCTGTTTTTGTCTTAAAATTTTGCCTCAGATCTTGAAAAACATAGGGGTTCATAGGGTATACAATTCTAAGTTCTCAGTTATTTTTTCTTAGCACTTAGAAAATATTTCACTAACTTCTGGCTTCTGTTATCATTGTGTAGAAGTCAGTTGTCAGTCTAATCTTCACTAATCTGTAGCAAGTAATTTGTTTTGTATCTCTGGTTGCTTTTAAAATCTTTGTCTTTGGTATTTATCAGTTCTACAATAATGGGTCTACCTGTGGATTTCTTTTTATTTTACTTGAGGTTCTGTGGGATTCCTGAATCTGATGATTGATGTATTTCATTTGTAAAAAAACTCTCAGCCTTTATCTCTTTGAATATGAACTCTCTGTATTCTTTCTATTATCTCCTTCTGGAACTCCTATTGGATGCATGTTAGATCCCTTACTTTGTCCTCCATATCTTAACTCTTCTGTTATATTTTCTTTCTGCCTGTGCTAAATTCTGGTAATTTCTTCAGATCTTTCTTCCAGTTCTCTAATTTCTTTTCAAATGGGTCTAAACTCACCCGGTGAAATTTCTGTTTTAAATTATTATAGTTTTCATTTCTAACAGTCTCATTTTTTAAAATCTGCTTTAACTTTTTTAAAAAATACACTTCGTCAACTTGGTGTTATTTTGATATTCTCTGTAATTTCTTTAAAGATATTAAAAATACTTGTTTTATATTTATGTATGTAATAATCTAAATATTTATAGTCATTGTGGGGCTGTTTCTAAGTTTTGTTATTTCTCCTTATTTTGCTCCTGCAGCCTATTTTCTTGTGTGTATGTATGTATGTGTTTTAATTGCAAGCCCATGTTCCTTGGAAGGAATACTTTGATGCCTGGGTTTAAAAGTGCATTCTACCAAAGAAGACCTGTGTTGTTTCTGCCAGGTGTCTGCAAATAGTAAATAACTTAGAACAACTTTAAATTACACATATTGTTTTCTGGCCACACAGATAATGTGAATTTCAGCCCAAAATTCTCATGAGAGTGAGCTTATGGATTCTGAAGGAAGATTCCCTGCGCCAGGAGCCAAGAGCAAGACCAGAAAGTATCCTTATATTGCCTTCTGTGGGTAGGTTTTTCCCAGTTTACCCACTGAGGGAGTGACCTTTTAGGGGCCCCGGTTTTATATCCCCCATTGCCGTTAAGTGGATTCCGACTCAGCAACCCTATAGGTGGGTTTCCAACCCGATTTCCTTCATTGTTTGGGCTCTAGGCTTTATCTCCTGTCTCCACATATTGGGCCCACTTGAACCCAACCTCTTGGCCACTATGGATTGTCAGATGCCTGTAGGGAAAACTCCAATTTCAGCCCTTGCTTACCCCTCTGGGTTTGTGCTTTCTCATTATTTCTGGCCTCTGAGAATTTCCCTAACTTTCCTGTAAGCTCATCTATGCATTTAATCTTTTAAAAAATTTATCCAGCATGTACCAGGAGGGCTTATTCAGATATCTAGTCTGCTATATTGTGGGGTAGTTCTACTCTATCCTATAGGGTCGCTATGAGTCGGAATCGACTCGACGGCACTGGGTTTTGGTGGTATTGTTAGAAGATCTATTGTGGCATTAAACAAAAATTACTATTATTGCTTTTCTCTCTTCATAAAAATAATACATATTTATTATAGGGAGAAAGTGAAAACATGGATAAGTAAACAAGATGAAAATAAAAACCATTTTCATCCTACAGTCCAGAAATGACCAGTTAACATTTTGGTGCATATCCTTTCTTATATAAAATGAGTCCTCTGTATTTGTTATTTTTGAAGTTTTTTCCTCCATTTAAACTATAGTGAATATCTTTCCCTGGAATTAACTGTTCTTTAAAAGCTTCATTTGAAGTGACAGCCATGCACGTGTGTGCCATGGTGTTCACTTATGGAAGCTGTGTATCAATCAGTCTGCCTGACTCCTAAGACCTTACTTTGTCCGTTGTTCCACACTAGGCTTTTGCCCCTAAGCATTAGCTAATCCATTGTAGCTAGGAACCTTAGAAAAAGAATGTTTCTACTCCTGGTTTCCTACTCTAGGTTTAGCGTGTCTTTAATTGTGTGGGACTAAGTTTATGCTTTATTTGTTTAGCCAAAAGTTTCTACTGAGCTTTTTTTATTTAAAGGTTCTTAATGGGATGTTGACTGATTTATCTCAACCCTTTTTGCTCTTGTACTCTGCGTTTGAGTAAGTAATTCATCAGGCCCTCTTCTTGCTGCATTTCAGCAGAGGCCATATGCTTCTTCCCTGGCACAGATGGGAGTTGAACAGCAGGCCCAAGACCACAGAGCTGGTCAGTGGTGTGGTCTTGGACATGCCAAGTGCTCCTTTTGGACTTCTGTTTCTTCACTCTACCACGAGCTGGGTAACTCCAGTACCTTTTTTGCTCTGACATTCAGTAAGCATTTTCTCTCACAGGGTCAAGGGTTGCCAGACACTGGGATATCTACTGATTCCATGCTTGGAGAATGGACTGTATCATCTACCTCAGGGTCTCCTTTTGCTTAGGACAAGCCCAGCTGTTTGGGGGCTTTCCTATGGCTACAGTAACCATAATTCCCAAGCCAGAACTTCAGATGCATGGTCTGATGACTTCTGTCCAAAGATAATAACGACAGGCCCATTTACAGAGGGCCTTCTATTTGAAACTATGCTAAATTCTTTACATCTATTATTTCTAATCTCCACGCTAGCCTGTGAGGTAAGTGATAGTCTCTCTATTTTGTAGACAGAGGAACTGAGGCCTAGAGAGGTTAATTAGCTCACCCAAGATCACAAAAGTACTCTGGAAGAGTATGAAGACTACTTAGCTAAATCATTTGCAGCTCCCGCTCCCCCACCCCCATCTTTAAGTACAACAATGCTGAATGGCATAGTGAAAATAGCATCCACTTTGGTTAAACTTGGGTTCAAATCCCAACTCTGCTACTTTGATGCTGTGTGATTTTGGGAAAGTTATTTAACTCCTTTGATCTGCTGTTTTCTCATCCTTAGAGTGGGAATATCTCCCTCACAAGGTTTTTGTGAGGATTAAATGAGATTTTATATAAATATAAGAATATATAATATGTGTATATAATATCAGATGATAGATACATGTTATTTTATAAAATGTTTAAAAACACTCATTTTACACACATACACATACACCCTAGGTACAAACAGTGGTTGGGACAGGGCAGTCACCAACCTCTCAGGGTCTGCCATGTCTACACTTCATAAATCTGCTAAGAGGAACAAATGGGACAGTGTAATTTAAAGGATTATGTAAATGTAAAGTGTTTAAAGAAAATATTGAGATGTATTTTTTCTTCTGTGCTTTGAATAGAATGATATTTATCCTGTCATTTCATAGCTGAAGGTTTGCAGGTTTTTCCAGCACAGCTCAGGGATACCAAATGCAATGTAAATATACAAGCCAACTTAGCTTCACATACTGACTAAATCTGGCCATGAAATATAAATTGCTTTAATTCCCACATTTATGACAGACCTGTTTTTGGAAACAGCATTTTCTCTTTGCAGAAAATACTAACAACTAAAAAATTTCCATATTTAATAATGATTTCCACATCAATAATGATTATGCTTGGCTTTTATATAATATTATACATTTAATATACTTCCCATCTAGAGCTACACCAGCCGGCCCCTCACAGCTGGAGTCCCACAGAGTCCTGAGGCCTCCAGCAGCAAACTCAGCCTGTCTAAGCCTTTAACCAGTCCTGGCGCAGCAGGTGGGACCTCCTCAGTCCCTTTAGCCTCAGTGTTATTCTTTCTGTCATAAGCCTAGAACTCTCATGCCAAAGAGGAACCTCAGGCTTTGATTGGCTACCAACCCCATCCTCACAAAGTGGGTCCATTTCATCCTACTGGGCTTCCTCCCCAGAGTCTGTTTGGTACTCTAGTTCCCTACTACTAGGACAACCTGACCACGATCCCTGCCCAGTTGAACAGGCCTCCTGCCAAGTCTTTGCTTGCTTCTTCCACTAGGACAGCAGGCATTATTCTCCATTCACTACTGGATCCAGCCGTGAATAACCCGAGCTCACGAAATCACGAGGCTACCAGTGCCTGTTGCCATTATAGACTAGTGCCTGAACGTCATGCTCCTCCTGCCATCTTGGGCCTACAGTTATGGACCTAAACAAATTCAAGTTTGGTTTGTCGTGCCCTTTGGCTTTGAAAAGCTCTGCCTCATGTTCCCCAGGCAGTCCTGGCCTGTGCTGTTGAGATCGCAATATGCTTCCTATCTAGTGGTCCATGTTGTAGGGACTCTCTTTTAGCTCTCTGGTTTTAATATTTTAATAGCATATCTTTAGGTACAAAACATGAAAAATATAGAAATATGTAAGTAAGAGAACAAAACTCTCATATACAATCTCACCATCCACAGATTATCACTTTTACTATTTTGGTAAATTCTCTCCCAGTCCTCTTCTACGCATATAGTTTTTTCACACAGTTGAAATCATACTCTACATACAATTTTGTAACCTGTTTTTACATTTAATGTTTTATTATATGCATCTTGCCATATCACTAAAAGTATTTAGAGATATCATCTTTAATGGCTGAACAACTATCCTTCAGGATATTGGATATTTAGGTTGTTTCTAATTTTTTCCCTGCTTGGATAAATATATTTATGCAATAAACAAAAGATATAATGGGTTACACTTTGGAATAGATTCCCAGAAGTGAAATTTCTGAGTCAACAGGTATTAAAATTTTAAGGCCCTCAATGCATAATCTGGCCTTAGTCTATGGCCTTCTTTTTCTTTTTTATTGTGGTAAAATATATACAACATAAAATTTTCCATTTTAACCATTTTTAAGTGTACAATTCAGTGGTGTTTCTTCCGTTCACAAGGTTGTGCAACCATGCCACTATTTCCAAAACCTTTTCGTCACCCCTGTCTATGACCTTTTAAGTTGCTAAGGAAAAATTCACCATCATCTAAATCTTCTCCATCTATAATCTTCTGTTTGCCATGAAGTTAACTACTGAAATCACAATAAAATTGGGTGACACATTTTTCTATTAATTTCAACACAAGTATGGGTTTAAAAATACTTCACATAGGAATATAACTAGAAGTAAAGAGATTAAGCAATATTTTCAACTGACCCGCAATCACTTTCCTAACAGGAAATACTCACTGAGATTTGTATCTCTAATTATTTTTTAGACTCTTTTCAAAGCTATGAATCTGAATCTGAGTCAGCAGCCTAAACAGCTGGAATTGGAAACAGTGAACTCTATTTGAGTTTCTGGTATAGAATGGAAACTTGGGATGTCAGCTACTCAGAATTCATTTATGTAATAAATTTTTTAAAAAATATCTGTCTTCTCCATGAACCCTTTCCTGGTTCCTCCAGGCAGAATTAATCACTATTCATTCCATAGCTCATTGCCAGTGCCTCATCTAACACTTATTTTGGTCTTTATCGTATTTGAATTATTTGCTCAAGTTTCCCAGCAGGCTTTGAGCCCCTAGAAGGCAAAACCTTGTGTGGTTCCCAAGACTCAGCATAGAGATCAATGCATAACAGGCACACATAAACAGGATGATTTCTTTCAATTTGCCAGTGAGCACATGGATTGTGCCTACTGGGAATCTGGAGTGTAGGATGCATCCAAAAGGGGAAAGCTGATGGAGGTCCTATACCAGCCAAGAGGCTGATCAGAAGAAGAGAATATTACTTCTAAAATTTCAGTGGTTCCAAAATGAAGGAAAAATTCATGCATTATTCCATGATATTTCTAGGGTACCTTCCAGGTACTGATGGCAACGCCATGTGTTACAGAGTAGAACTTCTCCATAGAGTTTTCTTGGCTGAAATGTTTATTTATTTATTTTTATTGTACTTTAGATGAAGATTTACAGAACAAATTAGCTTCTCATTAAACAGTTAGTACACATATTATTTTATGACATTGGTTAACAACCCCACAACATGACTCTCCCTTCTTGACCTTAGGTTCCCTATTACCAGCTTTCCTGTCCCCTCTTGACTTCTAGTCCTTGCCCCTAGGCTGGTATGCCCCTTTAGTCTCGTTTCATTTTATGGACCTGTCTATTCTTTGGATAAAAGGTGAACCTCAGGAGTGACTTCATTACTGAGATAAAAGAATGTCCAGGGGCCATACTGTTGGGGTTTCTCCAGTCTCCATCAGGCCAGTAAGTCTGGTCTTTTTTTGTGAGTTAGGATTTTGTTCTACATTTTTCTCCAGCTCTGCCCAGGACCCTTTATTGTGATCCCTGTCAGAGCAGTCGGTGGTGGTAGCTGGGCACCATCTAGTTGTGCTGGACTCAGTCTGGTGGAGGCTGTGGTAGTTGTGGTCATTTGGACTAATCTTTCCTTTGTGTCTTTGGTTTTCTTCATTATCCCTTGCTCCCAAAGGGGTGAGACCAGTGGAGTATCTTAGATGGCTGCTAACAGACTTTTAAGACCCCAGATACTACTCATCAAAGTAGAATGTATAAGATTTTCTTTGTAAACTATGTTATGCTAATTGAGCTAGATGTTCCCTTAGTCCACGGTCCCCTTATTAGCTGTAATCTTTTATGGATGCAGGTCACCAGGTATTCTTCTGTGGTGCTACTGGGTGGGTTTGAACCACCACCCTTGAGTCAAAATCCACTCAACAACAATCAGTTTGGTTTGGTTTTGCTTCCAGGTACTAAGTATTGGGCTAGGTCATGGGAAGTAGCTCTCTCTGCTTTCCAGAGCTCTTGGCGAAACAACAAAAATAGAGGTTTCAGCGATCCTACTTAAAGTTTATCCATGGACAAGGGATGTTTATTTTTAAACATGCAAAACAAGATAGGATAAGAAATGGTCTGACCTTAATCAGAAACTGCCACCTTTAAGATTCAAGATTCTTTCGAAAAATCACCACATTAGTTCCTGCTACCTGCCATGTCCACATCATCAGCTCTCTCATTTCCATTTGATAGAACCTTCCGAGAATAAGTCTGCTCAATCTTACCACAAATTTCTCTGGGGATTCCAACACATACTTGGTTTTAAATAGATATTTATAAATATGTTACACATAAAGGGGAAGAAAACATAGCTAAGGCCAAGCGATAAAGATTCATCAAGAAAAAGCATGGAGTGGTGAGAAGTTTTGGAGTAAGACAGGCTTAGGATAAAATGCTTGCTCTGCTGGTTATTAGACTTATGGTCTTGATAGGTTACTTAATCTCTCTCTGAGGATCAGTATTCTCATCTGTAAAATAGAGATAATGATACATACCTCAAAGAGAAGAAAACCAACCAAACCAAACCCAGTGCCATCGAGTCGATTCTGACTCATAGCGACCCTGTAGGACAGAGTAGAACTGCTCCATAGAATTTCCAAGGAGTGCCTGGCGGATTTGAACTGCTGACCTTTTGGTTACCAGCCATAGCACTTAACCACTACACCACCAGGGTTTCCAAAGAGAAGAAAGAAGAAGGAAAAGCAGGAGAATAAAGGTTAGACGTGAATATCTAGTACCAAAACATACGGCACATGGGCTGCTTAAGAGAAGGGGGAAGAAACGAGTATTCACGGTGGGCAGAACAATGAGCATTTGTTTGAACAGAACAAGGGGATACTTCGTGGTTTAAAATCAGGAAAGGTGTGTGTCAGGGTTGTACCTTTTCATCATACTTATTCAATCTGTATGCTGGGCAAATAATCTGAGAAGCTGGACTATATGAAGAAAAATATGGAATTGGGATTGGGGGAAGTCTCATAACAACCTGCAACATGCTGATAACACAACCTTGCTTGCTGAAAGTGAAGAGGACTTGAAGCACTTACTGATGAAGATCAAAGACTGCACAGATTACACCTCAACATAAAGAAAACAAAAATCCTCACAACTGGACCAATAAGCAACATCACGATAAATGGGGAAAATATGGAAGCTGTTAAGGATTTCATTTTACTTGGATTCACAATCAACACCATGGAAGTAGGAGTCAAGAAATCAAACAACATATTGCATTGGATAAATTTGCTGCAAAAGACTTCTTTAAAGTGTTAAAAAGCAAAGATGTCATTTTGAGGACTAAGATTCGCCTGACCCAAGTCATGGTATTTTCAATTGCCTCATATGCATGCGAAAGCTGGACAACAAATAAAGAAGACCTAAGAAGAATTGATGTCTTTGAATTATGGTATTGGTGAAGAATATTGAATATATTATGAACTGCCAGAGGAATGAATAAATCTGTCTCGGAAGAAGTGTATGCAGAATGTTTCTTAGAAGTGAGGAGGGAGAGACTTCAACTCACATACTTTGTTTGGACATGTTATCAGGAGGGACCAGTCCCTTGAAGTGGACGTTATGCTTGGAGAAATAGAGGATCAGTGGAAAAGAAAAAGACCCTCAAGGAAATGTATTGACACAGTGGCTGCAACAATGAGTTCAAGCATAGCAACGATTGTGAGGATGGCACAGGACCGGGCAGTGTTTTGTTCTGCTGTACGTGGGGTTGCCATGAATCAGAACCAACTCAACGACAGCACCTAACAACAACAACAGAAGAATGAGCTGGAGACCAGGCATCAGACAACTCAGATTCCAGTCCAGGATCCACCACAGACTAGCTGTGAGACCCAAGGAATTCCCTTTTTCCCTCATGGCCTCAGTTTTCTCATCCGTAAAATGAAGGCGCTGGAATAGATGACCCTATGCTTCCTCTCAGTTCTGGCGTTTTATCAGATCCATTTGTTTCTCTTCTATTAAAGTGTATGAGGCAAGGGGCGGTGAGTCAGCAAAAAGCAGTGCTGACGCTGCTGCCATAAGGAGGCCGGCTCATTCAGGCTTTCAAGTCCCCAGGCCAAATAGCTGCCATGCCTTCATCAGGCACAACAGATAACCAAAAAGCCAAATCCATTGCCGTGGAGTCAATTCCTACTCATAGTGATTCTATAGGACAGAGTAGAACTGCCACCATAGGGTTCCCAAGGTGGATTTGAACTGCCAACCTTTTAGTTAGCAGCTGAGTTCTTAACCACTGTGCCACCAGGGCACATTAACTAGTACTTGTGAAAGATCCTGCCATGCGTTGGTGTTTGAGCAATGAAAAGAGATCCATTTCCCATTTTGACAGTGCTGCACTGGGAATTCATAAAATATAGAAATAACGAATAAAGGCACTTTTCATTTCAGCAGTGTTTTTTTCTACTTATCTCTTCACTTGTTTGTCCACATATCCAGTCATAAATGTATTCAACTAATGTGAGCATCTATTATGAGAAACAGGCATGCAGACATGTTTCTTGCTCACTAGGAGATCATCAGCTCATTCATTCATTTGTTCATTCATTCTTCCAACAATTATTGAGTACCTGCTATGTGCTAAGCATTGTGCTGGGTACTGGAGATACAATGCCAAACAAGGTGGCCCTAGCCATGAAGGACTTTGCTTTTGAGAGAGGCATCACCCACACAGACCTATCACCCAGGGTGATGTAAGCGTAAAGCGAGAAGTGGGTAAAGGGACAATAGGGCACTTGGTTCATGCTGAAAGTTCAGGGCAAGTCTCCAAGTCTTCCAAAAGGTAGCAGTGCTTGGGCTGAGAGGCGAAAGTCATAGGAAGAGTTGGCTAGATTGCAGGTAGAATGAGAGAAATACCTGGATTCCAGGCAAAGGAAGCTGCATGTGTAAAAAAGTAGGAGCATGGGAGATAAGGGCACAGTTTTGGAACTCAGGTAACGTGGATGGTGTCTAAGGCGTATGGCAGAGCAGTGAGAGAGGAGAGAGGGTGGGGCCAACATGGGCAATTACCATGGGAATAACAGGTAGTAAGTCAATATTTCCCTTCAGAACTCAGGTATCCAATCATCTCCTCTATCTATTTAGAACAGTACTAAGATTTAGGAGACAAGCAAGAAGTCCTCTGAGGAGTCAATATCAAAATCTCAAAATTTGGGTCTTGAAGTTTGTCTGTAACTGAAAGGAGGGACCTTCAGGCCCTTACCCCACACCCATACACTCTACCCACACTTCTGACAAACCTGGGGATCTGATTTTCAGACCAACATACAGCAAGAAATAACCAGCAAGTTAGAAGGGAGGTGAGGGGGGAGGCTGCCACAACCACACAATCTACAGAGTATGAAGTGAGAGCTGGTAACCTGGAAACAGAATGAAGTAGAAAAACTCTCCGAAGCCAACACAAGAACCACAGGGCTCTTCAGAGGCACCAGTGCATCACAGAAACAATCTAAAACCAACTTGTAGAGTCATCAGTAAAATGAAAAGTCAAATTCACTGAAATACATTTAAGAAGCCAAGATTTCCAATCAAACTGAATGGGTGTGGTGCTTAAAGCATTAAACACAAGACTATTTAGAAAGCAAAGGAATCCAAAGGCTTATTCCCCCAAGCGTCTCAATCAGTCAAGGTTTCACTCAGGTGACAAGGACCAGCTTGAGCCCAACTGTAAGTGCTCATGGACTCCTAGAGATTCCTGCTGGAAGGGACTTCAGAAATCATTTAAGCTGAACCCTCACTTTAGGTCTAGAAAATGAGACCCAGTGAGGGAAGGGACTTTCTGGAAGCCACCCAACAAGAGAGGGGCAGAATTGAGGTTAGAACCTTGTTTTCATGACCCTGTCTCCTGTGCCATTCCTTGACAGGACTTAGGAGTTAGCAAAATCTCTGGACAAGGGTTTGAGGGCAGCCTCTGCAAAAGGAGGACCCAAGATGGCTCCCAAACGACAGAGATAATACTGAGCGGTGGAGAGGAGAGGGAAGGACATGTCAGGTCCTGGGTCAGGGAGCTGATAAAAAAAACAAAACCAAACCCATTGCTGACTAGTTGATTCTGACTCAAGTAATGCTCTAACAGTCCTTTCCTGGGAACCAAGTCCATTTCCATCCATTATCTGTACTGGAGCCTCAGAACAAAACTGTAAGGTAAGCAGGGCAGACATTGTTATCTCAAGGCATGGATAAGGAAACTGAGGCCCAGAAGGGATAACTAATTTTTCATATAATACAGGCTGCAAGTGGCAACATCAGAACCAGAGCTGTATAGCTTCCTGCCCTTCACAAATACTCAACCTAGTTTTAAAACCCCCAGAAATATGTCTCCTGGGGATAAAAAAAATCTATTTCGTTTTTGCACATGACCTCAGGTAAGTCTCTTACATTCTGACGTTCTTTCTTGAGGCACATCTGATATTATTTGGTTATTATTTGGGCCAAAGTATGTTACTTACCTTCATCGTGCAGTGTGACTTTATTTCAAATGCTGTTCTTCATAAAGAAACCCTGGTAGCATAGCGATTAAGTGCTATGGCTGCTAATCAAAAGGTCAGCAGTTCGAAACCAGCAGGCACTCCTTGGAAAGTCTATGGGGCAGTTCTATTCTGCCCTATAGGGTTGCTGTGAGTTGGAATTGACTTGACAGCAGTGGGTTTAGTTTTTTTTTTTTTTTTTTTTTTGGTTCCTTGTAATAGTTTTTAACTTTCTGTTACTACAGAAGCAGTCCCTGTATTTTGTGCAGTGCTTTAGAGCATTCCAGTTCCTTCACCATTTTCTCTGTCAGCCCAGCAAAACAGTTTGGAAAACAGTAATGCATCATTATAGCTTCAAATCAAACACACATTCTAGCCCTCCACGGCCATGGTTTTCTTTAGAACACATTTATCATTAAAACAAAGGGTTGTGAGTTTCAGAGGAAAGCAATGTTTTGAGCTGTCAAGACGGCTGAAAATATTTGAATAAAAACATTTTTTTTTTAGATAATTCTTGCTTTGTAGGTAGGTGCAATATCAATTTTTTCCCCTGTAAATTAACATCTTTTTTAGATTACAAGGGAAGGCATCTCTGAAAATCTTTGATTGTTTCAAATATAATTATTGTTTTGACTAATAAGTCAAATTTGTAATAATCAAAAGGGAAATCACCAAATATAACTATGTGGTTTGCATTTCTTCATATTTTTAAAGGGATATGCTGGGTTTTGTTAAATGAGAGAGCCAATAGTAATCATTTAGAGATTTTTAGTGAGTGGGGAAGCTGGTTTTTCTATGTTGGTATAGTTTCTAACTGGTATACAGCTCTTTAACAATAATGATTTTAATCATACACCTGTATTCGAACAAATCCTGGGACTTTGTAAAGCATTTCCACCCTTCATGTCCCTGGCCCTCCAAACAGCACTGTGAGGAAGGTAGGAGAAAGACAGTCACCCCACTGTACAGAGGGCATGTCTGGGCATTTACTCAGCAAACATTTACAAGCTTCTACTATGTGACAGGCTCAGATTTGGGATACAGAGGTGAATAAGACATGGTGCCCTGTTCTCAGGGAGCTTACAGGAACTTGCGTAAGGTCATACGCAGGTAGAGAGAACAGGGACTGAGATCCAGGTGCATTTTTAACTGTGCCATTTGCTGTATCTCACATCTGCAACTCAGTTGCAGTCAACACTTCCTGGTCTGGGCATATTGAGCACCTTGGTAGAGTGGCTGCATTATACCACCTGGTGCCAGCTAAGTCTCCATAGCCAAGCAAAGGAATCATCCAGAGAAGTTCAAATCCAGGTCCTTAGAGGATGTACTTACATCAAGATGCTCCATCCTGATAATTCTCCCTCCCCTGGTCCTCCTGCCCATCTAACAATACCACACTGTTCTTCATCCTCCAAATATTAAATACTGTTGCCTGCCCCTCTGCTTTTATGTAAACTGTGCCTTCTGCTCAGAATGCCCTTCTGTACCCCATATGCCTTGTGAGCTTATCTACATCATTAAAACCAAACACAGATGTCACTTCCTCCAGAAAATACCACTCATTTATCTGTGGCACTTCAATACCTGGTGCATGCTTCTGCTGTTTCGCTTGTCACTCTAAATTGTGACTTTCTTGTTTCTGTGTCTCAATCCCTATTAGATCTGTGAGCATCTTGAGAGTAAGGGCTGTATTTTATGACTGCCTATATCCTCAGCACTTAGTTCAGGATCTGGCACACAGCAGATATCCAATAATTATTTACTAAATAAATAAACATTGCGTATTTAGTGACAAGTCCTGGGCACCCTCTAAGATTATCTCTAGAAAACTCTAGCCCTTACAAAATTCCTATGAGACAGACATTAGTTTCCTCCTTTTACAGATTAGGAATCTGAGGTTTGGAGAAAGTATGAGTCTTGCTCATGATCAGAGTCAGAAAAAAAAGCACCAGGATTCAAAGCCAGGTTTGTCTGACTTCGAATTTCTTTCCACAATGCCACACTGACTCTGCTGAACTGCCTTCAAGGTAGTCTTTCATGCAGAGATTAATAAAGAATGCAGTAGGAGGTGGAGCCAACATGGTGATATAGACAGAAGCACCATGCCATCCCTTTGCAGAAAAGACCCAGAAAACTAAGTAAAACAGATTAAAACATCAATCCTGGAATTCTAAGCACCAAATGAAAGGATAAAGAACTAGATCAAGCACTGAATAGAAGAAGAAACTGACAGAAAACAGAATGAGGAGAGCTACAGAGTGGAGGTCCCCTGCCAGCTAATGCAGCAAAGCTTTGGCATATTGGAGCACAGCCAGCAATGACCCCAGACAGAGACTACAGGAAGGCAACATCACAGAGCTCCCAACAGGAGACAGAGCACCCAGTAACCAGAGATATGTGCTATCCCACTCATCACCCTTCTGCCCTGTATGCTGCCTCCACCACTTTCCAACAGGCCATGGTCACTTGGCTGGAGAGACACTGGCTCACTGCCACCCTGGGTCTACCCCGCCCCCACCGGTTGGCTCCCTCAGGACCATATTTTTTTTCTCTTTCACTTTCTCTCTTTTCCTTCCCCCTCCCACCTAGCCCCCTGCACTGCCTCCACCCCTTCCTGACAGCCGTCCGGCAAGAGAAACATTAGCTCACTTCCACCCTGGATCCACCCTGCCCCTAACGGTCGGTTTCATCAGTACCATATTTTTGTTTGTTTGTTTCTTCTCTCTCCTTCCCTTTCTTTCCTTTCTTCTGTCCACCTAGCCCCATGTCCACCTCCACCCCTTCTTAAAGGACCATACCACACCACTTGGCTAGAGAGCCACCACCACACAGGCTCCCTGGGTCTGCCCTGCCCCACCTGCTGGCTCTGACTGAGCAGCCATTTTTTTTTGTTTTTGTTTCTCTCTCTTCCTTTTTCCTTTCTTTCTCCTTCCCACTTAGCTCTGCACATCACATCCTCTCCCTTAACTCCAGCCTTTCTGCACCACCCCCTGAATGCTGTGCCCTGAGGAGCACCGGCACAGACCTCCAGACGCCCGGGCCCCATGCTGTGCTGCCCCTGGCCCCTCCCCCTGAGCACTGTGCCCGTGAGTGGCACTGCCACATACCCCCAGGCTCTACTCTGCACCACACCCTGGCCCTGTCCCATTGAGCATTGTGCCCCTGAGTGGAACTGAAGCAGACCCTCGGATTCCTGGAGCAGTTCAAAGCCCTACCCTACCAAGTGCCACGCCCCTGGCCAAGACCAGCATGGACATCTGGACCCCTGGCCCTGCTCCACTGCACCAGCCCGGACTTGCCACACTGGCACAACTTTATGCCACAGGCAAGTGATTCATTCTTGCCCCTCCTTTCCCTGCTGAACCTGCCCTGCTACACCATAGCTGAGTGGCTGGCCCTGCCCACCTGGATGAGGTGGTGAGAACTATCATGCCCACAGCTGAGCAAGCAACAAAACATACCCAGCTCATCTGTCCAGACATAACCAAATAAAACAAAAAAGCAGGATGAAACAAACAAACCTACAATCAATAAACAAAGAAAATAATTCCTGAATGTCTCAGAGACAGCAGACAATATCAAAACATATTAAAAAAGAAAAAAAAAGGACAGGATGACTCCAGAAGGTGACCAAAATAAAACAACAGATGACCTTCAGGTAAAAGAAAGGCACTGGAACTACCTGGTAGGGAATTCAAAAGTCTAGTATTCAGGGATTTCCATGAGATTAAGAAAGAGATCAAGGAAAACACAGACAAAACTAAGGAAAAAAATAGACAAAATCATGGGAAACACAGAAAAAAATCATGGAAAGCACAGAAAAACCAATGGAAGAATTCAGGAAAATAACGCAAAAACAAAACATCAAAATAAATAATTAGAAATCACACAAAAACAGCAATTAGAAATTCAAAAGACAAACAACAAAGTTTCAGAAATGGACAATGCAATAGAAGGTTTTAGGAGCAACTTCCAAACAATGGAAGACAGGATCAGTGAAATTGAAGGCAAATATAAGGACATCATTTTGTTTGAGGAAAAATCAGAGAAAAGAATGATGAAACGCAAAGAAATATGTGGGATACAGTCATGAAAGATGAAAAGCTGACCACCCAAGAAACTCAGTGAACCCCATATATGATAAACCCCAAAAGAAAGTCACCAGGACATTTCATAATCACACTTGCCAAAACCAAAGACAAAGAATGAATCCTGAGAGCAGGTTGAGAAAAATGAAAAGTCACATACAAAGGGGAAACACTAAGCTCTGATTACTCAGCAGAAACCATGCAGGCAAGAAGGCAATGGGATGACATATATAAAATCTTGAAAGAAAAAAAAATTGCCAACAAAGAATAATATATGCTGCAAAACTTTTGTTCAAATATGATGGCAAAATTAGGTTATTTCCATACAAACAGAAATTAAGCAAATATGTAAAAACCAAACTTAATAGATTAAAGGAAGTCCTTTGGTTAGAGAACCAACAATATCAGACAACAACCTGAACCTAGGACACAGGACAGCATCAGCTAGATACCATCCTAGGTAATGAACTCTCAAGAGTAAAACAAAACTAAGAGATTTACAACAGGGATCCAGAGACGTCAATATATAAATGACAACAACATCAGAACAATAAAAAGCAGGAATAAACAGTGTAGGTACAGAACTTTCAAATGAGGAGGAAGTCAAGGAGCTATCAAATAATAAAAGACTGGTTCAAACCTAGGAAGATAGGAGTAAATTTCAAGTCAACCATAAAAAAAAGTCGACAAACCTACTCATCAAAATAAAGAAGAAAAACAGAGTCTTAGTAAACACAAAATCTACAAAAACAAAAGAAACAAGGAAATTCCACAAACTAAAAGGAACCCAACACAGGAAAGCTAGAGGAAAAAATAAAATTTTAGCACCACAAAACAAAAAAAAAAAGCACTACAAAATGACAGCAATAAAATCACACCTATCGATAATCACACTGAATATAAATGGCTTAAATGCAGCCATAAAGAGACAGAGAGTGACAGAATGGATAAAAAAAACCTTAACTCATCAACCTGCTGTCTACAAGAGACACACCTTAGAAAGACATAAGTATATTATAAATCAAAGGATGAAAAAACTATATCAAGAAACAGCAACCAAAAAAGAACAGAAGTGGCAATAATAATCCCAGATAAAATAGACTTTAGGCAAAATCCACCACAAAAGAACAAGAAAGGACATATAATGATTAAAGGCATAATCTACCATGAGGACACAACCAAATATAATATCTACACAACCAATGACAAGGCTCCAAAATACATAAAACAAACTCTAACAGCACTGAAAAGAGAAATTGACAGTTTCACAATAATAGTAGGAGACTTCAACCTGCCACTCTCAATCAAGGACAGAACTTCTAGAAAAAAACCCAGCAAAGACACAGAAGATCTAAAGGCCACAATCAACCAACTTGACCTCATAGACATATACAGAACACTTCATCCAACAGCAGCAAAATATACATTCTATTCCAATGCACATAGAACACTCTCCAGAACAGACCACATCTTAGGCCACAAAGCAACCCTCAACAAAATCCAAAACTTTATGATAATATAAAGCATCTTCTCTGATCACAATGCCATAAATGTAGAAAGTAATAACAGGAAGAGTAAGTGAAAACAAAACACAACATGGAAACTGAATAACATCTTGCTTAAAAATCACTGAGTAATGGAAGAAAGCAAAGATGGAGCAAAAAAAAAGAAAGAAAAAAAAAAAAACCTAGAATCAAATGAGAATAAAAACAGATCATACCAAAACTTTTAGAACACAGCAAAGGCAATGCTCAGAGGTCAATTTATAGCAATAGATGCACACTTCAAAAAAAAGAGGGGGATAAAATCAAAATATTAGCTTACAACTCAAACAAATAGAAAGAACACAGCAAAAGAAGCCCACAGTCACCAGAAGAAAGGAAATAATAAAGATCAGAGCAGAAATAAATGAAATAGAGGACAGAAAAACAATAGAATCAATAAAACCAAAACTGGGTTCTTTGAAAGGATCAAAAATTGACAAACCATTGACCAAGCTGATAAAAGAAAAACAGGAGAGGACACAAATAACCCAAATAAGAAATGAAATGGGGGACATCACAATGGACCCAAATGAAATAAAACGTTTCATAACAGAGCACTATGAAAAACTGTACTTCAACAAATTTGAAAATCTAGAGGAAATGGACAAATTTCTAGAAACACACTATCTACCAAAACTAACACAAACTGAGGTAGGAAATCTGAACAGACCCATAACAAGAGAAGAGATTGAAAAGGTTAAAAAAAAAAAAATTCCAACAAAAAAAGTCCTGGCCCAGATGGCTTCACTGGAGAATTCTAGCAAACATTCAGAGAAGAGTTAACATCAGTACTACTCAAGCTATTTCAGAACATAGAAAAGGAAGGGATACTTCTGAAATTATTTTATGAAGCCAGCATAGCCCTGATGCCAAAACTAGGCAAAGATACCAAAAAAGAAACAAAACTACAGAGCAATATCTCCCATGAATATATAATACAAAAACTCTTGACAAAATTCTAGCCAATAGAATTCAGCATCATATAAAAAAATAATACACTAGGATCCAGTGGGATTCATACCAGGTATGCAGGGATGGTTCAATATTAGAAAATCAATGTAATCCACCACATAAATAAAACAAAAGAATCACATGATCATCTCAATCGATGAAGAAAAGGCATTCCATAAAGTTCAACACCCATTCCTGAAAAAAAACTCTCAATAAAGTAGGAAGAGAAGGGAAACTCCTCAACATAACAAAGGGCATCTACACAAAACCAATAGCCAATATTATTCTCAGTGGAGAGAGACTGAAAACATTCCCCCTGAGAACAGGAATGAGACAAACCAAAAAACCAAACCCTGTGCCATCAAATAGATTCCAACTCATAGCAACCCTATAGGACAGAGTAGAACTGCCCCATACGGTTTCCAACGAGCACTTGGTGGATTCGAACTACTTTTTGGTTAGCAGCTATAGCTCTTAACCACTATCCTACCAGGGTTTCTGGAACAAGACAGGGGTGCCCTTTATCACCCCTCCTATTTAATATTGTGCTGGAAGTTCTAGCTTGAGCAATAAGGCAAGAAAAAGAAATAAAGGGTATCCAAATTGGTAAGGAAGAAGTAAAACTATCTGTATTCATGGATGAAATGATACTATACATAGAGAACCCTAAAGTCTCCACAAGAAAACTACTGGAACTAATAGAAAGGTTCAGCAGAGTAGCAGGATATAAGATAAACGTACAAAAATCAGTTGAATTCCTGTGCACCAGTAGAGAGAACTACGAAAAGGAAATCAGGAAAGCAATACCATTTATAATAACCCATTGCCGTCAAGTCGATTCCGACTCATAGTGACCCTATAGGACAGAACAGAACTCCCCCACAGGGTTTCCAAGGAGCACCTGGTGGATTTGAACTGCCAACCTTTTGGTAGCAGCCATAGTACTTAACCACTATGCCACCAGGGTTTCCACCATTTATAATAGCCCCTAAAAAAATAAGATACTTAGGAATAAATCCAACCAGGGGTGGAAAAGACCTGCACAAAGAAAATTACAAAACACTACTGCAAGAAACCAAAAGAGACCTACTTAAATGAAAAAACATACCATGCTCATAAACAGGTAGACTCAACATTGTGAAAATGTCAGTTCTATAAACACAATGCAATCCTGATCTAAATGCCAACAGCATTCTTGAACAAGATGGAAAAACTAATCATTAACTTTATATGGAAAGGAAAGAGGTTGCAGACAAGTAAAGCACTATTGAAGAAGAAGAACAAAGTAGGAGGCCTCACATTACCTGATCTCAGAACCTACTACACAGCTACAGTAGTCAAAACAGCCTGGTAATGGTACAATGACAGACACAAACAGACACACTGACCAATGGAACAGAATCGAGAACTCATATGTAAATCCATCCACCTACGGGCACCTGATCTTTGACAAAGGCCCAAAATCCATTAAAGGGGGAAAGGACAGTCTTTTTAATAAATGGTGCTGGCAAAACTGGATGTCCATCTGTAAAAAAATGAAACAGGACCCATACCTCACTCTATATACAAAAACTAATTCAAAATGGATCAAAGGCCTAAATATAAAACCAAAAACTATAAAGATCATGGAAGAAAAAATATGGTCAATGCTAGGGGCCCTAATATATGGCATAAATAGGGTACAAACCATAACTAACAATACATGAACACCAGAAGATAAGCTAAATAACAGGGATCTTTTAAAAATTAAACACGGTCATCAAAGACTTAACCAAAAGAGTAAAAAGAGAACCTACAGATTGGGAAAAAAAAATTTGGCTATGACAAATCTGACGAAGTTCTAATCTCTAAAATCTACAGGAAAATCGAACACCTCTACAACAAAAAGACAAATAATCCAATTAAAAAATGGACAAAGGATATGAACAGACACTTCACCAAGGAAGATATTCAAGCGGATAACAGGCACATGAGGAAATGCTCACGATCACTAGCCATTAGAGAAATGCAAATCAAAACTACAATGAGATAATATCTCACCCCAACATTACCGTCACGAATAAAAAAAACAGAAAATAACAAATGTTGGCGAGGCTGGGGGAAGACTGGAACCTTTTCCACTGCTGGTGAGAACGTAAAATGGTACAACCTTTTTTGAAATTGATATGGCACTTCCTTAAAAAGCTGGAAATGGAAATACCATATGATCCAGCAATCTCGTTCCTAGGTATGTATCCTAGGGAAATAAGAGCTGTCACACAAATAGACATATGCACACCCATGTTCACTGCAGCATTGCAAAAAGATGGAAACAACCTAAGTGCCCATCAACAGACAAATGGATGAACTATGGTACACACAATGGAATAATACACAACAATAAAGGACAATGATGAATCTGCGAAACATCTCACAACATGGATGAATCTGGATGGCATTACGCTGAGTGAAATAAAGCAATCACAAAAGGACAAATATGTAAAAAAAAAACTCTGGACAAGGCTTAAACACAGAAAGAAACAATCTTTGATGGTTACAACCAAAGGGAGAGGTAGGGAGGGGAAAACACTAACTAGACAACAGATAAGTGGTAACTTCGGTGAAGGGTAAGACAGCACACAACACTGAGGAAGTCAGCACAACTTGACCAAGGCAAAGTCATAGAAGCTTCATAGACACATCCAGATTCCATCAAGGACTGAGTTACTGGGCTGAGGGCTGGGGACCATGGTCTCAGGGTACATCTAGCTCAATTGGCATAACATAGTTTATAAAGAAAATGTTCTACGTCTGAAGCCTCCGAGACTTCCCCCACTCCACCGTGGTTGCTCCCTACCCCTCACAGTCCTCCAAGCCACAGCTTCTAACTGTGGTTTGGCCCGACCACATTGCGGCCCTAAACACAGTTTGAATTTGGTTCCAGAATCCCACACACGCACGAACCAAGATTTTAGAGCATGTGCAGGACCTGAAGAGCTATGTTCTCCATCTGTCCTTTAACCTGAACATCACCTACATGATTCAACATCCAGACCTCCAAATGTGGACATGGGAGGGCTAAGGGCAGAGAGTTCCAGGCACCAAACCCAACCCCCAGACACCATTAGAAATAAAAAGCTCCCCAACCCCCTCAGGCAGCGAGCACATGGCCTTATGGTCTAGACCATGCATTGCTCCTTGTCTGTGCAGACAATAAATTTCCAGTTTCTGTTTTCCTTGCAACTGGTGGTGTGGCATCCATCTTATTTCGACTGGCTAATAGGACAGGACAAAAACCCTCATTCGATTACACATCCTACTGTGGTGAGTAGTAGCATCTGGGGTCTTAAAAGCTTGTGAGTGGTCATCTAAGATACATCTACTGGTCCCACCCCATCTGGAGCAAAGGAGAATGAAGAAAACCAAAGATACAAGGGAAAGATTAGTATAAAGGACTAATAGACCACAACTACCATAGCCTATACCAGAGTGAGTCCAGAACAACTAGGTGGTGCCTGGCTACCATCACTGACTGCTCCGACAGGGTCCTGGACAGAGCTGGAGAAAAATGTAGAACAAAATTCAAACTCACAAAAAAAGACTAGAACTTACTGGTCTGACAGACTGGAGAAACCCCAAGAGTATGGCCCTGGACACCCTTTTAACTCAGTATTGAAGTCACTCCTGAAGTACACCCTTCAGTCAAAGATTAGACAGGCCTATAAAACAAACAGAAACCCTGGCAGTGCAGTGGTTAAGTGCTATGGCTGCTAACCAAAAGGTCAGCAGTTCGAATCCACCTGGTGCTCCTCGGAAACTCTATGGGGCAGTTCTACTCTGTCTGTCATATAGGGTCACTATAAGTTGGAATCGACTTGACAGCAGCTGGTTTGGGTTTTTGGTTTTATAAAACAAACAATAACACATGGAGTTCAAGCACGTATACGAGAGTAAGTGGGCATAGCAGCCCAAAAGCAAAGACGAGAAGGCAGGAAAGGACAGGAAAACTGGATGAAAGGAAATGGGGAGCCCAAGGTTGAGAGAGTGTTGCCACATCACGGGGTTGGCAACCAATGTCACAAAACAATTTGTGTATTAATTGTTTAACAAGAAACTAACGTGCTCTGTAAACTTTCACCTAAAGCACATAAAAAAAAAAAAGCACATACATACACACAAAAGAATGTAGTAAACCCTTAAGGCTATCCCCATTCTCTATCTTACCCTGCCCCATCCCAGACAACAGACGCAAGGCAAAAGAAGTCTCTATTTAAAAGCCTTCTGGTGATTTTTTGGGAAATGACTTCCTTTTTGTTTTATCATTAAAATACTTTCTTTAAAAAAAAAAGTAATTTAATTAATTTTGTTGTTGTTGTTAAGAATATACACAACAGGACATAAACCAATTCAACCATTTCTACATGTACAATTCAATTGCATTGACTACATTCTTGAAGTTGTGCAAACATTCTCACCTTCCTTTTCCAAATTGTTCCTCCCCCATTGATGTAAACTCACTGCCCTCAAGTTTCCCATCTACTCTTTCAAGTTACTGTTGTCATTTTGGTCCCATATACATAGTTCTTTAAGACAGCACAATGTATAAGGCAGACATTCTTTACCAATTAAACTACTGTTTGCTTTAAAGAAGACTTCAGGGAAGATATTTTTGGTTTAAGGATTAAGGTTTAAAGATTATCTCAGGGCAATAGATTTGGGGGGTTCATCCAGCTTCAGTGGCTTCAGAAAATCTGGATTTCATGAGAATTTTAAGTTCCGTTCCACATTTCCACCCTTTTGATCAGCATGGATCTAAACAACGAGACTTTAAGCACCTTGCTTTTATTACCTTGACTTACAGTTTCATTTTTGGGGATAAGTTTGACTGCTTCTGAAAATGGTCAAGGACCAAATCTTACAGAAACTAATTATTCCTTTAAAATGTACAGATCTACCCATTGGCCAAAGAAGACCAGGAGGCAAAGTTAAATTACATAGTACATCACTGTCCCCAGTACATTCATCTCTGCCACTCTGTCAGTATAAAAATTTACAGCAGATATTATCTCTTTGAAGGGGTTCAAGTCCTAGAAAATACAAACTAAATTTTAAATAGAATTTTAATTTTAATGAATGCTTCAGGGAATGCTGTTTATGTTGCTTATCTTTCATACCTGGTGATTAAGTTAATTTATGCTTAATGGAAAAGGATATTTCTAATCCCCAGACAGGCTTGACATCTGTCTAGGACTGTGTTTTCAGAAGCCTTACACTGCTTGTGATGGATGTAATAAAACCAGGATGCTACTGAACTGATACCTGAAGCCTATGTGTAAGGAGGACCAGGGACCTTATGTCTCTGCCCAGTGCTTGCATTGAAATCAAATCAAAGTCCCAAGCATTTCACTCTGTCAGCCCTTAAAAATGCTGTCTCCTGCTCTTCGTGCTATTCCCTGAACAGGGCTGGGAAAAGGAAGCAGTTGTGAGGCTCTGGATCTAGTGCTTACATTTGTTTAACACTAGCAAGTATCGCGCCCCTACTACCTGTGTATGCCAGTCCAGTGCTCGATACTCTACACTCGCTAACTCATTTAATTCTCACAACTCTGAAAGTAGTGATTATTATCCCCATTTTACCTTTGGGGAAACTAAGACTACAAAGGTAAAAGAGCTTACCCAAGTGATACAGCTTGTAAGTAATGGAGCTAGCATTTGATCCTAAGTCAGCCTGCTCTTGCTCTTTCCTCTATAGTACAGGGCAGGAGTCAATAAGGTATGGCCCTTGGGCCAAACCCAGCCTAGTACCTGTTTTTGTAAATAAAGTTTTGTTGGAACACAGCCACACCTATTCATTAGTGTATTGTCTATGGCTAACTTCACACTGTAATGACAGAATAGTTGCAACAGAGAATGTATGGCCTAGAAAGTCTAAAATATTTTCTATCAGGCCCTTTATAGGAAAAATTTTCTGGCACCCCAGTATAGGGCCTATACCAGGAAAAGGAAATTACTTGAGCACCTATTATCTATAAGGTCCAGGTTGGGGTGGGGACAAAGGATCAAAGTTGAAGAATACACAGTCCAAGGCTTCAAGGAGCGTAAAGTCTACAGGCAGGACCTTCAAATAAAATGGTTAACCCAAGTGTTTTAGGCTGAGTTATCTAGAGAAGCAAAACCAGGAAAGTATATAAATAAATATATACCTAGAGAGATTTATATTAAGGAAATGGCTCACAAGGTTGGAAAGTGTCCCAAGTCAGGGTAGAGGTTTCTCCTGTTCACATGGCCACAGGGGCTGGTGAACCCAAGATCACCAAGTCAGACAGCAGGGCTCTGGCTCACAGGCTGTGAAGGCCAATGAACCCCCAAATTGGCAGGAAAGACGGCAAGTAAGCTGCCAGCTCAAGTCCCAAGAACCAGAAGTCAGACAAACAGGAGTCACCTGTAGGATCCAGAGTGAGCAAAATCCCACCAGTCTTGCCAGAAAGTCCACCTATATTGGATGCAGGCCACACTCCCAAGGAAACTCCCTTCCAACTGATTGGCTACTGGCACCAAATCCCATCATAGAGGTGATCACATTATATCAAATCTCATCACAGAGGTGATCAATGCACTACACGCCTGCCAAACTAGATCATGGCTTCCAAATCACTGAGAATCATGGCCCAGCGAAGTTGACACACAACCTTAACGATTACGTCAAGTGTTTACCACCTTAAAAAGCCCATTACCCTCTTGGTAGGCTTCAATCTGCCCAGTTTCTCACCCTTCATAGCAGGTCAATCAGGCATTCCTGGGAGTTCACAAAAAAGTATGTCATGAGTGCCCACCAGCCAGTATGATAGCCCTCATCATCATGCAGCAACCTGCTGCTCTTCTCCTGCACAGACTCTCAAGGTTCCATTTCCACTGCCCACAGAGCTACTTGGACATGCCTTGTTTCTGAGCTAGGCTATCACGTGATGCAGTGGGGTCTCTTTTCATGCTCCTTCAAGGCAGCTAGATTCCGTGTAGAAGAAGGGAGAGAAGTGCAGTCATGGGGCAAAGCATGTGCCATCTTTGCTCCTGGAGTCCTGTTTGTGCCAAGTCTCACACAGGTCCTCTTGCCCAGGTTCATTAGCTTCCACCTCTAAACCTTCTCCACAGGGGCACAAAATCAGCACAAGTGACCCAAGGGAGACACAGATGTCATTTCATCTCCATTTCCTCCCCACCATGTTGCTCTTCACACCACCAAAACCTCTCTCCTAGTTAGGGAATAGACAGATACTGGTGGTGGTGGTGGTGGTGGGAGCGGGTGGGTGGGGGATTCTACACCAGTGACTCCTGATGAAATGAGAAAAATAAAGGTTTGTGTGTGTGAATGGGTGTGTGTCATTTTACGAAATCATGATGCTAGTATTAAGCTGAGCCATATGAAATTGAAAATATTCAACTATTTGGACATACAACATGGCAATTTCATATGGTTCAAGCTAATAATTGGTGCTTAATTTTTTTTTAATGTCCTCAAACAGAAAAATAAAATGTTGGCTACCTTCTTTATGTTGTCTCCATAATTTATCATTATTTTTGTTGTTTGTTGTTTTTTACACTTTATTAGTTTATGAAGTCTGGAAATTACTTCTCTTATATCAATAGAAGCTGGCCCCAAAATGCCCTCATAAAATTTGGCAGTTGCTATCAAAATTTAAAACCACCTATCCTTTTTTTTTTTTTTTATCCTTTGACCCAGCAATTTTATTTCTAGGAATCTATCCTACAGAAATATTGGCATGTGTAAACAAAGATACATACACACACAATGCCACATATACAAACATGCATGCACACAAACACACGTACAGGCAAGGGTGTTTCTGGCAGCACTGTTTAAAACGTGGAAAGGTAGAAATATCCTAATCTCCATCATCAGGGGATTGGTTATGAAAGTATGGCAAGGCCCTGTCATGGATTGAATTGTGTCCCCTCCAAAATATGTGTCAACTTAGTTAAGCCTCAATTCCCAGTATTCTGTGGATGTCTTCCACTATGTGATTATAATTTTATGTTAAAGAGGATTAGGGTGGGATTGTAACACCACCCTTACCCAGGTCACATCCCTGATCCAATGTAAAGGGACTTTCCCTGGGGTGTGGAAAGGGAAGCAAGCAGAGAATGGGGACCTCATACCACTAAGAAATGAGCACCAGGAGCAAAGCGTGTCCTTTGGACCTTGGGTCCCTGGGCCTGAGAAGCTCCTCCACCAGGGGAAGATTGACGACAAGGAATCTTCCTCCAGAGCCAACAGAGAAAGCCGTCCCCTGGAGCCAACACCCTGAATTTGGACTTGTAACCTATTAGACTGTGAGGGAAAAAATTTCTCTTTTTTAAAGCCATCCACTTGTGGTATTTCTGTTATAGGAGCACTAGATAACTAAGACAAGCCCCAACTGAAATAATATGCAGCCCGTAAAACCAATAATATTTAGATATGTATCCACTGACATGGAAAGGTGTCCTTAATATACTGCTAAGTGAAGAGTAAGTCGTACAATGACATACACATAATATGGTATATGGTATGATCCCTTTTTTATTAAAATTACAACAAAAACAAATTCGCCTCTTATAAGTTTAAATACCACATAAAAAGGTTTGGATGGATAAAAATAAATTGTTTATACTGGTTCTCTCTGGAGAGTAGGGCTGAGGTCATGAGAAAGGCTGAATGGGAAACATGCCCTTTCAATGTATATACTTTACACATTGTTTGAATTATTTACAAGGAAGAAGTATTACAGCTTTCACAACTTTTAAACAAGGCAATAAAGAAAAAAAAAAGCCCTCATCTATGGTAATTATGCAAGGCAGAATGAAAGAGAATACAGGAAATGGAAAAATTCATTTTGATTCTCGGGTTCAGGAAAAGCTTCAGAGAAAGTACTTTTTGAGCTGAGCCTTCAAAGATGGCCAGAAATAAGAAAGGAAGAAATAGATCCAGGATGAAGGAATCATGAGTTCGTGTGAGTCCTGAAGATGGCTAACCATGTTAGAATCTGGTTTGGAGGTGATGACAGTCAGGCAGTTGAAAAACTTGTTTTGAAACTTGATCTCCAGCAAGATTCTTATTACTTTATTAAGGCAAACCTAATTTCTTACCAGGTAAACGTCTCTTACATGAAACCAAGGCAGATTTACTTAAGGGTTGGGTAGCTGCTGTAAGCATGGCTGATGGCCCACCCAGCATTCACTTCTTCCCTTCCTAATAGAAGTCACATTCAGTTTAGGTACCCACATTCTTCCTCAAAGCCATATGTTTCAAGAGAAGCTGGTTCCAGCCCCAGGCCCAGCCTTGAGGGTGGGTTCTAACTGGTCTAAGCCAATTGTGGTCTGCCCATTCCCCTTGACAATATTGGCTTAGATTTGAGAATGTGACCCAATTCTGGCTAATGAGATGTAATGGGAATTCTATTAGAGGGCTTCTGAGAAAGTATCTTCACTATTAAAAGACACACAAGAACGGAGTGGCCTTCTTTTCTGTCTCAAGATGCTACCATTTCTGGATGCGATACCTGAAACTGCTGCACCACCCTGTGACTATGAGGAGGACAAGCCTGAGGACGAAGTCAATGGGCTGAGGATGGGAGAATAAACAGGCAGAAAGAATGTTAGTGACATTGCTGAGCCACTAATCAACCAACTTGAGAGCTACTTTACCTTTTAACATCTTTTTTTCTGGAAAATAATACATTTCCTTATTATTTATGCCAATTTAATTGGGTTTTCAGATACCTACAGCCAAAAGCATTCCAGCTAATTCAGAAACATTCTTTTCAGTGACAGGATTCAATCATATAGTTATATTTATTGGAACAAATACTTCCTACTGCATGCCAAAAGCCAACTTTAGTTTCAATAAGTATTCTTATTTTTAAAGTCCACTAGAATTAAGTTGTGCCCATATATTGGGAAAATATGGAGCCCTTAAAAAGAAAAGCATACACTTCCGCTTTGAGCCGTGACAGAGTAACTGACAGCAAACTTATATTCCTGCCCTAAACAACTAAAAAACTGGGCAAATTTTTTTAAAGAAACTTTTTTAGCATTGGACAACAGGCAGTGCAGGTCTGTGATCCTTGGAAAAAGGGAAACATGAGGTGAGCCAGCCTGTGGAGGAGGGAGTAGGTAGAGACCGGGAGCGGTGTATTGGGGGCTCACATCAAGGATCCCCTTTTCTTGGACGCCTTTGCTTGGAAAGGTAAGGACATCTCGCAAATGTGCAATCCAAAATGCATCCTTATGCTTTTGATCTACTGTGACTTCTGCCAACAAAGTTCTAGTAATTTAAGAATGTTATACCTTTGTTAAAAGGTAGATTTACACATAGAATAAATTAAAAGGGGCTAATTTGGTTTTTGGAGCCCTGGTGGTGCAGTGGTGAAGAGCTACAACTGCTAACCAAAAAAGTCCGGCAGTTTGAATCCACCAGCAGCTCCTTGGAAAACTTATTGGGCAGTTCTACTCTGTCCTACAGGGTTGCTACGAGTAGGAATTGACTCAATGGCAACGGTTTTTTTTTTTATTATTATTATTTGCTTTTAGTCATTCACTCTACCAATATTTGGCACTAGTGGAAGGCCCTTGCTGATGATAAAAAAAATAAAAGAGGTAAATCAGATATGCATTTTCCTTCACGGAGTGGGGCCTAATTCACTGGTTTACTATTTCCTTCTTTCATTCACTCAACAAACATTCATTTCACTCTTTTTTGTGTGTCAAGAACTATTTATATCACAAGGCAGTTTGGATGAGGTGTTAGGCAGGGGAAGAGTAATGTCCCAAGGGCTCTTATATGAAGGAGCAATTAATTCAGTCAGGGGAGGAAGGGTGATCAGAGACAGCTTCAAGGAAGAGGCGACACTGGAGATAGACCTCGAAGGATCAGAAAGATTTGTTTTACAAAACAGCTTGCCATAGAATTCCTCTAAGTAACAATTTTCTCCTAGTGCCTTTGAATTACCCCTGGACTGATTTACACACCCTTTTAGAAGCACAGCTGTTGTATAAATTAAACCTCAGCAATCCCTCCCCAGTGCTCAGTCCCCCTTAGGAGAAATTCTGGCACCTGCTGATTTACTTCTGTGTACTTTTTCAGCACCTTGGGAATTTCAGCTTTAAAAATCACAAATTATGAGTCACTCCAATTGAGGATAGTTAGACAAAGAGGGAACAGGGAATCGAAAATAGAGTGGAAGCAAACAGATGGTGGAAAAGGGTAGACAGTCCTGCAATGAAGCCTTGGGGCAGCTAAAGCGAAGCAATTCTAGACGCTAGATGTCCACGGCTGCCTGCTCATTTAGGAGGAAGAGCTGAGAAACGTGTAGGAGGAGCTGAAGGTCTGCCCTTGGGGGCCGTTCTTTGGGCTTATGGAGGAAGCTGGGGAGCCTCACACAGTTCCAGACTAAGTCCTTTTCATCTGTGTCTTGGGGGTTATGAGATAACATCTTTCAAGAGTTTAGCATGCTGCCTGGCAAACAGCACTCACTAAACATCAGCTGTCGCTGCTGCTGTTGTTCCTCAACTTCACCTCCCCATTCCAGAGGGAATTTCAGGAATCGAACCCACTGACTGAACCAGCTGAGTAGGGACAACTGTGTATCTGTACTGAACAATTTATTTCTAATCCTTAGGAAACATTCTTTAGACTAGGGTTTCCCATGAGTTCTGTGAGTATTCCACAAGAATTTTACCCTACTCTGTTTTCATTTTGTTGATAATCTTTTATAAACATTTATATAATAATATTGTTGTCCCACAATTTCAATGCCTTTGTGTGCATTTAGGCTTAGCATCTGTGTCTCTGGTGCCAAGTGATCGCCTCAAGGGTCACCATTGTATTTTTAATGTACCATTTCACTAGGGTCTCTGAAGGTACTCGTGGGGCCTGGGAGTTCTCAAGTTTGAGAAATGCTGCATTGTACTATTAGCCACCTTAGGAGCAAGTTGACTTGGGCCAGAGGAGACATAAAGCACACAGTGACATTCCAATTCCCCTGAAGTCAGTTGGACTCAAGCATACCAACGATCATCAACAATCAGACCAGGCAACATTTTGTTTCATTCTGTTATACGTAAACTCGTCCTAAGTTGGAGCTGACGCAATGGCAACTAAAAACAACTAGTCTAGAACAAGTTTGTTTTCTCTCTTGAAAGAACTGACACCAATTGTGGAAATCCCCAGGAAGTCCCTTCCATCCTCTGTAGCAGTGATGGAGGAAAACGTTCACTCTTAGGAAGGCCAGAAGGGGACCAACCCCTGAAGTTAGTGCTCCAAAAAGTTTCCCATCACCTTCTACTGTGGGACTGTAGTTGCCTCCCGCTGGTGTCATGTCAAAATAAGGTTTTTTGGATCAAAGGGCCAATATCTATAGTGTGTGTATGTGTGTGTGTCAAACTTCAAAATCCCAGTAGTTAAATGGACAAGTGATATAGGCAGACAAACTGCATGTACAAACCACACAAAAGAAAGTATAAACAGTAGATGTAAACGTCTATAAGGAAACTTGTTCATCTTTATTAACAAAGACGTGGACACTTCAAAATCACTTCACACCTCCTAAATTAGCAACTATTTTCATTAAGGCACCATCTAATAATTTGCAGGGAGACAAGCACACAAAGGAATTAATGGCAGTGAAGGGTACAGTAATACTCTGGAAAATCACAGTGGCACCTTGCAGCAAGATCTTTAAAGATATTCATTTCCTTTAACTCAATAATTCCAGAGCAGGGTTTATTTAAAGGAAAACAAAATTGAGCACCACATATATGCCCAATGATGGGGGTAAGTTATGGTCCGACTGCACCCTAGGACATTCGCTATTCACTAAGAACGATTTCTGCCACTTGGTCATTTCAAAACCAGCAGAGTTCAAATAGCATGTACATTAAGAGAGAAAAAATGAAAGTCACATTTGCAGGTGGATGGGGCCAAGAGGGGCATTGACCTTATTGGCAGAAGTAGGGGTTGGGAGATCCCCCCCATTTTTCAAAATTTTGTTTTTAGCATTATCATTGTAATAATTTTTCTAAAATGTTTTACTGTTGTCTGTTCAAAAATAGTGAAAAGAATCCTTTGGAAACAGGTGTAATCAACATTTATGAGACATCCTCTGGGTCAGACATTCCGCTAGTGCTTTAAGACCAGATTCACCTTTTCATGCTCCCAACAATCCAAGATGTCATGCTTCTCGTATTACAGGTGCAGAAACTGGGGTTTGGTGAGAATAAGTAGCTTGCCAGGTCACTTAACTAACAAGTTACTCAAGATTCCAAGCCCGATCTCTCTGGGTAAAGCCTGAGCTTTCCAGCATCACACGCTGCCTCTCCTTTGCTCTCAGGGGAGTGACACTATAGTTTTCCTCCTCAAATAATAGAATTCCTCCTTTAATAGTGTTTGTTTTCCTGCTGGAGTAGCAATTGGCTTCGCACAATGACCTCTCAGACACCTGTAACTGGAGTTAACCTCCACCTCCAACATGCTCCCAGTACTCAGCGCAGGGCCTGGCACATCAGTGCTCATTGGGTAGTGGCTCCGTTGAATGTGAGATTGGAACGTTTCCTTTCTAGCCCATGCTGTATCCTCCAACACTAGAATGGTGTTGAATTACAACAGGGGGTAGGGATAGAGAAAGGGGGCAAAGACTGCAGCCCTGGTTTGCTCACATTTCCTGAGTTCTGGTTGTTGGTGTACACTGCAGAACGTTATATATTTTTTTAAATTTTTATTGTGCTTTAAGTGAAAGTTTACAAATCAAGTCATTCTCTCATACAGAAATTTATACACACCTTGCTATATACTCCTAATTGCTCTCCCCCTAATGAGCAGCACATTCTTTGCCTCAACTCTCTATTTTCATGTCCCTTCGGCTAGCTTCTGATCCCCTCTGCTCTCTCATCTCCCCTCTCCCCTCCAGACAGGAGATGCCAACAGTCTCACATGCCTACTTGACCCAAGAAGCTCATTTTTCACCAGTATCATTTTCTATCCCATAGTCCAGGCCGATCCCTGTCTGAAGAGTTGGCTTTGGGAATGGCTCCTGTCTTGGGCTAGCAGAAGGTCTGGGGACCATAACACCCGGGGTCCTTCTAGTTTCAGTCAGACCATTAAGTCTGGTCTCTTTAAGAGAATTTGGGGTCTGCATCCCACTGCTCTTCTGCTCCCTCAGGGGCTCTCCTTTGCGCTCCTCCTCAAGAGAGTCATGGGTTGCAGCCAGGCACCATCTAGCTCTTCTGGTCTCAGGCCGTTGCAGTCTCTGGTTTCTGTGGTCCTTTCTTTTTTTCTATCTCTTGGGCTCATAATTACCTTGTGTCTTTGGTGTTCTTCATTCTCCTTTATGCAAAGCATTATTTGTTGGTTTGTTGGTTTTCATTGCATTGCAAATTAAGAGTTAGAAGATGCTGAGAAGAAGCCTTTCAGAGGAAAATGAGTCAGACTTGGCAAAGCAAGACAAAGGGGAAGGGGCAGGTGAGGGTCCTGCAGATGAAGACAACATATTTGAAATTGAAACAGAGGAGGACAGGTGGAGAGAATAGCTTTGGGGGAAGCCCTGATGAAAAGGCAAGGGTCAGAGTGAAATTGGGCACTTCCAGAAAGAGGAGAGAAAAATAGGTCCAGGCAATTTCCTGCAGAAATACCTATGGGGATAACAAGTTTTTTTTTTAAAACCTGAGCATAATCGTCAAACCCAGCTACCTTTATCATCTAAAATTTGTTCCAGAGATTTCCTCCAGCTTGTGAGAGACATCTTAACTGTCCCTGGAACAGTAATTTGTCACAAGAGGCTGGAATCTAACCAAAATGTCTGTAAGCAAGTTCGTGGGCTCTATATATATAAAAAAAATGCAAAATATTGATTTTGTTTCTTTTCAACCTGTTTTAATCTAACTATAACACCTTATTACAAGCATTTTCTCTTATCATGGCAAGGAGGACAAGCTCAGTTGAAGGAGAAGAAGAGCAAGACACAGGCAATTTGTTCTTCATTTCTCCTCTGAAAGGCTCTTTTTATAGATTTCTAATATCACTAGCAGAATTTCAGTTTCAATCTTCTACCATGACATTTCTGAAAGAAAGACCAAGGTGCTGGAGAACATGACAAACAGAGGATGTGTGTTGCCCGCTCCCCCTGCCCCCAAAGGCTAAAGCTTAAGAAAAAAATTAAAAACCCAGAGACAGTGACTCCATGTTTCTTTGGTGCTAGAACACCTCTTGTCTCCTCACAGCCCAAGGGATGAATTCCAGGCTCCCAGGCTTGGTGAGCAAAGCCTTCCACTGCTTGGGCTCCATCTTCTGAGGAGCTACCTCATATTTCCTGGACACACCTGTTCATCAGTCTGAGCCTTTGCTCGTGCCCTCTCCTCTGCCTGAGGTACCCTCTCTCCTCTTCCTCTGGTAAATGCCTATTCATTCTTCATATTCATAGGTTCCCTCCTCAGGGAAGCCCTCCAGAAATCCCCAACAGAACAAATTGCTTCCACCCCTAGGTCTGCACAGCTTCCTGTACCCACACCTTTCAGTGGCTCACGTAACTGTCTTCTTGGCTAGACGTGTGTACCTTGGTGGGAAGGACTGCTCTTTGTAGCTCTCTGTGCAGAGCCTTGCTCAGTGCCTGAATACTGTCTGTTCAATACAAGTTTGTAGAATGAATGAATGGATGCATGGCAGTTCCCCATTCTCCTCCAACCTCACCCTTTGTTTAAGAATACCCATTTGGGAGAGAAAGCCTGGCATCCAGGGCCTCTAATCTCAGGATGAAAGGCACAGGCACGCTCTTTAGAAGAGAAAGGCTTAATCTTTCCTTCCCACTTTTCTTGTGCCACGGGAGCTCTGAAAATTCTGTCATATCAATCTCTTCCAGGTACTGTGTTCCTCTCAGAAAGATATCAGTTTACCCAAATGAAGGCTCCGAGGTTTTTTCATCTCTTGAGGGTTTTTTTAATCTTTGGAGCCAGAAGAGCATCCTGACATATACTTTGAAGTTCCCTTTAACACACTCCTGCCAGGAGATAGCCAAGATTTTTCAGATATAAAGAGGGTCTGCTTCAGAAGGGTCCAGGTCTGGGGCCTACTGCCAGGACTGGGCCTGGGGAGGCCCTGTGCTGCCCAGGTACCATTTCCAACACAGTCAGGGCAAGGAGCACCTGGGGCTTCAGAACTCTCTGCTGTCCACTGTGCCTTCTCCACTAAGCATTTCCTTCCTATCTTCACTAAACCACTCTTTGTTAAAAATCTGAAAGTAACTCCTCCCTTCTGTGTTCATCCCAATACAGTTTACTAAGGATTTATTCACATTCATTAATTCTTTTCTGTCTCAAAAAAAAAAAAAAAAAAAAACAGAAAATATCTAGAGAGCATTGGCTGGGTTCTAGGTACTGTCCCAAGGACTTTACAGATATGCAGCTCCTCCCACAACCCTACGTGGTAGGTGCTATCATTATTCTTGAGGTAGAGATAGGAATGTGAGGCTCAGGGAAGAGAGATCAGCTCGTACAATGACTCACAACTGGTCAGTGACACAGCACAGACTTTCTGTCCAAGCCTCTGTCAACAAAGCCCATCTATTACCACACCATGGTGCTGTCTTGCTTCCACCTTCAGTTGCTCTTTCTCCTCAAGGTAAGACCAGGAAATTTGGTCACAAACATACCTAGCTTTGGATCATGACTCTGCCCTACCAATTTATATGTAGTTAGGTACACTGCTTGGTGTCTCTAAGCCTCAGTTTCCTCACCCATAAAATGAACAAAATAATAGTACTTCACTCTATAGCACTATTATAAGAATTAATGGAAATAGTACTTACCAAGCTTTTAGCACAGTATCGGACACATAGCACATGTTCTGTATCTATATATATGTATATAGATAGATAATTTTTATTATTATCACACTATAGGCTTTTCACTCAACCTATAATTTGACCTTCATGGTTCCTATTTTTGTTCAACAAATATCAGCACCATGATCTTCTATAAACTGCCTCTGCCTGAACTTTGATCTATCTTTTTGGATCAGTAAGTTTCCAGAAGGATTTATGGAGTTCCTAGTAAATGCCAGGCACTGCCAGGTGAAAGAATGTAGAGATGTGTGAGACCCATTCCCTCCCTTCAGGAAGTTCATAGTCAATGAGTAAGAAGAATTCATAAACTGATGATTTCCCAGTAAACTAGTAAGTACTAAAAGAGCACAGAAAATGGGCATTTATTTGAAGCTAAGTGAATGCAGGGAAGATTTCTGGGGGATGTCTTCCTGAGCAGAATGTTGATGAAGGGCCAGAAGTTAGCTAGGCAAAAAAAAAAAATTCTGATTCATAGCAACTCTAAAGGTAAAGAAAAGGTAAAAAACAGTGATCTGAACAGAAGGAAGAACAGATATAGTGTTGGGTTGTTACGATTTATTTGGTATTACAGTAGAGATAATTGGGAGGCAGGAGATGGTAGAAGGCAACTCTGGCAAGGTGGCAAGCCCTGGTCATAAAGGATCTTATAAATTCCATGTTACTGAGTTTGGATCTTATGTATCTTATAAGCCAATAACCCTCAAATTTTAGTGTGCTTAAGGAATCACCCAAGGAGCTTGTTAAAATAGCCTTGAGCTCAGAGACTTTGATTCAATAACCTGAATTTTGTGTAACAACTTGGTTAGACTATGATGCCCAGTTGTTCGGTTGAACACTAGTTTAGATGTTGCTATGAAGGTATTTGCATGTGATTAACATTTAAATTAGTTGATCTTAAATAAAGCAGATTACTCTCCATACGTGCATGGGCCTCATGCAGTCAGTTAAAGGGCTTAAAAGCAAAAACTCATGTTTCCTAAGGGAGAAGGGTTCTGCCCCAAGACTGTAAATGGCCATCCTGCCAGAATTTCTAGCCCCTCACCTTGCCTACAGTTCGGACACAAGACTGCCTGAGTTTCCAGCCCATGACCTGACCTACAGTTTGGACTTGCCAGTCTCTAAAATCACATGAGCCAATTGCTTAAAATCTCTCTCTCTCTATATATATATATTCCTATTTCTCTGGAAAACGCTGACTAAGACAAATAATATGCAGCCAGGTGATTTTGATGGAGATGTGCCATGGACCATAATCTAAAACATCACAGTAGACAATGAAGAATAATGAACAGGGTGGAGGAGGAGGTAGAGAGGGATATAAGACCCAGGGTCATGTCTGTGATTTGGAAAGATGAAGAATTCTGTTTTTAGAAACACTTTCCAATCAGCCTCTCCTTTATAATCACTATAGATTATTTTAAAAAACTTTGATTTTATATAGACACACAACATTTGCCACATTAGTATAAACTGACTCATTCTTTATTATTTGGACAAAATATAATCTTTAGCATATTAGACAGCCTTTGTGATTTTAAGTAGGACATGCTGTTTCGGACAATTTCAACTATCAAAACACGGACTCCAAACGTGAGGTGAGCCCCAAAGGCCCCAGAACTGTAGAGTGTTCCCATAAATTCATACATTTTATTTTAGAAAAGCCAGAGGTGTCTGTAGCTCCTTTCCCAGCCAAGGACTATATATGAAAAATGTGGTGAAGAGGGATAGACAGATTTTAAGATCAGACATTGGTGCTACAAAGCAGAATACACTGAGACCATTTACGGGGGATATAAGCTCATTCATTTTTTCCTTAAATATTAACTTACGCTTACTCTGTGCAAGGTCCTGTGCCGAGTGCTGGAAATACTGAGAAGACTCAGGTAAGACTTTAAGGACAACAATCTATTAGAACACAATAGGCCAGAAGAAAGCACACGGGACAAGAAAGCATGAGGCAGGTTCTAAGGACCCACATCCGGCCCCTCTCGAGCTGTGTGGCCCTTGACAGGCCACTTTGCTCCTCTGGACACTTGTAGAATAAGGGGTTGGGTCACAGTTCCTTTGGGCAATAAGGTCCTGTGGTTTGATATTGAAAATGATGAGCTTAATTTATCAAGAAAAAGTTTAATATCTACTATAGTTCATCAAACAAATATATATATATATTTTTAAATATTTTCAATTTTAAATGACTAAACTCTCCAGTTTTGTTGTTTGGTGAAATGAGTGCCAATCATCTAAAAAAAAAAAAAAAATGCATTCCCCAAAGACAGTGGATAATGACAGGTCAATAAACAGAAACCTACAGCATTTTAGAGCTTGAAGAGTTCTTTAAAGATCACCCAATCCAATTCCATCATTAGAGGAAAACGAAGTCCAAGGAAACCAAGTCTGACCATACAGCAGGTTAGTGGCAAAGCAGAACTGAGCAATGCTTTCAGTTGTACCAGATGACTCTCCCAGTTGTACCATGTTGCTGTGATTTATAGATTTTGGGGTAAAACATGCAATATCAGTAACTGCACTCAAGGGGAGAGAGAAAAGCATTCAATTCTTCTAGGCACTTGGCCTTTAGGAGCCTTCTCCTGTTCAAGTAGTTTGAGGTCTTAAGAGAGCAGACACAAGTGACAACTATCTGGGGAAAATACAGATACAAATTGGCTCATTTTCTCAGCTACACAATTGCTAAAACCACCTCCCACATCTTAAGATACATCACCAATTGATAAACTCTATAGGCTAATGATGATTTAAATTCAATCCTGTTTCAGCACCAGGGAATGCAAGCCCTGGAAGATCACCTGCTCCAGTGAGAGGAAATGACTCACCCAGGGTCAGTCAGCCAGTGGCAGAATTTTCCTGGGCCTAGGATTAGAAGACCCAGAGCTTCCAACTTCTCAGTTGTTGCTTTCACAAGGTCCTTAAAGGTCACAGGTGTGCTATGATGTTGGCACCTCAGCCCTCAAGGCAGTATGAAGGTCCTCACAGCCAGAGCCCCAGACCATTTACCCCAGTGTGAAGAAGACCCGTATGCAGTAAATGATAACTCAGTGGGTTTGGGGTGTTCCAACCCTGCACATTCCAAAGAAGGGACTACCCCTGACTGGCTCCTAGGGGAATACCTCCAAGCCCTTAGAATATTCTGCTTGATAAAATTGTCTTTGTATATCTGGGGCCTAGGGCTGTGCTACATCAGTTTGACTTCTGGAAGGGCTGGAGCCTGAGTAATAAGGTCAATCTTGTGGGCACTCGATGCCTATGTGACTGACCCCCAGTTAAAACCCTTGACACTACAACTTGGGTGAGCTTCCCTGCTTGGTAATATTCTGAACATGTTGTCACACATTTTTGCCAGAAGAATTAAGGGTTGTTCATATAATTCCACTGGGAGAAGACAAATGGAAGCTTAGCCTTGTCTCTCCTGGACCCTATAAGCTTTTCTTTGTTGATTTTAATTTGTATCCTTCCACTGTAATAAACCATAGCTAAAATTTTTTTTTTTTTTTTATGAGTACAGCAGTTTTTCTAAGTTCTGTGAGTTCACATAAATCATCAGTCCTGAGGTGGTCTTGGGGGCCCCCAACACAGACAGAAGCACTGGGGAGTGGAAAGGGCAGAAACCTGGCTCTGCCTATGACTCCCTGAGTGGCCTCCAGCAAGAACTCAAGCTCTCTGTACATCGGATCTGCTTTGGAAGGATTCAGGATGAGTGCTATCTCCCACCTCTCAGGGTGTAGTGAGGGTTAAAGGAGATGAAGCAACTAGCATGGTGTCTAGTGTAAAGCAGACAGTACTGAGTTAGGACTTGGACTTTGATGTCAGCTGACCTGGATTCAAGTCCCTGCTGTGCCACTCACAGACATGTGGTCCTGGCAGTCACTACATCTCTCTTTGCTTCGATTTTTACACCCAGAAGATGGAGATGATACACTAACCACTCCTCAAGCTCAGTTGTGAGGATAGATGTTCAAATGCAAAAGTTCTAGCACAGAGTCTGGCACATAGTAAGTGCTCATTAAATATTTTTAATGGATAGTAGTTATCAATGTGATAAGTATGGTACCACACTGTCCTTCTCCCTAGTAACTGAATTTGTGCTCTGCTTTACACAGTGAGTAGGTAGGGAGCATGCAAGCAGAGAGGCACAGGCAGTGGGCTGGAATCTATCTAATTACTCATTTCACTTTATTCTACCATTAATTGGTAACATGGCAAGGTTCAAAGACCTAATGGTTAGTATTAGCTTTCCCTGTTCAGTAAGGCCGGCTATCTTGCCATTCCACCTGGCTGAGCCATTCACTGGGAAATGGCCTGAGCCGCGGATGTCCCATTTGTCAAATGCTGAGAGTGTTCAGTAATGATCTAATATGCTTGGGGCAGACAGCACATGCTAATGGCACCAGGCCACCTGACATCCTCAGAGCCCCTTGCGGGCATGCAAACCTCTCCCAGATAGAAGACCGGAGCTAAGTGGCTGAAAGGTTAAAATTAGCTGCTCTATTAGCAGACTTCTTGTTTGGGGGTTAGGGAGTAATACATTCTCAAATTTCATCCTCCCACATCATCTTACCCCTGCCTTTCCAGGCTATAAGAAATATTCAGTTCTCTATTTCAGATTTTTTTTTTTTTCCGATAGGCCTAAAATGTCAGTGAACTATTTAAGCAACTTTGTGAATGTTGGAATTAGGCCTGTGTGAATCACTAAAGAGGATCATTCTAGAGGGTCCCTGTTCTACCAGGCTAGCCACCGCACTGGCCCCTTGGTCTAGCTTCCGTTTTCCAGAAGGTACCATTGGTCCCACCACACTCTCAGCAAAGAAATTTTGGTACCAGCCCTGGCTCCTCTCTCCCCGTACTCTTTAAAGCATTCTCAATGACGTCAGCATGCTCTGACTTCCCTCCTCTGAATTCTTACAGTATTTATTGCCTGAACCACACAATTTAGACTTGATAATATATCATCTCTTTCAGGAGGTCTTCCCCAAGGCTCTCAGTCGCATATTGTCACCACTCCCAACCTCTGCCCTGAAGCCTCAGATATTTTGCTGAATCCTTTCTTATAGCACATACCATGCATGGTGGGCAGTAGGGCCTAGAGGGTTGTATATTCTATTTAGCTGTGAGCTCTTGAAGATTGACCTTGATACACTCTAAGGGGGAGGGGGAGAGCTTGCACTCAGGAAGAGGAAGAGGCAGGGGGTGATGACATTCCTCAACAAGATGTAGTTAAACTAGATAGTTAAACTTTAAGCCAAGGAAATGGTCCCTATAAGAGGTCCCTAAGATCACTCACTACGTTTGCACCATTAGTGAAAATGTCAACACAAAGTCCCTAACTTGATAAGGTCCCTAACTTGGTAATTAAACATTAAGCCAAGGAAACAGTCTCTATAGGGGTTCCTGTCTTGGCTGTTAAATGTTAACAGGGAGAGAAAGAGATAAAAAGGGTGTAAAACCCTAAGAAAACGACTAATATGACTAAGTAAGCACATGTGTGTGTGCATATGTATGTATATATTGTTCTGCATTACATCAAATGTTTTTATGGATTTCAATATTTTTGTTTCCAAGAAAACTGTAATCTTCTTTGGAGACACAGGCTGTGTTTTCTCCTGCATCTGTACCTCTCCTCGGTGCCAAGCACAGCCTGAGTGCATAACAGGTTCTTAATACTTTTGGATTACAGGGTCTTAGAGCAGGATGAGCTTTATCGAACATCCAGCCCATTCATTTCACAAAATGGGAGAGCTGGGTCTAGAGAGGAAAAGAGGTTTGCCCAGGATCATTAGCAGCCAGGAGAAGTTTCAATCTCGGGCCTACTCAGCCGACAGCACAGATAGCACATGCTACTACAGAGGCTTTCTTAACATTTCAAAAAGAAAATCTACTCAAACCTTCCATAGTAGTACAGTGGGCTAATAGATCTAGACAACCCACATTTTTTGCAAAGGAAACTCGAATAATAAGGCTAATTCCCATAGATCCTGAGGAGAGGTGAGGTCTGAGTTTACACTTCAAGGGGTTGGAGCTCAGAGAAGAGATGATGTACCATTAAAACAGGAAGTTTGGCAGATAAAAAAATAACCATACACTTCAGGGATTTCCAACTACAGGAGACAGGAAAATTGGCCCTGTTAACGACAAAATGAAGATGTTTTTCTTCCTGAGCTGAAAAAAAAAAAAAAACCACAGAGTAAATTATCCCTGAGCCTGGAAAAGAGGTATGTGAGAACCCTCTTAAAAATGTATGAAATCTCAAGGAAAAGATTGATCAGCTGGCTCCCTTAGCATTGAAAATGTCGGTTAGTTTTTCTTCTCTCTTGTATCAGACAGGTGGTAATTAATATAACACAACAGACACAAGAGGAGGTGGTACTTGCAAAAATAGGCACAAAAGGGAAATAATGAAGGAAGGCCGTAACAAGAATTTTAATCTGAAGGCAGAGTGGAGGAACACATATGAAATATATTAGTATGGAGCCTCTAGAGGGGCGAGAATGAGAGCAGATACAGTGGATATAGGGAAAGAGAATGCTCTCCTGAGCTGTGCTCTTAAGAGTGGGTGGAGGTTAATATTGGGGAATGGGGAACAAATGTGTTTTAGGCAGAAGAAACTGTATGTGCAAAGGTCCTGAAGCAGAAGGGAGTCAGGATGGAGTAACTGATGGAGTAACAGAAAGAAGGTAATTTGGGGGAGTTCAGGGAATATTCTGAGAGAGGTAAGAAGAGGCTAGAGAGTTAGGTAAAAAATTACATTCATTAATATCACCACCAATCTTACCAGAAAAGTCTTTTTTAAGTATTTGAAAGCTGTCAAGCTCATGGTAGAGGATAAGAGTTTTCTAAAATTCTAATTTTTACTTGGAAGCTTGAATTGTATCATTGGCCTCAAATGCTGTTTGTTGTTTTCCTTCAAGTGAAATGCTCACTTCTTTCATTTTCAAGAAAATGTCTGCAAGTGCCAAAGTCTGAATAACCATAGCTTGTCTGCCAATCATTCTATCCATGAAAAAGAACTTTCCACTTCTTCCATGACAAACAGGGCTAGTTCAGCTCACAACTCAAAAAATTGCAGAAGTGCTTTACCTCTGGACAAGAATTGTGTGTCAGTAGGCAGCGTGGTTTAAAATCAGAAAAGGTATGCATCAGGGTTGTGTTCTTTCACCATACTTATTAAATCTGTATGCTAAGCAAATAACCCAAGAAGCTCAACTATATGAAATAGAATGCAGCACCCGGATTGGCAGTAGACTCATTAACAACCTGCAACAGGCAGATGATACAACCTTGCACGCTGAGAGCGAAGAGGACTTGAAACACTTACTGATGAAGATCAAAGACTATATCCTCCAGTATGGATTACACCTCAACATAAAGAAAACAAAAATCCTCACAACTGGGCCAATAAGAACATCATGATAAAGAGAAAACATCTAAGTTGTCAAGGATTTCATTTTACTTGGATCCACAATCAACACCCATGGACGCAGCAGTCAAGAAATCAAACAACGTATCGAATTGGGCAAATCTGCTGCAAGAGACTTCTTTGAAGTGTTAAAAAGCAAAGACGTCACTTTGAGGACTAAGCTTCACCTGACCCCAAGCGTGGTATTTTCAATTGCCTCACACCCATGTGAAAGCTGGACAATGAATAAGGAAGACCAAAGAAGAAATTATAGTGTCGGCAAAAAATATTGAATATATCATGGACTCCTGGAAGAATGGACAAATTTGTCTTGGAAGAAGTACAGTCAGAATGCTCCTTAGAAGTGAGGATGGCGAGACTTTATCTCGCGTACTTTGGACACGTGATCAGGAGGGACCAGTCCCTGGAAAAGAACATCATGCTTGGTAAAGTGCAGGGCTAGAGAAAAAGAGGAAGACCCTCAGTAAGATGAATTGACACAGTGGCTGCAACAGTGGGCTCAGACATAGCAATGATGAGGACGGTGCAGGACGGGGCAGTGTTTCGTTCAGCTGTACGTGGAGGCGCTATAAGTCGGAACTGACTCGACATCACCTAACAACAGTAGACAGCAGAAGTGCTTTAGCTTACTTGCCGTTTTGTCACTCAGGATATTAAAAAGCAGTGTACTCAAGGGCTGAGATTTAATTAAATTAATAATGTTTACTCTTTCATCAAGGACTTTAACTGAAATAGGCTTTTTTTTTTTTTTAAATATGAGAAAGTGCCTGATGGTGAAGAATACAATGACTATTAGTACAGTTTGACATCTTAAGAAGTGCTAAAGAGCCAGCAGTTTTACCCACCACTGCCTCTGCACCATTAGTGAAAATGTCAACACAATGAAAAAGGCAAATAATGTCTTAGTATTATTATGATGTAAATAGTTTTGATCTCACAGATACTCTGAAAAGATCTTGAGAACCCCGGGATTCCAGGGCCACACATTGAGAACCACTGGTCTAGACTAGATCATGCAAAGCGTTGTCAGTCATTTTTGTTTCATATTTATCCTATGGGGGAAATAACAAGCCATTGAAGTATTTTAAGCAGAAACTTAATTAGATTTGCACTTTAAAAAGATCACCGCAAAGGGGAGAATAAAATGGAGGGAGATACGAGTAGGTGCAGAGAAAAAAAGTTATGAGATTCTGAAGGCTATTCAAACTATAGGTAACAGTGACCTGGACAAGAGTGTACCAGTAAAGATGGAGAGAAGTAGACAGATTCAAGTGATCTTTAAGAGGTAAACTCAAGAGGACGCATTGAGAGTTCACAGAAAAATCCACTGTTTCTGGCTTAGGTACTTTAATAAATTCAGAAGAGAAAATCTCAAAGAAACAACGCATGCAACGCACAGAGTACAGTGCCTAGGTCATAGCGAGAGCTCAGTAAAAAATAACTGCTCTGGCCTGGACAGAGCACAGAGTCTCTAAAGGCCTCCAAGTAAGTACACCATCCGTACTGCCACTTCTGAGAAGAGCAGCCTGAAAACCAAAAAAAAAAAAAAACCCAGTTGCTTGCTGTAGAGTAGATTCCAACTCATAGTCACCCTATAGGACAGAGTAGAACTGCCCCATAGGGTTTCCAAGGAACACCTGGTGGATTCAAACTGCCAACCTTTTGGTTAGCAGCTGCTGTAGCTCTTAACCCCTACGCCACCAGGGTTTCCAGAGCAGCCTCAGGTATAATTCAGTCCACAAGTGCCTGGAGGAGACTGAGATACTTACTGCCAAAAATAAATACTATACATGGAGGGTGGTTCGTCAACCCAGTTAGACTCTCCCTGAATGAAGAAGTTGAAGGTAAGAAGATGAACAAAAGACAAACCACAGTGGTGGAGCAAGAGAAGAGAACTTCAAATGGGGACTTACAGAGCAAAACATCCATTACTTTAGACTACCTGGGCAGGTACTTCCCAGAAAGAATCAAACTAACCCAACCATTAAAGGCTGGCAAGAGGATACAGAATTAAGACAGTTTAGGTCAAGTTGGGGTTGTGGACAGAGAATCGGGAGACAAGATTCCACTTCTCTTATGCCCTCCTTGGGCCTAGATGCCGTTTCTAAGGCTCTAACACATGCCTGTGAATAGAGGTCCAGCTGACATTGAGGCTCTGGGACTGATGCCAAGCTGACCTCACACGGGTCTAACGGGGCAGCTCTGGATCTCTTCTTTCCTCGCCAGAACAAGCTCTTTGTAAAAACTTGGAATATACAGACAAGCTTAAAGAAAAAAAAATTTAATTATCTAGACTCTTACAGGTCAGAGATCATTATTCTTAACATCTTCATGTGTTTTCTTCAAATATATTCTATATATAAACATACATTTTTAAATAAAATTGGGGCTGTATGGAAGTAGTTTTGAAATATTTCACTATAACAGCACATAGACTTTAAAAACATAATAGTAACACTATTGATTATTAAATGATATTTGCCATCCTTTCTCTGCTTTCTCCTCTGCAGACGCAGTAGGATATTTCTCTGGGTCTTCTACATGATTTTAAATTCCTGTAATGACCTCTCTAAATGTAGACAAGAATTTGGGTTTCAACCGTCCCAGAGAATGACATCTCCTTCCATTTGCACGGTGTTTCACATTTATCAAAGCCCTTTTACGCACATCAATAAAAACCAACATTTTTATAATATTATAGTTTTCTAAATGTTTCCACATGCTCATATATCTAACAACATCTTTTAAATGGGAATAATAATCTATCTCCTAAAGCAACTGTGAAAATCAAATGGAAAAATGGATGCAAATAATGAGTTATTTTTTATTGATTCTCACTGTGTGCCAGATACTGTGCTACGCATTTTATAATACATGTGTTCATAGGTACTCTACGAAGTAGATACTATTATTATCTCGCTTTGACAGAGAGGTTAACTGGGGCTTAAAGAAATTAAGTAATTCTCTAATTTGCTTATGGTGACACAATAAAATAATTGATAGAACCAGAATTTGAATTCAGATTCTGCTGACTCCAAATCCTGGACTCCTAGCCACTCCCCTGTACTGCCTTGCTGTGTTTTGTAGACAGTAAGCACTCACTGTATGATAAGTACTCATCGAACAATGAGCTCTCGAAGTGTAGAGACTCCCCCCTTTACCTCATGCTACTATGTTGGCGTGGAGCAGTTGCGCCATAAATGTTTGGTGACTGAATGGCTATGTAAACCAATGGAAGCAAAAGAAAGAAAGCGAATGTAAAAAGTGCCAAGAGATGTCCCTCCCTAGAAAAACAAAGGCAAATACAAGAACCTGAGGTAAGTATGTTTAAAATAATCAAAATTTTAAAAGAAACCAAACCCTAAAAAAAGAAAAACGACTTAAGGAAGAAAAAATAAATTTAAAAAGAGAATATCTAAAAACAAGTCCAGCAAAACATCTAAAAATAATATATCCTAGGATTGTGAGGATGGTGTAAAAGATGTCTACTGAAAACCCACAGCTGGCATCATACTTGAAGCATTTTTTTTAAATCAGGAACAAGACAAGGATGCACACAATCACTAGAGTAATAAGGCATAAAAAAGAAATAAAAGATGTAAGGATTAGAAAGGGAAGAAATAAAAATATCATTCTTAGCAAACAAATACTATAATATAATTAAATTTGATTATATTAAAATTGAGAATTATTTATCAAAAGGCAAACTTTTTAGTTTAGATAAAGAAAAATTTCAACTTGAGAAACCATATGTATAACCCACGGGGAGTAAGCAATCTGTCAATATTCATTCTTTTAATAAATATTGAGTATTTACAAGGCACTATGCAAGGAGCCCTGGTGGCCCAGTGGTTAAGAACTCAGTTGCTGGTCAAAAGGTCGGCAGTTTGAATTCACCAGCTGCTCCTTGGAAACCACATGAGGGAGTTCTACTCTGTCCAGAATTGACTTGACAGCAACAGATTTGGTTTTCAGCTTTTTATTCTAGGTACAAAAAGCCCTGGTGGAAAAATGGTTAAGCACTCAGCTACTAACTGAAATGTAGGCTGTTCGAACCCAATAGCAACTCCACAAGATAAAAGACCTGGCATTCTGCTCTCGTAAAGATTACAGCCTAGGAAACCTAATGAGGCAGCTCTACTCTGTCATACAGGGTTGCTATGAGTAGAATTGACTTAACAGCACACAACAACAACATTCCAGGTGCAGGGTCCCTGGGTGGCACCAATAATTTATGTCCAACTTGTAATCTAAAGGTTGAAGCTTGAACCCATCCGGATAAAATCAAAGGGTTCTATCCACAATAAATAAAGGATTTCTACAAATCGATATGAAAACAACAGAAATGGCCAAGAATATGACCAAGAGATTTTATAGAGGAAGAAATCCAAATAGTCAATAAAATATGAAAACACACTCAACCTCATTAGTGATCAAGGAATGCAAATTAAAACAATATGACACAATTTAATATGTATCCAATTGGCAAATATTAATAGTTTGATAACCAAGTTTGGCAAGAATGTTGGAAATGGAAACACCCATATAAACTGGCAGGACTGTTAATTAGTACAATCACTTTGGAAGTGAGCACTTTGTCAATATTCATTCTTTTAACAAATATTCATTGAGTATTTACCATGCAAAGTCCCTGGGTGCAAGGTCCCTGGGTAGTGCAAACAGTTTGCACTCGACTTCTAACCCAAAGGTTGAAGGTTTGAGCCCATCCAGTGGCAGTGTGGAAGAAAGGCCTGACAGTCTGCTTCTGTCAGGAAAACCCTACGGAGCAATTCTACTCTGTAACACACGGGGTTGCCATGAGTCGGAGGCCAACTCGATATCAGTTAACAACAATAACATCATTTTCTGAATGTTTGAAACATTTCATATCAAAACCTTTTTTAAAATTTTATAGATGAACAAGACAAAGCTTAAGCCCTACGCACCATGGAAATCATTGGTACTCCTCCGTGTCCCTCCCTTCCCGCGCCCAGCCTAGACCAGCCTGCACAGAGCTGGTCAGGCACCTCACAGATACAGTGACAGCTCCAGGAAGGAATTCATCACTCAGGGCTTTGGCCTGTATGCCAGCGCACAAGGAGCAAAAGGCATAGGGATGCAGGGAAGTTAGCTGAAACGAGGCCAGGGGAGGATGAGAGGCGAGTGAATCTCTTGCACTACCTCCTTAAAAGGTAATTTGTCAAAAAAAGACAAATGGATGCCCTCCTCCACTGTTCCAGCAGCCTGGCTCCTCTTCCTTCGTTACTGGAACCTAACAACCAAGCTCATTCTCAGGTATTTCAACAATGGCACAGGTCAAACATCCATCCAGTTTCTCAAAGCACAGCTTACAAGCAAAGTGCTTGTAATAACTATGTTCTATTTTTTGAATACGTGTTTGATTGATAGTCATAAATCCTATTTCTAAATTATGTAAAATTGCATGCTCATGGGAAACCTGCAGCCTCTTCCCTCACCCTCCCTCTCCATTTTCCCATCTCTCCCTTCCTTGGAGTTCTAACCAGCTGTGATCTACGACCTCCTCTCACATCCTGATTTATCCCTCTCCTCCCCTCACCGACACTCAATCAGTCATCATAGGAGCGATGAAATATTTCTCATAACTGTTCCCATGATCAGTGCCTCAGCCCGATCTCCTCAGTTCTCCCATGGGCCACTGCAACATTCTCCTGATTTGCCTCCCCGGCTCCGGCCTTAGCCCTGTGTCCTTCACCAGCCACCATACTCCTCTCTCTAAAATGCAGATTTAGTCATGTGATTCCTCAACTTAAAACTTGTCAGGGGTTTCCTGCATTCTTCAGGAGAGAGTCCAGACTCCTTAGCTTGGTATTCAAGGGCTTTAGAAAAGTAGCCCAAACCATTTCCCAAGATCCTTTTTAAGTGTTACGTTCCCTAGATCAATGATTTTATTTATACTCTCCATTGTCTTCCCTCAAGATAAAGTTTGAATTCTTGAGCTACAATGAAAGCTCCTTAGAGCTCCACTCCATATTCTATACTCTCCAGTCCCATAAATTCCTCAGTGTTCTCTGAATATACCACACTCTTCCATGCTTCTCTGCCTTCTCACATGTTGTTCCACCCATTTAGACTGGCTTCTTCCCCTTTTCTGTCTGGCATCCTTCAAGGCCCACCTCAAAGGTCTTCTCCTCTGGAGAGTGTTTCCTGTCTCTGTCCAGCGGAATCAGTCACCTTCTCCTCTGAGTCCTGAAAGCACCTTGGACTATCACAGCATTTATCACCTTGTGTTGACATCATTACCTTCCTTACCAGACAACGGGCTTCCTGAGGTTAGGGATGCTATCTTATTCCTCTCTGGAACCCTGTGCCTAGCTTACTGCATGGTATATAGCAGCCTCCATAAAACAGTAGCTGATCTCTTCTTTTTCTATTTCACATAAACTGAAAATATAATTTTAATTGGGTTACTAACTTCTTAAAACATGATTCAACTCTAATTAAACAAAGAGGTGTTGATTCACCACTGAACCCAGAAATACTAAAGGTAACAGGAGAGCTGGAGGTGCCTCAGTACTCCAATTACTGCAGAAGCAGGCTATATTTGGGAGCCAATTAATTTCACAATGTTGAAAATTGATGCATTTAAGATTCTGCAGCTCACATTCATTTTTCTCCATTAAAAATTTTTAACTGTGCTGTGACCTGTCATCATCTTTCTTGGTGTGTTCAGAGGAGCTTTCATGTAAGGGGGACCTCAGGGCTGATACAACAGTGGCCTATTCTCTTTACCTTCTAAAATTGCAGTTAATTCTAAGAAAGTTTTAAGCCACATCTTTCACAAAAGTGAGCCCTGTATAACTATGAAATGCCTTTCCCACTGCTTCTAAAAGAAGTGGAGGTGGAAGCTGCTTTATTCCTTTACCATCTTCTGTCTCCTCTACAACAATGGCCTCAACTACCACTGATGTGCTGATGGCTATGAAGTCAAGAATGATGACGATAACCGGGATGACAATAGCCAGCACTTACTGAGCTCTGACAATGTGCCAGGCACCCTGCTAAGCTCTCATATGTGTATTTCTCATATAATTCTGTCCATCTGTAGATGCTACTAATGCTCACATTCTAAACACAGAGGAAACTGAGGCTAAGTGAGGTTAAGTAGGTCATGTAGCTGACTGGTGGTAGAGTTGAATTTGCACCTGAGTAGTCTGGCTCCACAGCCCATGTTAAGATGTCTCTAGTTTCACTTTTTTACAGCCTATACACTTCTTCAAGGAGACATGGTGCCTCAGTGGTTAAGCACTTAGCTGCTAACCAAAAGGTCCGCAGTTGAAATCGCAGCTGCTCCTCAGGAGAAACACGTGGCCACCTGCTTCCATAAAAATTTACAACCTTGGAAATCCAATGGGGCAGTTCTACTCTGTCCTGTAGGGTAATTATGCGTCAGAATCGACTTGACAGCAACGGGTCTGGGGTTTTGGGGGGGTTTTCTTTAGACTTCCTCCATCTGGAAGTCTCCCAGTTACCTGAAATTCAACCTGTTTAAAACTGGACTTCATTTCTTCCCCCTGAAATCTATTCTTCCTGCTGCATTCCTGACCTAAATCAATTGTTTCACTCTCAACCATGTGGTCCTTGACTGACTCCTCCAACTTTCACTTTTCAGATCCCATTGATCCTCTGGCCTACTGAGTTGAGGCAGGAACCATCCTTCCAGAAGGGAAGTTGATTCCCTTCTCTCCAGCTCTACTGCCCAAGGCCTTTGTTTGGAGTGCTCATTTCTCATTTGCCAACTGGCCCCACAGTCTACTGTTCTCACTATGTCAGTCCATCTTTCAGACTGTCCTCCAAGGGATATTTGTGTGGCACAAATCAACAACTCCTTAGTCTTCTCCATCTCCACCGAGTCACTTAGGTCAAAATCCCAGGAGTCTCCTTGATTCCTCTTTGTCTCCCTTCCTCCATCGTACCCTGCAGGTATCCTGTCAACCCTGCCTCCAAACATATTCTGAGCTCGTCCACTTTTCTCCATCTCTACTTGCAAAAGCGTAATTCAAACACCGCTGTCACACCTTACCTAGACTCCAGCAATAATGACATAGTCTCCCTGCCTCCACCTACCCTTCTACCACCATCTCTCCCCAGAGCAGCTGAGTCATCTTTTATGCATGTAAATCAGGTCATGTCACCAGGGCTTCCATGCATCTGGAAGAAAATCTATACTTCTTCCCTAGCCTACATGACTCTGCCCTGCCTGTCTCCCAAACACATCTCCTCCGCCTTGCTCACCACCCTACCCAGCCTCACCTTCTAAGGCCCGTACCTCAAATACACCAAACTCCTCCTGCCTTAGGCTCTCTGCATCAGCTGTTCCCATTGCCTAGGACAGTCTTCCCCTAGCTCCTCACATGATGGCCTCCTCCTTGTCATTCATGTTTCAACTCAAATACCACCTCCTCAGAGAGGCCTTCTATGACCACCCATTCTAAAATAATATTCCGGGACTATCATGTCACCCCATTTTATTTTCATCTTAGCGCTTTGCACTGCTGATATTTTATTGTTGATTTATTCACTTATTCATTTATTGTCTGCCTCCCTCCACTGGAATGTAAGCTCCTTGACAGCAGGGACCATGTTCATCTTTACTGTAAATTCAGCTCCTAGAAGAGTGCCTGGCACACAGTAGTTGCACAATATATGTTTGTTGAATGAATAAATGGGGATGTCCTGCCTTTAATTAAAAATGTCTCCCCATGCTTATCACTGCAATGGAACACAGCTGACCTCTGAGTCTGTCATTCAATGCCCTGCACGGTCTGGATCCAACCAGACTTTTCAAGTTAATTTCCTACCACTCCTCCTCCAAAGTCCTGAACTATCTATTTCTTGCTGAATACAGTATGTTCTTTCATGTCTTTGCACACTCGTGGTTCCCTCAGCCTGAGGCTTTTCCTTTCTCTGTCTGGTGATCTCTCACTCTGCAATACCCAACTCTAATGTCACTTCATTCAAGAAGATGCATCCAAGTACCCCAAGCAAGTGAGCTGACCAGAGTTCCCATATCCTTACATATCTCTATTACGGAACTTAGGATGATGTACAGTATACCTTTGGCATTGGCAATCCTGAGGGTTGTGACATGTAGGGGTATGAATGGAGATAATAATCCCGACTACATGACTGTTGCTAGGATAAAATGAGAGGACATATGTAAAGCACCCTCTACAACCTTGATTCACTCCTTCTTCAAGGCAGGTATGAATTAGCAAGCCACTTAACTAATGAATGAGCCCAGCTGACCAATAAATAACTGCAAAACAATAATAGCAGTCAGTTTAAGGATTCCCAAAGGTCTGTGGATAAGTCCCGCCCCGACTGCCAAGGGCCAACTCTATTATACTTCTTTATGCATCTTTTTTTCCCTTCTCAAAGGCAGGGATTGAGCAGCCTGGCTCTCCTTTTTCTTCTCCTAAATTTTATTTATTTTGTTGATGTTGTTGAGAATATACACAGCAAAATATGCACCAATTCAACAGTTTCTACATGCACAATTTAGTGACATTGATTATATTCTCTGAGTTGTGCAATCATTTTCATTCTCCTTTTCTGAGTTTTTCCTCACTCATTAACATAAACTCACTGGCTTTTCTTCTTAAATGTACAAAAGACACACACAAAAAAACAAAAAACCCAAACCCACTGCTGTCAAGTCAAATTCCAACTCATAAAGGACAGGGTAGAACTGTCCCATAGGGTTTCCTGTCATCTTTATGGAAGCAGACTGCCACATCTTTCTCCCGCCCAGTAGCTTACTGGGTTCAAACCACCAATATTTCAGTTAGCAGCCAAGCACTTAACCACTGAGCCACAGGGCTCCTCTATACCGAAGATAATAGACACTAATGAAAGGTTTAATTAATAAATGAAACAACACCTATGTGGATTGATCCCATGGGCACTGGAGAGACTGATCACTTCCTGCCCTAAACACTTCCCTCACCCACTGGTTAATACCCAAATTATTTTACCAGGAGATAAAAACCTTTTCTTTTACAATGGGAGATAATTCACACCTCAGCAAAATGACAAATTGTGATATTTCCCAGATGCCCATGGTTGCTCAGAATGGTCAAAATAGCAAAGGTTAAACCTGCAAATGCTGAGAAGCCAGACTTCGTACCTCTTTGTTTAAGAGCCAGACTCTACCCAACACAGAGAGCACCACAAAGAAAGGATCCCATGTCACAGCCCCCATCACTATCATATCACCAGGGTTATTGGCATCATAGCACTTTTTTTCCACTTGATCTTTCTTTGTCTACTTGTTTAATGTCTGTTTCCCTCCCCCAGATGCAAGCTCCATGAGAGCAAGGCCTTCAGTCACCTTCACAGCTCCATCCCCTCTGCTCTCATACAAGAGCACTCAGCAGAAGCTCAGAAAATGTTTGCTGAATAAATGAATGGATGTTTCTATAAGCCATCCAACTCTTTTTTCATGTCTGATCAAAAGGTAAAAACTTGTCCTCATATTATGAAAAGGTAAACAGCCAACAGTGAGAGAGCGAAAAACCAAATTAAGGTGACATTTACAAATCCCTAGTCAAAAGCGATTCTATATAGTTATCATTTTCCTGGAAGGAGGAATAAACTATGACCACATTAACCAAATGATAAAAATAGCCTAGAAAGGCTGGTTATACCGTGAATAATAACTGAAGAACTAAACTCTTGCCCTTGGAGCAGTTTCAGAATTTGGAACTTCACTGCTATAGTTGGGAAATATTGAATTTCTTCCTTTAAATGAACTCAAACGAAATGACAGTAGTCCAGGGGAAGTATTAGTGGTATTTAATATACACCTGTAATATATTCAAGTTATATTTTTTAATTATCTTCATTATTTTCCAGATGCCATTTAGCTAAAATACAAATTCTTACCTCATAAAACATGGTCAATTAAACATAGGCAAGTGGATAGTGATAAGTACCTTACAGTGACGAGATCATGGAAAAGAACATGAACACTGGGCGAGCCTGGGGCTGAGCTGAGCTTGAATCCCAGCCTGACACTCGCTGGCTATGTAACCTTGAGAAGTGACTTCATTCTCTGAGACCAGATTTCCTCTTCTGTAAAAACAGTACTGTAAGCTCACACTTTACAAAGATACTCTGAGAACTTGATGAGACAATAATATGTGCAAAGCACTCAGCACTATCCCTGGCATCAAAAATTGTCACAGTAACATGTAACAGTACCAACAAACACAGTCATCTCAGAAAAATGCAGCATCAGCAAGAATAGGATACACTTGTTTTCAGGGTTAAAAAAAAAAAATACTTTCAGGGTTTCCCCATTGAGTAACTAGCCATTTTAGCAGCACGATCTGGAGGCCTGTGGTTTAACAAGCAACTAATTAGACACTGGTGCTCCCTAAGCTCTGAGTGACACCTGCTTTTAAAAATGAACAGACAGAGAGGAGTCGGTGTGAAGGAGAGTCACTAGCCATGCCCTCTCTGGAAATACAGCTGAAAACCAACCCCACATGATCACTTTTAATAGATTCTTCCCTGGAAAATACTCAGGTTAGTAATATGAACTAAGAAGAGGAGATTCTCTGAGGTTCGATCAGTTTAGTTTCACCCTGCATCTGATCATTCTTGCCAGTTTGGGCTGTGAAAATAATGGAAGCAATAATTAAAAGTAATGCAAATGAACAGCAGGAACACAAGACTGGAGGTGGGGGCGCTGCTCTAAGGAAGTGAATTCATCTCATCTGTTCAATGGGCCAACCACAAATGATTCTCTTGACCAACCACGGATTGTGCCTGCTGTCATCCCCGCTCCCCCACCCTTAAAGACTCCAGGTTGCCTCCCTTCTGCCCACAGGGCAAATCTAAAACTCCTTAGCGTGGCATTCAAAGCTCTTCATAATCTGAGTACTGCCTACACTTCTAGCCTTATCCTCTCTGCTTCCTATATATTCCCACTCTAGCCATACCAAACTATGTACAATTCCCCAAACTCACCCTAATTTCAATGTTTCCATTTAGGACTGTATTCGGGAGAAAATTTATTTTGAAAGTCAATGTCTCAGTCCTGTAAAACCCTCAGTTTAACTAACATGAACAAGTTCTGCCATATAAATTGCATCTCCCTGTGAAATTTCTGGAAATTCCAAGAACATTCCACTTACCTGGAAGGTCACCCTGAGACTCATCCCTGTACACACAGTAATCTAAAAAATGCCTCTTGCCCACCCACCCTTCCATCCATCTTTTAAACACACACTAAGCCCCATGTTCCAGACCTGTGCTAGCTAGACACCTGGATACAGCGGAATCAGATGCAGTTCCAGCCCAGGAGAAGCTCACTATCAGGATGCTTAATCCAGAAATCTAGCACATTATTACCTGGTTCATTTGGGCACTAGATAAATATTTTTTTGAGTTAAAATAATAATTACAATAGGATACAGTAAGTACTGTGCCAGAGGTGGGCACTTCAAGGAGGGAGTGGCCAACATTCCAAGGAAGCAGAAAGCCTTCTCAGGGAGATGACTCAGAACTGGACTTTGAAAGCTAAGGTGTTCACCAGGTGGAAAATGGGCAGTGGAATATTCTGGGCAGGGGGAGAATATGTGCAAAGTCACAGAAGCATGAAACAGCATGCCATGTTTGGGGGTCTCAAGAACTGACTATAGCTAGAGAACAGGGTAGTGGGGGCTGGAATCCTAGAATTCTTTGTGCCTGAGCCCCCAGCAGAGCCTCATCAATCTCATTTAACAGGGTACAAAATACACTCCTGGCCCTCTGGTTTCCCAGCTGGTGGCAGAGTAGAAGCAGAAAGGCAAAGCCAGGTAGGGCTTTTAGAGGCTGGCCCTTTCACAGCAGAAACGATGCCTGAAGGCAAGACTTTAAGATTCAGAAAGATAAAAAAGTTCCCATACAAAGCACAGTTACCATGCTACAGGCTATGGGTCAGGGCAGGCTATTTTGTAAGCCCTGCTGTGTGCCAAGCAGTCGACTTATTTCATGGGTGGTACACCAGTCACCCACAGTGTCAGTCAGGATTAGTGGTTCTCAGCCTTAGCCTGCACGTTTGAATCACCTGGGGGAAGTGTTTTTGTTTTTTTAACCACACTCAAGCCTCACCCCAAGAGATTCTTAATTGGTCTGAGAGGGTCCAGTCATGGGTAAATTTCCCAGGGTGGTCTCAATTTTTTTTTTTTTTTTAAATTTTCTGCTTCATTCATGATGTCACCTGCTTGGCCCCTACAGTATTTGCATTTGAGACCCCTAATCTATGCTACCTCATCTAGCACTCACAATCACCCTTCATGGAGTTATTTTTACATCAGTTTATATAAAGAAACTCAGGTTAAGAATCCTGTCCCAGACCCACCTGGAGCAAAGGAAGATGAAGAACACCAAAGACACAAGGTAAATACAAGCCCAAGAGACAGAGAAGGCCACATAAACCAGAGGCTACACCAGCTTGAGACCAGAAAAACTAGAGGGTACCCGACTACAACCAATGACTCCCCTGACAGGGAACACAACAGAGAACCCCTGAGGGAGCAGGAGAGCAGTAGGATGCAGACCCCAAATTCTTGTAAAAAGACCAGACTTAATGGTCTGACTGAGACTAGAGGGACCCCAGAGGTCATAGTTCCTGGACCCTCTGTTAGCCCAAGACTGGAACCATTCCCAAAGCCAACTCTTCAAAAAGGGATTGGACTGGACTATAAGACAGAAAATGATACTGGTGAGGAGTGAGCTTCTTGGCCCAAGTAGACACATGAGGCCATGCGGGCAGCACCTGTCTGCAGGTGAGATGAGAAAGCAGAGGTGGACAGGAGCTGGTTGAATGGTCAGAGGGAATACAGGGTGAAGAGGAGGAGTGTGCTGTCTCATTAGGGGGAGAGCAGCTAGGAGTACATAGCGAGGTGCATATTAGTTTTTGTATGAGAGACTGACTTGATTTGTAAACTCTCACTTAAAGGCACAATAAATAAATAAATACCCCAAAAAAGAATTCTGTCCCAGGTAAAACCCAGCTATCAAGTGGCCCGTGTCCTTTCCACCATACCCTGTTGTGCTCTCGCAGTGGCGCGCTGAAAAAAACCCGTTGTCGCCATTGAGTCAATTCCGACTCATAGCGACCCTATAGGGCAAACTAGAACTGCCCCATAGAGTTTCCAAGGAGCGCCTGGTGGATTTGAACTGCCAACATTTTGGTTAACAGCCATAGCTCTTAACCACTACGCCACCAGGGTTTCCTGTGGCACACTGAAGCCAGCCTTAAATATTCAGGAATTTTACCAGCTGGTTGTTAAAAGCCATTGGTAGCTTGAAATCAGCTCTGGTGGGAGTATTTATACCATGGAAATCAGCAAAAGCTACAGATCAGGACTTTTCTTTTCCTTCTACCCTCCTTCCCTTCCTTTCTTTTTTTGGAAAGTGAATTTACCGGCACACCTTTAAATCCAAGTCACCAAAAAAAGAGTGAAAATGTCAAATTCTGTTCTTTCAGTTTTTGAAAGCATGGTGTAGAATGCATTTTTGAAAGACTTCTACTCCAAATAGTTAAAATTGAATAAGGCTTTGAGTTTGAAGACAAAAGCCTCTAGTACTTGGAAAATATACGTCTGTAATTTTTATTAATATGTCACGTGGGTACAGATGCATTTTGCATGCTGCCATTTGCTGGGTGCATTTGACTTAAAATCACTTAGCAATACAGAAAAAGTAAAATTTAAGCTTGAAACAAAGCTCTCTTGAGGTGTTCCCTATCTTGCCACTGGGACCATAATAGAAAATATACTCTAAAACAAGCCTCCTTCCAGCCCTGCCTCTGTCTGGTACCTTAGCTGCCTAAATGTATTGAGTGCCAATACGGGAATGCTGGATTGGAGCCTCCTCTTAAAGAATAACAAGAGAGACTAACAGAAGTTACTCACCCCTGTGATCTCCCAGTATCACTGTGGAGCTCAGCTTCAAGTGGTCCCTGTGGCACAGGGAACTGTGACATTTTTCCTCACAGCATGGTTCCTCTATCAGCTCAGCTCCATACCTATAAAGCCTAGTTATGCTAGTGGAGTGCTGTTAAGAGGATTGAAGGAGATTGCAAATAGAAATGGAATAAAGGAAACTACCATTTACTGAGTGCCTACTTTACAACCAGGCACTGTGCTAGACACTTTCAAACATGTTACAGGAACTGATATTTACTGAACCACTATTACATGTTAAGCCCTATACCAGGCCTTTAGCTACATTATCTTATTTAATCTTCATAATAATCCTATGAAATAGCTAAAATTTCCCTATTTTATGGATAAGAAATTTGAGGGTTAGAGAGTCGAAGTCATTTCCTGTGATGGTTAATGTTATGTGTCAGCATGGCTGCAGATAACTACTCTCCTTTTGAGAAACGGCTTTTGGCTTGTTACTGAGCCTTAGCAGAGACTGAACATTTAACCACGGGCCACCAAGTCACCATGCAGCCTGAGCTGCCCGTAATGAACTAAGTGTTGTCTGACCCACAGAGTCATAAAGTCGGACATGAACAAGAGCACTCCTTCATTAAACTGAAGTGGTATATACGAGATCAGGCTCAAGGAGGACCTGAAGGCACAAGTAAGTTGCATGAGAAAGTGGCCCAAATGCCCATGGTCTCATTATTCCTGTCACATTACCTTCCCTCTCCCAGTTGGCATCTATGGCCTCATGCGAGTTCCTTATTATCAGTTGACTGAGGAAGAGAAAACTCGCACTTGGCTTATAGATGGTTCTACGTGATACACAGGCACACTCATAAGTGGACAGCAGCAGCACTGCAGTCCCTTTCTGGGACCTCCCTGAAGGACAGTGATGAAGGGAAATCTTCTCAATGGGCAGAACTTCAAGCACTGAACCTGGTTGTTCACTTTGCTTGGAAAGAGAAATGGTGAGGTGTGAGACTGTACACTAATTCGTGGGCTGTGGCCATTGGTTTGACTGGATGGCCAGGGACTTGGAAGGAACATGATTGGAAAACTGGTGACAAGGAGGTATGGGGAAGAGTTATATTTTTAGACCTCTCTGAATGGGCCAAAGAAGTGAAGACATCTGTGTCTCATGCGAATGCTCACCAAAGGGTAACCTTGGCAGAGGAGGATTTTAACAATCAAGTGGCTAAGATGATGTATTCTATGGAAACAAGTCATACTCTTTCCCCAGCCACTCCTGTCATTGTCCAATGGGCTCATGAACAAAGTAGCCATGGTGGCATGCATGGAGGTTATGCATGGGCTCAGCAAAACAGACTTCCACTCACTGAGGCCGACTTGGCTACAGCCACTGCTGAGTGCCCAATCTGCCAGCAGCAGAAACGAACACTGAGTCCCTGATATGGCACCATTCCTTGAGGCAATCACCCAGCAACCCGGCAGCAAGTTGATTATATTGGACTGCTTCCATCATGAAAAGAGTGGCACTTTGTCCTTACTTGGATAGACACTTACCCTGGATACGAATTCGCCCTCCATGCATGCAATGCTTTTGCCTAAACTACCAACCATGGACTCAGAACGCCTTAATCACCATCACGCTATCCCACCCGGCATCATCTTGGATCAAGGGTCTCATTTCACAGCACATGAAGTGGTGCAATGGGCCCATGTTCATGGAATTCACTGGTCTTACCATGTTCCCCATCATTCTGAAGCAGCTGGCTTGATAGAACAATGGAATGGCCTTCTAAAGATACAATCATGGCACCAGGTAGGTGGCAGTACTTTGCAAGGTTGACATAATGTTCTCCAAGAGGTTGTATATATCCTAAACCAGCACCCAATATATGGTGATGTTTCTCCCATAGCCAGGAATCCTGGGTCCGGTAATCAGGAGGTGGAAATGGAAATGACACTACTCACTATTACCCCTCAGTGACTCACTCACAAAATTTTTGCTTCCTGTCCCCATGACCCTATGCTCTGCAGGTCTAGAGGTCTTAGTTCCAAAGGGAGGAATGCTTCCACCAGGAGACACAACACTGACTCCATTGACCTGGAAGTTAAGGATGCCACCTGGCTACTCTGGGCTCCTTGTGCCTCTGGATCAACAGGCAAAGGATGGAGTTGTCATACTGGCTGGTGTGACTGATCCTGATTACCAAGGGAAATCAGATTGATATTACATAATGGAAGTAAAGAAGAGTATGTCTGGAATACAGGAGATCCCTTAGGGCATTTCTTAGTACTACTATGCCCTGCGATTAAAGTAAATGGAAAACTACAGCAACCCAATTCTAATATGACTACTAATGGCCCAGGCCCTTCAGGAATGAAGGTTTGGGTCACCCCACCAGACAAAGAACCACAACTCTCTGAGGTGTTTGCCGAGGGTAATGGGAATACGGAATGGGAGGTGGAAGAACGTAGCTCTAAATACCAGTTATGACCACGTGACTAGTTGCAGAAATGAATACTAATTGTTATGAGTATTTCTTCCTTGCTTTTTATTATAGGTGTAGGTATATAGAGACAGCAAATATTTTTGTTTTCTTCCCTCCCTTATCCCATCACTTAAAAAATATAAGATATAAATAGGCTACTATGTTTTTGGTTGTATATATGCTAGTTGTTTCATTTAGGTACAAGTATGACTTTATAACTGTCTTTATTTAGGGATTATGTATGCTTAAGGAGATGTGGACAGGTGCCAAGTTGACAAGGGGTGAACTGTGATGGTTAATGCTTTGTGTCAACTTGGGTAGGCCATGTTTCCCAGTATTGTGTGGTTGCCCTTCATTTTATAATCTGATGTAATTACCCTCCATTTTGTGATATTCTGTAATTATCCTCCATTTTATGTGTTATAAAGCCTAACCTCTGAATGTTAATGAGGCAGGATTAGTGTAGGGTGTTCTTGAGTCACAGCCTTACAATAGGGTGTGACTCAAGCCACACTTTTACTCGTCATACCCTTATTCTGATGGAGGTGAAGTTTCCTTGAGATGTGCCCTGCATCCAACATATATATGGGGTGCTCTGGCAAGGCTCTCCCTTGCTTTGGATCCTGCATCCATCCTGTCATCATCTGACCTCTGGTTCTGGAGACTTGAGCCTGTCGTCTGACCTGTCAATTCTGGGATTCGCCAGCTTCTGCAGCCCTGTGAGCCAGCTGCCTGCCACCTGACCTGCCAATTTTGGGATTTGCTAGCTTCTGCAGCCCTGTGAGCCAACAGCCTACTGTCTGTCCTGCCAATTGTGGGTTCATCGGCCCCTGTAACCATTTGAGTCAGGAGAAGCCTCCAGCCTGATGCTTGACCCATGGATTTAGGACTTCCCAGCCTCCACATCCTTCTCCAGGGACTGGTCCCTTCTGATAAACTGTCCAAAATACATGAGACAAAGTCTTGCCATCCTCACTTCTAAGGAGCATTCTGACTGTACTTCTTCCAAGACAGATTTTTTCATTCTTCCGGCATCATGCTTGGTAAAGTAGAGGCCAGCAAAAAAAAAAAAAAAAAAAAAGGAAGACCTTCAACAAGATGGATTCACACAGTGTTTATAACAATGGGCTCAAACATTGCAAGGATGGTACAGAACCAGGCAGTGTTTCAATCTGTTGTACACAGTGATGTCACTAGGGTTGGTGTCACCCAGTGCAGTAACTCATGGCATCACATTCTCCATGGACTCCTCCCGTACCAGACCATACAAAACCCTTAGTAAGATTTTTTTACACTAATATTACTCGCAAATTGTAATTCTCATATATCACTCCTTTTCCTTTATTAATTCATTTTCAAAAAAGTTATTGATATAGGCTCACAAACACTAATTACCACAATATTGTAGCTAAAACACAGAAAATTTGACAAAATCGGCAACTATAAAAACACCAGCAGCAATAAAAACAATAGTGCACGCTTGTAGTGCATGCAGACAAAACCACGTGATTCAAAGAGTCATTGTAATTGGGTATAACGACAGCTCTGACCTGAAAGCCACCAGGGTTCCGGAGTGCATTAGAAGGTTCAAAAGGTAAATTAGCATAAGGGTTTAGCCTTGTAGGTATATTGATACTTGTAAGCTGGGCTTACAAAAAATGTTTTTGTTGTTACAACTAACTAGAGGGACGTTTTTATAGACAGTCATCTTGGCGTCACCCTCTCTGACAGTGTAACCTGGTGTGGTCCACATCCGCACACCCCTCCAGTGACACCACTGTTTGTACATAGGGTCACTATGAGTCAGGACCAATCTGACAGCACCTAACAACAGCATACAAATCCATCAATCAGGATGATGATTATACACCACTCTCTGTGCCATTCCATATGCAGGTACTGAACTGAACAAGCATTTAACATCGGTCTTCACAATAACTGTATGAGGTGGATACTGTCCCAGTTTACAGATACAGAAACTGAGGCTTGGCAAACAACTTGCCCAAAGACACACAGCTAGGAAGTGGCGGTGCCAGAATGGAATTCAGGATCATGGGTGTCTTAGGCTGGGTTCTCCAGAGAAGCAAAACCAATGAAGCATATAAATATATAAAATCGAGATTTTTATTAAGGAAACGGCTCATGCAGTTGTAGAGGCTGGAAAATCCTAAGTTGGTGGTCAGGCTGGAGGCTTCTCCTGATTCACGTAGCTGCAGGGTGGCAAACCCAAGACTGACAGGTCAGACAGCAGGCCTCTGGCTCACAGGCTGTGGAGCCTGACAAATCCCAAGATTGACAGGTAACGTGGCAGGTAAGCTGCTAGTTCAAGCCCCAAGAATTGGATGTCAGATGGACAGGAGCCAGTTGCAAGTTCCAGAGCAAGCAAAAGCCAGCGAGCTTTGCCAGGAAATCCACCTATATTGGATGCAGGCCACACCCCCAAGGAAAATCCCTTTCAACTGACTGGCTGCTCATAACAGAGTTCATCATGGAGGTGATCACATTATATCAGATCTCATTATGGAGGTAATTACGTGATTACGTAGCTGTCAAACTACATGATTACTGCCAAACAACTGATACTTATGGCCCAGCCAAGCTGACACACACCCTTAACCATCACAATGGGACTCCCAACCCCCTGCCCTTAACTTTAACTGCCAAGCATTTGGGCTGTAGCAATCCTTTGGAATGAGTCAAGACCATTCTTGCATGTGTGATGTTGTAGGACTACTCAGGAGTGAGTGAAGCACTGCTGTCTGACTTCTCCACTGCCTGCATGAAGTTAGTGCAGACAAAACACAGTGCAGGAGCAGGAACATGACCCAGTGCAAGCTGAGGGGCCTGGCTCTCTTGAAAATAGGTGGTCCCAAGTAAGACTATGTCTCCCCCAATCACAGGGCTAAGCATTTATCATCAAGAACTTGGCTGCCCCAGAACTTTGGATTCTTGAAGATGAGAGTGACCCACAGGCCAGCTGGGCTAGCCTCCTATTTAATGCCGGCATCACCATTATAATCCCGAGCCAAACACTCTGTCTTTAGGGGCCATCTCACAGGATTGTGTTTAGGATTAGATGAGATATATGTAAAGTGCTTAGCCCAATGACATTAAGAAGTAGAATGACATTAAGTAGCAGAAATCAATGTATTTAATCTCATCCTCCTTCATTTACTCACTACATTTTAAGTCGGGACTTACTGTACATCAGGCCCTAGGTAGGATGTAACATAACAACACAGATGCCGTAGAAAGAACAGTGAACTAAGAGTTATAAGGCTCACATTCAAAGGTTCAGGGTCAGTTGTGGGGGAAATCATTCAACATTCACTCATTCAACAAACTCCTACTGTCTATGGCACTATGAGACAGCATTATGCTAAAAACCAAGGGGAATCAAAGACAAATTAGTTGGATGACTAAGATATGCTTACCAATAACTACAGTGAAATGATAATGAGCATAATAATAATTAACATTTTGTATGATGTTTCATAAAGAACTTTCACACTTGTAATTGGATCCTTCCAATAAAATGGAGATTCAGGGGAGTCAGGTGACCTGCCTGAGGTCACACAGCAAGTGCATGAGCTTGATTCATTCTCTACCACCTGTCTTACCTGGCTCTACTTGGGCCCGCGGTGACAGAAAGCAAGTCCACTAGGTCCCAAGGCAGCCCTGTTACACTTTTAGAAAGCCTTAACTGTTAGAAAGCTTTGCTAATACTTATCCAAAATCTGCCTTCTGGTAAATTCAACCCATTAGTCTTAGTTCTTCCCACTGGAGCCAAATAAAAGCAATCGTCCTAAGAGACAACCTTCAGTCATGTACATACAGTTACCAATCTTCTCCAAGTCTTCTCTGCTCCGGGCTGCATGCCCTGTATCTTCAGTTCTCTCTGTTCTGACATCTTTATTGACCCCTTCCCAGCCTGTTCACTGTCGTTTTCCATCTAGTCATCCTCTACTCATTCTTCAACAAATGCACTATCTTTTCTTGGAAGTCATTAGGGACTCCCCACCCAAGAATCAATTATATCCTTCTTGTGTGTTCTGGATGCTGTATCATTATGCTCACCAAATGGTATTGAAATAGCCTGTTTATATACCATTCCTAGCAGTCTGTGGGCTCCCCAAGGTCATGAACTAGTCGATAATAATAATAAAACTTTAGCTACTCTTACTGAGTACCAGCACTGTTGTAAGTGCTTTACATTTATTTCTTCAGGCATATGAGATCCAGTCCAGTCCACCTGCCAGTGAGTCAACTCCAATGCATGGCGACCCCATGTGTGTCAGAGTAAAACCATGCTCCATACGGCTTTCAATGGCTTATTTTTCAAAATTAGATCACCAGGCCTTCCTTCCAAGGTACCTCGGGTGCACTCGAAAACCTCCAACCTCGCAGTCAGCGGCCGAGCTCATTAACCTTTTGCACCACCCAGGAGCTCCTCCATATGAGACAAAAAATATGAGACAGTAACTAATTTTTTCCCCTGGGCCTGGCAAGGGATAGAGGTTCATAATTTTTTTTTTCAGAATTATACACATCAATTTATCTATCTCCTCAGAACGTGATCCCAAGAGTGTGGTTTCTGTAGCCAGCGCAGAGGAAAGGTACCTGACCTAAGGACAGAGTATGCAGCATGGACACTTCAGAGGGCTCTGCTTCTCAGTGCAATGATTAAATTCTCCCTGGTCAAGGGGGAAAAAATACTATTTTAAAGAAGCAAAAAAAAAAAAAAAGAAGGCTGGGGCTAGATAGAAACAATAATTGCCAACAAAAGGAAAGTGCTGCCAGTTAATGTCCGATGTCAATGACCTAAAAGGCTACGAAGGTCTGACTCAAACCTCTTCCTCGGCTTTGTGAAGTGTGTCACTTAGCCTCCCAACTAACAGATCACGGGCTCTGGAATCAGCAGACCTGGTTCAAACCCCAGCTCTGCTCAACTCCTTGGACAAGAGTTGTCAACAGCAAAATGGAGATAATAATAGCTCACAGGATTATGGTAAGGATTAAGTGAGAAAGTGCCTGGCCATGGTAACACTCAAGAAATGTGATGTTGATGATGATGACAGAGGACAAGGACGAAGAGGAGGCAGAGTGAAACTACAATCACTCTCTCCCCATTTTCTTCCTGAGTGCACTTCAAGGGCTGCCACTGGCAAATGGAGCTGTCTCTTGAAGCCTGATGGCAGAATATTGGCTTGTGAACACTCTCAGCCTGTGTCAAATTCCCACTAATGATTTTTTAGCATATATTAAATGGACTGAATACTTTCTAATGACTGCTATAGAATTACGTGACAGCTTCCAGGAGAATCTGCAAAAATAGCTGGAATCAGAAGAACAGTCACTCTGATGTGTGAAAGTTTTTTGTTATTTAATTTCTTCTTTCCTTCTGGCTTGTGAATTTTCTTTGGTAAGAGTGAGAAAAAAGATGCATAACAAGCCACTGGGCCCCCCAGCCTATTTAAATAAACCTAAATCGGGAGCACTGATAGTATTGCATAGTAAATAGAATTCAATATTACACTAGTACCACCCCCATAAATAATAATATTTAGTTATATTTATGTAAATGCAATGCCTGTAAAACTGTATAATTGACAAAGGACATTCATATATACATTATTTCATTTGACCTCCCATTATTTATTGAGCACTTACCGTGTGCCCAGCATTTTACATTCATTATCTCACTTAATTTTCACAACAACTCTATGAGGTAGATCTGATTATCATCCCTATTTTACAGGTGAGGGTTTAGCAAGATGGAGGAATTCGTCCAGGATCACACAGCCAGGAACTTGGATTTGAATCCAGGTCTATCAAACTCAAAGTTTGTGCTTTAACCCACTGCAACTCTGCTCCTGTGATTTAAGTCTGATTGATAGGGCAGGGCACTCTTCCCCTACTCTTGAGGTTTCTTTCCATGTGGAAAAGGAATGCCATTAGTTTAACATTTATGGCCTCTGTCTGCCCCACACTCTATCCCTCTCTTAAAAACCAGTTGCCATCAGGTCGGCTCCAACTCTTGGCGATCACATGTGTGTCGGAGTAGAACCGTACTCCACAGGATTTTTGATGGCTGACTTTTCAGAAGTAGATTGCCAGGCCTTTCTTTCAAGGCAACTCTGGATGAGCTGGAATGTCCAGCCTTTTGGTTAGCAGCTGAGTGCATTAACCCTTTGTACCAACCAGGGACTCCTCCCTACTCCTGAGGAAATAGAATGCTTGTTTGGACTGGCGAGTTGGAAGCAGAAAGTCGGCAAAGGCAGCCCCCGCTGCTTCCTCTCCTTCCTCTTAAGAGCAAGCTGCCCACAGGAAGCTCACTTCTGCTGCTCGCCAGGAGCTAGCTTGGCCCCATGTGTGGGGTGTGGGTGAAGGGCCAGCAGCATGAGTTTAGCTCTGCATTCAGCATCAGGAAGCTCATTTGCCCACGGGTAAAAGACACATTCTACAGCATCAGCTTTTTCATAATGAAGGTGATATTTTGGCCTTTAGCCTCCTTATTCTTTTTCTTATTCTCAATTAATTCAGACCTAGGTGGAAGAGAGAGCTATTTATCGGACCTCCTTCAAAGATTCTAACGATTGTGTTCCCAGTTTCACAGATAAAGCTCAGAAAGGGGTAGGGCTCATTCCTAAAGACAGCTTAAATATGGGCAAAGATGTGATAAATAGTCCAATACATTATTACATCTATATGAATGTAATTCCTTTAATTCAGATTGTTACACATAGCTTAGGAAGGGGAAAAACGGGGAAATGAAGTGATATGCCCAAAAATAACTGAAATATAAAGTAAGCTAAAAGAAAAAAAATACAAATTTGAATGAAAAATCAGAACCTGTTATAAAATGATTATGAAACATAAAAAATCAAGAAGATACCATGCCCCTACCAATTCTGAGATCCTAATTTGGAGTACTAGGATCTGTCATCTGGGCTTGATTTATAAAATGATTTGAATGCCGATAAGAGCCAATAGAAAACTAACCAAAGCATTTGCCAACTACCAAGAATGAGCAAGGAGCCAAGAACCAGTTTATGGACCCACCCTCAACAACAACAAACCTTAGGTAGGATATAACCAAGCTCATAAACTGAGCATGCTTTTTGGAGCCATCTATAATTTGGCACCCATCCAGAGATTCACCTGCTCCTGGTGTTCTCCCAAAATGCCTACCCGAATAACAGCCCTGAGAGTTATTACTATTATTATCAACAACTGAACTACACAGAAAGTTAAAGCAGAAAGGGCCCTCAGCAATCAAGCCCAGCCGTCTCAGAGAAGAGATGAAGCAAACCCAGATGACAGAGCTGGACAGAGGACCCAGGCTTTATTATCTTTGCATTCACAGGCCCTAATACCATGCCTGGCACACAGTGTGTGTGCAGGTAAAACAAATCAGGGGCAGAGCTAGGACTAGGACCCAGGTCTCCCAACTCCAGTGCTCCTTCCCTTCCTTATATTACCCTGCCCATGGTGATATTTGTTCATTCACTTCACTGAAATCATGCATTTGCATATTATGCCATCACAGGCAAAGTCAACAAGACCAGAGGAAAGATTTCCCATAATCACGCCAATGCACCCCCTATGTGTGCTGGGTAAAGAAAACAACTGGTAGGATAAGTGCTAAGATTCAAACCCTGGGAGACACTGGGCCACATCTACGATAGTTAAGCATAGAAATGAGCACCATACTATCCCCTAATTGCAAGCACTGCAGTGTTCACCAATTTCAAAGATCCAACAATGAACTTGGGCAGAGGATAAATGCAAAGCCTTGTAATGTCACCCTTATGAAGTAGTCAGATTGTAACGGCACCAAAAATGGCCTTCTATTTCCACAACTATTTTTAGAAAGACAATCCTGTTTCTCTTCTTCAAACTAATTAACACATAAGCTAGGACTACAGAGCTTCTTCCAAATGCAATGGAGAAGCAAATCATTCTGGTTGGAAGCAAGAAACGGGATGGTGAAAGACCGTCAAAAACACATTTAATGCAAGCACGTACACTCCAGATGATAAACACGACTTCCAACTAAGCCTCCCGCAAATACCTGGCACCTGGTGGTTTAAAAGCAACTAGCAAATTTTGCAGAGACTAAGATTTTTAAAGGATAAAATCTTCCTTTTTATTTTTTTTTATCTATTTTCAAAGGGAATAAATCACATGCAGTTAAAGAATCACAGCATTTTCACACCATAACAGACTCGAGAGATGACAAAACCACAGCCCAGAGCGGTGCCAAGGTCAAGCTCAGAGAGCAGCAGTGGCAGGACTAAGGCTGTGCTCAGGACCTTGATTCACACAGCGTGTCTCATGATCTAAGCTGCCTTTCCATGGGAAGACTATCCTTAGTTAATGTCCCCATAACCATGGCACAACAAAGAGAAGTTCATGAAAATCTATGGAACCAATTTTCAATTTGAGGCACAAATTGGACAAATGTTTTGCATCACAGATTATCTTAATTAAACTATATGAGCACCGTTGATTTAATCTTACTAAACTTCATTAAGCTGTCCACTTACACAAATTCCTATTGGATCCAATGTCTTAAAAAATAAAACACACATAATTTGTGCAGCAGAAAAGCGCGTATTTTAATAAAGGTCCCTCTGTAAGAATTATAATGATGATAATGAAAAGGATAATAACAATAATAATAATTACCATTTATCGAAATTCTCCTGTGTGCTCAGCACTCTAATAGGCACTTTATATCACAACAACAATAAGGTTAATTATAAAATAACTACCACTTATTAAATGCTTACCATGTCCAGGCATTGCTATATACTTAAGTACTTTAATTCATTTAATAATCACAATAACCCTGTTAAGTAGTTATTACCATCATTCACATTTACAGGTGAAGAAACTGAGACTTTGAGAAGCAGCTGCCCCAGTTTTCACAGTAAGAAAGAGGGAAAGTCAAGATTCAAACCCAGGCCCATTTGACTCTATTCCATTACAGGATGCTATAAAACCAAAAATTACACTGGTGTTCCAACTCATAGAGACACTATAGGACAGAGTAGAACTGCCCCACAGGGTTTCTAAGGCTGCAATCCTTTTTTTTTTTTCTTTTCTCTCTCTCTCTCTCTTTTTTTTTTCTTTTATTGTGCTTTAAGGGAAAGGTTACAAAGTCAGTCTCATACAAAAACTTCTATACACCTTGCTGTGTACTATGTCAGTTTGTCGTACTGTGGGGGCTTGTGTGTTGCTGTGATGCTGGAAGATATGCCACCGGTATTCACATACCAGCAGGGTCACCCATGGAGGACAGGTTTCAGCTGAGCCTCCAGACTAAGACAGACTAGGAAGAAGGACTCAACAGTCCACTTCTGAAAAGCATTAGCCAGTGAAAACCTTATGAATAGCAGTGGAACATTGTCTAATACGGTGTTGGAAGATGAGCCCCCCAGGTTGGAAGGCACTCAAAAGATGACTGGGGAACAGCTGCCTCCTCAAAGTAGAGTCAACCTTAATGATGTGGATGGAGAAAAGCTTTCAGGACCTTCATTTGCTGATGTGGAGTGACTCAAAATGAGAAGAAATAGCTGCAAAACATCCATTAATAATCGGAACCTGGAATGTACAAAGTATGAATCTAGGAAAATTGGAAATCATCAAAAATGAAATGGAACGCATAAACATAGATATCCTAGGCATTAGTGAGCTGAAATGGACTGGTATTGGCCATTTTGAATCAGACAATCATATAGTCTACTATGCTGGGAATGACAGCTCGAAGAGGAATGGTGTTGCATTCATCGGCAAAAAGAACGTTTCAAGATCCATCCTGAAGTACAACGCTGTAAGTGATAGGATAATATCCAAACGCCTACAACGAAGACCAGTTAATACGACTATTGTTCAAATTTACACACCAACCACTAGGGCCAAAGATGAAGAAATAGATTTTTATCAGCTGCTGCAGCCTGAAATTGATCAAACATGCAGTCAAGATGCATTGATAATTACTGGCGATTGGAATGCAAAAGTTGGAAACAAAGAAGAAGGATCAGTAGTTGGAAAATACGGCCTTGGTGATAGAAACAATGCTGGAGATCGAATGACAGAATTTTGCAAGACCAACGACTTCTTTCACCAACATAAACGGCGACTATACACAGGGACCTCACCAGACGGAACACACAGAAATCAAATTGACTACATCTGTGGAAAGAGACAATGGAAAAGCTCAATATCATCAGTCAGAACAAGGTCAGGGGCCCACTGTGGAACAGACCACCAATTGCTCATACGCAAGTTCAAGCTGAAACTGAAGAAAATCAGAGCAAGTCCACGAGAGCCAAAATATGACTTTGAGTATATCCCACCGGAATTTAGAGACCATCTCAAGAATAGATTTGATGCACTGAACACTAGTGACCGAAGATCAGACGAGTTGTGGAATGACATCAAGGACATCATCCATGAAGAAAGCAAGAGGTCACTGAAAAGACAGGAAAGAAAGAAAAGACCAAGATGGATGTCAGAGGAGACTCTGAAATTTGCTCTCGAATGTCGAGCAGCTAAAGCAAAAGGAAGAAATGATGAGGGAAAAGAACTGAGCAGAAGATTTCAAAGGGCGTCTCGAGAAGACAAAGGAAACTATTATAATGACATGTGCAAACTGCTGGAGATGGAAAACCAAAAGGGAAGAACACGCTCAGCATTTCTCAAGCTGAAAGAACTGAAGAAAAAATTCAAGCCTCGAGTTACAATAGTGAAGGATTCTATGGGGAAAATATTAAACAACACAGGAAGCATCAAAAGAAGATGGAAGGAATACACAGAGTCATTATACCAAAAAGAATTAGTCGATGTTCAGCCATTTCAAGAGGTGGCATATGATCAGGAACTGATGGTACTGAAGAAGTCCAAGCTGCTCTTAAGGCATTGGTGAAAAACAAGGCTCCAGGAATTGATGGAACATCAATTGAGATGTTTCAACAAACAGATGCAGCGCTGGAGGTGCTCCCTCATCTATGCCAAGAAATATGGTAGACAGCTTCCTGGCCAACTGCCTGGAAGAGATCCACATTTATGCCTATTCCCAAGAAAGGTGATCCAACCAAATGTGGAAATTACAGAACAATATCATTAATATCACATGCAAGCAAAATTTTGCTGAAGATCATTCAAAAACAGCTGCAGCAGTATATCGACAGGGAACTGCCAGAAATTCAGACCTGTTTCAGAAGAGGACATGGAACCGGGGATATCATTGCTGATGTCAGATGGATCCTGGCTGAAAGCACAGAATACCAGAAGGATGCTTACCTGTGTTTTATTGACTATGCAAAGGCATTTGACTGTGTGGATCATAACAAATTATGGGTAACATTGTGAAGAATGGGAATTCCAGAACACTTAATTGTGCTCATGAGGAGCCTTTCCATAGGTCAAGAGGCAGTTGTGTGGACAGAACAAGGGGATACAGATTGGTTTCAAGTCAGGAAAGGTGTGTGTCAGGGTTGTATTCTTTCACCATACCTATTCAATCTGTATGCTGAGCAAATAATACAATAAGCTGGAGTATATGAAGAAGAACTGGGCATCAGGATTGGAGGAAGACTCATTAACAACCTGCGTTATGCAGATGACATGCTTGCTGAAAGTGAAGAGGACTTGAAGCACTTACTAATGAAGATCAAAGACCACAGCCTTCGGTATGGATTACACCTCAACATAAAGAAAACAAAAATCCTCACAACTGGACCAATGAGCAACATCATGATAAATGGAGAAAAGACTGAAGTTGTCAAGGATTTCATTTTACTTGGATCCACAATCAACAGCCATGGAAGCAGCAGTCAAGAAATCAAAAGACACATTGCATAAATCTGCTGCAAAGGATCTCTTTAAAGTGTTGAAGAGCAAAGATGTCACCTTGAAAACGAAGGTGCGCCTGACCCAAGCCATGGTATTTTCAATCACATCATATGCATGTGAAAGCTGGACAATGAATAAGAAAGATCGAAGAAGAATTGACACCTTTCAATTGTGGTACTGGCAAAGAATTTTGAGTATACCATGGACTGCCAAAAGAACAAACAAATCTGTCTTGGAAGAAGTACAACCAGAATGCTCCTTAGAAGCAAGGATGGCGAGAGTGTCTTACATACTTTGGACATGTCATCAGGAGGGATCAGTCCCTGGAGAAGGACATCATGCTTGGCAGAGTACAGGGTCAGTGGATAAGAGGAAGACCCTCAACGAGGTGGATTGACACAGTGGCTGCAACAACGAGCCCAAGCCTAACAGTGATTGTAAGGATGGCTCAGGACCAGGCAGTGTTTTGTTTTGTTGTGCACAAGGTTTCTATGAGTCAGAACCAACTCCATGGCACCTAACAACAACAACAACAACATGTACTCCTAGTTGTTCTCCCCCTAATAAGACAGCATACTCCTCCTCTGCACCCTGTATTCCCCATGTCCATTCAGCCAGCTCCTGTCCCCCTCTGCCCTCTCATCTCGCCTCCAGATAGGAGCTTCCCACATAGTCTCACATGTCTACTTGAGCCAAGAAACTCACTCCTCACCAGTATCATTTTCTGTCTTATAGTCCAGTCCAATCCTTGTCTGAAGAGTTGGCTCTGGGAATGGTTCCAGTCTTGAGCTAACAGAAGGTCTGGGGACCATGACCTCTGGGGTCCCCCCAGTCTCAGTCAGACTATTAAGTCTGGTCTTTTTACAAGAATATGAGGTCTGCATCCCACTGTTCTCCTGCTCCATCAAGGATTCTGCGTTATATTCCCTGTCAGGGCAGTCATCAGTTGTAGCCAGGAACCGTCTAATTCTTCCAGTCTCAGGCTGATGTAGTCTGTGGTTTATGTGGCCCCCTCTGTCTCTTGGGCTCATAATTACCTTGTGTTTTTGGTGTTCTTCATTCTTCTCTACTCCAGGTGAGTTGAGACCAATTGATGCATCTCAGATGGTCGCCTGCCAGCATTCAAGACCCAGATGAAAGGCTGTAATCTTTATGGAAGCAGACTGCCACATCTTTCTCCATGGATTAACAGGTGGGTTCGACCCACTGACCTTGTGTTTAGCAGCCAAGCATTTAACCACTACACCATCAGAGCTCCTTACACAATGCTACCTCCACATTTATAAAGTATTGCTTCAAGATCCATTCCCAGCAAGGACATTTACAGAACCAAGGACAAACCAAATGGTGCTATGATGACCTGTTTACCGTATTTTGGACTTTTCCATGGATTGGAACCAAGTAACTCTGCTCCCAAATTCCCTGAGGAAAAATAGAGCTCACAACATTGGGGTAATCAGATAATGCTGAAATATGAAGTGGTTCAGAACAACAATGAAATTTGGGAGTGAAATAGGATTTGCCTATTGTTCCCTTTTCAAATATTATGAGGCGAGGAAGCATTCCCATTTTCAATAATTAAATGGCTAAATCCTGCAACCTGATATATTTACTGGTCATGAACGATGCACTCCTAGAAGGACCTAGGTTCAAATAGCAGCCTCACAAGCTGCCATGTTATAGTGCAAAGCTAAACAAATGAGACAGAAATGTAGCTGTTGCCTAGAGAAAAAAAATGTTTCCCCACCACTTGTTCTCTTGTAGAGAAAGGCTGAGTCAAAATTAAGAGTGTTTTAGGACTCTGCCTGCAAACCAGCTGGAAGGGAATGAAGAGGGGGAAAAAATCTACATTTTCCCTCTAATGAGGAATTATTTTTAAAGAGTTTGGTTGTGCCTTAAAGGTTAGATTTTACAATCATTTAGTATTTTACTTGTCTTGAGAAATCCATATAGAAAGGCAGGGAAAGGATACAGATTAAAAAGTGTGCCTTTATGAAGTAGCCCTGATTTGCTTTTTAAGTTCTGTGGTCACAAGCAATGTATGTGACACCTGTAAGTAGAGTGTATGTGTTCTCTGTTATTGGCAACCTGTCTCCAGTGGCCTCCTCCACCAGGCACATCGTCCATCTCTCATGCCTAAGAATGACTGCTCGACTGAAAGCACAGTGCCAAACTCCAGCAGGGGCTGAGGGACTCCTGGCCTGCCTTCAAATAGTTCGAGAAAGAAACAAGGACTGGGGCTGGCAGGCAAGTGTTTCTCAAAATGTTGTACCTGAACCAGCAGTATCACCTGGGAACATATTAGAAATGCAAATAAATCAGGAATTCTGGAGGTGGTTCTCAGCAATCTGGGGTTTAACAAATCCTCCAGATAATTCTGATGCCCGATATAGTTTGGGAACCATCGATCTACAGCATGGGCAGCCTCTGCCCCTCAGCCCCCACTCAGCTGAGCCTCTAAGGTCCTGCACCCAAGGGATCTCCCATTCAGCCCTACAGCCTGTGCTGACCTCAGCAGGGAATACATCGTTGTTGTTGTCAGTTGCCTTCGAGTCGGTTCCAACTCATGGCAACCCCATGTGTTTACAGAGTAGAACTGCTCCATAGGGTTTTTTGGGCTGTAATCTTAAAGGAAGCCAATCTCCAGGCCTTTTCTTCCACGGTACCACTGGGTGGGTTAAAATCTCCAACCTTTAGATTAGCAGTAGAGTGCAAACCATTTGGGTCATGCAGGGACCTTAGTAGGGAATACATTAGCAGACTCCAAGACGCCAGTAGAGGGAAAGTCTGGGGGTGATCTTGCTGACTCAAACCCAGAATGTGATGCCCAGCTGTGCCCTTCCTGCTGCCGGTTGACCCAGTGGGCTATTCTAACAGGGCTGCAATTCTATCCTAAAGTCCAGGCTGGTGGCTGAGATCTGGTCTTGCCATTCTCATTTCCTCCCTTTACCCACCATCATCCGGGGAGGGACTTGGACTCTCAGTTTGTCCTCAAATTGGACAGATAGCCCAGAATCAGGAGACTCCTGCCACGTATTGCCCACAGATTTCACTACTGCAGAAGCAAAAGCCTGACCCAGAAGGAAACTGAGTTCAACTTTTCTCTACAGATATTATAATTTGGGCTGCTGGCCCTGTCCTGATATCCTACTCCTCCTAGCCCCCTACTTTTTCAGCCTCATTTCCTTCTTGTCAGCCTGTCACTGAGGCCCCAGTATGGCTCTTGGCCGAGCACGGCTAAGGTAACTAAGCAGAATCTTGCAGAAAGTACTGCACTTAGACCCTGACAACCAGCCCCTACTTCGGGCCCTGCACTTCAGAAGGTCCCACTCCAGCCCTCCTCTGGCAGCCCCCCTTCCCGTGGGGCAAGGAGACATGCCTACATGGAGCTTAGTCCCACCCTTTCTGGACACTTGCTCTGGGTGCCCTGGAACTCCCCTCCTAAATTGCTAGAGTCCATCTACTCAAAGGCAAATGGGGTTTCTGGTGTGCTCAGCCCTAGACCTGAGGGATGGTCAAGGGGAGCCTGTTGGGAATGGGAGTCGGATGTATGAATTGGAGTGCTACCCACCATTTGCTATGAGAATGGAGCCAGGAGCAGGAAGAGAGGAGGAGGTGGGCAGGAGACTGGGACCTCAATTTGTACTCTTTCTCAGACCCCACAAATGCTAGAGGCCCACTTACATGCAAACTGATGAAAATTAAATCAGATGACATATGTCATGCACATAGCAGGAACTCAATAGATATTTGTGAGTGAATATACCCTGAGTTCTGCCAGGTACTTTACACTTGGTATCTTACTTCATCCTCACAACCAACCTGCAATGTAGGCACCATTATCCCCATTTTACAAACAAGGAAATGGGGATGCAAAGGTTAAGTGACTTTTCCAAGATTATATGACCTTAAGAGGTAGAACTAGAACTGAAGCCAAGCCTGCTTGATTTCAAAGTTGGTGCTCCTTCCCTTTGTTGTTATTAGCTGCTATTGAGTCACCTCTGACTCGTGGCAACCTTATTTAACAGAACAAAATGTTGGCCAGTCCTGCTCCATCTTTATCATCATTGGTATGTTTGAGTCCATTGTTGTGGATATTGGGTCAATCCATCTCATTGAAGTTTTCTTCCTTTTTGTTTGCCCTTTACTTTACTAAACATGACGATATTTTCTAGCAATTGGTCTTTCCTGATCACATGTCCAAAGTAAGCAAGTTGAAGTCTTGCCATCCTTGTTTCTAAGGAACAACCTGGTTGTATTTCTTCTAAGACTGATTTGTTTGCTCTTTTGGCAGTCCATGGATATTCAATATTCTTCACCAGCACCATGGTTTCAATGCATCATCAGATCTTCTTTTGTCTTCCTTTCTCATTATCCAACTTTTGCATGCATATGTGGCAACTGAATAGGTCAGATGCACCTCAGTTATCAAAGTGACACCTTCACATGGTTAATTAATGTTGGCTTGAATACTTCTACCTACATGAAACTCACTACTCCTTTGAGTCAGCCTTTATCATTTCAGGCAGAGTAACTTTTTTTTTTTTCCTTTCTTTCATTGACCTTAAATCTCTCTGAAAATTTCAGCTATGGTTCCTTGTTCTACCCATTAAGGCCTCCAAAGAATTTATACCCTCTCCCACATAACAGCCTTTCATGCTAAAAATGGTAATCCTACCTCCTGGAGTTGTTTTTTCTCCAAGCTAAATATTCTCAGCTCCTTCGACCTTCCCTCCTAGCAGATGATTTCCAGTCCTCCTTCTGAATCAGGACTCTGAGAAGTGTTTCTAGTCAGAATCCCCTGCAGCATCTCAGAGAGGTTATGGTGTGCAGAAACACAACATATCTCATGACTCAGATCGGAGATTTAGCACACAGGTAAAGCTCCCATCACTGGCATTGACTCTCCTGGACATGTGGAGTCCTAATACCAACTGTGGCCAACTTCTTCCAGTGAATCACGGCCTGTGGAATGTCGTGGTGTCTCTCCAAGTCTTGGTTTCCTCACCTGTGAAATGGGGATAATGACTCCAACTCTGCCTATTTTACATGTATGAGTATTATTTAAGATAAATAGCTTTGAAATAACTATAAACTGCAAACTGCTGTACAGGTGTGTGGGGCGATGGTGGCAATAATGATAATAAGCAGCAGAAGACACTAATTTGGGGAAGCCCGGTAAAGCAGGTGCTTTGGAGAAATCCTCTCTGCCTGTTCCACAATTTTAGTTCCTCCAGCACTCCTGCTGCCAGATGTGGGCACAATTTACAACTGGGACCACATGCTTGTTAAGGACACCAAGGCACCTGCAAAATTCCAAAAACCTAAAAGTAAATGAAGGCAACATGGAGGGTATGCAAAAGGAAGACAAGATGTTTCTGTGCCCAGCAACTGAACCAGTGAGCGGGGCTGAGCTCTATAAGCATGCTGCTAGGGACTAAATGCTGTGAGCTGAGTTAAAGAACGTACCAGAAAGAGTGGCAGAGTCAGAATCTTAATCCACACTTCCTGTCCTGGGCTCATTCCACTTTACTACACTTACCACTGTAGTCACTTGACATAGACAGCCACCTAGTCTGCCTAGGTGGACAGCCAGGGCCTGCTCTAGCAAATGCTTATCAGTATAATGAGCCCCACCCATTTTGTGAGCCCCCTGCCCATGTACCCAACTGCCTGTTAGACAGTACAGGAAGTCTCATGACCTGTCATCATACTGCCCTGTACTTCCCCAGGGTTTCCCACTTCAGTGACTAGCACCAACGGTCACCCAATTTTGACAAATCTGGGCCCCTTTCTTGGATCCTCCTTTGCCCTCTCCTCGCATAGCTAGTTCATCACCAAGTCCTATCCATTCATCCTCCTACATACCTCTTGAATACAAATATTTCTCTCCAACCTACCACCACCAACTAATCCACGTGGCCATTATCTCCCATAACTATTAACTGTAACCCCATCTACCTCTGCCTCATTTCGTTTATTTTTCATACTGCAGCCAAGGTGATCATTTTAAAACACAAAACTCATCATGCTGCCCTGCTGTTTAGAATCTGTCCTTTGTTTTTAGGATGAATAACAAAATTAGACCATTAGGCCCTGCAACATCTGGCCGTATCTCCTGATGCCTCCTCTGCTCACTCACTATAATACTGCCACACTGGACTTCTTTATTCCACCTATGAATTTTGTCATCTATCATACATACAGAGCCCTGGTGGCGCAGTACTTAAGAGCCTGGCTGCTAACCAAAAGATTGGCAGTTCATATCTACCAGCCGCTCCTTGGAAACCCTATGGGCAGCTGTACTCAGTTCTATAGAGTCGCTATGAGTTAGAATCGACTTGACGGCAATGGGTTTGGTATCATACATACAGTAAAACAGTAGAATGTATAAAATAGGTATGTATGTTTAAATAATTCTAATACATATGTAGCCCCACCCAGGTTAAAAATCAGAACATAGCCAGGATCTGCTCTCAGATCACACCTCCCTCTACCCATACCTGCCCAAAAGTAACTATTAAAAACTCTCTGATCACTATTTCTCGGTTTTCTTCATATTTTTTACCAATTAGAGTTGCATCTATATAAAATAGAGATTTTTCTGGTTTTGAATGTTATTTAATTGGAACCATACTGTACACATTCCCTTGTGACTTTCTGCTTTTGCTCATCATAATGTTTGAGAGAAGCATGGAGCCGTAGTTTGTCCATTTTCACTGACAGCAGTCCAGCAAGTGAATATCCGTAAGTAGTACATTCTTCTGTTGGTGGACAGGTAGGTTGTTTCCGGTTCGGAACTTCTCTGAATGCTGTGGCTAGGGACGTTCTGGAGTTCTTTCAGGGCGCTGAGAGCCTCACATTCTGTCCTGCCAGGTAGCACATGACCCAGCACAATAGACCTTCAATACTCATTCACTTATTCATTCATGTGTTAGCAGCTTCTCAGGAATGGCCTCTAGTGCTGCAGAGGCCCAGTACAGTCTGGAGAAGGAAAGCGAATCTTCTCTAAGCAAATGAAGACATCAACCAGGCAGGAAGAGCACACTCTGAAAAGCTGGCTTGCCAGGAAGACGTGGAGAGCGCTGATGATTCTCACACGTAATATCAGCGTCCAGCAGGGGATGAGCTTGGGGGTGGATGCTACTACTCTTAACTGCTCAGATTCCACCCTTTTCGCACCTCCTTCACGTTAGTCTCTGTGATGAGAGTTGCAAAGGGCTCCTAAGCTACTTAAAGTGAGGGAAGAAATGGAAATTGCATAAAAAGAAAAGAAAAGAAAGCAGCTGGAGAATATTGCAAACCATTTGGTGTGATAACCAAGGGCTTTCAATTGATTGCTAAAACTGGCTTTAATTTTGATCTTTCGTTTCTTTTAATCTAGCAGATAATTAGAGGGAAATCAAATCCATCCCCGCAGCCAAAGATTAAACCTGTCGTTGCCATAGCTCCTTTCCCACTTATCTTACCACTTCTTCCTTCCCACACACTTTATTTTTCCATATATATATATATATATATATATAACAAAAACTCCAAGTTACATATATTTTCCGTTTATTTTAAATACATGCAGATTGGACATTTCCCACTGCAAACACTCTCTTAGGAATAAGCAACATTTTCCCTCCAAATTAAGAACTTCTCATTGCTTTGCAGATTTAAAAACATCCAACTGCAAACTCCCTTTTATGGATGAAAAACCAAAATACAGAGAACAGAGGTAACTTGCTCTAGTTCACACAGTTGAAAATGGCAGAGCCAGGATTTACACCCAAAGAGTCTGACTCCAGGGTCTCTACTCTTAGGCACTCTGATCTCCAGCCTGGGCATTAAAAGCATGGCTGGCTCTCTAAGTCCTGATACCTTGGGGACTCTCTCGCTCCTAAAACAACATTCTAAATTGCACACTTAGCTTTAAGTCCAAGATGCTGGAAATAAACTAAACATTCACCAACAAGGAAGCAAACGCTAGTCCAGCCATTTGATGAAAACGATGTTTACAAAGGTTGCTAATGAGAAGGGGAAATGATTCTCATATGAAATGGAGAAAAATAAAAGCAACATACAAAAATTAGATAGTATAGCCTCAACTGTAAAACAATATAACCAAACCAAACCCATTGCTGTCAAGTCAATTCTGACTCATAGCGACCCTATAGGACAGAGTAGAACTGCCCCATGGGGTTTCCAAGGAGCACCTGGTAGATTCCAACTGCCGACCTTTTGGTTAGCAGCCATAGCACTCAACCACTAAGCCACCAGGGTTTCCATAAAACAATACAGACAGAAGAAAATTATGCTATTAACTAAAAAAGTTGATGCTAACCTTGGATAGTAGAATTTGAGGTAGATTTTTATTTCGTGTTGTACCCTTTTTAATGTTTTTCAGTTTTTCTACAATAAGCATATACTATTTTATAAAGGGCAACCCTGATGGTGTAGTAGTTAAGAGCTATGGCTGCTAACCAAAAGATCAGCAGTTCGAATCCACCAAGTGCTCCTTGGAAACCGTATGGGGCAGTTCTACTCTGTCCTATAGGGTCGCTATGAGTCGGATTCGAAAAGATTGGTAAGAAATTGGCAGCAAAGGAGAAGGAGCTGTCTTCTCTGTCCCCAAAACACTCTTTTGGAAGCACGATGGGGGTAGGGGACTGGCCTGCTATAGTGTCTCCCTACCCCTACCTAGCCAGTTCTCCCAGCTTCCTGCATCCATCCTTCCTCTCCCAAGCACATTTGGTTTTCTCACCAAATCAAAGTGAAGCAAATGTAAGCCCCCTTCCTTCAAGAACCCTGCCTGGATCATTCCAGACCAACTATTACAAAGAATCATATAAATCTGCCACTCTTAGAGGTACCAGAAAAGTCTAATATTGGCGATTTCATATGGTTCAACCTAATCTTTGGCTCATCTTGCCTTCTTCTGAACCTTCAGTGTCCCCAGCCTGGGACAACACAGATTATTTTCTGTCTTGTACTTCCTCTATCTCATATATAGATTCTGCTTTGTGTCAGTGTTCTTTGCACACTGGCTTACATTTTTTTCATTCTGGTTTTGAACATTTTTAAAATGAAGTGGTCACCTCACTGGCTGCAGAGCTTCCTCACAGGAGAAAAAAAAAAATCACTCAAACAACAGATATTTATTGAGTACTTGCTCATGGTCTGTACTTGACCCCAGTAATAAAGAGATGAGTTCTGATAGAGTCAATACAATCCCAATCAAAATCCCAGCAAGTTATTTCATGGATATCAATAAGCTGATTCTAAAGTTTATATGCAAAGACAAAAGGCGTAGAATAGGAACACAATACTGAAGAAGAACAGAGTTGGAGGGTTGACAGTTGACACCACTTGACTTCAAGACTTACTATAAAGCTATGACAATCAAGACCGTGTGGTATTGGTGAAGGAGGTGATGAGTCCCTGCCCTGATACTGACAGTGAGAAAGAGCCTTGCATAGGCACCAGTTGGCCCAGATAATAATACTTTATCGGTGTACATCTCTTTAGTGTGCTAAATGCTTTTACATCTATTCTCTCTCAGGGCAAGAGCTAGACAGACTTAGCTTTGAATCTCGGTCTGTGTCTTACAAGTAGTGTGGTGTTGGACATGTCACTTAACCTCTCCAAGCCTCAGCGTCCTCATTTGTAAAACAAAAGTAGTGATAGCATCCATAGACCATGGCTGGTGTGAGGAGGAAACGGGAATAAGTGGAAAGCATTTCCCACTGCGCCTCAAACAGTAAGCATTCATCAAACAGTTCCTTGTGAAAGAGGCAGTGCAGGAACTAAAAAAAAAAACCCAGTGCCGCAGGAACTAGCATCCCTTTTATTTCTCCGATGGGGAAATGAGGCTCAGGAAAGTATAGTGACTTATTTGAGGCAGAGTAGAGCTGGCACCAAAACCTTTGTCACATTGCCTCCTTCCAAAAAGCTAACAAGTCCTGAATTAAAAAGCACCAGAACATTTAAGGCTCACTGGAGCAACTCGTAAGGAAATTTCTAAATACATTTGCTACCTCATCACTACCTGAAATACTCTGCAAGAGCCCACGCAGAAGTCAGCACTGCCATTTCCCCCATAATGGTGACTGACTGGCTGTATGCTCGTCAAGTTTCCCATCTGCTCCTGGCACAGGCGAGAGGGAGAGTGTGCCTACCTGTGGGCAGAGGGGCTCGGCTCCTGTCTAATGGCCCTCGGAAATGACGCTATCACATCACTTCAGGAAATTCCACATTCCCCGTAAGTTTCAGAAATGGTTCCCTCTCAATAAACTTCACGCAAAAGAAGCTTTTACTGGTTATTTCTGACTTAATGCTTAAACATTTTCAAGTGGAAGAAAGTTGTCTGATTTTATTTTTTGCACATAAAATAATGCACTTACCATTAGTCATTTCTGTTCCTATTTGAACATGCACGTACATTCTTCTAGTTTCCTGACTACCATCTGAAACATGAAACTTTTCTAGGTATGGAGGGCCCAATTCATCTTGAAGCCACGATATCCAAACCGTCGACAAGCTGTTTCAGCTCCTCATAGCCTCCAATGAGAAGAGAACTGTTTGGTTCCAACTTTTTAAAAATTTGATGCAAGAGTTTCTGGCCTTTTCTCGAGGAAAAATACATATATCCACACACTTTTATGTAGTTGATGGGGCTCACAGACACACTTAAGGAGTTCATGCAGTTCGGATGGAAAATAAGCTCTGATTTCTTTGGCTTGATATTCAAGGCCACCCACTTCCTGGCCTGCAGTCTCCATCTACCTTCCCACCTTCCTTTCTACTAACCCACACCACGTACATGTATGTCTCTCCAGCTGACTTGAGCAACTCAAGGTCACCCAACAGAGTCCTGTGCTTTTGTTTCCTCTACCAGGGATGTCTTTCTTCTCATTTTCACGTTTCAAATACTATCCATTCTTTAAGCCTCATCTCGAGGACCACCTCCTTGTCAGATTTTCATATTCTTCCCATCATAAATACGCTCTCCTTACACCTTCCTCACTCCACCATTTGTCTGAACCTCTATTATGGCACTTAGAACTTCCCATCTTATAGATGTTAATGTGAGGGTCTTGCCACCCCTACTGGCCTGTGAACTAATTCACTCCTGTAGCCTTCCCCTGGCACACAGTAAGTGCTCAATAAACACTCTGAATAAACAAATACCTGTTTCTCTAACGTACACATGGTATAAGTGAAATGAAAACAAATATGCAGACATCCATCTCTCTGTGACCCAGACTCCTGATTTATAGGAAATCTTCAAAGGTACTTGTCACAAAGGAATCCTTAGGAATCAACTAAACCCCAAAATTTCAATTAACTGTCAGTTGTGCATACATGGAAGAACCCTTCAGTGGGATGGCTGGATGATTCTTCTGAAAGACTGTTTCCAGAGGAATATTCTCAGATCAGAACGATAATGTTCTATACTTATGGTGGCATGTTTTGTCTAGATAGCTTAGGAGCCGCTCTTCCCTATTGCTGAGGGGATTTCAGCAAGTTGTATTGCCTATTGAAGGGCAGGTGTCTAAATTTGGAGTATCTCTGAGTAATGTGTTTTCCCTAATCTTCTCCAGGATTAGAAATCGCCACATTCATTGGTCATACTATAAAGCCCCAGCCCAGAAACTGAGCCACTCAGAGATTCCTTGTACTACATTCTCTTAGAATGTTTCATCCGTATCCTAGTTCTATGTAGAATCTACCTAAACTGGGGATCTGTCTAATCTATTGGTTCTGAACATGGCAGAGGATACAACCGACAAGCTTGGTATCAAGGTAAAAAGTAAAACCTGAGCTCCCAATAAGATCTTCAGAGGCAAACATCTCTAGAATTAGGGTAAAATTGGCCCTGGCAGACTGACTCCTCCCTTTATAACAAACCTGGTTGTTATGGTGGTAGAAGGTAAATGAAACTGGGAGATTGTGAAATGTTACTGTGGGAAAGGGCTTCTGTCCCTTATATAAGTCATGTTCCAAATATATACCTTTGAATGAGGTGAGTAGCCTATAACCCAGCTCCCACGTATTGTGTGGCATCATGATATCCCTAAGATCCCCTAAGATTTCTCCAAGCCAGGCTCTATCTTCATTTATATTTCTCTGGGACCCCAGAGGGTTATAATTCCTGAAAAAAGAGTCTGGTTACCAGAAATATCTACATCCAGGCAAAGCAGACCAATACTAGTGAAATGGCTTCCCCAAGGATAAACTGACCTTCCAAAAATTAATACTTTGATGGAATAATCATCTTATTTTTAAAATAATCATGAATGCAGTTTATTCATGCCTGCTTTTGACAGAAGTTTTAAAAAAGAAAGACGTGGGATGCAAAAATATCTTGAGAAAAGGAGACATTTTCGGTTCATTTTCTTGATTTTTTCTTTATCTTAGAAGCCAAGCTTTGAATGTGAACCAGAAGCTGGAGGCAAATGCAGCCACATGGCAACACTGAGAGAAGGAATGTAGGGTCCAGTTTCTACTCTGCTTTGTGACTTGGGGCATGCTCTTCTACCTTCCTTCAGCTTAGTTTCATCATTTTATGATTCAGGTGAGCAAAACCATTATTTACACACCTTAAATAGGCTGCCTTCAGAGCTGGTAAATTATCTGTCACCATCATCATAATTCTAAAGTAAAGACTGACAAATTTTCTCAGATTTCATGAGGCACTCTCGCACGCATCATTTCATACGATGACCACAACGATCCACCCATTCTCATTTTACAGATAAGATCAGAGAACAAGAGTGACTTGGCCAAGCTCATAAAGCAATAATCAGAGATCAAGGACTTCAATCCAGACCTAACTGAAGCCAATCCAGTGACTTTCTGGGACACACCCTGCTCCTCTGTTGGTATGCTTAGGTCGGGGATTCTTGGACCAGGGAGCTGACTGGCCTGATGATTTCTAAGGTCTGTTCCAATTCTAATATCCTGTGCTTCCATCTATAAAATGAGGGAGTTGGATTAAATCAGGGGTTTTAAAACTTGTCATAGAAAAGGCCCTTTCCCTTCAAGTGAAATCTAATATACAATGACAAAACATAAAATAGATCATTGCAGCAACCCTCTAGTTGAAAAAGTGATGGCTTCCACCCAAATGTCCATTAACTGATGAATAGATAAACACAATATGGTATATCCATACATTGGAATATGATTCAGCAGTGAAAAGAAATGAAGTACTGATACATGATACAACATGAGCGAACCTTGAAAACATCATGCTACGTAAAATAAATCACACACAAAAGGACAAATATTGCATGATTTCATTTACATAAAATGTCTCGGATAAGTAAGTCCATAGAAATAGAAGGCAGATTAGTAGTTACCAGGGACTTGGGGAGGGAAGAATGAGGAATGACTACTTAATGGGTAGAGTGTTTCCTTTTGGGGTGGGGAAAATGTCTCTGAACTTGATGGAGGTGATGGTTATACAATATTGTGGATGTACTAAATGCTACTAAATTTTACACATTAAAATGGTTGATTTTATGTTACGTGAATTTTACCTCAACAATAGCAAATACATATATAGGAAGGAGTTCTACCCATCAGCCTCCCCTTCCTATGTCCCTACGGTGCCTCCACAGAGCCCTAGTATGAAAATCACTGGAGTTACTAGACATTACAAAATACTATTATAGAATAGTTCTTGCAGGGCAGCTGTTTTCCTCCTCCAGGGGCCAGAAGGTAATTTCTCCTAACCCGACAAATAAAAATGCCTGAGCCAGTGGTATCTTGCTGCCCAGAAACAGAACCTTCACTGCTAAACCAGCCCTAGTAGTAATTTCGATCCATTGTTATCCAGCAGCTTATGTTTTGGGATATGTCATGGATTTCAAACTCAAAATTCTACTAAGCACCAGGAAAAGGAATGATAACTAAGTAACTATATTAAAAGCTTTTCAATGTTGTTTCATTTAAATATCATTATCCCCATTTTACAGGAAAGGATACTGAAGCTCGAAACAGGCTGGTGTCCCCAAGGTCTTACCACTAGTTAACGAGAGTCAGAATTTGAATCTCAGTCTTTTAGCTGGAGAGAAGGCTCTTTCAACTATGCCACGATGGAAATCAACAGCGTCCTCCCCCCACAGAACACATGAGGACTATTTTCCATTCCACCAAGAAACTCTCCCCTGCCTACGAGCCCCAGAGGTGTGCAGAGGTGCATGATCCATGGACACATGCATCAGGTCCTCCTTCCAAGGCTTCCTCTGTACCTTTCCAGAGCAGTCAGGGACCTAAGGAGTTCAGGGCATCCACTTTTTTCTCCAGTCTGTGTGGGGGAAGTGAACACCCGCTTCATATCTTGCTGACAAACCACTCATGAAAGAACTAATGAGGGACACTCAGACCCTCTTTTGATAAAGGATTGAAGGGAAAGGCTATGATATTTTTTGTTTTAAAAGACTTAGGCCAGATCCTATGCAAATGCAAGGAACTCTGGCTTCTAAATGCGTGTGACATCATTTATGCAGCTGGAGTGACGTGGTCTCCAATCTGGGCATGGATGATTCAGCACTACAACACTGTGCATTTTCTGTGGGCATAAATATGGTGCTTTTTCAAGTCACTCTGAAGCATTTCTAAACAAAGGAGTTGAGACTAATTTCAGCCTTTTTCTTTGCTTGGTAAACTGATCAAAATGATAATAATCCCTCACATATAAACGCACTTTACAGATTACAAAATGCTTTTGTGAATAATCACCGTTCAGTTAAAAAAAACAAAATCATGAAGTTAAAGAAAAAAGATCAGTAAATGGCATTTAGCCATTTACTTACACATACGTATACACTGCAGGTAAGAAAAGGGTGAGATGAAAGGGTTTTTTATGTTAGAATTGAAGTCAGATTCTTGAAGTTCTAACTGTTCCTCGTTATCAATAAAAAAAAGTCAATGCTTTTAAAATTAAAAATGAGGTGCTGCTACTTATAAGCGTGATAAATTGTAAAATGCCTCTGCCATCCTTCCCAATGGTCCTGTGTACCATTGCTACTTAATTCTAGATTTCCAGCTCATATGGATTATACAGGAAACTCTGGGGGCGTAGTGGTTAAGTGCTACGGCTGCTACCCAAAGGGTCAGCAGTTTGAATCCACCAGGCGCTCCTTGGAAACTCTATGGGGCAGTTCCACTCTGTCCTATAGGGTCGCTATGAGTCGGAATCGAAGCGACGGCCCTGGGTTTGGTTTTGGTTGAATGGATTATACAGTCAGGTCCAGGTAAAGGAAAACAAGCAGAACAAGAAAAAGAAAGCTAATCATGTTTTAAGGTGGTTTAATGTTTTTGGCAGCAGAGGTTAAGAAGCCTCAGGCCACACGCTCTCACTTGGTGTTCTCACCAGAAGAATCAGAACACTAATGTGTCAACAATATCCACCCCCTAAAATAAAATTAAAAAAAAAAAAAAATAGACCGCTGAGCCATACCAGCATGGATAGCCACAAAAATCTTCCCATCAAGCTGTACAACCTCTCAGGACCTAATCTCAGTTCATGAGATCAATAATTATTAGAGAACAGATTTTCAAGGAATGAGTTTCATTGCAATTAATCTAACCAAACTGGCAAGTATTCATTAATTTATTGATTTTCCTCAGGGATGGCAAAAGAAAACAGTTGCATACATGTAGCAGTGGACAAATTATGTGGCTGCCATCATGTTGCTCAGAGGACTTGGCAGGCTTGACATGCCACCACTTTGAAGCACTAATTGGCGGAAGCCACACCTGGCAGGATTGGCCTATACAAACTACAGGTGAACACTCTCAGCCTAGTCTTGCCAATGGTGGCAATCTGTGCCTCACACGGTGAAGAACACTCTTGAGGAGAACTCATCCAAGCTGGCATCATTCAGCTTGACTCAGAATATGACAAATACTCCTTCAGGGTAACGTTTCCTACAGGGCAATGGAACTCCAACCTTGGCTGCACAGGAGAATCACTTAGGGAATGTAAAAAAATTTTGTGACGGGGTCTCCAGCCCAGGGTAATTAAAATCAGCATCTCTATAAGTGGGGGCCCTAACGTTGGTATTTTTGAAAGCTCCTCAGATGGTTCCAATGCGCAGCCAAGGATGAGAACCACTACTGTAGGGTGATTCTAACGATACTTGGGCTTGACCTCAGCTGGTGCAGGGCCACAGAGGAGTAATCTGCAAAAAGCACTTGCTTAGGTGAGTCAGTGTTCCTCCCTGTCTTGAACCACAACTGAAGAGTGCTTTGCTTGGCTGGCAGCATTTGGGCCAGCCTGATTTGTCAAGGGGTAAGAGAAATGCTATTTGAAATGCCTGTCTTTGGTTTTTCTGCCAAAAACGGAGGCAAAATTATATTTATTCAACCCTTACTTTGTGAAAGCATGGAATTTGGTAAAAGCAAAACAATAAAATGTCATTAAGTTCAGGGATGATTTTACGTAGGGAGAAGTGGGGCACATACTCCCACCAACATTACAACAATGGAATGTCCCACTGGGTGGGGTGGGGCAGGGATGGAGGGGGACTATAACTATTATAAATATGATAGAACGTTCAGAAGTTCATTAAACTGCTCTGCAAATTTTGAAACAAAATGTTTACACTGCAAGAGTGTAAACATTGAGAAGAAAATAAAAAGGAAGTCACCCTTATCATGTCCAAATTATCTGTAGCCCTCTTCTCCACTATTTGGTTTTACTCTCTACCTCTGCTTGAGGATTTCAAAGTGAAGCACCTAGTGAACAATGGTGGGGCGAGAGGAGATCTTATCGGTGGTGGGAAGTGGGGTTGTAGAGAGGCTTTTCGGATTTGGATAACAATCAGAAATTCATTGCTGAACCCCATATGTTACATTAATATGTGTCTTCATCTCCTGATTTCCAGTGACTGGTTGCTTGAGAGCTGATATTTATAAAATGATAATATGATTTATTAAATAGTTTCATATGTAGGTCTATCCACAATATTAACACATTCCAAGAATTCAACTTACGTTCTTAGGACATGGAAAGCAGAGTTGATAGAAATAAATGATATAAAAAATACTTACTGGGTCTCTCTTTTCTTCTTAAGCGGGTCCATGAGGCGCAGTGTGTCTCTGATCACAGCCACTTTCACTTCTTCATCAACAAGGCTGGGGACATTTTCAAACACCCCCGGAGAAAGCTTAAATGGATAAGGATTCTGTGTCACAGTGAAGACAGAGATGCAGTGCCAAGTGGCTATCAGCATCCGATCCTACCACTAGCTCAAGTGGGTGTACCATAGGTTTTGTTTATGTTAATCTACAGAAGAGATTTATAAAAGTCTCCTTTTATATAATCTTAAAAATGACAGTTTCCTTTAACAAATCAACAAAATACATAAGGAGGAAAAATAGCACAATTTTCCTGATTATCAAAATTATAATGCTTGGGTGTAGAAAATTTGGAAATATAGAAGTGGGTTAAAAATGAAAGGAACTCAAATAATTCCCCAAAGTCCAATATTAATATTTGGTATATTTTCTTCCAGTCTTTTTTTTGGGGGGGGGGAGAAAACATATAACCACTGTTAAAGGTACTATTTATCGTAGTGATTCAAGCATGTCGACACAGCTAAATCATATTCATAGAATTTCAATTAGCTTATCTCCTGAGGCTAACTAATTAGTTCATGTCAAAACTGATGGAAAGGCTCAGCTGCTTCTAAGTTTCCAGACCTTAAAAACTGGAAGATGGCATGCTGGTAAATTACCATAGGTCGGATAGGTCTTATATTAATAGACTATGTTCGGAGCTCAACAAAACTAAGATTATTTAGACTTGAATGGAACTTCGCTGTGCAAAGTTGGGAAGGCTGAATCTTGTTTAGCCAAGTGAACAATACTGAGTGGGAGCATTCAGTTGTACCGCAATATATTCAACGATACATTCGAAATACTTACTTCTTGTTCATGCTCAATTCTCATGCTGGGATTTGCATTTACTTCAAGCAGTATAGGCTTCAGGTTTTTCATTAGAAGTATGTCAAAGCCTAGAATCTGAGCAGGATAAACATAATTCAGAATTACTCCTCCTAGCCACAATTTCTTTTCAGGAATTGAGTATGGTATTAGGGTCATGAAGGTGGAAATAAATTCAAACTCAGCCCCCAACCTAGACCTTGACCCTGGCTTCTCTAGTCCACAGCCCCTCTTCCTCTGGGTGTACTTGTCAGACCAAATGGACAGCAGAAAATTTTATAGGAACCTTGATAATGGGATGAGTTCCCATACTGCTTTCAGCACTATCTGTGTCATCTGAAGTGCTGTAAGATGATGACCTCTTTCTTCTTTAACGGAGTTGTCCATCAATTCCTCCCTCTGCTTTTTCTTCTGCTCTCCTCTATTAAGTTCCTACCTAGATCTCTGAAAATCTAAGGCCACCTTTCTTAACCTGGGGTATATACGCCAGTATCAAAATCACCATCCAGCCCCCATCCTACACCTACTGAGTCAGAATCTTTCAGCGCAGAACCCAGGAAAACGTATTTTGAAAAAATAAATCCCCTAGGTGATTCTGATAGACTTTCATAGCTAAGGAAAAGGAAATATTTATCAGGCAACTACCAGGCAGTAGGAGCCCTGGTGGCACAGGTCAGCAATTCAAAATCCACCAGCCCTCCTTGGAAGTCCAGTGGGGCAGTTGTAGTCTGTCCTATAGGGTCACTATGAGTCAGAATTGACTCAGTGGCAATGGGTTTCCTTTTTTTTACCAGGCAGTAATTACTATGCAGTCCACCAATTATTTCATAATCTCATTTAAGTCTCATGACAATATATTTGAAGTAGGGATTATGCTCTCCACAGGAGGAAAAACTGAGCCTCAGAAAGGCTAATGGATTACCACTTAACTTGTAGAAGACAGAGCTGGATTTCACACCCAAGCTGGACTGGCTATACAATCTGTGTGACCCAATGCAAAATGAAAATGCAGAGTCCCTTACTCAAAAACCATCAACAATTTCATGATGATGACAATAGAGCACTAAACCTAGTGTGGGGCCCTTTTGAACACAGGGCCTTGTGCACAGGACACATGTCCATAAAGCCAGCCCAGCCCTCAAGGATAACTTCAACACTATTTGTCAGATGTCTGTTCTTGAAGCCAGCTGCTGCCTAAAGTTAGGCTTTGTCTTCCAGCCACTCTGGCCTCTCTCAATTCCTTACAAACTCTGTGCTCAGGGCAAGCCACCTGTTATGAATTGAATTGTTTCCCCTCAAAATATGTGCTCTAAACCCTAATCCCTATACTTGTGGTTTTAATCCCATTTGGGAACGGGTCTTCTTGTTATGTTAATGAGTCACTACAAGTAGGTGACTTTAATGAACAGAAAATCATTTTCTCACATTCTACGAGGCCAGAAGTCCAAATTCAGTATTACTGTTGGGTATGTCTTAAGGCAATCTCTTCTGAGATATAAAAGAGCAGGTTAAGCAAGCAAGCACAAATGGAGAAGATCCATGCCACATGACTGCCAAGGAACCTAGGAATAGAAGTGGAAAAGAGACAAAGATTCCCCCCCCCCAACCCCCGACCAAGCGGACAGAGAGAGAGCTTTCCCTAGCATCAGTGCCCAGAATTCAGAATTTTAGTCTCCTATACTGTGAGAAAACAAATTTCTGTTAAAGCTGCCCACTTGTATTTCTGTTATAGCAGCACTACAGAACTAAGACAACACTCTTGTTCATCTTGTTCATTTGGCCTGAAATAACCCTTCATCTAGATAACTTCTCATCCTTGAGGTCATAGTTCCTAATTACATTCCTACTGGCACTGTAAGGACTTTAGATTCTTGGGAGGGATCCCATTACCTCTGTAGAAGGCAATACTGTAGAAAGCTTCTAATGTAATAGATACAATCCCAAAGTTTCAAAAAAAAATAATAATGTGGAGAATAAAAGAAAAGATATGGTTATAACCTCCCCTCCTCTACCAACTCAAGAAGAAAAGATGACAGAAATTCATTTACTTGTCTATATAGAACATGCATTTGTTAAATGATAATTATTAAATGGTAGCTTCATTCTTATTAATGAAATCAGAGCCCAAATGACCACTTTTTGTGTGATTTCTGATGAAGTTATTCTTCAGTGAAGGGCAATAAGGATGAGAAGTTGGAAAAAGTCATCCTCAATCTATTTTTCTTTCCATGTTCATGATAAGAAAGGAGTGGAAATTCAGTAGAAAATGTTACATGTATTATAGATCTGCTTAATAATATATAACAAGTGGATATGAATGATGAGGCCCTTTAGAGACTCTGGTGACATCATCAGTCTAACTTCAGACCTGGCCTGAGACAAGTGATGTTGATGAGGCTACAGAGAATGGCAGGCTGCAGTGCCAACGTTTATCATCTTTAATCATCAACTCTAACTTTTTGCTACATCTTAGAAGTTTGGATTTGTGCTTTCTCAGCCTGGTGGACTCTTCTCAGTTTGATGCACAGTGGTCTCATGAATGTAAGCTATAGGAATACTGGGAGCTGGAGCAGGGGTTGGGGCAGGGCAAAACCTCATCAGTCATATTCGCCTGCCCAATGGCATAATATTTTCAGGAACCTTAATGTTGGTTCCAAACCCAGCTCAGTCTCTTACACTCGCTAGATGACTCTAGGTAAGGTGCTAACCTCTCTGAGCCTCAATGACCTCATATGAAAAATGGGGATAAAAATAGCTGCCTTGCAGGGTTGTTGATAGAATTAAATGAAATAATGGAAGTGAAAAGTACCTAGAACTGTGCTTATCACATAGAAGTTACTCCATATATGCTAGCTCCCTTTCAACTTTCCTACTAATCCCAACAGGAAATGGAATTAGTGTGCTTTGGAGTCAAAAGGAGCTAATTTCAAATTTTCATTCTACCTTTAACTTGTGTAACTCCAAGCAAGTTAATTAGCAACTCTAAACTCTAGTTTCCTCATCTGTAAGTGGGAAAATAAGAATAGTACTTACTTATCCTAGTTCATTCATCCATAAAATATTTATTGAATATTTTCTATGTCCCAGGACTATTCAAGCTCCTGGAAATATAGTAGTGGACTAGACAAAGTTCTTGTCCTCCCAGAGCTTACAATCCAGTAGGGGAGACAGGATCATATAACGATAGTGCAATGTAAAATATTTTGCACAGTACCTGATACATAATAATTGTTCAGTGAAGGTCAGGTTCATTATATTTTTTCACAAGCTTGAGGGAAGTTCAAGGAAATAGGAATGATTTTCTTTTCAAAAGTTGAAGGAAATGTGTAGCACAACGGATCTCAATAAAGGAACCACAGAACTGAGCGGAGCTTAGAGCTGATCTTCTCATAAAATCCCTGAATGTCAGAGCTGGCATAAAATTAGGAATTTACTTGGTTCATTGTTTTTCTGAGGAAGCAAGGAGAAATCTAACCAGATCAGCTCAACTTTTATCTATTTTACATACTGGGGTTCCCAGGAAAAAAAAAAACTTTCTTTTTTTTAAACTACTAATCTTTTTTTTTTATTTTTAATCTAGTCTAACACCCACACATGCAAATCAGGGACCTGCAGTTTAGAGAAGAGAAACCCTCTCTCCAAGTCCTTCCAACAGGAATTATCAAATGCAAAGGGAGTTTTCAACTATGTGATGCTCTGCCTCCCCAAGTATTTCACCTGAAGAGTGTCCTGGAGGACTCAAAGATATTTGTTCTTCATCTCTGACTTCTAGAAGCTTCAAATCAAATTGGGGAAAAACAGCCTTAAGCCATTAATTGTAAACTCAGGCAAAGGCACCAAGCTACATTCCAACTAGAGGGAATTTTCTCCTGAGCCCCAGACCTACATATCCATCTGCATCCAGAGTATGTACACTTTGGAGGTCCTGGACTCCTCAAATTCAACATATCCAAAGTCACTGTCTGTGGTAGGCAGCCTCTAAAATGGCCTCAATGACTCCCATTTCATGGTATTCATGCCCTTGTGTAATCTCCTCCCCTTGAATGTGGGCTGGATCTAGTGACTTGCTTCTACCAAATAGAATATAGCAGGAATGATGAGCTATTACTTCCAATATTAGGTCATAAAACAACTGTGGCTTTTTCTGTCTTGGGTGCACTATCCCATACTCTCGTTTGCTCACTCTGAGAGAAGCCAGTTGCCTTATTGTGAGCTGCGCTATGGAGGGGCCCATGCACAAGGAATTGATATCTTCAGCCAACAGTCAACAACCATGTGAGTCAACTTGGAAGAGGATTTTTCCCTAGTCAAACTTTGAGATAACTGCAGCCCTGGCCGACACACGCTTGCAGTCTTGTGAACGACCTAGAGACAGAGGCACTCAGCTAAGTCTGGATTCCTGACTCACAGAAACTGTGAGATAATAAATCTTTGTTGTTTTAAGCTGCTAAGACCTGTTACAAGCAACAGATAATAAATACACCATCTTTCTCTAAAACTAACTTTGTCTCCTATATTTGTTATCCACTTAGTCAAAAAATTCTCCTTTATCCCTCACATCTAGCTGGTCACCAAACCTTGGAGATTCTACCTTCTACAGAGAGCCTTCTAGATCTGGCCTAATCTCATTGCTCCTAGTCTAGGTCAGGCCTGCACCACTGCTCACCTGGACTACTTCAATAGCTTCCCCATTTGTTTCCCTGCACTCAGACTCACCCCTCTAATTTATGTGGCACAAATTGAATATTAACACTCCTCTGCCTAAAATCCCTGCCTACAGAATGAAGCCCAAGTCCCATAGAATGTCGTACAAATTTCTCTACGGCTTGGCATCTGTCTCACACTCCAGTTTTATTTCTTCCCACTCTTCACTGCACATCTTGGGCTCTGATTGTGCTGAACTATTAGTAGTTCTAGGATGCTTCACTGCTTTTTGCCTTTACAATCTTCTGCCTGGAAACACCCTTTATCAAATATTTATTGAGCACTTACTAAATATTGGGTTCTATTCTAGGCACTGGGGATAAAGCAATGACCAAGACAAAGCCCTTGCCTTCCTGGAGCTTACATTCTAGTGGGGAGAGAGACCACAAGCAACTTAGTAAAACAAGTTAAGAAGATAGAGTGGGTGGAGGGGAGAGTTTCGTGCTTTAGACAGGATGGCCAGAAAAGGCCTCTCCAAGGAGGTGACATTTGTCATTCCATTGTCTTCTGGCTTGCCCAGTTTCTGACTAGAAGTTTATGGCTATTTTGTTCCTTTGAACACAATGAGTCTTTTCTTTCTATCTGATTGTAAGATTTTCTCATTATCACTGGTTTTCCACATTTTGATTATGACAAGCCTTGGGTAGTTTCTGTGTGTGTGCTTATCACACTTGAGGTTTGCTGAGTTGCTTGGATTGTGGGTTTATAGTTTTCATCAATATGGAAAATCTTTGGCCATTCTTCAAATATTTTTCTACAACTTCTTTCTCTCTTCTGCTCTGGCACTGATTACATATATGTTGAACCACCTGAAATTTTACCATAGGTCACTGAGGATCTATTCATTTTTATCTCTGTCATTTTCCTCTATGTATTTCATTTTGGATAGATTCTATTACTATGTCTTCAAGTTCACTGATCTTTTCTTCTGCAGTGTCTAATCTGACGTTAATACCATCCAGTGAAATTTTCATTTCAGATATGGTATTTTTTAGAGTTCCATTTGGTTCTTTTTAATAGCTTCCATTCTTCTCCTGATTAAGCTCATATTTTCCTTTAAATTGTATACATAGTCATAATAACCATTTTAACAACCTTTTCTGCTAGTTCCTTCATCTCTATTGCTGGGTATGTTTTTATTGACTGGTTTTTCACCTGGATATGGGTTATATTTTCCTGGTTGTGGAATTTTTTTAATTGGTGTTAAGCATTGTGAATGTTCGAGCTGAGTGTCTGGATTTTGCTTTCTTGTAAAAAGTGTTGGGCTTTGTCTTGGCAGTCAGTTATTTGCATATCACTTTGATCCCTTCAAGGCCTGTTGTTTACGCTTTACTACGATGGGTCACTATAAGTCTGAATCAACTCAATGGCAATGGGTTTGGTTGGGTTTGTTTTGGTTTAGGATGGGTATAGGGTATTCTTGACTCCAGGGATGATTCAACTTTACCTACTATGGCAGGAATTCTCTGAAGTCTATATTGAATGTTCTTGGTGATCACCAAAGACTCTCCACTCTAGCTGTTCAGAATTTGAACATTTCCCTGCCCTGTGTGAACTCTGGGAGATGTTCAGCTTATCAATTCCTGAACATTCTTTGTCCAGATTTGTGAATTAACACCACATACCACAAAGACTCATGAGAAACCCATGCAGATTTCTGGGGCTCTTTTCCTGCTTAGCTCCCTTTCTGGAACTCTGTCCCACAACTTCTAGCCACCTCAGTCTCCCCAAACTCCAAAATCTATCTCCTCAATTCACTGAGGTCACTGAGCTCTATTTAGGTTTGGGCCCATGTTCTGAAAGTTGCCTCCAGATAGAAAGCTGAAGTAATTGTAGGACTTATCTTGCTGGGGGTTTCCCCTCCCTCTTCACAGGCATCACAGTGTTGAGCTGTCTATTGTCCAAAGTGTGAAAACAATGAATTTATTTTGTCTGGTATTTTAGTTGTTTTCAACAGAATGTTGACTCCAGTCTTTTTTACTCTATCATGACCAGAAATGAATGTCTCACAAAGTGATATATGAGCAGAAACTAAATGAAGTAAGAGAATAAGCCATTTGAAGAGGATTCTAGGCAGAGGGAACAGCAAGAACAAAGACCAGCAAGGAGTGAGCAAAAGGGAGAGTGTTAGAAGATGAGGTCAGACAGAAAGACAAGGGACAGATCATGTAGCGTCTTGTGGGCCATAGTAAGAAGCCTCAATTTTAAGTGCAATGAGAAGCCATCGGGGAGTTTGTGCAAGAGAAATAATTTGAACTGACATATGTTTTAGAAGGATCACTTTGGCTATAGTGTGACGAACAGGCTATAAGCACCACAAGTGGAAAGATGGACATAAATTAGGACGAAATTGCAGTAGCCCAAGTCCAAGGCCATGACTGCCTAGGCTGGGTTGACAGCAATGGGGTTGGTTAAACTGGTTACATATGCAGTATATTTTCAAATATGTTTTCAGAAGTTGCTGATAGATTGCATGTAAGAAAGACAGGGAAAGAAATAGGAATGACTCAGATTTTTGGTCTGAGTAATTGAATGGTGTTCACTTTCTGAAACAAAAAAGACATGAAAGAGTAGATTTGGAAGGGAAATCGAGAGTTTCACTTAGGACATGTGAGGGTGACAAGCCCACTAGATACCCAGGTAAAAAATTAAAATGGGAAGTTGGATATACCAGTCTAGAGCTCAGGGAGAGGTCAAGATTGGAGATACAAACTTAGGAGTCAGTAACATATTAAAAAAAAAAAATTTTTTTTAGCTGTTTTTTTTTTTTTTCTTTTTTAACATATAGCTGGTACTTAAAACCATGGGACTAGATGAGATCATTCAGGGAGTGACTGTAGATAAGAGGTGAAATGTTCAAGGACTACGCTCTGAGGCTTTCCAACAGGTCACAAGAAGAGGAAGTGGAGAAGCAGCAGTCAGTGAGTTAAGAGGAAAACCAGGAAAGTATGGTGGCCTTCACCTTTTTCTGCTTAGCAAATTGCTCTTTGTGCCTCAAGCTCCAGCTTAAGCATCTCCTCCCTTGGGAAGTCCTCCCTGATTGGGTTAGGCAAAGTTAATTATTCCCTTTCCTGTGCTCTCCTGGCATCCTATGTATGCCCTCTCAGCACTTATGACACACAACTGTAATTTTCATGTGTCATCTTTCCCACTAAACTATTCACCCCTTACCAGCAGAGACTGTGTCTTTTCCATAACCACATGTCCCACAATTAACCCAGGGCTTGTCTCAGTGGATGCCCAGGGAATGTGTTAGAGTCCAAAGGAAGAAAAAAGCTTAAATATCAGAAGTGGTCAGAGAAGGCTTTACAGAAAAAGCAGGATTTGAGTAGCACCTTGGGAGATATTGAATTTCAAAAAACAGTGAGAATGGGAGAAACCATGAAAGCATGCTAGGCCAAGACAGAAGAGAACAAAAGTGCAGAAGTGGGAAAGCACCAGTTAAGTCCAAGAGACAGGAATCAGACTTGTTAGGCAGCACTTGAGGACTTAGGTAGGGTACAGGGAAGCCAGGCAAGGGGCCAGTCTGGAGAGGCAACATACGCCAGGCTAAGGACTTGGTTTTCAAACTATGCTCCTTGGAACGCTGGTATTCCAATTAGGTTTAAAATGTCCATATTTGATGGTTTTCTATAAGTCCAAGGCACTTCTTCACAGACAAGTTGGAAAACTGCTGTTGTTACAGGTAACAAATGATGTCATAATAAGAACTACCATTCATTAAGTGGTAACTATGTGCCAGGTACCATACCAAGTTTTCTACACTGTTTTCTCTTATTTGATCTTACAACAACTCTGTGAGGTAAATATTAATATTATCTCTATTTGAAGATGAGAAAACTGAGACTAAAAAAGATTGACTTGCCAAGCTCACCAGCTAGAGTTGCAGGAAGGAGGAGCTAGGATTAGCTCAAACCCAGGGAGTCTAAGAACAAAACCTAAGCCCTTCACCACTACACTGTTTCTTTGCCTCCTTCCTTTGGGGTGTCTGAAGTATAAGGAGGAGGTCAAAAAGAACCAAAAAGAAATAGGAGAAACACTTTAGTAATTGGAAAGGGGCCACCTCCAGACTTCAAAGGGAAAAGGACCATGGGCTAAGAAGAAAATTAGACTTAGGGAGCTGGAGGAAAATACAGACCAAATAATGGAATTGGGAAAGAATGTTTTCAAAACCTGAGCTGGAAACCTTTCCATTGCATGAGTATTTCTGCCGCATGAATCATCTACACCCAGATGGACCTTAATATTTAAGCCAGGGTCACACTGCTGCCATCAAGAAGACTGACATGAGAATATATTGCTGAGGGCTGACTGGGTAATGACAGGGGACAAGCTGGAATGACAGGGCAGGCACGTTCCTAGGCAACAGATTACAGGAAACTTGTCCACAGTCCGAACAGCACCAGCAGCTGCTCTAGGCCATCACAATTTCCCAAGTAGTTATTGTGGCTATGATTCGAAAGGGGTCACAGTCACATGTGCAAGATAAATGTAATTTTGGGGGCTATAGGGTATGTTCTGGAATAATGCAATCTTGGGCCAGGCCCAGGCTACAAGTGAAGGTGGCTGCACGGCAAAAAAAAATCATGTTTTATATACGTGCAAAGCATTACAATTTGCAAAATCCTTTCATAAGCTTTATCACATTTGAATTGGTTCAGAACCCTGTGAAATGAGTGAGGCCACTGAGGCCCAGAGAAGTTAATTGGCATATGCAAGACCACAGAGCAAGTCAATGGCAGAACCATGCCTTACCCCTAAGACTTGTGGTTCCAGGTCAGCTCAGGTATTTGAGACTCAAACTAAAGAGTGTTTTAACAAATCATAAGAATAAAGAAAGTATGATGGGACTCCCCAAGTAGAACAGGAAGATATTTTCTCTCAATCACTGTGTATCTGAAATGCATGCTAAAACAATACATTTCCAAATATCTAACACTTTATATCTTGTCAAAGTGTTTTCACTTAAGTTACTTTACAAATACACATCTATGAATGCAGTTAGGGAAGTGAGTGTAGGTGACTTGCAGATATGGATCCTGAGGCTCAAGGTGGTGAAGAAACTTGCCCAAGGTCACAAAGCTGGTGAGAGGCAGAGCTCTTATTGTGCTTGTACTTCTAGTCCTGTGCATCTCCCCTGACCCCAGGCCTGGAAGCATTTAGTTGTGGTCAAGAGATGGAAAATGGTCACAAGGCTGTGGTTCCATTTGCTAGACACGATCTGTCCAAACCAGTGGCTCCCTCCTTGTCTGCCTTGGCCTTCTCCAGTTCCCCGCAGCCTGGGTCCCTGGTAACACCCCTATGGCTGCCCCATGCAGCCTGTCCACAGCAAAGCAAGCAGCAAAACAACCACCCTGGTTCTCCACCCGGCCACTTTCACCAAGCCAGGGTCCTGTGGCTTGGCTATGCATGCTGGGTTCACATGATGCTCCTGGAATAGCTTTCACTGTCAAACAGATGCAACCACACAGTCTCCCAGGATGACCTCTGGATGCTTCCACGTTGCAATGGTCTCCTCTCTTCTAACCTTTCAGTGACTCAGGTCAGGGCCTATTTTCTCTTGTCTTGCCTCTTAAGTTCTCTCCACTTACTCTTTCTAATGCCTTAAAACACTTGATGGCTAAGCTGCACATCCTGCCTGAGAACCAAAGACCTGGGGTCCAAGGGCTTAAGATAGATCTCTGGATGACAATCATCCTCTCCTGGTGCTGGCCTGAATTCTCCTCCAAATGACTCTATCAGCCTGCATGGAAATCCTGCTGATTGGTGCCCAGCTACTGGGGTAGGCGTCCCTGCTTTTGGGCTGCACCTCAGGAGCCAGCCTTCTTTTCTGCTACTGGATGAACTTTTCATCCACTAGAAGGGCCATCCAGCTCCTTCCCCTCTCCCTTCTTCTTCCATGCTACCATTACCTTCCTACCACAGCCTCCAGGGTAAAATATTCCTAGACTTTTCTTAAACTGATATTCCGGACACCAAGGAAACTTTCTGATCCTCAAGTCTAAAAAGGAACAAACTTAAGTAGTGCCTATTTTTATAACATGGATGAAGCTCTCACATCACAGTAACAACACAGTATAAAGAAGGATTTAAGCTACAGGCTTCACATCCCCGCTTCGGTCCCCTCTCAGCTCACAGACCAGGCACGAGGCAGAGGGAGCCTATGGAGCTGGTGACTAGTGAGCACTTGGAGGGAGCAATATACCAGGAGGTGGTGATAAAATCATCATTATCTCTATTGTTAAGATTAGATGGAGGAGGACTGGAAACAACCCAAATATCAGAGACAGGAAAACTGATAAATTGTGCATATTTACAACGAAATACTATACAGCAGTACAAATGAAAAAAATACTAACTACCCACGTCAACATGGATGGATCCTTGAAAATTACAGGTACTAGTGAAAAAATGTTGCAGAAAACTACGTACTTTATAATAGCATTTTTATAAAGTCCCAAAACAGCAAAACAAAACAATATGTTGTTTGGGAATACGTTTGTACTTAATAACAGTAGTTTTTAAAAAACAAAGAAAGGATAAATATAAATTCAGGATCCTGTTACCTCTGGGTGGTAGGTAGGGAAATGGGACAGGAAAGAAGCACACTAATTATAGATCTTAGGTTGCTTCGGATGTAGGTTTAGGATGATAATTTTGTTGTTCTACTTCAAAGCTTACATGAATGTCCCATGTATTCTTTTATACACATCAACTACTACAAAGTAATTTTAAAAGATTAGATGGAGAGTGTTCCAGGAATCCCTTTTCTTATCATCTCCCGATAAATGCTTGATTTATCTGGTGGCCGGAAACTGTGCCTACTGAGTGCCTGGATTCCATGTGCTCCAACAACCACTCTCTCCTTCCTCTCACAGTCAAACATCCTGAAAGAATGCTCTACCCTCACTCCCCATTTCCTTCACTCCCACACTCTGCTCAGTCCACTACAATCAGGCCCCTGGCCCTATCATGTGCTGAAGATAATTCTCGCTGAGGTCCCCAGTAAACTCCTTGGTGGAAAATACAATGGATTGTTTAAGCCCTGGTCTTACTTGGCATCTCTGCAGCATTTGACAGGGGTAGCTCCACCTGCAAGCACCTTGGCATCTGGGAAACCTCTTCTCCTGATATATCATCTATGTCTGAAGTCACTTTTTCTCCATCTCCCTTGCTGGTTCCCCCTCCTTTGCTTGTTCCTTACTTACATGGTGGTGCTCACAGGGATCTTCTCAGGCCTCTTCTCATCCTACAGCCTCTCATGGCTTCAGTAACTACCTGAATGCTGATGAGTTCCCATCTTTCTCTCCAGCCCAGGCCTCTCTCTCCTCAACTCCAGACCCACATATTCAACTGTCCACTCAATGTCTTCACTTGAATATCACACAGGCAATTCAAACATGTTTAAGTCCAACTCCCAACCTTCCCTCACAGGCCTGGTCCTCTTCTCACAACCTCAATCCATCTACCCAGGTATGAGTCATCCCTGATTCCATCCCTTCCCTCACTGCAGCCATCCCTCCACTCTAGCCTAGCCCCATCCACTCACCAAGTCGGGCCATTCTACCTCCTAAATGGCTCTCAAATCTACCCCTGCTCTCTACCTCCACCAAGACCTTCCTAATCTGAGCCAGCATCCTCTCTTGCTTGTATGAAAGCAATGGTCCCATTAGTTACCTCCCTGTCTTCATCCTTGCTTCAATCCATACTCCACCCTAAAAAGAGTTTATTCTCTGTAACATGTAAATCTGAATACATCAGTCCCCTGCTTGAAATCTCTCAGGGTCCCCCACGGCCCTCCGGTGCTCCACAACCTGGCCCTTACCTACCTCTCCAACCTCATCTCTCCTATCCCTCTACATCTCTGCCTCAAACCCCATACTCCAACCATATTGAACCTTTTTCAGTCCCTTCAACACACCGTGTTCCCTCTTGCCTCTGCACACATAGCCGCTCCTCTTACTTCAGGTTCCACTTTAACTGTCACTCCTGGGAAACCTTCCCTGGCCACCACCCCACCCAGGAAATGTAAGATGGTCCCACAACCCCCAGTCCCCAGTGCATCTCCTATTCTAGCACTTATCACACTTTATAGTAATTGGTTTTTAAATTATTTGTCTCCCACAATAGACTCAATGCAACAGTCAGCAAGGACCTGACTTACTAAATGCTATCTCCCTAGTACCTAAAGCAGTGCCTGGCACCTACTAGGCAGGTGGTAAAAATTAATGAAAGAATTAATGAATAAATGAATGATAGGCACTGTGATTTATATATTGTCTTAGTTATCTAGTGCTGCTATAACAGAAACACTACAAGTGGAGGGCTTTAACAAATGGAAATTTATTCTCTCACAGTCTAGGAGGCTAGAAGTGCAAATTCAGGGTGCCAGCTCCAGGGGAAGGCTTTCTCTCTCTTTCAGGTCTGGGGGAAGGTTCTTGTCATCAATCTTCCCTTGGTCTAGGAGCTTCTCAGCACAGGGACCCCTGGTCCAAAGGATGCACTGTGCTCCTGGAACTTCTTTCTTGGTGGTATGAGGTCCCCATGTCTCTCTGCTTGCTTCTCTGTTTTATATCTCAAAAGAGATTGATTTAAGACACAACCTAATCTTGCAGGTTGAGTCCTGCCTCATTAACATAAATGCCTCCAACCCCACCTCATTAACATCATAGAGACAGGATTTACAACACACAGGAAAATCACATCAGATCACAAAATGGTAGACAATCACACAATACTGGGAGTCATGGACTAACCAAGTTGACACACATTTTTTGGGGGGACACAATTCAATCCATAACATATACATTATCTTATTTAATTCTTATAAGGATTGTTTAAGATAGCCACTATTAGTCTCATTTTACAGGTCAGAAAAGGGAACTAACTTGCCCCAAATCACACAGCTAGCAAGTACAAAGCTGAGAATTAGTCCCAGGTTTAATGCCAGCACTGGCAACCATCCCTTTTTCCCTCTGGCCATCCCATCTCTGCCCCTCAGCCCACATGAGACCAGGGAGTCCTCTATAGGCCCATTCAAGGTTGGGAACTCAGACACAGAAGTGGCTCTGGTTACCTGGAAGCATGTAGGCCCCGGCTTCCCTGCTGGGATGTCCGACTGGTAGAAAACTTTGAGCTCTGGAGTCAGGGCAATGACAGTCTTAATCACCAAGGAGATGATATCAGACCAGACCTTCTTGATGTCAACACCTTTAGAAGACAACCTACAAAGAATGCTAGAAAAAGTCCTTTTGCTGCCTGTGTTAGCACTGTCCGAATGGACGAAGTTACCACTGTGGATATTCAGGGAATAATTGGTTAAGTGCATAAAGACGTGGTGCAGATTTTTGGGGTTGGGCTCTTGATATGGCTCAGTACAAAATCTAGAGAGTCCATCTTTGGCTATATAAATCTCTAAGGGGTCTAAAGACTTTAGTAAGACATACAAACGAATATCAAACTTCAGCTTATCAATAAGGAGAGGTTTGCAGATGTACTCCTGGACCACAGCTGGCCTGCTCTGAAGGGTCCCTGCCAGGCGGATGTCACTGGGGTCTTTAATGAGGTAGATTCCATCACCCTGACAACCACCATCAGGTTTTACGATAAAAGTGGGCTTCCACGAGGGATCACTATCTTTCACCATGCGAACCTGGGGGAAAGAAAAGAATGGTTAATATTATTTTATTTTCTTCTCTGGAGCCCCCAACACAGAGCAGGACCTTAGGAAATGTTTGGTGAATAAGTGGCAAAATGACTCTGGTCTATCTGAGCACTCACTGAGCATCTTCGATGGAGATAACACTGGACTAAGTACTGAGACTGTAACATAGAATTGTTCTGAATCCTGTCCTCCAGAAAGGCGATGGAGAGTGTAGTGCCGTCACAGGATCTGGGTTCAAATTCCACTTTGCCACTTACTAGCTATAACCTCGAGCAAGCCATTTAACTAATGATAATTATCAGTACCATTTAAGAGCGTCAGGTACTATTTGAGGCACTTTACAGAAGTTATCTCATCTAATAGTCACAGAAGATATGGTTGTTCTCTTTTTTATAATACAGGAAATGGAGAGGGGACAGCAGTTGCTAACAGCGTGGGTATTAGAGTCAGGCTTCCTGGGTTCAAATTCTGGCTCTGCTCCACGCTATACGACCTTGGACAAGTTACATAAGTTATATGAGCCTTCCTCATCTGTAGAATAGGAGTGGTAGTAGCACCTACCCTACAGGATTGCTCTCAGGATTTGAGGATTAAACGAGGTAATAAATGCAAAGGCCTCGGCATCCCATAAAAGGCAGGCTTAAGCCAAGCTCTGCTAATTGTGAGAGATAAAGCGACTTGCTAACTAACTGAGGGGCAGAATTGGGGTCAGAATCTAAATCAGTCTGAAGTCCTTGCACTTGCCTCTATGTTACCATGTCTCAGTGTCCTACCCTGACTGGGTGGCTGTAAACATTAAATAAACTAAAATTTGTCCAGGGTCAAGCATTATTCCAAATATATAGGTAGAGCGCTGGAAATGGTAGTTTTATAATTTACACTCCTGATGAAGTTCATTGAGTAGATGTGGCCAGTCCTTCCAGCCTGTTGAGACCTTTTTGCAACAAGATTCTGTCATTTGCAGTATTTGCTCTCCTCCCAGCTTCAGGTCACCGGGACATTTACATAATTATCTCGGGCACTTGACCAGTCCAGACAGTCGGTCTGGAGCTACGGGTCTGCATAATTCATGCACCCTGATTCCCCAAGCACTCATGGGATCCTTGGTGCAGCTCTGGAGAAGGGATGAACTGCAGTGGCAGAAAAGGAGGTTTTCTCTGAGGGAGAGGAGCTGAACAAAATTTAAAGGTGGATTTGAAAGGGGGAGCTACTCTCTTTACAGTTTCTGGCATGACAGAGCCCTCGAACAGGCCTTCCATTCTTAACTCAGTAACTCACAGCAGTGCCCTGGCAGCCCGAGGACGTGGGGTGTCCCTGCATTCGACTCATCTCAGCCCTGCACATTTGCTGTGTAAGCCCAGCCCAGGACGCCAACGCTCTGTGCTTTGCTTATCTCTTTGACCAGCCTATATTTCTAAGTGAAGCTTTTGTCAATTCTTTGGGCACTATCAGTTACTCTGGGCTTGTAAAAGATCTTTAACAATGGAGAAACACTTAAAGCCTTAATAATGGTCCACATCAATTGTTCCCCCTTGTCAGCAGGACTCGAGAATGGAACTTCACAAGAGATCAATGCAAGCCTTCCAGGGCCCTCAACTGAGCCTTTCTTGTAACTGTGACCTTGACGTTTATGTAGTTATTTAATATTCATCCGAAGCAGGCATACACTTGGCATCTTACAGTAAATATAAGCATGCTGGACAAATGGCAGTTATAGATCAGGAAGTAGAAAATGTCAAGTTTGCACTGTTGGGTAATTCTTCCCTCTGGAAAGATTTTGCTGTGCTGAAAATACTAACAGTTCAATATATTATTGGGAGCAATATTTCCTTCTTTGAATTCAGTGTATATGCCTTAAATAAATCAAACTAAATGGTCAATAGTCTCTGTCATTCACTGCATTACTGAATATTTCTTCTGCTGTTTGCCAGAGAAATACCATACAAGTCAAGATTATTAATACTAATAAAAAAAAAAAATAGAATCATTGAATTTTTAGAACTGGAGGGATCCTCAGAGATCAACATAGTCCAATTCTCTCATAATTCAAATGGAGAAACCGGGGCTTAGAGAGCTGATGTGGCTTGCCTTGGCCCTGGCTGGTAGGATGGTTAGAATGAGAATTGAGATCTCCTGACCCTCCCTCAAGTTCACTGTGCTATTTTTACATCCGATAAAACAAATGTAAAAGTCTCTTTATCCTGATTACTATAGAAAATATTGCCTTAAAATATTGGGCAGTATTGGTATCTGAGCTCTAGTCTCACATTGACTCCTGAGCATGGCTGTCTTAGAACTATAATCATAGAACCTTAAGCTTCCCAGGACTGTACAGCTCCAGATCTTCTGTCTGAGTTCCTGGCTTGGTAAAATACAAGTACAATCTACAGGAAAGCTTCATAGCTGTTCAGAATGTGGTTCCCATAGCACCAGACTCTTGTGTCACTTCTACTATTAAAAGGGAAAAAGGTTTTCCAGAATTCATATTCATTCTCCTCTGAGGTTTCACTCCAGGGTGATCCATTTCCCCAGTTTCTCTAATGTACCAGTTCTTAACCAGGAGTAATGCACCAGAATCAAAATATAGTCTGTTAGCCTGGGCCCAACACCCAGAAATTCTGATTTGATAGATCTCGAGTGAGACCTAGGCATGTGTATTTTGGAAAAAGCACCACAGGTGATTCTGATGTGCACTCTGTTTGAGAATTACTGGTCTAATGTGAATTAAATGAAAGTGCAATATGGGACCAACATATTGAATGACGTTTTGTGCGTTGGTGTCAGCCTGTGTTTGAGGAAGACTTGCATTTAGCTGATGATATCTCCAGTTTTATCCAAGCCTGCTGTTGGCCACCAAATCCATTATCCTGTAACTATACACCCGGACGACTGAAAGAGATACAAAAAGGGTGTAGCAGCCTGATTGCTCAGCACTCATCAGGCCTATTGAAAATTTTATGTGTCTTTTACTGCCCCCTCGTGGATATTTAGGAAATGTGACGAGGAAATTCACCCCGTTCAAAATTCCAAAGTTCCTTTACAGTAACACACTCTATTAAGACGTTAAAATGGTCTTAAAGAAGCAAGCCTACAAAAATAGCTCTCTATATAGGGTCGCTAAGGGTTTTTTTTTTTTTTTTTTTTAAGAGTAGGAATTGACTCGACGCAGTGGGTTTTTTTGGGGGTATAGTTTTGTTTTTTTTTTTTTAGTACTATTAAGGTAAGATTATACTTTGAGTGAATTCACATCTAAAATGCCAGGGTTAGCCAAGGTCATGCTCAGTTTTCACGATCTCTGACCCTTAAATACATTTCAAGTGTTCTCCCTATTATACAGATTGGCCTGTTAGTGACTGTCTCTCTCAGTATGTATAAATCTATGGAAAATATGAATATGAAAGCCTGAAAAGATATACCACACAGAAGATTAGTGGAGTATATTCTGCATTTTGTCTTTGTTATTCTCCAAATTTTCTACTAGAAAAAAAAAAATATGAGGGGCAATGGTAGGGAGCAGAAATTGTCTCTAAATACAAAAATTTTCATGAGAAATGGCTTTTGGTGAGACAGAAAGAATACTGAAGTGAAAAACAGAAAATCTGGATGCTAGCCCCAATTTAGTCAGGTCATTTCTGACTGTGTGACCTTGAGAAAGAAACCTAACTTCCTGTGTTTTGTGGTACTGTCCTATAAGATAGAGGGGTTACACTAAGGTCCCTGGCTTCAGCTGAACAACAAGTTCTGAACAGTGATTTATCTTGACATCATCACAGTTGAAGGATGGGTTACAAACACGCAAGTGACATTAATCGCCGGAGCGTTCACACTGTGCTGTTGTGATCAGCGCATCGGGATGATCTATAAGAGCAAGAGATTTGGATTGGAGATTTATGACGCACTTGAGAAAGTTGGCTGGGCCATTTTGGGAAGCAAGCTAAAATATTTTGAGACAAATTCAGCAACTGGAATACCCAGCCACAAAACTATTAGTAGTGAGGGGCAGGTAAGAGGACAATTTCTAAAGACATATTGTTTCTGCAATACCAAGGAAGTCAAAGCCAGTCACAGCAGTCCACTGTCACACAGGTGAATTTGCATCCAGTCTTAGCAACCAAAAAACCTTGACGTCACAGGTCCAGGCTGGAGGCTTTCAGCAAAAATAAGCCTCTGATAGACAAAATAGATGTCACGAAGTGGACTGCTGGACAGGGTGCAGGTTTCAGTCCCATCCAGCCTCAGGGGCTGAGCCTGCTACCTGCAACAAATTCCTATACCCAGTGTTCAAGTCAATTTCTGAGTCATTTAAGAAGGAAGCACTCTGCAGTCAGGTTACCAAGTACCAGATGAGAGGGGCAACAAGGACCAGTCAAAGGGCAGAATGAAAGGTAGAAAGATGAGGCCCAGAGGAAGACGTTGAGCATGTAACATGCCACAGTGAGGTCACATATGAAGGTAGGAAAGAGTGGGGGAATTGCAAATAGTTCCCATGGCTGGAGAAAAGAGAGGGGGTAGAAAGGGGTGTGCATACGGTAATCTCACTAGCAAGGTTAGCAAGGGCCAGATAACAACAACAATAACAACAACAACAAAATTAGTTTACACTTACTGAGTACTTGTTATGGGCCAGGCACTGTTCCAAGTGCTTTACGTGTATTATCTCATTTAATCCTCAGTACAAACCTATTTTACAGATAAGGAAATGGAGTCCCAGAGATGTTACATAACTCACCAAAGGTTACACAGCCAATAGGTTGTGCAGCCAGGATTTGAGCCCAGGCATTCAGGTTCCAGAGCCCATGTCTAGAGCGAGGGATGTACTTGAAGAAGTGGAAAGGAAGATCACATTGGGGTATGAAGCACAGCGTGAAAGGAAAGGGCCTTGAATACCATTTAGGGGAATTTGGACAATGTCCTGAAGTGATGGGGAGTCAATGAAGGGTTTTAAGAAGTAGGAAACTTAATTATATTTGTGCTGTAGAAAAATCCCTCTGGTTGCAGCATAGAAAACCAACTAAGTGGAAAAACATTTGGGAGCCTGAACTGAAGCTGGCAATGGGGTTAGAAGGTTTGAGAAATATTTTGGAGGTCAAACTGACAGATATGGGTGACTAGGTGAAGGAGATAGGAGCACACAAGACAACTTCCAAATGTCTAGGTGGATGGAGGCATTATTCACAGGGAACGTAAGAGGAGGAAGAACAGGTTTAGGGGAGGCAGGGGAAGATGATGAGCCAGATAGAGGAGCTACAGGGCGTGCAGCTGGAGAGGTTCTATGCTCATTTGGAAACACACCTTTCCCTCACTTATCAACTGTCTTGTTATCTGACACTTCACGTTTATGACAATAGTAAAAAAAAATCTACAATCTGACTATTTTGTGCATTAACAACATATGTCTGGCAGTAACGAATGCCAAAGTGTGAGGCAAGAGTAACGCCGGCTGTGATGGTTAAGGTTATCTGTCAGCTTGGCTGGGCCATGATTCTCAGTGATTTGGGAGTTACATAATGATGCAATTTGGTGGTTATGTAATGATATAGTCATCCTCCGTTTTTGCATAACGCCAATTTCACATAACAACCTGGTCTTTGGAACCTAACCGTGTTGATTAGTGAGGACAGGGTATGTATATCTAGAGTTTGGAAGAGAGATCTGTGGCCATCAGGCCCCAAGATGATGGCTGAACCCTTTGTAATGGATCACATTACTCAGGGAGCATACACAGAGGGAGAAGAGCACACCTGGAAGGCTGGAACGGGCAGAAAAGATCACAAAATGCCTTGTATTTGTACTTGATCTGTAGGCGACTGATTGAATTTCTAACTGGAGAATGACTTGGCATCCATATCACTCCAGCACCCACGAGGAGGATGGCTTGGAAGGAATGAGACTAAATGCAAGAAAAAGGACCAAAAAAAAACAAACTCACTGCTGTTGAGTCAATTCCAACTCATAGCAGCCCTGTAGGGTTTCCAAGGCTGTAAATCTCTACAGAAGCAGACTGCCATGTATTTCTTCCACAGAGCAACTAGTGGTTTTGAACCACCAACCTTTCAGTTAGTAGTCAATCGCTTTAACCACTACACCACTAGGGATCCCTGAAGGACAGAGGCTATCTAAGTAACCCAAAGACCTGAGCTTGGGCAGTGGCAGTGGGGTGGGAATAGGGAAAAGAGAGAGAGAAGAGGTAAAATCAGGGGCATATGGAGGCTGAATAGATGTGAAGGGTGAGAGACAAAGAAAGGAGTCACAGAAGGTATCAGGGTTTGGGGCTTCAGCAATTAGGTGGGCAATGGCAACATTTTAGATTTAAGGAATACAGGAAAAGGAACAGGTGTCGGGGGGGAGGATGAGGAGTTCACTTCATTCAATAAGTATTTACTGAGCAACTATAACCTCAGAACTAGTTTCAGACATCATAAACTAATTTCTCAAGTCCCTTACAGTTCATTGGAACCAGACCATATTGTCCAATATCTCATAAAGATTATTAGTTTTGATATAAAAACTTTCCCAATCTGACAGAGTAGAAGGGGCTTGATATAAAAACTTTCCCAATCTGACAGAGTAGAAGGGGCAGGGGTATGGGAACCATGGTTTCAGGGGATATCGAGGTCAACTGGCATAACAAAGTACATTAAGAAAATGTTCTGCATCCCACTTTGGCGAGTGGCGTCTGGGGTCTTAAAAGCTAGCAAGTGGCTATCTAATATGCATCAATTGGTCTCAACCCACCTGGAGCAAAGGAGAATGAAGAACACCAAATACACAAGGAAAATAAGAGCCCAAGAGAAAGAAAGGGCCACATAAACCAGAGACTCCATCAGCCTGAGGCCGGAAGAACTAGATGGTGCCCAGATACCACCAAAGACTGCCCTGACAGAGAACACAACAGAGAATACCTGATGGTGCAGGAGAAAAGCAGGATGCTGACCTCAAATTCTAGTAAAAAGACCAGACTTAATGGTCTGACTGAGACTGGAGAGACCGCAGAGGTCACGGGCCCCAGGCTGTCTGTTAGCCCAAAACTATAGCCATTCCTGAAGTCAGCTCTTCAGACAAAGGTTAGACTGGATTGTAAGACATAAAATGATACCAGTGAGAAGTGTGCTTCTTGGCTCAAGTAGACACATAAGACTATGTGGGCAGCTCCTGTCTGGAAGTGAGATGAAAAGGCAGAGGGTGACAGGAGCAGGCTGAATAGACATGCGAAATACAGGGTGGAGAGAAGGATTGTCACAGGTTGTCACATCATGGGGAGAGCAACTAGGGTCATATAACAATGTGTGTATGGGTTTTTGTATGAGAGACTGACTTGAGTTGTATACTTTCACTTAAAGCATAAAAAAAAAGTTCTCAATCTTAGAAAAATTACTATTGTGCGATAGGGACAAGACTGAGATGTTGAAGTCAGACATGGAATATTCTGTACTTGAGGAAGGGTATCCAAATATACCTCTCATCTCGCTGTTCATGTACAAAAGAGTACTACCTGCCACTGTATGGCCAAATGTTTTCACCATTCCCTTGCTTTTGAAGCTTCATTTAAGAAAACCTAATTGGCATTGAACTCTAATGACTGAAGACCAGACGAGTTGTAGAATGACATCAAGGACATCATACATGAAGAAAGCAAGAGGTCATTAAAAAGACAGGAAAGAAAGAAAAGACCAAAATGGATGTCAGAAGGGACTCTGAAACTTGCTCTTGAAGTAGAGTAGCGAAAGCAAAAGGAAGAAATGACACGTGCAAACACCTGGAGTTAGAAAACCAAAAGGGAAGAACGTGCTCCGCACTTCTCAAGCTGAAAGAACTGAAGAAAAAATTCAAGCTGCGGGCTGCAATATTGAAGGATTCTACGGGGAAAATATTAAACAATGCAGGAATCATCAAAAGAAGATGGAAGGAACACACAGAGTCACTCTACCAAAAAGAATTGATTGATATTCCACCATTTCAGGAGATTGCATATGATCAGGAACTGATGGTACTGAAGGAAGAGGTCCAAGCTGCACTGAAGGCATTGGCAAAAACAAGTCTCCAGGAATTGAAGGAATACCAATTGAGATGTTTCAACAAATGGATGCAGCACTGGAAGTGCTCACTCATCTATGCCAAGAAATTTGGAAGACAGCTACCTGGCCAACCAAATGGAAGAGATCCATATTTATGCCTATTCCAAAGAAAGATGATCCAGTTGAATAAGGCATTTTACCGTGTGAATCATAACAAATTATGGATAACATTGTGAAGAATGGGAATTCCAGAACACTTAATTATGCTCATGAGGAACCTGTACATAGATCAAGAGGCAGTCATTCAAACAGAACAAGGAGACACTGCATGGTTTAAAGTCAGGAAAGGCGTGTGTCAGATTTGTATCCTTTTACCATACTTATTCAGTCTGTATGCTGACCAGATAATCCGAGAAGCTGGACCAAATGAAGAAGAACGTAGCATCAGGATAGGAGGAAGACTCATTAACAACCTGCGATACGCAGATGACACAACCTTGCTTGCTGAAAGTGAAGAGGACTTGAAGCACTTACTGATGAAGATCAAAGACCACAGCCTTCAGTATGGATTACACCTCAACACAGAGGAAACAAAAATCCTCACAACTGGACCAATAAGCAACATCCTGATACAGGAAGAAAATATTGAAGTTGTCAAGGATTTCATTTTACTTGGCTCCACAATCAACACCCATGGAAGCAGCAGTCAAGAAATCAAAGGACGCATTGCAGTGGGCAAATCTGCTGCAAAAGACCTCTTTCAAGTGTTGAAAAGCAAAGATGTCACCTTAAAGACTAAGGTGCATCTGACCTGAGCCATGGTGTTTTCAGTCAACTTACATGCATGTGAAAGCTGGACAATTCGTAAGGAAGACTGAAGGATGCCTTCGAATTATGGTGTTGGCAAAGAATATTGAATATACCATGGACTGCCAAAATAATGAACAAATTTATCTCAGAAGTACAGCCAGAATGCCCCTTAGAAGCAAGGATGGCACAGGACCAGGCAGTGTCTCATTCTGTTGTACATAGGGTCACTATGAGTTGGAACCGATTCAGTGGCATCTAACAACAATAAATTGGCAAACACACACACACAAAAAAAATCGTCTTCATTTTATCACTGATAGGTATCCTGGGTTTACTTGAAAGGTTTTTAAAAAATAGCATCAATTGCCCCAAAGGATTGAAACTGACCATTCACATGCAGACTCCTCGGCATGGCTTGAAAAATCCATTTTCCTTCACAGGGTGGCTGCCCCTCCCCTCCATTCCCGTCCCTCTTTCATGACCCTGTACTTTTACATATGCTGTCCCCCCTCCTCTAATGTCCTCTCTCCCTCTGCTTTGCTTGCAGAACTCTTAATACATCATCTAAGGCCCAGTCCAAATGTTCCCTCTGAGAATCATTTCCTGGCCAGCAGCCCCCTGGGCAGAATGATCACTCTCAACATCTGTGCTTGCAAGGCTATGGCATATATCCTCTCTACAGTATGCCTCTATCACAACATACTGTAACTATGTATGGGTTTTTTAACTTATATTGCGTTATAGCTACATATTTAAGTCTATTAAGAAGGTTAAGAACATGAACTCTGGAGTTGGGCTGCCACCAGCACCAGAAAGCCCAGTATGCCACTTACTAGCTGTGTAGCCCTCATCAACTTCTTACCTTTCTGTGCCTCAGTTTGCTCATCTGGAAAATGAGGGTAATACTAGTGCCTCTGCCATAAGGTTATTGTGAGAATTATATAAGTTAAAGCACGTAAAGTGCTGTGGCTAACATATGATGGGCCATTATTAGTTATTGTTATCATGTCTCTCCCACTTGACTATGTGCTCCTTAAGGATGAACACCATACTTAATTTTATTCAATATTCCTAGTATGTAGCAGAGTGGGTGCTCAATAAATATTTTCTGAAATGAAATGATTAGGAAGATTGATTACTACGGTGTTTGTGAACCTCAGAAACGTTAGTTAATAGAGATATCTAGTCAATAGATTGCCAGATAAACCTACTTCTCTAGTAATAAATAAATATATATATATGCTTTTTTTTTTTAATGAGTAAGAAAGAGGAAAGGGAAAACTTCCATTTTTGAAACACATATTACATGCTATATACTTTACAGCCATGATCTGTTGAGTTCTCACAACAAACCTGCAAGGAAATGGAGGTTCAGAGAGGTGAAGTCTCAGGGCCAAGATCACACAGGTAACAATCAGTCAAGTTATAATTTGAAACCAAGCTGACCAGATTCTAAAGTCTTTGCTTTTTCCATGACAATCCTGTTCTTTGGGAAAATTCAAAGCAGTTGACATGTAGGAACTTTAGTAGGCAGAGGAAGGAGTGAATTGCAGGAACACAAAATTATAGCCATGCAGACCAGGATTCATTTTGCCTTAGCTGGGATCTACAAATATAATAACAATCATTCTATACAGCCACAAAGAGAATTTTCCTTCCAAAGTACTTCTCCATTTTGAGCTACCATGGATCTTCGCAACTGGCCCTGTGCGGTCCAGGAAGTAATTATCACTGCACATGTACACACACACACACATATACACACACACACTTTACAAACAAAGAAACTGAGGCCAAGGGGCATGAAGATTTGCCGAAGGCCACACAGCTAGTGACAGAGCAAGAACTACATGTAAAGTCTCTAGATTTCCAACCCCAAGTTTTTTCTACCATAATTAATCCAGGCATCTGAAGAGATCCTTCAGAAGAGACCTTGGGAATATGTAGTTTCCTCATACTGCATAATAACATAATCTTCAGAGGTCAGTTTTGATGCTTTTTGGAGATAGCGTCTCACTTAATCTTCCAATCTCCATTCTATACAGAATGAGGAAATTGAGGCCCAGGGAGTAAACTAAGTAGCCTACAGCCACACAGCTAGCAGGAGGAACTGAAGCATCAGTCCTGGGCCCAAACTGCCCTTTCTTTTGAACACGCTCTCAATTTAACCTGAGAAGTAGACATAGCATCACACTGGTTGCTCAGGGAAGCAGGCACTTCCGTTTATGAAAACTGAGAAGCAGACAGGAGCCTCTCCATGGGCTTTACCCCAAATCCAACCTGTTAATGCAGTTTAATGGATCCCACTTTTAGTTAACAGCAACTTTATGTGAGCCATAATCTATCCATCATTAGTGAGCAATCAAAAAGCCATTCTAGAACACAACTGGGACTGTGTTGTTGATAGGTGCCGTCAAATCAGTTCCAACTCATAGTGATCCCACGTACAAAAGAACAAAACACTGCCCAGACCCGCGCCATCCTCACAATCGTTGCTATGTTTGAGCCCATTGTTGCAGCCGGTGTCAATCCATCTCATTGAGGGTCTTCTTTTTGCTGACCCTCTACTCCACCAAGCTTGGTGTCCTTCTACAGGGACTGGTCCCTCCTGATAACACGCCCAGAGTACATGAGACGAATCTTGCCATCTTCACTTCTAAGGGTATTCTGGCTGTACTTCTTCCAAGGCAAACTTGTTCATTTTCTGGCAGTCTATGGTATATTCAGTATTCTTCGCCAATGCCATAACGCAAATGCACCAGGTCTCCTTTGGTCTTCCTTATTCATTGTCCAGCTTTCAAATGCAGATGAGGCAATTGAAAATACCATGGCTTGGGTCAGGCGCACCTTAGTCCTCAAAGTGGCATCACAGCTCTTTAACACTTTAAAAAGGTCTTTTGGAACTGTAAAATATGCTTAATAGGAACGAACCAGTGTGAGGTTATCCATTTTCCTCTCAGGTCTCCCATCAACATCGACCCCTTATTCCCAGAGCTGAGAGGAGTGAGACGATGAGGACGGCGGACTCACCAGCCAGCAGCCAGTCCTGGCCTGGCCTCCTACACTTTCCCCACAGAGTCAGTCCCAACCAGCCTTCCTACCATCTTTACCTAATCACTACCAACAAGTGGGCTCTAAGCCAGGCTTGCTCTACCTGAAACATAGTATCCTAAGGGCCTTGAGTGGTCCCTGAGCACCTGGGGTTTCCAAGCTGCAGTGTCCCCGGTTACCTATGCTGAGTCCATATATCTCAGTGTCTGTGGAGTCAAACAGAGCTCAGTTCAGATCTCAGTTCTGCCACTTCCCAAGCTACTTAACCTCTCTGTATTTCAGTATGCTCACCCGCCAAACAGGAATAACAATGCCTAGTTCTTACAGTTGCTGTGAGGATTAAATGATTGCTTGCATTTGCTATTGATTATTATTTTTGTATTATTCTGCCTTGGTTTCCTGATAATCCTCTAGATTCTCTATTGAGACTCATCCCCAACCTACTTGGCTAGAGTCTAGCACCTGCCTATGCTATCCTACCAGTGCTCTCCCCTTAATGACTCTGAGCTGTCTCTTGACCCTCAGCTGTTTCCTGGGTCCCCTGGATGTCAAGCAAGAACTAGGTCAGCTTCACATTTCCCATACTCCTTTGGGCCACCCCCATCTGAGTCCAACCCACAGACTAGTTTGTCATCCTGGCCTCTCAGGCCTCACTCTTCTTCCTCTTTTTCCCCACAGTCTGCTACTGAGACCCCAGAAGGCATCACAACTGATCCCACCCAGGATATAACACTCGATTGCTGAGTAAGCTCCCCTTCCAGCTAAAATCATTTTCCCAATAGTGAGGATTTTCTGCTAATGAACTGGCTAAATTATCTTTAGCTTACTTCCAAATGTATACAACCAAATTGTAATCAAGAGTGCTTCTGATCACTGGCCCTAGCTTTTCCTCCTTCGCAACATCACAGTCTTTGTTTCTTGCATTCCTGCCATACTTTACACATTGAATTTCTTTAAAAAAAAAAAAAAAAGAATATAAATGTCATATTTTGCAACACTCTAGCCAAGTGCCCTCCATTCCAGTGCTCTTCCGGCAGTATTGATCAGTGCCAGACACTGGGCTGGGCACATCAATATGTTCATGTGAGATCTAATCCCACAAGATAAGTAATAGCATTTTCATCTTTGCACTTGTTACTACAGGCTTTTTCCCATATGCCAAGACCCTACATAAAAGCGGCCAAGTTAACTAAGATGTTAGCTCCTTATTGTTGTTGTTGTTAGGTGCCATCAAGGCTATTTTCCACACAGGGCAACCCTAGGTGACAGAGTAGGGTTTTCTTAGCTGTAATCTTTACAGAAGCAGATCGTTAGGTCTTTTTCCCTTGGAGCCACTGAGTGGGTTTGAACTGCCAACCTTTCAGTTAGCAGTCAAGTGCTTAAACATTGTGTCACCAGGGCTCCTTGTTAGCTCCTTAAAGGCAGGGGATATACCTCCCTCATTTATGGATCCACCGCCCCTCTGTCCCCACCTAGCACAGAAAGAACCTCACATGGAATGAATCTTAGCAAATGCCCATTGGGATCCAGCCTGCTGTCTCTTTGTTCGATGTCGTCACATTTTTTCTGGGATCACACGTCACATTACTTAGAATGCTAATCCTGGGTGATTTCAACCACTCCCAAGACTTCAGTTAAAGTATGCCCTAAATGCAGATGACTGACTGCCCACTTTCTATCTCTGGCACACACCTCTCTATTGGGCTCCAAACCCAGAGCCTCTAAACCCATATAATTAGACATCTCCGTAAGTGTCACAAATTCGATGTATCCAAAACAAAATTCATTGTCTTTTCCCTCAAATCTACTTCTCCTGTGTTCTCTGTATCAGTAAATATTATACCTATATAGCTATGTTCCCAATCCAGAAATCTGGGAGTCATTCTAGCTTCTACCCTCTCCTTCATCACCCACCCCCATCCAGTCACCAAGTTCTGACATTTCTTCTTAACACACCTAACCACCTTCTTCTCCTCTCAGCATTTCTCACTTTTGTTACTGCAATAGCCTCCTGAGTGGTCTGCCCAGATAACACAGGTCTGAAGGACTGCAACATACAGGCTCTGTGCTGGGTATTCGCCATATTGCCTTCAATCCTCAAAGCAACCCTACAAGATAGGGAATAATTGGCAATTTCATATGGTTTGACCTAATACGGTTATCACCCCCATTCCACAGGCAAGAAAACTGGGATTTAAAGAATAAGTTACTTCTCCAAGGCCATATAGCTTGCATACTAGGAAGCCAGGATCTGAGCACAAGCGTGTGTTCAAGTTTCCAAAAGTCATACTTTTTATGCTAAATCATATCATCTTTTAGTGCCCATACACAAGTTCGTAGGGGAATTCTCATAGCAAAATATTTCAAAAGGAAATTGACAACAATAATAATATTAATAACAACTGCCATTTATGAGTACCTGCGTTGCGCCTTGTTGTCATTGTTAGGTGCCGTCGAGTCGGCTCCAACTCATAACGACCTTATGTACAACAGAACAAAACATTGCCCAGTCCTGCGCCATCCTCACAATCATTGTTATGCTTGAGGCCATTGTTGCAGCCACTGTGTCAGTCCAACTCATTGAGGGTCTTTCTCTTTTTGCTGACCCTCTACTCCATCGAGCAGGATATCCTTCCCCAGGGGCTGGTCCCTCCTGATAACATGTCCAAAGCATGTGAGGAGAAGTCTCACCCTCCTTGCTTCTAAGGAGCATTCTGGCTGTCCTTTTTTCAAGACTTGCAGTCCATGGTATATTCAATATTCTTCACCAACACCATAATTCAAAGGCATCAATTCTTCTTCAGTCTTCCTTATTGTCCAGCTTTCACATGCATATGAGGCTAATGAAAATACCATGGCTTGGGTCAGGCACACCTTAGTCTTCAAGATGACATCTTTGCTTTTTAACACTTGAAAGAGGTCTTTGGCAGCAGATTTGATTTGATTTCTTGGTTGCTGCTTCCATGGGCATTGATTGTGGATCCAAGTAAAATGAAATCCTTGACAACTTCAATATTTTCTCCATTTATCATGATGTTGCTTATTGGTTCAGTTGTGAGAATTATTGTTTTCTTTATGTAGAGGTGTAATTCATACTAAAGGTCTTGGATCTCCATCAGTAATTGCTTCAAGTGCTCTTCATTTTCAGCAAGCAAAGTTGTGTAATCTGCATATTATAGGTTGTTAATGAGTCTTCCTCCAATCCTGGTGCCACATTCTTCTTCATACAGTCCAGCTTCTCAGATTATTTGCTCAGCATACAGATTGAATAGTATGGTGAAAGGATACAAACCTGACACACACCTTTCTTGACTTTAAACTACTCAGTTATCCCCTTGTTCGGTTCAAATGACTGCCTCTTGGTCTGAGTACAGGTTCCTCATGAGCACAATTAAGTGTTCTAGAATTCTTATTTTTCACAATGTTGTCCATAATTTGTTATGATCCACACACTCAAATGCCTTTGCATAGTCAATAAAACACAGGTAAACATCTTTCTGGTATTCTCTGCTTTCAGCCAGGATCCATCTGACATCAGCAATGATACCCCTTTTCCACATCCTCTTCTGAATCTGGCTTGAACTTCTGGCAGTTCCCTGTTGATGTACTGCTGCAACCACTTTTGAATGATCTTCAACAAAATTTTACTTGTGTGTGATATTAATGACATTGTTGGACAATTTCTGCATTCTGTTGGATCAACTTTCTTTGAAATGGTTACAAATATGGATCTCTTCCAGTTGGTTGGCCAGGTAGCTGTCTTCCAAATTTCTTGGCATAGACGAATGAATGCTTCCAGCGCTGCTTCCATTTGTTGAAACACCTCAGTTGTTATTCTGTCAGCATTTGTGTTTTACATTCATTATTTTACTTAATCCTTCTACCTGTCCTATGAAAAATCTACTGATACTATTTTTAATAATTTTACAAATAAGGAATCTGGGGGTCAGAGAAGGCAGGTGAACTTCAAGTCACAAGTCAGCAAGTGGCTAGTCAAAATATCAGGAGGGCAGGAATAAAAAGAGTAAGAGTGGGGAGAGGCAGTAAGTTCTGAGCTGACTTCAGTGCCCAGGGCCGTGACTCTAGACTGTTGTTTGTCCTGAGTTCCAGGTGGGCTCTGCCAGGAAGATGTGGAACAGCACCCACCGTGGTTCTGCTGCTGTGGGTCAAGCTTTGATGTCTAATAGAGAAAAAATGGGATGGAAACCTACAAGCCCCAAAGACAATTTCAAACACACACCAATCTACTCTGTGAACGTGGTCCGGGCAGCAAAGTGCCTGCCCAGAACTAGACAGTCATTAGCCTGATCATTTACACCAGAAGAGTGAGAACAGGATTTCCTGCAAGCCTCCAGATTTTAACTGTTGGTTAAAATTTCAAGGAAAATCGGGAAGGTGTTGACATGTAAGGAATTACTTTAACATGCCTTTAATCCCCGTGAAACTCTGTGGTGTTATAATTGAGCCTGCTGGTTGGAAGCCAAGCCAGGCTGAGTTTTACAAAGGAACTCCTACTGTGCCACCAAAGGCCAGCTACATATGTCACTTTTCCTTAAATAAACACTGTCTCTTTTTCCTGCTTTTTATTTCAGGGATAGTAGGTGCCACTGGACAACAGGACCTTTGGCTAAGCTCCCAATGGACTCACAGGAAATGTTAGCCCAGCACCCACCCTCTTCCTGACCTCTGGCCAGTCACTTAGCCTCAGTGGTCATCTGTTAGATCTTCCTGCTTCCTTAATAAATCAAAGAGGGGCAATGCAGGCAGTCTCTCTCTGTGGAAATAGACTTCCCTGACATTTTCCCCAAAATTCACCTTCACTTGGGGACATCTCACTACTCACTGCTGCTACCACAATGGACTTGAGACAGGGAGGGAAGTTCTGATCCTGTTTTTAATGCTCTGGGCCAAGCATGGGTTTCAACCCTTTCCTTACCTGCCTATAGCCCCGGAGAGGCCAAGCTTTAAAGAAGACTTTAGAGGACTCAAGGATGGTAGAAAGGAAATAAACACAGAGAAACAGGCAGCTGGCTAAGTCTGTTTACAAGATACTCTCATCTCAGCATGACCAGAGCTCTTAGGTTTGCCCTTAAATGCCTGAGGGCCGTTTTCCCATGACCTATTATATATGATTATAAATACCTAGGAGCACTTCTAGATTCCCTGGAGACTCCTCTCTAAGAGATTCCCTGCTGACTGGCACTAAAAAGTCCTCCCTCTTTAGGAGAGACCTCACCTCCAAGCCATAAAGATGAGAGCTGTATGCTACAGCCTCAATCAGACAGCCATTTCAGGATATCAGGATACCATAGCATAACCTAAACAAGCCACTGAAGAGATACGTACAAGAAGGAGTAGAGTTTCTGTCATACCAAAGCATCAGTATCTTCACCCATCGAATGGGGATTGTAACAAACCTCCTTGGTTTGGCATTTCTAAGACTTACGTGACAAGGGGACACTTTAAAATTACCATGTACTTGGGGAACATCTACAGGAGCTCACGTATATTCAGAATAATAATATGGACCGATTATGCATCTTGTAACTTCAATATACAAAATACAGTGATATTAGTTAATAGTGACATTAGTATATAACATTAAATATTACTACAATTAGCCTGTGAGTCTATTTCCTTTTTCGTCTTCAACTTTAATCCAAATATGCACAAGCTCCTTGTTGGTGTTTTGCTGACATAATTTTTAAAGTGTTTAATGATTACCTAAGCAAAGGATGGAGTCCAAGAGCAGCAGAGATAAATCTGACTGATTTTACTCTGATAAATCAGTTTATCCCGAGTTTTAAGCTCAGTTTAAATATCTGGAAGTTGCTTCAAACATGTCATATTGGGGGAAGGGAAAGAGAAACTAACAGCCATTGAGCATCATGGTGCTAGGTGCTTTGCAAGTATTCCTATTTCATACTCTATCTCTTGTTCATTCTTTCAACAACCATATGAGGCAGAGTCATTACTTGAGTTTTATAGAGGAGGAAACAAAGGCTTGGGAAGTGAAGGAAATAACGCAAGGTCACACATGTGGCTGTGGATGGTATCAAAACACAAGTCCGGCCAGCTCCAAAGCCCCAGTTCTTTCTTTCCACTACACCACACTGACGAAGGGAGCAGAGGTATTGAACCTCAGCACATGTGTTCATACTTCCTTAGTATTTGCCTCTTAGTACACTAAAAGCTCCATAAGGACAAGAACTGAGTCACATTTGTTTACCACAACAACCTCAGTGGCAAGTACAGTGTCAGACACTGCAGTTAAGAAAGTTCAGGGGACATGGTGGCAATTTTTAAATTCCTGAAGGGTTGTCATAGGGTCTAAAGGTCAAACTACAACCACTAGGAGTGGGGAAGGGAACGTGAGATATGGGGAGAAAAGTCTCAACTCAAGAACCTTAAAAAATGTAGACCAGTCCCACAGTGAAATGAACTGCCTTGAAAATATTAAACTGCCCATTTCTGAAGATGATCAGGTATAGGCTGGAACCGGACCACTTGCCCAGGTATGGGATTCACCCAGAGGGGAGTAGCCTGGGTGGTCCTTTGGGTTCGTTTCAACCCCCAAGATTCGTTTATTCTTTGATACCGACTTCTTCAACTCTAGGTCTAATTAGTATTTCTGACTTGCCATGTGACTAGGCTGAGTTTCTTTCCCTCTTTGGATCTCCATTTCCTCATCTGCACACTGGAGGCATTTAACTGATGACCCTGATAAGAACTCTTGTGCTCAGGGCTTCCAAGATTCTGTGTGCTCTCTGGAGAACAGGGATTATGGGCAAGACTGCCTGCAGGGTAGAGCTGTGCTATGAGGGGGCACAAACCTCCTTCATCATGCCGACACCCTCCATACCTGCAAGTGCCAGCCACCTAAGGCGGTGAGCTCACACTGCTTCCCCACTCCGTCAGGGAGATATATCAGGTTCATCCTGATTCAGAAAATAACGTGGGACTCAGGAAAACCCGTGCTTTAACATAATTCTGGAATGTGTTAAAAATCAAACGTCTTCAAGCAATATAACAGTACTCGTGTTTCTTAAAGAAGAGAGATGAAAATGCTTCCGCTCCATATAGATGGACCAGAAGCTCTCAAGGAGAGTGGCACTGCCACCTAGGGAGGGTTTTGGAAATTTCCAGGGGTGCTTTTGGTCATTACAGTAACTGCAGGGCGTTACCGGCATTCGGTGGGCAGGGGCCTGGAACGCCAGACATGCTGCAACGCACTGGACAGTTCTGCCATGCTCTCGTGAAGGTGAGAGACCTATTCACAACTATCTGAGTCTAGAACCTAACTCCATGTTACATATAAACAAAAAGCATTTTCTACATGGTTTAAATTAAGTATCACATTATTCCAGGAATGCAAGAACCATGTAAATAGAGGGAAAATTATACTTTACCTTTTTTTCTGCTAGAATTTTAATAAGAGTTGTTCAGTATTTCAGAAACAGGGCATTGCTGATGGCATTGTGGCTTAAGGTATTTGAGTTGCCTATACAACACACAATGATTATATATGAAAATAGTTTTGAGTGTTAAATATAAAGAAATATAATGTATTACAGTCAAGCATTGTCAATATATGTATATATTAGCCAATATATGCATATTGACTAATGTTTATATATATATCAAGTTAATATATAGTATTTTGTTATAAAGAACCTGCAGTTATTTTCTCCTTTAGAAAGCACTTAGAGTGGGTTTTTTAAACGGGGGGCAATGGAAAGACACCCCTGTAGCAATGTGCACAACTAGCACCCACCAATAGAGGCCCTCTTTGAGACCTGGGACAGGGAAAATGCAAGAAAAGCCTGGAACATCTTGTGTGCAAAAGTAAGGAAGTGCTCAAAGGTTAATGGGGACTTTTAAAAGGACTCAGGGCTCCAATGGCCAAATACTGGATAATTTGAGCATCAAAATAAATAATGATAGCAAAGGATTAGAACCCACTGATTAAATAAGATTCCATGAGTCCACACTAATATGCTTGCATACATACACACATAGATAAATAAATGAGAAGGGAAAGTTCTTCCTTGCAATAGAAACTCAACTAACAAGTGTAGAAGGAATGAAGGCTTCAGATAATCACGCCAGTGGGCAGCTGTCTTAATAAGAACTGATTCAGGCAAGAATCATTAATACGGCTTAAAACCAGAGGATGAAAGTTTGAGAAGTAACAGGTTGTTACCAGGTCTCAAAGTATCTTCCCACAAGATGCTTATTAATAGAAAGGGGAAAATAGTAACTTTTCAGTGGCCATCTGGAAGACACTACCTTAACCAAATGATTAAAGTTAACATCACTAGTAATAAGACATATTGGCATCATGTGCCTTCGGGTATGATATCCCAAGAAGAACACAACATTCCTTCTGTGGTAATCCTGCCAAAAATGCATATCCTGAATCTAATAATGAGGAAACGCTAGGTAAACTCAAATTGAGGGATAGTTGATTAATAGCCTGTACTCATCACAAATGCCAATGTCATGAAACCCAAAGACAGACTAAAGAACTCTTTCAGATTAAAGGAGACTGAAGAGACATAACAACTAAATGCAATGCATGATTCGGAATTTCCTTTTGCTATAAGTTTTTGAGAAAGTGCCCGAGCGCTGCAAGCATTTTGTGATCAGCTGCTGCCCCCAAAGGTTGGCTGTTAGAATCTACCCAGCAGCTCCACGGAAGAAAAGACCTGGTGAACTGCTTTCATAAAGATTACAGGCGAGAAAACCCTATAGGGCAGTTCTAGTCTGTAACACATGGGGTTGCTGTGAGTCAGGGGCTGACTGGAGAGCAGCAAACAACTCGTTACTGGGAAAACTGTCAAAATCTGAATAAGGTCTGTATAAGATTAGAGTATTGTACCAATGTCAATTTCATGATTTGGATAATTATACTGTGGTTATGAAAGAGAATGCCCTTATATTTAAGAAATTCACACGGAAATGTTTAGGGGTAAAGGGGCATCATATCTGCAACTTAAGTGTGTGTGTGTGTGTGTGTGTGTGTGTGTGTGTGTGTTCAGGAGAAAGAAAGAAAGAAAATGTGGTAAAATTTTACCACTTGGGGTATCTGAGTGAAGGGTATGTAGAAATTTCTTCTATCATCCTTGTAATTTTTCAGTATGTCTAAAATTATGTCAAAATAAAAAGGTAAAAGAAAATGAGAGGGGGACATTGGGTCTAAAAGGATGGGGAATTGCTGTTATAGATCTATTCTTGCTAGAGAAATCCTTTTATCCTACTCTTCTAACTCTTCTAGAAAATGTATAGGGTTCATTTCGGAAGAAGGGTGGGAGACAGCGGTGCATGCTTGGGTGAGAGAAAAGGACAAAAGAATCATCTCATTAACTGGCGCAGAGAATTCGATTACAACACCTTTTTAAATCTGAATCTCTACTTTGCATCGCCTTACATTAGAACTCTTCCAAGAAGCAATTACACGGAAAGAAGTTGAACAAGAAACAGAGTAGGAGAGATTTTTTCATTTCTTTGGAGACAAGGAAAGAAGGTACAGGCAAGCAATTTTCATAATTTCCCTTTGAAACAGGCACTGAAGTCAAGATTGGCTCAACTATTTTCTTGTATAAAATTAGACATCTCTACTCAAGTGACTCAGGCAACATCACTAAGAACTTTTGCAAAAGGACATGAAAGGACAAAAATTGAATGGTAAAAGATGACCTTTTACTCACTTTGGGGAAGCAGGGTTTTCTTGACCTTTAAAATAGTCCCCCAGAAAAATGTTTACCTCTTTCATTTTTTTTCTTTTTAAAAGCTTGCCATTGGAGAAAAAAGCACATTAAAACAGTGGTCCTTTAATGATCACATTCATCTCAAAATTTCTCATAATAAATTAGCACTGCTAAGTACCAAGATTATAATTGTTACAATTTAAAAGACTAAATGTATTTGGGGGCAAATTGAAATTTAGAAAATTAAACAGTAAGCTTCTACCCTTAGAAATTTTATTGCACAGGGCTGTCTCTGGGGGAAAATCTAAACCAAGTAAAGCCAAGCTGGGATGCCACTCAGTCAAAGAGAAGTCTTAGCTCTTTTCCTCTCCTAAATGATCTATCATCAAATAATGAGATACTTAGTCTCAAGATTAAATTGTTATTAAAAATTAAAATAAGTACATTTCCACATTTTCAATAAGCCAGAAACAAAGGGTGCTTAGACAAAGCTCCAGCTTAAATTTCTATCCAAGACTGCAAAATCTTTTTTCAACATTCACTGATTTCACACACATGCCATAAGGTCCCCTTTGTGCTGGGTACTAGAGATGAATCTGACCGGGTTCCAGCTCCCCAGGGACTCCCAGTCTAGCAGAGAAGGCACATAAATAAATGTCCATTCACTGAGGGGATACAGTGTGATGCTCATAGCATCCTATGGTGTTATAGCTGAAGAAACCGCGGCTCAGAGTAATTAAGTAACTTACTTAAGTTACACATTTAGAAAGTGATGAAGAAAGGATTTTAAACTAGATCTATACTGACCCCGAGCCCTTGCTTCACTGTCTTTCAACCTGGAACACTGCAAATGCAGTGCTTTGGGGTCTTGTAATGGAGGAAGAGGATAGAGTTGGAATCCAGAGGACAGAGTGGTCAACTGTCCCTGGGTCAGGGTGGCAGGGCAGTGAAAGGTAGGGTGGAGAAGGACGGTACCAGGAAAGACCTTCACAGATTTGGTGACACCAGCAGTGACACTTGGAAGCTTAGTAAGTGTTTGTCAGGTAGACAAGCAGAGGAAATGGCGTGACAAACAGTCAAGAGGTATGAAGATCTTGGCAGATGTGAACCTTTCTGAACAAGTTTTAGAGGAAAGGTGTCTTGGCTTAGCCAGTATTTACTACTCGCAGCCAGTGACACCACGGGAGTTCTCTGGGGAGGAATGTGCAGACACAGCTTCAGTTCCTCTCCCGGAGGGGGCCGGTACATGTGGAGGTAAGGAGATTGCAGTTGCTCCAGGATCACCACAGCCAGGCCCGTGGTGCAGTTCCAGATGCAGCTGTGTTTCAGCCTTCATTAGCAGCTGCTTCACTAAGCCCTGGGCTACACTGACCCCGGCATTAGCAAGAAGATGACTGATTACAAAAGCACCTTTGTGCTCTGACCAAAACCTTGGCCGCAAAAATTTGTGCAGAATTTTAACTCCAGCAGGGAGTTTTATGGGAATCCAGGAAAGCCAAAAATTACAGAGTCACAAAAGAGTAGAACTGGAAGGAACCTTAGCAAGGATCTACAACATCCTCCTTTTGCAGAGGAGGCACTGATGCCTTGGGCAGGGGAGAGGGGAGTGACTTGTCCAGGGTCCCAAAACCAGTTAAATGGACTTGAACCCAGGTCTCCTGATGCCTGGTCCAGTGTTTAATTTCTTATTAAATGACTGTACAGGAGCCTTTCCTGACATTCTCCATCTCCCCATCTTTCCCATCCCATGTTACTCTGGCTTCCATAGTGCCTTTGCTTAATTCCATCATAGCTTTTATCATCCTGTACCACCTATCTCCTCTGATAAGCAGTGCCCTCCTTGTAAGCGGAGACCACCATGTCTTTTGTCTTTGGCTCCCTAGGCTAGCAGTGGACACATAAAAGGGCCTCAGGAAATGTTTGTTGACACTAAAGAAAATTGTGCAATCAGAAGATGTCTGTCCTAGTCTTGGCTACACATCTATAAGCCATGTGACCCTGGGTAAGTTACTTAACCCTCTGAATCTGAGTTTCCTCATCCATAAGATGATGACTAAGAACATGATATAACGGAAAGACAAAGGGATCTGGACCCAACAAATGTCCAACTGAATGAATGAACGATCACTCATCTATACCTGAACCTCCACAAGGACAAGGATATTGTTTAGTGTCCCTAGCACTTAGCACTTAGTAGGTCTCAGGGAATGTCTGAACTAAAGGGAGTCAGAATATGTGAGCATAAGACCCAGCTCTGTCATTAGCAGTTGTATGATCTCAAGTGAGTACCTTCAATTCTGAACCTTTATTTCCTCATCTGTAATTTGGATATAATGATACCTCCCCAAACTGAATTGGGGCTAAAAGAGGTCAAGGAATTTATTTTACTTGGATCCACAATCAATGCCCATGGAAACAGCAGTCAAGAAATCAAAAGACGCATTGCATTGCACAAATCTGCTGCTAAAGACCTCTTTAAAGTGTTGAAAGCAAAGACGTCACCTGGAAGACTAAGATGCACTTGACCCCAAGCTATGGTGTTTTCAGTCACCTCCTATGCATGTGAAAACTGGATAATGAATAAAGAAGAGCAAAGAAGAATTGATACCTTTGAATTGCGGTGTTGGAGAAGAAAAGTGAATATACCATGGGCTGCCAAAAGAACAAACAAATCTGTCTTAGAAGTACTACCAGAATGCTCCTTAGAAGCAAGGATGGCAAGACTATGTCTAACATACTTTGGACATATTGTCAGGAGGGGTCAGTCCCTGGAGAAGGACATCATGCTTGGTAAATTAGAGGGTCAGTGAAAAAGAGAAAGACCCTCAATGAGATGGATTGACAACAATCGTGAGGATGGCAGAGGGCCGAGCAGTGTTTCATTCTGTTGTACACAGGGTAGCTATGAGTCAGAGCCGACTCAATGGCACCTAGCCTAACAGCAACAACAAAAGAGGTCATGTATATAAAAAGCACTTGGTAAACTGCAAAGCACTCCACAGATGCCGGTTTTCATATGAACTATTTAAAAGGACTTTCTAATGAATAGGATCAAAGTATGCTTTTCCACAGAGAAGCAGCATTTTGAGTTTCAGATGATATCATTTTTCCAGTAAACAAATTGAACTGTTAAGCAAGGGGCACAAGAACAGCACGATATATCTAAGCAGGAGGTGAAGTTCTATTTTTGGCAACAAAGGAAATAAAAGGTGAAGCAGAAGGGAAGGTGAAACCAGGGCTCCTACAGAGTCTCTGTCAGCGGCTCTGAATCAACTACCTTTGTCTGACAGCTGGAGTCCCCTCACTTCTGTCTTCAGTCCTTTACTAGTTATGCACCCAAACCCTGGGCCACTGCATCAGCCCCCAGGGATGCCACACTACCTAAGCAGAAGACATTCTATTCTCCGTGTTGCTTCCCAAGCTTGCTGCAGAAATGTGACAGCAATATGTATGTGTGGAGGTTGGGGCATCTCCAGGGAAAGATCAGCCAGCCGACCACGTGGAGCTTCACTGGCAGCATCACTCTGGTAAGTTTCTCATGGCCCAAATCCAACTATCACCCTCGCAGAATGACAGCCTGGGTTATGTCAATGCCTGGAGATTGTTGGCCTTGGAGTGGGTCGACTCAATGGCACTGGGTTTGGTTTTTTTTTTTTTTTTTGGTTTTTAAGCTCATAAAGGAGCCCTGGTGGTACAGTGGTTAAGAGCTCGCTGTTAACCAAAATGTCAGTAGTTCAAATCTACCAGCTGTTCCTCTGTCCTATAAGGTTGACTATGAATTGGAATTGACTCGACAGCAATGAATTTTGCTAAGCTCATAAGAGACAAAATTTTTTAAGCCAGAATATTTGTGTATTAATTTGTGATTTAATTTGGCAAATATACTTGAACTCTGACTATGTGCCAGGCACTCTGGTAGGCAATTTGGATACAATGATGAATAAGACAGATCCAGCCACTGCCCGGGTAGAACTTAGGCTAGGTAGGAAAAGAAAGATAATCCAACATGGATTCACTAAACAATGTACTAAGCATAAGTACCCTGACAGGAGAAAACACGGGGGAACTATTGAGTCACACAGGAAAAGCTACCCAGACTGAAGGGGGCAGAGTAGGCTTCACAGAGAAAGTAAAAGCAGGAGTCTAAAGAAGTAGCAAAATTGGCTAGGTGAAAGAAGGCAGCCCTGGAGGTGGGAGGGGGACACAAAGGATGAAGATGAATGCCCCAGAAAAAAGGGACAGCATGTGCAAAACCCAGAGGTAAGAGAGGTTGGTGCTGGTGACTACCTAAGAACGTTGAATATGGAAGGATCCCAGAAGACAAGATTTGGAGTGGTGATAGATGAGGCTGGTAAGGCAGGCACAGGCTCTATAATGCACCAGAGTGAGTCCAAATTTCATCCCTGGAATAAACCATCGAGGTGACCAGAAGCCAGCCAAATTAGCATAGTAACTATATGAAGGAAAATGGCACCAATAATATCAATCCATCAGAAGTTGATTTGATAAGCATGGAATCAGGGCAAGGAGTGTCTACTGCACATTGCAGGTTTGCTTTGCCTTGGCTCTGACCCACTTATAACTCCACATTTTCCTACTCCTAAACCCAGTAGAGAACATTGTTCTCTCTGGGGGGTTTGCAAATAATTCACTTCATTCAGCCTTGAGGTGTTGAATCAATAAAAGCTAAGTTAGGATGGTAACTGGAGAGGAAAATAGAAGAACCTCTTGCTCCCTGGGTCCCTCCAAGAAACTGCAAAACATTATTGAACAGGTTTTTGGCTTTATTCACTGAAATATTCTTTTACTAAGAAATACAACTTCCTTTGCCATAATAAATACTGTTTTGATAACAAAACTGTACTTTTCTCAAATACCCAGATGGAAGACCATATGCAAAATAAACTCCAAGGAATTTTTTTATTGGCCATCTGCTAAGATTGGAAAGCAAGCCTGCATCCTCCTCTAGTCTTCACTGAGAATCCTACTTGCTTCCCCTTGGTGCCACCTGCTGATCATATCTGAGTACCAGCTTTGCAAATATATAACAGGGAGAATGGGGTTCTTCCCCTTTCTTTAATGAAATAAATTTGATCCTAATTAATGTGAAGAAAAAAAAAACCTACAAAGTGTCATGTTGTAGAATGTGTTACAGCTACTCACACCTCCTACTGTTGCTGCAGAAAATCACAAACCAAAGCCCACACAACTTCTTCTGAGAGCTTGCTTCCAAGGCATTGTCAAGATATTGTTTATCCTCATAATTACATGCACCGTTCCTAATAAAGCCTCATGTTTGGCTTTACCTGTCAAAATTGTAAATGCACATATCTTTTAATCCAGCAATTCCAATTTGAGCTATCTATCCTGGAGAAACGCTGACTCAGGTGTGTGAAGATACCGATATGAGGATGCTCCCTACAACATTATTTGTTGAACTAAAAAAGTAAAAACTACCCAAATATTCATCAACAAAGGAATGATTTAAAAAGTTATGATACATTCATACAATGGGATACTATACAGCTATCCTATACATGCCCTGAAAAGACATTTAAAATATATTCAGTGGGAGGAAAAGTGAGGGCTAAAGAAGAAACTGCATAGTATAGTTCTTTTTATTTTTTAAAGAAAAGCAGTTGTGCATGTTATACTGTGTATTTGCTTATACATAGGAAATAGCTGGACGGATACACACTAAAATGTTAGTTTTAAAATTTTTATTTCACATATTCCTATATTATTTGAATTCTTTTTGTAAATCATTGTTTTATATTAAAACAAAAGAAGATCTTAAAATAATGATGACACATGTTTTTATCAAGTTTGCAGATTATAAATAAAGCAGGTTCGTCATCAAATACTCACTGGATACTGGATCCCCACAGTAACTCTGATGTAAGAATCATTTTTCCGTTTAACACTTCCTTCATGTGAAGAAATGAGTCTGAGAAGACAAGGCGCTTGCCTGAGATCCCATAAGGAATAAGTGATGGTGCCAGGACTCGCTAGCAAATGACTACTGTAGGATCTTTCTATTCTTATTCTGCATGTGCTAGAACTAAATCAGCAGATTCTAAATTAATTCCACTACATGGAATAGGAGCCCTGGTGGCACAGTGGTTAGGAATCTGGTTGCTAACCAAAAGGTCAACAGTTCAAATCCACCAGCTGCTCTTTGGAAACCCTATGGAGCAGTTCTACTCTGTCCAGTAGGGTCACTATGAGTCAGAACTGACTCAATGGCAATGGTTTTTTTTTATAGTATATGAAAAAAAAAATCCTCTTCTATATTACAGAACTACCCAGTTCTAAGTATTTTCAGCATCAATCAAATGGGCTTTGAAATTTCAGAATGCTATCAGGGGAAGAGACTTGAGCAATCGCCTAACCCAACCTCCCCATTTTATCAGTGAGAAAAGAGTGTCCCTAAATGTCCAAAATCAGAAAGCCAACAGTTAAACAAGTACTTGCTCAGCTCCAAGGTGTTAACTCTTCATCTTATTGACCAACTGCTCTTTTTCTTGGGTTTCCCATCTTGGCAATGGCACCTGTGCCAGATTCCTAGAAGCCTCAATTCTGCCTAGCCCACCCCACTCCACCACACCCCCGCTTTTGTCTGTCTCCAAGTCCTATTGGTACCGCCTTCTAAATATTACTCATATCTGGCCCTTCTCTGTATTATCACCACTCCTGTCTCAATGTCTTCACACAACCCTCAACATCTCTTTAGCTTAGACAGGCAGACCATCCTTTTCTAATAGGTCTTACTCCTCTGCCCTCCCCAAACTACTCTATACTCTGCCAACAGAGTTGGTTACCTTTCTAATACTAAAACCTGACCATATCCCCTTCTCCCTTTTTAATGCCCCTTCCATAGATTCCCCTTGTTAATTTCTTTACCCTGGAAATGGAACTGAGAGGCAGGGGATGTGAAGATGATATAGCTCTAAGAACAGAGTACTGGAGAAAAGATTGCTACACAAAGAAAGAACTATGGAGACCCAAACAGGGTCTCCATTAAGTATTTAGCTCAGTACAGATGACTGCATACATGTGAGGAAATTACCAGGGACCAAGTTTTCCACCTGAAAGGATTAGAAGCAACAGTGCTTGGTGTTCACATAAACCCTGGAATAGTGCCTGTTCTCACCAGCCAGACCGGAAAATGTCATGATTCAGGTAATCTTAGGCAAGGTACACATAAGATTCTTGCCTCATTGGTGAGGAATAATTAGTCTTAGACTGAACACCCCTCTAACCTAAGAAAAAAAATCTTAAAAACAAGACCTAAAAGGATAAAACCCTTTCCAAGCAACATAACTGAATCCTATAACAAAGTTCAAGAATAGTTATGAGAATACAAAAATATCCAACACCCAAATAAGGCAAGATTCACAATGTGTGGCACCCAGTCAAAAATGATCAGGGATGAAAAGGAGCAGGAAAATATAAGCCATAATAATAAGAAAAATCAATCAATCAAAACTAACTCAGAGCTGACAGAGTTAAAATTGATAGACAATTACATTAAGACAATCATTATAATATATTCTGTGCATTCAATAAGTTAAGTACAAATATGTATGACATAAAAAAAGACCCAAATCAAACTTCTAGAAATGAAAACTACAATGAGTGAGATGTAAAATACACTGAATTGGAGAATAACAGCAGATTTAAGCATTAGAGAAGAAAAAATTAGAGAATGTGAAGACAAAACAATAGAAACTCCCTAAAATGAAACAATTTTTTTAAAAAATGAGCAGAGCCTCAGTGAACTGTGGGACAACTTCGAGTGGTCGAATATCTGTGTAACTGGAATTTACATATATAAGTACATGTGCTTACTGGCCATTTAAAAATATGTAGCTAATAACCTTAAAGAGGAGACAAAATAAAGCACTAAGTATATTCAACTAAGCCAAATAGATGGGAAAAATAGAAATAAAATAACAAGCTGGTAGGCTTGAACCCAACAACATTGATGATTACATTAAGTGAAAATGGAAGAGTAAAAGGCAGAGAATGTGAAACTGGATAAAACAGCATAACATAACTCAACTACATTCTGTCAAAAAGAAGTATTCTTTTAAGAAAAGTAGATAAGTTAAAAATAGAAGAGTGGTAAAATATTAAAAAAAAAAAAACCATAGAAATACTAAGCCAAAGCAAGCTAAAGGTACTATATCAATATCAGACAAAGTAGATTTCAGGACAAGAAAATTACCAGATAAAGGAGTCAAATCATCAAACTAATAACCACCAGTTGCCATTGAGTCGATTTTGACTCATAGCAACCCCATGTGCTTTCGAGTGGAATCACACGCTATAGAGTTTTCAATGGCTGTGATCTTTTGGAAGTAGATGGCCAGGGCTTTCTTTCAAGGTGGCTTCTAGGTGGACTCAAACAGCCAATCTTTTGGTTAGTAGCCAAGCACTTAGCTGTTTGTGCCACAGTTTAGCAAAAACTGATAGAACTAAAAGGAGAAACAGACAATCCACAATCAGGGTTGCAAATTTCAACACGTTCTCTCAGTAATAGAACAAGTAGACGGTAAATCAGTAAGGGAGAAGTGAACAGTAGTATGTACCAACTTGATCTAATTGACATTTATAGAATGCTACACCAATGACACCAGAATACATATTATTTCCAAGTGCATACGAAATATTCACCTAGATAGACATTATATGAGTCATAAGGCAGTTTTCAACAAATTTAAAGACATTGAGAAATACAGCGTATACTCTCTGATATCAACAAAATTACATTAGAAATAAATAACAAAAGATACATGGAAAATCCTAAAATTATTTTAAAATTAAACAACACATTTCTCAATAACATATAGATCAAAGAAGAAATCTCAAGGAAAATTAGAGAACATCTTGAACTGAGTTATGATGAAAATGTAATATACCAAAATTTCTGAGATGTAGGTAAAGCAGTGCTTAAAGAGAAATTTATAGCTTTAAAGCTTAAAAATAAGTTATCTTAGTTTCCTCCTTAAAAGACTGAGAAAGAAGAGCAAATTAAGCCCAAAAGAAGTAGAAGGAATGAAATAATAATGACACAGAAAATGGACAAACAAAAGAGAAAAAGAATGAAAACATCAGTTGGTTCTCTGAAAAGATCAATAAAATTGATAAACATTTTGCTACAGTGATCAAGGGGAAAAAAGAAAACAATGAAATAGTAGATATCACTATACCCAAAGACATTTTAAAAAATAGGAAAATGTTATTAAAAAAAAGAACTTTATGTCAGTAAATCTGACAACTTGGTGAAATGGACTAATTCATTGAAGGGCACAAATAACCTTGAATTCATAACTTAAAATGTTCCCAAAAAGAAAACCTGAGGTCCAAATGGCTTCAACAGTGAATTCTACCAAATATTTAAGAAAGATATAATATCAATCTTACAGAAAATCTTCGGAAAAGAAAAAACATTTTATAACTCATTTAATAAGGCTTTATTACCCTGATGCCTAAACCAAAGACATGACAAGGAAAAAAATTACATACCAATATGCCTCATGAACAAAGACATAAAAATTTTTAACGAAATGTAAGCAAATAGAGCACAGCATTATATAAAAAGGATACTACATCATAACCTGGTAGGGCTTATATCAAGAACTCGAGGTTAGTTTAACATTTAAAAAAATAAATCAATGTGATTCATCATATTACCAAAACAGAGAGAAAAATCATATAATCATCTCAATAGATGCAGAAAAGTCATTTGACGAAATTAAGCACCACTTCATGATGAAAACTCTCTGCAAACTAGAGGAAATCTTCCTGATAAAGGGTATCTATTAACAACCTATAGTTAACATCATATGTAATAGTGAAAGACAGTACGCTTTCCCCTAAGATTGGGAACAGGGTAAGAATGTCCACTCTAATTACTTCTACTCAGCATTGTATTGGAGGTTCTATCCCAATGAAATATGACATGAAAAAGAAATAAAAGGCATATAGATTAAAAAGGAAGAAATAAAATGTATTTATTCATAGATTAATTAATTGTATACATACAAAATCCTAACAAAGCTAAAAAAAATTTAGAAAAAGAACTACTAGAACTAAGAAGGGAATTGAAGAGTCACATGATACAAGTTCTAAATGAAAAAGTCCATTAGATGCCAATTTACCAACAGCAATTAGAAAATGAATTTAGAAAAATATCATTTACAATATTATTAAAAAAAAACAAACACTCAGAAATAAATTTGACAAAACATATGTAAGATTTGCACTCTGAAAATTACAAAACAAGCTGAGATAAATTAAGGAAGATCTAAATAAATGGAGGTGAAAGTCATGGATTAGACAACTCAACATTGCTGAGATGTCCACTGTGTCCAAACTGATCTGTAGATTCAGTGCAATAACAATCAAAGTTCCATCAGGCTTCTTTGCAGAAATTGACAAATGGATTATAAAATTTATATGGAAATGTAAAGAACCTATAATAGTCAAAATAATTTTGAAGATAAGCAAAGTGGGAGGACTTATACTATTTGATTTCAAGACTAACTATAAAACTATAGTAATCAAGATAATGTGAGGTATTAGAATAAGAATTAATATACACATGAATAGAACAAAATCAAGTCTGGAAACATCTAAACATATACATTCAATATGCCAAGGTAATTCAGTGGTGGTAATGACAGTTGTTTCGACATAAAACAACAAAACAACTGGATATCCATATGGGAAAAAAGTGAACTTCAACCACATCACACGCTGTACACAGAAACTAACTTGAAATCAACCATAGACCTAAACGTAAAAGCTAAAACTATAAAACATCTAGAATAACATAAAGGATAAGATCTTCACAAATTTTGGTTAGGCAAAGATTTCTTAGACATCACACAAAAAGCACAAATGATGAAAGAAAAAAATGATAAATTGAATTTCATCAAAATTAAAACTTTCCATTCTTCAAAAGACAGTCAAAAAATGAAAAGTAAAGGTTAAGACTTAAAAAATAAAATGAGAGAAAATATTTGCAATACATATACATGACAAAAACTTGTATCTACAATATGTAAAGAACATACAACTTAAAAATAAAATAAGAAAAATGATCAAAAACTTTGGACGCTTAACAAAAGAAGATACTCAAATGGCCAATAAGCATATGAAAAGATGCTCAACTTCTTTATTAAAACTATAATGAGATATAACCACATATTTACCAGAACGTCTAAAATGAAAAAGCTATGGGTTTTTTTATGGCTGCTAACCAAAAGGTCAGCAGTTCAAATCCACCAGCCGCTCCTTGGAAACCCCATGGGGCAGTTCTACTCTGTCAGAATCAATTCAACAGCAATTTTTTTTTTTTTTTAAACATTACCAAGTATCGGCAAGCACAGTGAAACCTGAATGAGCCGGAACTCGAAGAGACTGCCTTGTTTTTCTGGGTCTCACAAGTTTTCCACCTTTGACAGAGTACAGCCTTAACACTTTTCTCTCACTCATTTTAGTGGAAAACACTTGCATTTTCCCTCTCTGACAGGTTTCCACCTTACACAGGTTCTGGCTTTTTCAAGTTTTACTGTATATGGAGCGATAATCATATATTGTCAGTGGGGATGTAAAATGGTACAAGCACTTTAGAAAGCAACTGGGCAGTTTCTCAAAAAGTTAAAAATGCACATGTCATATGATTCTGAAATTCTAATCCTAGGTATTATCCAAAAGAAATGAAAACATGTCCACAAAATGATTTGTATATGAATAGTCATGGCAGAAAGAACCCTGGTGATGAAACGGTTAAGGGCTCGATTCCTAACCTACAGGTTGGCATTTTGAACCCACCCAGTGGTTCCACGAGAGAAAGGCCTGGTGATCTGCTTCAGTAAAGATTACAGCCAAGAAAACCCTATAGGTTAGTCCCACTCTGTCACCTGGGGTCGCTATGAGTCAGAATAGACTCATGACAACAGTCATGGCAGCTGTATTTATAATTCCCCAAAATTGGGAATATCCTAAATACCCATCAATTGATAAATAGATAAATTGTGGTATAATCGTACAATGGAACACTGCTCAACAATGAAAATACAAATCATTGATACACACAACAAACATGGATGAATCTCAAAAATATTATTCTAAGCGAAAAAAACAAACACAAAAAAAACCCAGACACAGAAGAGTACCCAAAACCAACCAAACCTATTGCCATTGAGTAGATTCCAACTCACAGGGACCCTACAGGGCTGAGTAGAACTGCCTCAGATGGTTTCCAAGGCTGTAAATCTTTACAGAAGTAGATTGCCATATCTTTCTCCTGTGGCTGGTGTGTTCGAACTGCCAATCCTTCAGTTAGTAGCCTAGTGCTGTAACCACTGCACCACCAGGGCTCCTTTACAGAAGAGTACTTACTATATTATTTCATTTATATGGATTGCTTGAACAAGCAAAACTAATCTCTAATGACAGAATGCCTGAGGTGGAAGGTTGAGAGGACTGACTACAAAGAGGCACAAAGGAACTTCTGGGGATGATGGGAATGCTCTTCTCACTTACAGATTTTAAAGACACAGTTGGTATCTTATTTAAAGCAGGCCTTGCAGAATAGTTAAGATGCAGAGTTGTAGAGATGGGAAGAAAAGGGATTTCACATAGTGGAAAGATGTGGGGTAAGCATAGGGAACAGCTGATAGCTTATTTTATAAGTTACTTTGTGGAAGCATAATTTACAATAATAAAATGCACCCATTTTAAGTTAATAGTTCAATGAGTGTTAAGAAATGTATACAGACCCATATAACCACCTCCCCATAGAAAGCGTCCTTTTAAAAATTGCAACTTCAAGCTTTTTGTGTTTAATAATTATAAGTTTCAAAATTCAACATTAAAACCAAAACACTATGGAGCCAACGAGATAGACTATACAGAGCACAGGCCTTGGAATCAGCTCTAGATTTCAATCCTACTTCCAGAGCAAGTCACTTAATTTCTCAAAGCTTCGGCTTCCTCATCCATAAAATGGAGATAATAAAACCAACCTCTCAAGACTGCTGTGAGGATTTAAAGACATAATGGTAAACATCTAGCACAATGCCTGGGACATAGTTAGACCAATAAATGGTATCAGGCTTATCACGATTAGACAGACATTTGTTGTACTGTTACCCTCAGAGGTATGCTATAGACCCTGGAACCTGTTGGCAAGGGCTTTGAAATAGTCCTAAATGACACCTTTAAAAAACGAACCAAAATGGTAAAGTAATTCTGAGTTCAGCTTCCCTACTGGTTCTACTTCATAATCACTGGCAAAGGCTCCGAAGTATTTCATGCTGAAACATATTGCTTTGATGTGGAATGGCTTTTGACAATTGTTTCTGGGATGAACTTAAGCAGGACACTTAAAACTTTTTTCCCCTCAGTTTGTCAGACCATGAGAAATGGGGGAGGCCGCATCTATAAGATTCAGTCACACAGCCAGGTCCACTTGCCTGCCCAACCACCTGCTCCGGCTCTGTCTCTCTGGGTCTCCAACACCCTGACTCCAAACTCTAGCTCTGAGATCAGCCTCAGGCCTGTCTCCTGGAGCCAAGACCCACTTCTTCAGTTTACCTGCCTGTCACCCCACGCATTCAACTCTGCAAGCGGCCTGGATCGCAGCCAGTACCTACTGCACTGCTGGTTAAGACATCTCTTAGCTAGTCTCAATTTCCCGGAGGCCCCTAGCCCCAGCTGCCACCTTCCCTGCCAGGGACACATAGGACACAGTTGCAACTGTAATAGAATTCAAGGGTCATGAGGATGGAGTGCCATCTACCTGAGCAACAAAGAGCTGGAACTCGTCAGGCAGAATCCATGAGCGAGGGTAGAAGTTGTATTCGTCAGGAAAGAGATTCTGCATGATTCTCACTGCTCTGCTCAGGGTGATTTTACGCACCATCTCCGTCATGCCTGAGGAGAAGAGAAGCTGTGAGGTTTTAACAACAGTGGGCCACTACCTATAAAACAGCCGTTATTTGGAACTTTTAAAATCACCCACCTGACATATTCACTCTTTTTCAGAAAGGATAAAAAAAAGGTATTCATTTATCCCCATAGCAGTGACTCATGGTTTGGAAAAACCTACCAAATTAATGAAAAACTTAAAGTAATAGACAGATTTTTTTTTTCTTATAAAATTTGAAGCATCAATAAGTTTTCACCTAGTTTATTAGTTCATTCCTTGTCAGCCCCCTAGACAATGAATAAAGAGAAACATTTATATCTTGCACTTAAAACTTAATAACCTCTTTAAATTTTGGCCACCATGCATACTTCTGGGCTTCCTTCCATCTTGTACCCTGGGGAATATTATCTAGTGGATTCTGGTTACATTATGAGAAGCTTAATTACATTGCTTTGTTTTAATCTTTCATGAGTACTAGAGGTATAAAACAGAAAAATATACACCTTTCAGCATAAAATCTGTCTCCTTGAATCAAGGACAGGAAGTGGAAAGGATACCATAGCATAATTTATAGTTTAAGGGGAAAAATGAAAACAGTGGAAGCACTTCTGTTACAAGTACTGACATTGACATTGATCGGGTCTTATTAATTTTCCCCAGAAGGGACTGAAATTTCTCACTTATAACACACTTCAAAAGAGTGGTGGGTTTTTTTTTTCCTTTTAACATCTTTAGTAATTCTGACAAGAGAAGAAACTGAGTATATATCTTAGCATATTTAAAGCAAATAGATAAAAATTATTGTAAATTTTAGCATGCTTAATTTTTAAAAGTGAATTCCAATGATAAAAATAAAGAGCACAAATAAACTTCACCTTAAGAGAGGCTAAGCCATTCCATCACTAACACTAGAAACTTGCTTAGCAAACTTATTTTTTAATAAAAAGTACAAATTCCACGTCAGCTTGGCATGTCTGAAATATCACACCTTCCAAATGCGTACAGTCAGAGTGAATGAGGTTTCTCTAAATTTCCATGTTCAAGAAGCAAAAGGTGAACATATGAGGATGAAGGTTTTAATAGCCAACTTCTTGCTTCCCTCAACATATTAAAAAGAGCAATAAATCTGAAGATCACAGCCTCAAGATGTGAGTGCCCAATTCTTAGTTCTTGTTTAGGATATGGGAAAGATAAAGAAATAAAGTAGCTTAAGAAGCACCAATATACCGCTCAAACGTGACTTTTCAATATTAAAGAAAACTCACTGAGATTTTTCTGTGAGTTTCACTGTTCTGAGATGTTCAAGAAGTTGAGTGTAAGTCCAGAAAATTACAGCTATCTCCTTTTATCTCCCCACAAAATTAGAATCTTTGAGTTATAAACACTGAAGTTGAACACAAAGTAAATAAAACCAAATTTCAACGTTTTTTAACCTTTTTACCTTTGACTATTTTGACTAGTATTTGACTAACATTCTAGTTATAGTATTAAGCTAAAAACCTTTCATAATTAACTGTAATACAGTACCTTACACCAAGTAGCAAGCCATGGTATTTTCAATTGCGTCATATGCGTGTGAAAGCTGGACAATGAATAAGGAAGACTGAAGAATTGACGCCTTTGAATTGCGGTGTTGGCGAAGAATATTGAATATACCATGGACTGCCAAAAGAATGAAAAAAATCTGTCTTGGAAGAAGTGCAACCAGAATGCTCCTTAGGAGCAAGGATGGCGAGACTGTGTCTTACATACTTTGGACACATTTTCAGGGGGGATCAGTCCCTGGAGAAGGATATCATGCTTGGCAGAGTACAGGGTCAGCAGAAAAGAGGAAGAACCTCAATGAGGTGGATTGACACAGTGGTTGCAACAGTGAGTTCAAGCATAACAATGATTATAAGGATGGCTCAGGACCGGGCAGTATTTCATTCTGTTGTGCATAGGGTCGCTGTGAGTCGGAACTGACTCGACGGCACCTAACAACAACAACAGCACCACCAAGTACATGATGACTGCTGTCCAAATAATATCATAGTATTTTCTGTATTTTGATGGGTTTGTGGCAGGGAAAGATTCTCTCAGAAAGCCCTTGACACAACACAAACAGAACTGTGAGTGCAGGCACTCAGTTTTAATACTCCAGAAAAGGAGGCAGGGCCAAGATGGCAGGGTAGTCTTACAACAAAGACCAAAAAAAAACCAGATGAATCGATTATATATGACAACCTAGGAGCCCTGAACATCAAAGACAAAGTTGAGGAGTCTGACTGAACAGCAGGGGGAGGGAGAGACGGTTCAGAAGCAGCGAGGATTTGCCAGACCTGACCTGGCCGGCACCCTGCAGCCTGGATCTACCAAGCAGTGGAGAGTCTGCACAAGCCTGTGGAACCAGGGGAAAGGAGCACTTGATCTGCCAAAGTTAAATGCAAATGTCTAACATAGTGTGCTGGATCAAAAAAACCCTGCCCCTCTGAGAATTACCTCTTTCCCATTTTTTTTTTTCCCCTGCTCTGCTCCAGTGCTGGTCTGGCTTCAGCGATTTCAGCGCCCCCTGGGCCGGAAGTGGGACCTGTCACTTGCCCTGAGCCATTCTCCTGGCTTTGGAGAGGGAACAAATTAACATACAAATAACAAACAGGAAAAAATAATCTGCCAGCTCTCCTAAACCAGAACCTCAGAGCAGGCACAGCCCCTTTGCCTAGGCACAGACATAAGGGTTCCATGGATTTTGAATGTCTTTCACCCCTGCCTAGACCTGTGTGGGCCCATTCCATAGGCCCTCATTAGCATAGTACGAAAGGGTACATACGTGAAGCCTATTTCGAACTGTAACCAGCTAAGGAGAAGTGGCAGATTCGTGACATTTGACACCTCCATACCCATTAAGCAGGATCCTCACTAACCCACATCAGGGACCTGAGGACTGGTGGCTCCACCCACTCCACCAAGCCACCCAAGACAGGGGTCTGAGAATAAATGGTGACCCCCAGTCCTTACAGCCAACAGCATTGGGTGCCAAAATTCCAGCTGCAAAACCCACCCACCTGCACACTCTAGGGAACAGGGACAGCCATCAGCCCCCTCCTTTGCTCACTACATAACCCCCTACTGCATCCAGAAACCTGTGCCTCCTCCAGTCACCCCTATGTAGCCCTGCCTGTCTAGGACAGTAGGTGAGAGCCTGCACCACACACTCAGTGACCAACAACCTGGACACCTGAACTGAATCCACAAGAAAAGTAAACAGACTCCTGGGCTCATATACCTAGTAGCAGCTCTAGCCACCTGGTGATAGGGCGTGAGACCTTCAAAGATGCCAATAATCAAAGTAGCTCACATGACCAGCCTATTTGGGCATATCAAAACAAAACAAAACATGAAGCTAGGACACAGTAAGCAAACATAAAATAAATAAATATAATAACTTATTATCAGAGACAACACTCAATATAAAATCGCATAAAGAGGCAGACCATGATGGTTTCAGTAAGGAACCAAAACAAGAAACCAAGAAACCTCCCAGAGGAAGGGTACCTCTTGGAATTACCAAAGGTAGAATTCAAAAGATTAATATACAGAGTTCTTCAAGAGATCAGGAAGGAGATCAGGCAAAACACAGACCAAGCCAAGGAACACACAGACAAAGCAACAAAGGAGCTTCAGAAGTTTATACAAGAGCATAATAACAAATTTAACAGGCTGCAAGAATCCATAGAGAGACAGCAACTAGAAATCCAAAAGATTAACAATAAAATTTCAGAATTAAACAACTCAATAGAAAGTCATTGGAGCAGAATTGAGGCACTGGAAGTCAGAATTAGTGAGACTGAAGATAAAACACTTGACACCAATTTATTTGAGGAAAAATCAGACAAAAGAATTTAAAAAAATGGAGAAACCCTAAGAATTATGTGGGATTCTATCAAGAGGAATAACCTATGAGTGATTGGAGTACCAGGACAGGGGGTATAACAGAAAATACAGAGAGAATTGTTGAAGATTTTTTGGCAGAAAACTTTCCTGATATCATGAAAGACGAGACAATATCTATCCAAGAAGCTCATTGAACCCCACAGAGGGTAGATCCCAAAAGAAAGTCACCAAGGCATATTACAATCAAACTTGCCAAAATCTAAGATAAAGAGAGAATTTTAAGAGCAGCTAGGGATAAATGAAAAGTCATCTACAAAGAAGAGTCAATAAGACCAAGTTCTGACTACTCAGCAGAAACCATGCAGGCAAGAAGGCAATGTCATGACATATATAAAGTCTTTAGGGAAAAAAATTGCCAGCCAAGAATTATATATCCAACAAAATTGTCTCTCAAATATGGTGGCACAATTAGGGCATTGCCAGATAAACAGAAGTTAAGGAAATATGTAAAAACCAAAACAAAATTACAAGAAATACTAAAGGGGTCCTCTGGTTAGAAAAACAGGTAACAACCCAAGACTAGAACATAGGGCAGAACAACCAGGTATCAACCCAGAAAAGGAAGTCACAAAAATAAATCAAAGCTAAAACAACGAAAACATGGAAACAGAGATATCAGTGTGTAAAAGATGACAAAATTAAAACAAAAAAAGAAGGACTAAACAATGTACTCATAGAACTTTCACATGGAGAGGAAGTCAAGGCGATATCAAGAAATATAAGATTGGTTTAAACTTAGAAAAACAGAGGTAAATATTAAGGTAACCACAGAGGAAACTAACAATCCTACAAATCAAAATAAAAAAGAAGAAAAACATAAAGACACAGCAAATACAAAATCAACAGCAATGCAAAAGAGGAAAAGAAAATATATAAAGAAAAATGACTCAGCACAGAAAATTAAGTGGAAGAAACTGTCAACAACACACACACACACAAAAAAAGACATCAAAATGACAGCACTAAACTCATACTTATCAATAATTATGCTGAATGTAAATGGACTACATTACCAATAAAGAGACAGAGAGTAGCAGAATGGATTAAAAAACACGATCCATCCAAATGCTGCTTACAAGAGACACACCTCAGACTTAATGACACAAACAAACCCTAAAACTCAAAGGATGGAAAAATATATATCAAGCAAACAACAACCAAAAAAGAGCAGGAGTGGCAATATTAATTTCTGAAAAAATAGGCTTTAAAGTAAAATCCACCACAAAGGATGAGGGAGGACACCGTTTAATGATTAAAGGGTCAATACACCAGGAGGACAGGGCTCCAAAATACATAAAACAAACTCTTAACAGCATTGAAAAGAGAGAAAGACAGCTCCAAAATAATAGGAGACTTCAATACACCACTTTCAGTGAAGGACAGAACATCCAGAAAGAAGCTCCATAAAGACATGGAAGATCTAAATGCCACAATCAACCAACTTGACCTCACAGACATATACAGTACACTCCACCCAACAGCAGTCAAGTATACTTTCTTTTTGAACAAACATGGAACATCCTCCAGAATAGACCACATTTTAGGCCATAAAGCAAGCCTTAACAGAATCCAAAACATGGAAATATTACAAAGCATCTTTTCTAACCATAAAGCCATAAAAGTAGAAATCAATAACAGAAAAAGCAAGGAAAAAAAATCAAACACTTGGAAACTGAACAATACCTTGCTCAAAAACTACAGGGTTATAGAAGAAATTAAGGATGGAATAAAGAAATTCATAGAATCAAATGAGAATGAAAACACTCCCTACCAGAACCTTTGGGACACAGCAAAAGCAGTACTCAGAGGTCAATTTTAAGCAATAAATGCACACATTCAAAAAGAAGGAAGGGCCAAAATCAAACAATTATCCCTACAACTCGAACAAATAGAGAACAGCAAAAGAAGCCCTCGGGCATCAGAAGAAACAAACAAACAAAAAAACCAAACCCAGTGCCCTTGAGTCATTTCTGACTCATAGCGACCCTATAGGACAGAGTAGAACTGCCCCATAGAGTTTCCAAGGAGCACCTGGCGGATTCAAACTGCCGACCCTTTGGTTAGCAGCCATAGCACTTAACCACTACGCCACCAGGGCTTCCCCATCAGAAGAAAAAAAATAATAAAAGTTAGAGCAGAATTAAATGAAATAGAGAATAGAAAAACAATTGAAAGAATTAACAAGACCAAAAGCTGGCTCTTTGAAAAGATTAACAAAATCAATAAACTACTGGTCAAACTGACAAAAGAAAAACAGGAGAGGAAGAAAATAACCCAAATAAGAAATGAGATGGGCGATATTACAATAGACCCAAATGAAATTAAAAGAATCATAACAGAATTCAACAAACTTGAAAACCTAGAGGAAATGGATAAATTTCTAGAAACACACTACCTACCCAAACTAATACAAACCGAGGTAGAAAAACTAAATAAACCTCTAACAAAAGAAGAGATCGAAGAGTTAATTTTAAAAACTCCCAACAACAACAAAAAGCCCTGGCCCTGAAAGCTTCACTGGAGAATTCCACCAAACTTTCAGAGAAGAGTTAACACCACTACTGCTAAAGGTATTTCAGAGCATGGAAAAGGATAGAATACTACCAAACTCATTCTATGAAGCTGCATAACCCTGATACTCAAACCAGGTAAAGACACCACAAAAAAAGAAAATTACAGACCAATATTCCTCATGAACATAGAGGCAAAAACCTCAGCAAAATTCTAGCCTATAGAATTCAACAACATATCAAAAATATAATTCACCATGACCAAGTGGGATTCATATCAGGTATGCAGGGATGATTCAACATTAGAAAAACAATCAATGTAATCCACCACATAAAAGAAACAAAAGAACCACTTGGTCTTATCAATTGATGCAGAAAAAGGCATTTGGCAGAGCCAACACCCATTCATGATAAAAACTCTCAGCAAAATAGGAATAGAAGAGAAATTCCTCAACATAATAAAGGGTATTTATACAAAGCCAACAGCCAACATCATCCTAAATGGAGAGTCTGAAAGCATTCCCCTTGAGATCAGGAACCAGACAAGGATGCCCTTTATCACCACTCTTATTCAGCATCGTGCTGAGGTCCTAGCCAGAGCAAATAGGCTAGAAAAAGAAATAAAGGGCATCCAAATTGACAAGAAAGAAGCAAAAGTATCCCTACTTGCAGATGATATGCTCTGATACGCAGAAAACCCCAAAGAATCCACAAGAAATCTATTGGAACTAATGGAAGATTTCGGGAAAGTACCAGGATATAAGATAAACATACAAAAATCAGTTGGATTCCTCTACACCAACAGAAGGGGCTTCGAAGAGAAAATCACCAAATCAATACCATTTACAATAGCCCCCATGAAGATAAAATACTTAGGAATAAATCTAACCTGAGATGTAAAAGAGCTATACAAAGAAAACTACAAGACACTACTGTAAGAAATCAATGCTCCAGAAAAGCCTTGTGGACCTCAAAGTCCAGCAATTTGAGTATATGCATTTCAAATCTGCAATGGCTCCTTCTGTAATGTGCATAATCAGTCCCCACAGCAGCTAAAAGGTCTGTTAACAAGTGTCCCTTTGTGTTCCCAGGCAGTTCTCTATAGCCTGCTTAAGAAGCAGCCTACACAGATGAGAGTGTACCCATAAGCATGTATAGGTTTCGCAGAGGATATTTCTACATACGTATTCGTATGTACTGCAAGATATCCATGTATATAGTAGAGCACCCAGGGGCAAAGTTGTAAAAACTCCTTAGCTATAACCAGATACCCTGAGGGGCTGATTCACTGGGCTTGAGGGCTTAGGGCCTTAGTCTCAGGGGACATCTAGGTCAATCAGCATAACATAGCCCATAAAGACAATGTTTTACATCCTACTTTGGTGAGTTGTGACTGGTGCCTTCAAAGCTTGCAAGCAGCCATCTAAGATAACAACTATTGTTCTCTTCCTGCAGAGCAAAAAAGACTGAAGAAAATCAAAGACTCAAGGAAAACAGTCCAAATGACATGAACCACAGCCTCCACTAACCTGAGTCCAGAAAAACTAGACGGTGCCCGGCTACCAATACTGACTGCTCCGATTGGGATCACAATAGAAGGTTCTGGACAGAGTGGGAGAAAAATGTAGAACAAAATCCAAATTTATTAAAAAAAAAAAAAAAGACCAGACCTTACTGGTGGAACCCATGAGACTACAGCCCTTAGATACCCTTCAAACCTGAAACTGAACCCATTCCCACAGACCACCTTTCAGCCACAAAATGGGCCTATAAAGTGAACAGAAACACCCTTGAGAAACGTGTTCCTCAAAACAATCAACCAGACCAGACCAAAAGGGGAGCATTTGCCCAAAATAAAGTTCAGAAGGCAGGAAGGGGCAGGAAAGATGGGCAAGTGTGTAGAGTCCTGTCACATTAAGAGGATCGTAACTAGTGTCACAAAACAAAATGTGTATAAATTGTTGAATGGGAAACAAATTTACTCTGTAAACTTTCACCCAAACCACAATAAAATGTTCAAAAAAAAAAAGAAAAGGCTGTGGGCAGCTCACTTTAACTGTGCCTAAAGGCCTATCTCCTGGAGGCACCAGTGTAGGCCTCCCTCAATCCACTTACCACCAAATCCTCTGTTCCGCCACCGTATCTAAGCTATGCTTCTACCCAACGCTGCCATGGAAAGTCTCCAACCCCTCCCTGGACTACACGTGGAAGCTGCTGGCATTCCTGCCTCTGGTGGTGGCTCAGAGATAGGTGTGCGAGTGTCATCTTCTCTCATTAAGTCCGTGACAAGAGCAGGTGGGTTTTTAGCTGAGCCAGAGAACATGTTCCCACATTAAATAAGTAAAAAAAGAGATTATGCCAGATCCTGTTGTCTGTCTCTCAATGCTGCCTCCCTTCTCTAAGCAGCTGCAGCATCTGACCTCCACCTGTGACCCCCTGGCCCATTCTGAGCTGAGGTGAAGCTGCTACTCTAGGTCTAACCATTAAGTCTTCCCTGCTAAAAAGTCTGACCCTGACTTTGTACTCCAATTAGACAGTTGTTGTTGGGTGCCGTCGAATCAATTCCTACTCATAGCGACCCCATGTGACAGAGTGGACTGCTCCATAGGGTTTTCTAGGCTGTAATCTCTATGGAAGCAGATCACCAGGTCTTTCTTTCAAGGAGCAGCTGGGTGGGTTTGAACCACCAGCCTTTCAGTTAGCAGTTGAGCACTTAAATATTGTACCACCAGGGCCCCTCCCAATTAGGTAAGGAGGATTTTAATCTGTTTTTCTGAGAAAACCAGTTGCCATTGAATCCATTGAGACTCATGGCAACCTCATGTGTGTCAGGTAGAACTGCGTTTCACAGGGTTTTCAGTAGCTGATTTTTTAGGAAGTAGATCACCAGGCCTTTCTTCCGAGGCACCTCTGGGTAAACTCAAACTGCCAACCTTTCAGTTAGCAGACAAGGGAGTTAACTGCTTGCACCACCCAGGGACTCATTTTCTCTGAGACTCAGTTGCTTGTCCCCAAATTCTGGAAACCTATCTTTCGCTCCTGGTGCCTAAGTTGCTGCCTTAACAATGAACAAAGCTGAGGCCTTTGCTTTGTATTCTTCAATGTTTCTCCTCTCCAGTCTCTCCTCTGTTCCCCACAAGCCCACCATACAAGGGCTGAAGTCCTCCTGCCTGTGACTTTAGCCCAGTGTCTGGGGTCCTGCTATCTGCTGACAGTTTCTTTTCAGGCTGACTGCTTACCTAGGTTTCTCAATAAGATCTATCCTTAGATGTCCCTATTGTGGCAGCTCCCCTGTTGATTGGGAAAATCCCAATCAGTGACTCTGGCTGGAGTCACTGACACCAAAAGCTTGCCTCCTGCCACGCCATCTCAGGCCTGGGTTCTTCTGCCTGCCACACTGGAATCACAAGGGCTGGTGGGTCGCATCCCACTGGAGTTAACCAAGAATGTCATAGTATGATTCTCAGGCTTTCCCTTACAGACCTATTTAATCCACTTTTAAAACACTGAGCTATATTGGAAGCACTGTTCAACCGAAATATCATTTATAACAATAATTCTGTGCAAAAACACATTACAACCACCAAAAAACACATACATGCTTACAAACCCATCCTCTTCTATCCCATTGCCACTGCTTAGTTCACCTCTTGCAGCAGCCTCTTAGCTTTTATCTGTTTCCTCTCTAATGTTTCCACCCAATGCACCCCTCTGGCTCATCTTTCTCAAATGCAAGTTGGCTCATATCATTCTCCAGCTTAAAAATTTCTCACTGGCTCCCTATGACCTTCAAGCTATCACCATACTGTACTTTGGTCCCTCTCCCCTGCCCCTATCACACTTGACCCCCTCTAACTATAATGGGGCCACTTGCCCTTTGCTGAATGAGCAACATGATCTCAGCATTTTTCACCTTTGCACCAACTCTACTTCCTTGTTTATCACCAGGGTAAGGTCTGTCTATCTCTGCAGCCTGAGTTCACATGTGAGTCCTCTTCTCCAGAATCTTTCATCTTGCCTGCCCCCCTAAGCAAATCTGGGTTACATGCCCTCGCCCCTAACTCCCACAACATCCTAAGCTTCCCTGTAGCATAACACTCATTTTGTGCTGTACTTTTCTCTCTACATGCCTTTCTCCCTGTCTTTGTATCCCCAGAGCTCAGGCCAGGGCTTGACAGATGGTTGCTCCCTGTAGATTCCTCACTGAAGTCCTGTCCCTCTTGGACAGAGAGCCCTGTCCTCATAGCCGGCTCTCAGGCACCACTTGTCCTGTGCTGCCATATTTCTAAGAGCCTAAAACTCAGACAAAAACTGTTGTTTGTAAACTGAAAACTGACAGTACAGGTAGTCCCCAACTCATGACGGGGCTCTGTTCTGATGACTGCGTCATTAAGTCTGTTCTGATGTAAGTCGAATACCTCATTTTTTTTTGTTTTTGTTATCATTGCCTTTTATTATCAATATCTTTATAAATACAGCAGTGATTTGAACATCTATCTGCAAGTGAACACCTGAGAATGATAACATCAGCAAATTACACACTGTAACATTGTATGCAGTATATATTACTAACAAAGTGGTTCATCATAACTCCAATACATTGCAAATCAGGGACTACCTGTACTGGACTTTCTTAAACAGACCTGTTGCCGTCAAGTCATCCTGATTCATAGGGACCCTAAACAACAGAGTAGAACTGCTCCATAGGGTTTCCAAGACTAATCTTTCCCCTACTGAGTAGCTGGTGGGTTTGAACTGCCAACCTTTCGATTAGCAGCCAAGCACTGAACCACTGTGCCACCAGGGCTCCTTTTTCTTAAAGCAAAGCCATGTCTAGATCAGATTACTTTCACAGAAACTCTTAATTCATCAGTTAAGATATAATAACGTATCTTGAAGAAGGAAGTTGCCTGTAGAAAAGTGACTAAAATCTAACATGCTGACACAACAAAATAAATCACTTCCGTATATGCATTTTTTTTTATGCATATCCAAAAGTTCTCAGTTTATTCAGCATGTAGTGTTTATATTTTTTGGCACATCCACTAGCACTCACTCTGAGTAATATAAAATGCATATGAAATGCAGTTTTAGAAATCATGGAATATATTGGAGACAGAAGATAAGCTCCGGCACGAACTGGACCCCAAGGACAGACTGGTCTTTAATTGCTGAGGACTGCTGTCTTTCACAGGGGAGTGGGTGTGGCAGCACTGTTCCTCCACCTCGAGCTTCAAGAGCTTGCGTTATCATTAGAGCTAATTAACTGCTTCTTATATTTTTTACCCAAAACCAAAAAACCAAACCCAGTGCTGTCAAGTCAATTCTGACTCATAGCCACCCTATAGGACAGAGTAGAACTGCCCCATAGAGTTTCCAAGGAGCGCCTGGCAGATTTGAACTGCCGACCCTTTGGTTAGCAGCTGTAGCACTCAACCACTGCACCACCAGGGTTTCCAACTGCTGCTAGTAAAGTGGAAAATTATATGTTCCAGTCATGTGCACGTGGAATATGGGATGGGCCAAACTTGCTTCTTTGGAATGAATATTCTTTGAACACCCTTAATGAAACTAGTCCTTTGGGGTAATTTTTTCCATATTTGTAATTTGTGTTCCAAATGTAGACCCATAGCTACTTCTTTTTTCCTACTCTCAGCTATTAGATGAGGCATGAGCAAAAGGGGAAAAGGTAAATGAAACCTCATCTGATGATTCATGTCTAAGGAGCTCTGTCCTCATTCATAGGGTTGTTCCCTTCCAAATCATGTTTTCCCGGTATCCCAATAAGTCCTTTTAGTGGCCATCAAAAAGTCCCATTTCTTTTTTTTTAGCAGTGAGACAGAGAAAATAGCAGCTATTCCATTAGACTAGTGTGCAAGAACCCTTGTTGCAAGAATCGTTCTTGTTCTCTAACAAAACCTTTGCTCCTTCTCCAAGGACAGATCAGACCTTGTGTTAACTCTCTAGCTCTGTTCCCCTGAAAATCAGTAAAGCTGGAATGTCAGCTGTGTTACTAGAAAACAAAGCATATGATTAAAATGATCCCTGATTGGTAAATTAGATAAGTACCTGGGAAGACATAGCTCTAGGCTTTTCTGAGTGTGGTAATTTTTGTAAGTTAGCATGACCTTTGCAGAGACCCTGGAAGCTATGCCATGAGGTAATTACAAGAGATATCGGCTCCTTGGGGCTTCTGAAGCAAGGCATATCCACATCTACCAATGTGGATTTTGTCTTCTTACGCCTGAACTTTCACTTGTGGGGCCAGAGACTAGCCCCTGGAACTGTTGCAAAAACTCTCATTGAAGAAAAATGTTTGACATTGACAGGCTGGAAAGCTACGTTTCCTGCCCTACAGCCTTCTACGTGAATCTGAGCCAAGTATGGTAGAGGCAGGGACTGTGAGTCTGAATACTTAGTTGAAAATTCCCTAGTGGGTGTGGCATCACTGTTGGGTGCCATTGAGTGAATTCCAACTCATAGTGACCCTATATGACAGAATAAAACCATCCCATACAGTTTCCTAGGCTGTAATCTTTGCAGGAACAGATTGTCAGGTCTTTTCTCCCACAGAACCGCTGGTGGGTTCAAACCGCTGACCTTTTCAGTTAGCAGCTGAGCACTTAACCATTGCACTACCAGGGCTCCTTATGGCCTCACTAGCCAGTAAATAATGTACGGATATTGGGTTTTTTGAGAGATGTTTTCTTAAAGACATGGGGTAGAATACCAAAGGAAAAGAATAAACTGATTCGCCCTTTAAAATAAGCATAAATGATATAATGCTAAGGGAAAACAACTTATGTTCAGGTAACCACACTCTGATTACAAAACTGCAGCCACGTAAAAATGATAAATAAACATGGTTAAGGTTTGGGAGGAAATAGAAGATACTCACTTTTTTTTTTTGTTAAATTAAGAGTGGGATTTGGGTGATGGTCTTTTAAAAAATTATTCATTATTGTATTATTATACGGTTTGTGCAATACATTAAAAATGTGTAATACATTAACAATTTTGAAAATAAGTGGAAGATCCTTTGGCTGTGATCACACCCAGCGTGGCCTAATGTTCCCTTCTCCCTAAGCACTCTCACTACTCTTACCCTCTTTAGTTAGCCATCAAAAATAATGAAAACAGTGATCATAGCAGAAGGAGGTGGTAGATATTAAGAAAATAAAAAGGTGTGTGAGGAGAGTGGGAGTGGAGTGAGGGGATATCTTAAAGTGTTGGCTATGACACTTTTCTGGCACTAAGAGTCCTCCATGTAGGGTAAGTCTTACTGAGGTAATGGATGCAGATAAATGGCTGAGGCTGCCTGCAGCCGATAGTACTTAGGGACTGGTGTCTCTAAATACGGTACTTAAAAGGCAGCTGATCCTCCATTTCTTGATATATTCCCAGAATTTTAGTGCTTCTGTTTCTTGAAAATTATTCCAGTAAATGTTTTAATTTTTTCACTTTGAGAATACAGCCCCCACATTATACTCCCATATCACTCCTATGGAGCCCTGGTGGTACAGTGGTTAAGAACTTGGCTGCTAACAAAAAGACTGGCAGTTCAAATGCACCAGTCACTCTTTGGAAACCTTATGGGGTAGTTCTGCTCTTTCCTCTAGGATAGCTATGAGTTGGAATTGACTCAGTGGCAATGGGTTTGACTTTTTTTTTTTTAATCACGCCTACAACCTGAAAGGTAAAAATCATGCTTTTACACCAGTGGAATTAGACCAGGCAAGTCCGTCATTTTATGTTTTTGAACCTCCAATCTTTAAACCCTTAGTGGTGTAAGTCCTGATTATCTCTGAGTTAACTTCCCTCCCAAGGTAGCTGCCCAGCCGCAGAGTGTAGGCAGCAATTCCCAATTAAGAGCCCTCAAGTTTGATCTCTAAATGCTGTCATGTTTTTATAGAAGAGTGTGCTCTGAGACTCAGCCATAGAAATATTTTTAAGTGTCAGCAATAACAGCAGATACCTGGGAACTTGTTCACTTGACCAGAGAATATGTCACTGTCATGAAATGAAACTCCGTGCCAGTAAATATCACAAGGTAAGCGTCGGCCAAATGGGAACTAGAAGGAAGAGAAGAAAATGCAATTAATAATAATAAGAAGAAGAGCAGCTACTATAATATCTATTATGTACAAATTCCTGGCATCCTGGTATACATCTTGGTATTTTAATTATCAAAATAAGCACATGAGGTAGGTGATATTTTTTCCCATTTTACAGATGAAGAAACTGATTCAGACAGGTTAAGTAAATTGCTGAGTCACAACCACTATGAGTGGCAGTTATGATTCTATGTGACAGGCACCGTATTCGTGGTTTTTACAGGCACCATTTCACTTGAATCCTCATAACTACCCTATAAAACACTTTTCCCATTTTACAGATGAGAAAAGGGCTGAGAGAGGCAATTTAACTTGTCCAAGGTAAGGAGGGGAATCAGGATTTGAATCCATGTCTTTCTGAATCCCAAGCCCATATTTCCCCTTCTCTGAAAATCACAGCCCTCAATCCAGGCCTGGCACAGAATAAAGACTGTTTGAATGAATAAGTGAACAGACCAGGAGTGGTCATCTGTCTCAAGATGACATAACCAGGCCCTGTCTTCCAGGAATTTGGAACTCAGAGATGCCAGGGGGGCTCGCTGGCCCTGGAACTGGAAGTGCTTGGCTGCATGCAGAGAGAAGCAAAGGCAGCCAGTCTGCTGAGAGAGAAGAAAGGAGCAGGTGCAGAGAGCAATGTTGCGCTAGGAGACCATGTGGCCCTGAAGACATGGACTGAGTCACCTCAGTCACTGAACGCCTCTAGGCCCTAGTCCCAGACCCTCCCGAGCAGGCTGGGAGGGTCTTGGATTTTGCAAGATAGCCTTGTATCCTTAGAATGTTGTTGTGGTTGTGTGCCGTTGAGTCTACTCTGACTCAGTGACCCTATAGGACAGAGTAGAACCGCCCCATAGCATTTCCTAGGCTGTAATCTTTACCAGAGAAGATCACCAAGTCTTTTCTCATGCAGAGCGGCTGGCGGATTTGAACCACTGACCTTTCAGTTAGCAGCCCGGCACTTAACCATTGCATTGCCAGGGCTCCCAATCTTCAGAATACATCCCCACTTTTGCCCAAGCTATTGAGTTTCAATTATGTGCAACCAGAAAATCCCTCACTGAGACAAAAGGTCCTGCTCTTTGTACTATATCCTGCTGCCTCTCAAAGTTATCAACAAGTTCCACATTTACACCACAGATTTTTTTTAAATCTGTAACTCAAGTGACCTTGTTAAGGGGAAAAAATGCAGATATGTTAATTCATATTTAAACCTTGCTTATTAAAAGTCCAAATGAAGAGAAATGTCAACGCACTAAATAAAATAACTCAATTTTCCTGTTCTAAGACAGAAAATCAGTTAATCAGAAATTTTATCCACTCCAAGTTGAGGGGGCTAAGTTCCAATGGAAGAACACCGCATTACTGATGAACTGGTGGTGACTCAGTGCTTTCCAACCATTCCAAATTAAAATGAAGTCAAACAGAATCAAGCCCTCTAAATCATTTACGTTATTTCAAAGCTGGGCCAATATGAGGCATATGTTACACACTGTATCAGCATTAACAACTTCTATTTATAATTTATAGCATTTTACTTATTTTCATTGCATCCAGTGGGTTGTAAGTTATTAATTTGATAGCTGTAATTACAAAGAGATACAACATACGTTATTTTCTTCCAGCTATTAATACTAATATAGAGAAGGGGAAAATAACTAGAAGTACGTTCCCTAAAAAGCAGGGTACTAAGATCCAGGCGACTTTGCTGCCCACAATGTAGGAACAATACTTGTTCTATGTCAGTGTTCCTCTCAAACAACCTGATGACTTATCACACTTATTGATACCCTTAAGAATACCAAATCAACCCTCCATTCAGGGGTTCCTTTGGCCCATTCAGTTTTGAGAACTACCAGTTTTTTCACTTATCCACTCACTAAAAAATTATTAGGCACCAGGCAATGTGCTAGGTGCTGGGACACAGGCAAACACAATTTTAAATAGGTCCCAGGACTTCATAATCCTACCTATTTTTAAGCTCTTTTTACAAGCCATCTGCTTAAGCCCCCTGAGGCTAAGGGGCCATCTGTGGCTCAACTCTGAGCTCTCTGCAGCCTGGGATGCTGCTCAGATTTTCATGGGGCAATTGAAATTTGACAAATGGTTCTCAGATACGCCATCCTCCATTTTTCTCAAGGTCAGCACCATCTTCCCAGTTCCCTAGATTCTAAATCTGGAATTCCTCTTCCTTTTTCTTTTCTTCAATGCCTTTTGGAATAAGCACTGGATTTTGGGGTCAGAGGACCTGAAAGTTCTAGACTTGTCTCTGAATATGAGATCTTAGGCAACCAACTGAAGCCTCAATGTCCTTGTTAGACTGAGATGAGAAAACATGGCCAGATAGCAATGGTGTTATAGACCGACTTGCATCCCCCCAAAATGTGTGTCAACTTGGCTAGGCCATGATTCCCAGATTTGTGTTTTTGTCCACCACTTTGTGATCTGATGTGATTATCCTAAAAAAAAAAAAAAAAAAAGTACGTATTGTAAATCCTAACCTCTATGATGTTAATGAGGCAGGATTAGAGCCAGTTATGTTAATGAGGCAAGACTCAATCTACAGGATTAGGTTGTATCTTGAGTCAATCCCTTTTGAGATATAAAAGAAAGAATCAAGCAGAGAGGAGAAAGGGACCTCCTACCACCAAGAAGGATGAGCCAGGAACAAAGCATACCCTTTGGGCCCAAGGTCTCTGCAATGAGAAGCTCCTAGACCAGGGGAAGATTGGTGACAAGGACCTTCCCCAGAGATGAAAGAGAAAGAAAGCCTTCCCCTGGAGCTGGTACCCTGAATTTGGACTCCCAGCCTGTTAAACTGTGAGAGAATAAATTTCACTTTGTTAAAGCAATCCATTTCTGGTACTTCTGTTATAGCAGCGCAAGATAACTAAGACAAATGGGAACCAAACAAGATCATAGAAATGAAAATGCTTTGCACTCTCCACAGCACAATACAAATCTGAGTTAAAGCCTTAGTTTATTTGCTCATAAAGTGTTGATTAAGAACCTATTACATGGCACAATGCCTCTCAGTTGCTAAAGATACAATGGGGACATGTCTGCCTTCACGAAGTATATAGCCCGTTGGGGAAAAAGAGTTTAATCAAATAGTCATTCAAATGTATCACTGGAAACCATGGTAATGGCTATGAAAGGAAGCACAGAGAACAATGAGAGCATAGGGTAACCCAATCACATTTGAGGAGTCAGAGAAAGCCACCCTGAGTCAGATGACAGTTTCAGTTTATGCATGTTGTCCTGGTGTTAGGTGAGTAGTACCCTTTTCCCTCTCAAATGAAGAGGAACTTAGTGAACAGGCTGAGAAAGAGGCACCAGAGAAACAGAAGATGCCCAGGAGAGTGTGTGCTGTAAAAGACAAGAAGAAAAGTGTCTCAAGACAAAGGGGGTGGTGAACAGTGTGAAAAGTGGCTGAGAGGTCAAGTAAGATGAGAACTGAAGACTGCCCGTTAGATATAATGGCATGGAGTGCTTCATAACCACTTCGGCACACAACAATCACCTTCTTGATCCCTCTAGCACTTACTATGCTTATTATAATTTGTCTATACAATTATTTCATTATTTCATATGAGCATTTATCCCTCATAATACTATAGATTTCTAGGGTTGTGAACAATTTGACATGCTTGTCTCTCAGGGTTTCCAGTGGTGTCTAACCTGGTCCTAGGTCCACAAGAAAATTAGCCTTACTCCTGTAAGTCACCCATGATACCTCCTCCCTCCTCAATATGCAACTGGTCATCAAGTCCTCTGTTTTAGCTCCTAAATTTAAAAACAACAACAACAAAAAAAAAACCTTCCTCTCCTTCTTTAATCCCTACTGTCAATGCTTTATTTCAGGACCTTATCTCTCACCTGGAAGGGGACTACGCCAACCCTTCCTCTCACTCCCTGCTTCCAGGGTCTCCCCTTCTAGTCTACCCAACACCCAGAAGCCAGAGGGATTAAAAAAAAAAAAAAAACAGAAAAAAACACAGCTCTGACCATGTGCTTACGTAACGGATTGAATTATGTCCCCCCAAAAAATGTGTTATCAACTTGGTTAGGCCATGATTCCAGTACTCTGTGGTTGTCTTCCATTTTGTGATTGTAATTTTATGTTAAGAGGATTAGGGTGGGATTGTAACACCACCCTTACTCAGGTCACCTCCCTGATCCAATATGAAGGGAGTTTCCCTGGGGTGTGGCCTGTACCACCTTTTATCTCTCAAAGAATAAAAGGAAAGGGAAGCAAGCAGAGAGTTGGGGGACCTCTTACCACCAAGAAAGCAGCACCAGGAGCAGAGGGTGTCCTTCGGACCTGGGGTCCCTGTGCCTGAGAAACTCCTCGGCCATGAGAAAATCGAGGACAAAGACTTTCTTCCAGAGCGGACAGAGAAGAAAGCCTTCCCCTGGAGCTGACACCTTGAATTGGGACTTTTAGCCTACTTTATTGTGAGGAAATAAATTTCTCTTTGTTAAAGCCATCTACTTGTGGTATTTCTGTTATGGCAGCACTAGATGACTAAGACAGAATTTGGTACCAAGACAGTGGGGTGCTGCCCTAGCAGATACCTAAAATGTGGAAGCAGTTTTTGAAACTGTGAATGGATAGAGGAGCAACAGCGGCAGAGGGCCAGCAGCAGCAGAGAAGCAGCAGCAGCAGAGAAGCAGCAGCAGCAGAGAATCACCAGCAGCAGAACCAGGAGACCAGCGAGAAACAGCGCAGGAGCCAACCCACGGAGTAAGAGAGCTGAGTGCCTGTGTACAGGAGGCTTCCTGGCAGAGTGGGGTGCCTCCGGGCACTTACAGGTGGAGCTAGGCTTTCCGACCCATGGAACCAGAGAGCTGACTGCCTATGTGCAGGAGGCTTCCTGGCGGAGCGGTGTGCTTCTGGGTACTATCGGTGGAGCTACAGAGCTTTGGAACACTTGCCCCAGCAGGGCAGATGCAGGCATGAGGCCCAAAGAACCAAGAGTCCAAGAAACCAGGAAACAGAAGTTGAATAGACAAGGAACACAAGAAGCTGAGCTGCCTCAGTCTCAAAAGGTACGGCCAGGACCTCAGGGGCTTCAAAGGGTGGAACCATGGCCTCTGGTGTTTCTAAGAGTTGCCACTCAGATGGTTGCGGAAAATGGTGCGCCTAAAACCAAGGGAGCAGAGTTGCTGTCCCAGTAGGCCTGGATGGCGGGGTTGAAGCCCAGGACCTAGGGGCCTTCACTCAGGATCCAGAGAGTGTGACCAATACCTAGAGTCTGGAGGGCAGGGATATTGTGTAAATTGTCTCAGAGAACAGGGGATTATTTTCAAAGCTTTGAGGGCCAATGTGATTTGTTCTGCTGGCTTGCTTGGTGCCTGTTATGCCTTCTTTTCCTCCCAGTTTCTCCCATTTGTAATGGAAATGTCTAGCTTGTGCCTGTTCTGCTATTGTACCCTTGGAAGCAGATAACTTGTATTCTAGATTTCACAGATGAAGAGGAATTTTTGGATTTTAAACTTGGAGTTAAGACTTTTGCTATGATATGATGGGGTGAATATATTTTGCGTGTTACAAGGATGCGATTTTGGGGGGGCCCAAGGTTTTTTTTTTTTTTTAAGGGTGGAATGTCATGGATCGAATTATGTCCCCCCGAAAAAATGCATGTATCAACTTGGTTAGGCCATGATTCCCAGTATTCTGTGGTTGTCTTCCATTTTGTGATTGTAATTTTATGTTAAGAGGATTAGGGTGGGATTGTAACACCACCCTTACTCAGGTCACCTCCCCATCCAAAGTAAAGGAAGTGTCCCTGGCGTGTGGCCTGTACCATCTTTTATCTCTCAAGAGATAAAAGGAAAGGGAAACAAGCAGAAAGTTGGGGGATCTCATACCACCAAGAAAGCAGCACCAGGAGCAGAGGGCATCCTTCAGACCTGGGGTCCCTGCACCTGAGAAGCTCCTTGACCATGAGAAGATTGAGGACAAGGACCTTCCTCCAGAGCTGAAAGAGAAAGAAAGCCTTCCTCTGGAGCTGACGCCTTGAATTTGGACTTTTAGCCTACTTTACTGTGAGGAAATAAATTTCTCTTTGTTAAAGCCGTCCACTTGTGGTATTTCTGTTATGGCAGCACTGGATGACTAAGACAGCTTATAACTCTTCAATATCTTCCCATGAACCACAAGATCAAATCTAAGCTCCAAGTCTGACCTGAGAGACCCTTCACACCTTTGTGAACCCAAAATCCTTTTGGCCCTTGCCTAGAAAGACTAAAACAAACCTGCAAAATAGCCAGGCTCAAACAAGAACTGAAGCCATTAAATGTCCTTTGAGCCTATCTGTGCTTAAGGAACTGACGGTGGGGTCCTTCTTCTAATGGCCCAAAGAGCAAGTTCAAACTCCCCTGGGGATTCTGCAAAATGAAATTTCACAGTGAATGCTGATGAAAGCACAACTCACATTTCTGTCCTCTGTGAATGATTTTTTTCATAAAGCTTTTTCATGAACAGAAAACCTTTCAAGTGACTGGGCATAAAAGTGGCAAATAAGCTTTGATGAGGGCAAGCATACGTATAAAGCATCTACAGGGAGAAATGGCCAAAACTGCTGCCTTCACTTGAGGGGCCCAAAGCACTCATGGGGAACACAAGGAAGGTGCAGAGGCCAGAGCACCAAGCCTGGACTAAGAAAAGCCTGACTCAAGCTCTGCCCCACCACACTCTACCCAGAGACTTGACACTGTGACTTCATCCCTTTAAGCCTCAGTAGTTCATCTACAAATGAGGACAACAGCAGCTAAAAAAAACCTGTCTACCTCCCAGGGCTGTTATATGGACTAAGGTAATACATGGGAAAGCACTTTGTAAACAGTAAATTGCTGTTCATATAAGACAGGTTACTATTTTTAATGTCCAAGAAAATCACCGTAATAAGTAACTGCAATTTAAAAAGAAGCCAACCAAATATCGAGCAGCATTAGGATAGTTCTTGAATAAGGATACCACAGTGTACCTGCACTTGAGAAACCTTCTGCGATGCCCCAGGCAGGGTTAATAGATTTCTCTCCAAGGCTCCCTCCACACTCTGTCGGTGCCTGCAGTACAGCCATTACCTTGTAGGATATTTATGTTTACATGATTGCCTCTTCCACCAGACGGAATGAAAATTGCTTCAAGGGTTGAGACATTTTATTCTTCTTTCCAACCTCCCTCACACCTATCCATCTGTGGTAGGCAGCCTCTAAGATGGTCTCCAACGATTCCAGCCTCCTGGAATTCATTGTGTGATCCCCTTCCATACTGTGACAGTTGTCATAGGGTTAGTTTGTGTGACCAATAACATACAGCTAAAGTGATGGTATGTCAATTCCAGCATTATGTTATAAAAACACTGTAGTTTTTGTCTTGGGTTCTCTCTCTCTCTCTCACACACACACACACGCACATGCACACACACATACATGGCTTTGGGGAAAGCTATGAAGAGGCCTGGAAGTCCCTGGGTAGCATAAGCAGTTAAGCACTCGACTACTAAACAGAAGGTTAGTGGTTTGAACCCACCCACGTGTGCTTTGGAAAAAAGGCCTGGCAATCTACTTCTGAAGTTCACAGCCTTGAAAACCCTTTGGAGAACAGTTCTACTCTGCAACATATGGGGTCATCATGAGTTGGAACTGCCTCAACAGCAACAGGTATGGGTTTGTGTGGTTTTTTTTTGTAAGAGCCCCACATGGTAAGGGATCAAAGCCTCCTGCCAATAACCATGTAAGCGAGCTTGGAAGTAGATCTTTCAGCCCCATTCAAATATTCAGAGACTACAGCCGTGGCCAAAAGCTTGACTATACCCACATGAGAGACCTTGAGCCAGAACTACCCAGCTAAGGTGCTCCCAGGTCCCTAACCCTCAAAAGCTGTGTGAGATAATAAATATCTATTGTTTTACGCTGCTAAATTTTGGGGAGCTTTGTTTTTTTTTTTGTTACATAGCAGTAGATAACTAATATACCATTTCAGCCTTAGAACAGGGTCAGAGAAAAGAAAGCATTCTGAGAATGAAGGAATTTAAGACTAATAATATATCATAATATAATAAATATAACAATTACTATTTATTGAGCACTTAACTATGTGCCAGATATTTTATATGTATGATGGCACAACAGTTAAGTGCTCAGCTGCTAACCAAAAGGTCAGAGGTTTGAACTCACCAGCAACTCTGCTGAGAAAAAGACTTGATCTGTTCCCAGAAATATCACAGTCTAGGAAACCCTATGGAGCAGTTCTACTCTGTCCTATAGTGTTGCTGTGAGCTGGAGTTGACTAGACAGCAAACAACAACAAGCAGCTATTTTACAGATGAAAAAATACAATCCCATTGTTAATAAGCAAAACCAGAATTTGAAGCCAAGTTGGTCTATCTCCAAATACTGTGCTCTTTCAACTCAACTAAGCAGGATGGATGGATAGATGGATTAATCCATGAAAAAACAGATGAGGACATACAGAACACGGTTGTGGTTACCACTTCAAGGAAAAATGTAGCACGGAGAAGTCCAGAGGCCAGTTAAGACAAGGAAAGGCCTGGGCAATTATCCTTTAAGGATGAGCTAAAAATGTAGCCCTCCTCTCTTCAGTCGTGAAAGCAAGCTAAGACTGTGGAAATCTATCAAAATCTGAAGGGTGTAGCCAGAGGGAACAGTTTTATCTGGCAAATGTGAGCATACCAAAAGAAGGTGAACCCCTTTCAAGCATTCAGCAGGGAAACCAGCTCACTCTTCTTATTGTTCACATCTCAGCTGATGGTAAACTCTCCTCCCAGACAGATGAGAAAAGTCAAGCACCCAACTGAGGGGCCCCAGAGATTCTAGGCTCCCTCCTGCCTGTGGGAAATGAGGCTGATAAAAAAAGGCCTCCCAAGGCTGGGAGGGACCAGCTGGCTTCCTAATCTCAGTGTCTTTGGATGATGTTGGGGAGGAAGCTCACTTATGGAGCTCTAAGCCTGTTTTCACAGTGGGAACAATAATGCCAACTTGATAAGGTTATTACAGGAGTACTAATGCATGTGAACCATCTAGCACTGTGATTTGCACAAAAAGCTTGGCACACAGTGGGTGTTCAAAAAATGCTGGCTTCCTTCTTCTCTTCCATTCTTTCCCATCACCCTTCACCCGATACCTACTGACAGATCAGACCTTTAAAAAAAAAAAAACCTCCATCTCTCTACTGCTTAAAGGCCTTGGGGAGTGTTTTCAAGGATTAGCCTAAGGTTAAATGCGCACGAGGTAAAATCAGGGTATCTAAAGCCATATAGGATAATACTAGGTATGCACCTAACCTCTGGGGAAAGCCTACTCTTGTAGAAAAGCTCCTTGCCTTGAGTGCAAGAGCCTAGATTGAAATCTCAGCCCTGCCAACCACTACGCACCTTGATTTCGTCATCCAAGAAAGATGACTAACAAGTCCTTCTTCATAGGTGCTGTTGTAAAGATTAAAAATAACTCCAGAGCTGAAAGAATATTGTGAAGTGCCTGCCACATAGTAGGAGCTAAATTAGTCAAATTAGAGAATATTGACAGCAAGCCTCCTGGATCATTCCTCCTCTAATTGAGGATGGTCCTCCATAAATTCTTCTCTGGAAAAACAGTAGTGAATCAAAAATAGCTCTAGTGCTCCAGGAATTCAGGAGCCAGGCTGGGAGTACAGGCAGATGCATAAACAGATATGCAAATTAAGTGCAGTGTGTTGTTGTTTGGTGCTGTGGAGTTGGCTCAAACTCATAGTGACCCTATGTACAACACTGTCCAGTCCTGAGCCATCTTCACAATCGCTGTTATGCTTGAGTCCATTGTTCCAGCCACTGTGTCAATCCATCTCATTGAGGGTCTTCCTCTTTTTTGCTGACCCTCTACTCCACCAAGCGTGACGTCCTTCTTCAGGGACTGGTTCCTCCTGATAACATGTCCAAAGTACGTGAGACGAAGTCTCGCCATTCTCACCTCTAAGGAACATTCTGGCTGCCCTTTTTCCAGGACAGATTTGTTCATTCTTCCGGCAGTCCAAGGCATATTCAATATTCTTCTTCACCATAGTTTGAATTATCAAAAAGCATCAATTTTTCTTTGGTCTTCCTTATTCATTACCCAGCTTTCAAATGCATATAAGGCAATTGAAAACACCATGGCTTGGGTCAGGAGCCCCTATAATACTCAAAGTGACATCTTTGCTTTTTCATACTTTAAAGAGGCCTTTTTGCAGCAGATTTGTCCAATGCAATACCTTATTTGATTTGTCTTACTGCTGCTTTCATGGCCGTTGACTGTGGATCCAAGTAAAATGAAATCCTTGACAACTTCAATATTTTCTCTGTTTATCATGATGTTGCTTACTGGTCCAGTTGTAAGGATTCTTGTTTTCTTTATGTTGAGGTGAAATCCATACTGAAGTCTTTGATATTCATCAGCAAGCGCTTCAAGTCCTCTTCACTTTAAGCAGGCTAGGTTGTATCATCTGATATCGAAGGTTGTTAATGAGTCTTCCTCCAACCCTGTTGCCGCTTTCTTTTCATATAGTCCAGCTTCTTGGATTACTTACTCAGCATACAGACTGAATAAGTATGGTGAAAGGATACAACCCTGACGCACACATTTCCTGACTTTAAACCACACACTATCCTCTTGTTCTGTCCAAATGACTGCCATTTGGTCTATGTGCAGGTTCCTCATGAGCACAATTAAGTGTTCTGGAATTCCCATTCTTCACAACGTTATCCATAATTTATTATGATCCACACAGTTGAATGCCTTTACATAGTCAATAAAACACAGGTAATCATCTTTCTGGTATTCTCTGCTTTCAGCCAGGATCCATCTGACATCAGCGATGATATCCCTCATTTCCAGTCTTCTGAATCCAGCTTGAACTTCTGGCAGTTTCCTGTTGATGCTTTGTTGTAACTGCTTTTGAATGATCTTTAGCAAAATTTTACTTGTGTGTGATATTAATGATACTGTTCGATTATTTCCACATTCTATTGTATCGCCTTTCTTTGGAATGGGCACAAATATGGATCTCTTCCAGGAAGCTGACTTTCAAATTTCTTGACATAGATGAACGAGCACCTCCAGTGTTGCATCCATTTGTTGAAATATCTCAATTGGTAGTCCATCAATTCCTGGAGCCTTGTTTTTTGCCATTCCCTTCAGTGCAGCTTGGACTTCTTCCCTCAGTACCATCAGTTCTCGATCATATGCTACCTCCTGAAATGGTTGAACATTGACCAATTCTTTTTGGTACAGTAACTCTGTATTCCTTCCATCTTCTTTTGATGCTTCATGTGTCATTCAACATTTTCCCCCACAGAATCTTTCAATATTGCAACTCGAGGCTTGAATTTTTTCTTCAGTTTTTTCAGCTTGAGAAATGCTTAGCGTGTCCTTTCCTTTTGGTTTACTAACTCCAGGTCTTTGTACATAAATTAGTAACATTAGAGAATATTGAGAGCAAGCCTCCTGGATTGTTCTTCACCTAATTAAGTCCCTTGGTGAGAGAGGAAGAGTTTCCAGACATCCCTGATGGTAGAGAAACCAGAGGCTGGCCCTGGACAAATTCTCCTCTGAAAAAACAATAGTGAATCAAACATAGCTCCAGTGCTCCAGGAATTCAGGAGCCAGGTTGGGAATACAGGCAAATGCATAAACAGATACACAAATCAAGTGCTGTGTGAGAGACCAGGAGGGGGCAAAATTGTTTCTGCTTACTCTGGTAAACAGTGTCCTAACCTTCAAGGTGTGGAAAGCCTAACCAAGGAGGGGCCATTTGCGCTGGATGTGTGAAGCAGGCGTTTGCCAGGCAGAGATAAAGAGGAAGAGAAATCAGGCAGAGGGCACAGTGCAAACAAGGAGCCCTAGGTGAGTGAGGACAACAGAGCTGGAGAGGTCTATACGGCCCAGGCAGATCACCAACGGTTCGCACAGCAAGCCGAGATGCTTGGACTTGATTTGGTAGGTGGAGGAGAAGCAGGGGAAGTGCCTAAACAGGGCTATGTCAGACTTGGCTAGGATGGGGAATGGATGGAAGGAAGAGAGAGATTGAGGGAGAAAGAGAACTGGGCAGGTTGGTAACTGGTCAAAGAGAAAAAGTATGTGTTAGGAGTAGGGGTAGGGAAAGGTATAAAGGAGTGAGAACATATCATCAGTGCCATGTGTAAGGATCACTCTGACAGTCGCTGAAGCCCCTTGTCTTATGCCTCTGGGGTGACAATCCTGTCTTCTCCTCCAGAGTTCCTCATTCTTCAGGATCCTGAATGGAGAGGATCCCACAGGGATAACTAACGCTCTGAGGAGCCTTCCAATTTAATAAAGGCACTGTCTGGTTCCATTGAGTTTCCTAGGAACACAATAATTACTCATCCTCTAAACAGAGCCAATAAATATAACAAGAAGATAAGTAATTAACAACCTTTTGTTGGAAAGTAGCAATTCTTGTGATCTACGAAGTTTCCTTTTCCTGTTTATTTCTTTGTTATTGCAAATACAATACTCTGGGTAAACATGCCATTCATTGTTCACTGAGTTAATCACCAGAGCATGTTGTATTTTTTATTAAATCCATTCATTACAATTGACTTATATGAGGCCTGCTGTCCACCTTGTTTCTGCTTCTGATCACAATACATTTAAAGAGATCAAAATTGTTACCAAACAATTAGCCATGGAGGAAAAAAGCCCATGTTAGCAGAAGGGAAGATAACCTTGCACCTTTCATAATTTCAGCACACCATAGCAATCTCCTCTCGTTATTTCCCACCCGTAAAGAATCTTTATTAGTGGTAATTATATTAGGCAAAAGAAAAAGAAAAACTTCACAAACTTCTAAAGTGATTTACCTCTTGGCTTGCAGTTTTAATTAAAATTCCAGTTTATTTAGTAAATAGCTCTGAAAAGATTAGATACCAATTTAACACTATGTTCTTTTTCCACTTTCCAATTCATAAGGGTGGCACAAACAACAAAATAATCTCATTAAATGACTCTTACTCCATTCCATCATAATTCAGCCTATGGAAAAGAGTTCCAATATCAATTATAAATTATAAATTAGCTCCATTATGCTCTGCAAAATTATCAACAGTAATCTCCCTGCTCTCTACTCCCCTCTCAGTGGGTAAATTACATCAATTCACCACCAGTCCTCAAATTACTCAGTCTCTTCCACATCAAAACTTTAAATGTGTTTATTAACTGAAATGGAAACAAAGCAAATCAGGTTTCCATTTCAGCAGCACCTTCCTCCCACCCAGGATATCAAACAGCTTTATCTGATGTCACACCTAACACCTCTTAAGGCAGCTCATCTAGAAGTTAAGACTAGATACCCAGACCAACTCTGTACTTCCCATAATGGCAACTCCGAACAGAAAGTCAAAAGACACCATGGTTTAGCTCCCTCATCAATCCATTCACTCAACACCCATGCAATGCCTTTGAGCCAGGAACAATGGTCAGGGAATGTCAAGAAGTTTCACACATGGAGCAGAGTGTTAGTGCTCAGAGACAAAGCCAGGCAGGTGAACATAGGAGGTGGAAGGAAACAGAGTCCTTGCCTTCTAGGTCTTCCTACTGTAGTGGATAGGGCAGACATGGAAACAGAGTGTAATAATGACTGTGGCCCCCCCTTTACTAAGCTCCTAGTACATGCCTGCCTCTGGGCTAGGATCTTTACTTGCACTGCACGTTTAATCTCCACACAATCTTGTGAACAGGCTAACATACTCCCATTTCACAAAGGAGGCAATCAAGGCTCAGAGAGGAATTGAGCAGGCTCTTGAAGAGAAACAGGGAAGTTGCCAAGACTAAGTAGGGAATTATGTTCCCACATAGGAAGCTAACAGCATGTGCAAAGACCAAGCAAAGAGCAACCAAGAGCCCGCAGATCCAGTCTTCGTCTGTTTGTGGCCACTGGCCACTAACATGCTGAGCTGCCTTCGGCATTCATTTCACCTCTTCAGTCCTATCTCCCATTTGACACATGCAGGCTATTTCCCATCCTGCAAATCTGCAGGCCTGTTCTTCTTTTCCAGAAATTGACTATGATTTGTTCTGATCCTAAAGCACCTAGTGCTGTCAAAATAATTTGCCCAATTACTCTGAGATTTCCCAGAAGGCTAGCTAGATAAAGGAAGATGTAATCTGACCTCCAACAAACTCGTTTTCTTCTCCTGACTCCTAAAACCAGAGACATGACACTGCCACGAGAACTTCAAATCATACCATCACATCTTATTAAGAAGAATTAATCTCATTGTACCAATAATTTCTATAATAATAAAAATAGAGGCTATACTGAGTTCATATTATGTACTGTGTACTTTGCATGTGCTATCTCAGTTCACCTTCACAACAACCCTATGAATTAGGTAGACTTACTACTTTCCTTTTACAAATGAAGAAACCGAAGCTCAGAGCAACTGAATAACTTATCTACAGTCATGCTGCCAGTTAAGTGGTACAGTAAGAAACAGAACCCAGGCCCATTAGACATCAAAGCCAATGCTGCCACCTATCTACAACTAGGAGAGGTAAGGATGAGTCCTTAGACCCCCAAAGAACCAAGCCTAGGAGAGATGGATATGGTTCCTTTAACAACCACAGAATTCCAGTAAGGGAGACGCATAAGGGAGGGGACCCGCCTGGTGGGAGCTCTCCAGAGTGCTGAACTGCCTCTGACAAAGTCTGACTCAGAAAAACAGAGCACCTACAATTTCTGCCTGGGTGCCTCTGCTTGTCCTAACTCCTGCCTCCTGATTTAAGCACTTAATATAGCCACTAATGGAATAAAGTGGGGATGAGTACATCTAGAAGACAAACAGTTAACTTTTAGAAGTACGGAGCCTGAGGAGACAACAGGACATCTAATTGGAGCTATCCTACAAGGGTTTGGAAATACAGGACTGGGAATGGAGAGAAATCATATCAACAGGTATAAACATGCAAGTCATAGAAGAGACAAATGAAGAATGGGTGAATGTATTCTTGGAGTGATTACTGAGGAAAACGAGCAAAGGATCAGGCCAGAGAGAGAAGAAAAGAGAGGCTTGGGACTTCTCCCTAGCAGTCTTAGACAGTGGGTACCAGGAACAAATAACTAAGCTCTCCAACCCCAATGCGGCACTAAAAGGTGTTCAGAGAGGACAGAATTTTGTTGCCTATGATTTTAAGTATGTGAATTAATAATCACCACCACTTCCCAACCCTCGGCCCAAAAGAAGATAGAATAAGAAACGACAAAGTATTCAAGGGAAGATAGAAATTGGTCTGCCATAAGGTGACATGGTTCCAGTTAATCAACATCATATCCACTCTTAAATGAAACAAAAATAGCTCCTTATAAATTCAAAAGTTCACTCAGAAAGTTCCTGGGCTTCTCCCTGTCTTTTTGGACCATAAAACCTAAAGGTTTACATGATGGGATATTTATAAACACATCTCTCCCCCTGGTGGTAAAAGAGATATTAGAAAAGCACATTTATTCTCTGGCTCCATTCTCACCTCCACCTTCTACCATCCTGCACACCTTACATGAGAATAGTTATGCCTTTTTATTTACTTAGTCATTCTTTCAAGCAGACATTATTGTACATAAACTGAGTGCCAGGCAGCGAGGATTCAGAGAAGAACAAGACACAGTCTCTCCCTGTCTTTAAGGATGTTGAACTTGTAAATAAATCATAATGCAAAGTAGTAAATGCTCTAACAGCAGAGGGTCAAAGGACCATGTGAGCACTGAGCAGACTATGAACCATTCTGCTGGAGGAAAAGGTGTGGATTGGCAGAAACTTGAAAGACGAGTTGGAATTTGCCAAGGTCAGAAGACAGGGAGGTGGTCTAGGCTGCAGGAGTCCTGTGTACAAAGATATAGGAACGTGAAGGCTCATGACTGTAAGTTTCTCAAGGGTAAGAACAACATCTTAATCATCTGTACAATTCCTATGCCTAGTCCATTGCTTAGTAGGGAGTGGTGCATAATAAATGCTGGAGGAATGAATAGCATGAAGTTCAGCATGAAAGAAGTAAAGCATGGCTGTGGGGCCTTGCAACAGAAGGGGAACCGAGTGGAACCAGAATTTATAAACCTCAAAGCAAATCTTAATGTGAAACTGCTCAGGTGTACAGCAGACACATGCAGGATTGATCATTTGTCCAGCCAAGGGTTTAACAGTAACTGACATGTCCATCTCTCAGCAGATGAACACCACAGCTATGGGAAAGGAAATCCGCCACAACCTACCCAAGCCACTTCAAGAGGGATGGGCTAGTTCACAGCTGGAAGGGAGTCCACTTTACTGTTTAGAATTTTAAAAGGAATTATCGGCAATTAGGGTCCAAATTGACAGGAGCAGCAGAGGGGGCTAGAAGGTATGGGCACTTTATCAAATTTTGAAGTCTCCTTTTCTTTCTGATGTTGAAAAGTGTATTATCAAGCCCCAAATTCTCTCAATCTCACGGCCAATAGCTGTCATAAAATCCACTGCTTTTGCTAGCTCTTTGAGATGAGAGTTATTTCTCTACTAAGTAGTTAAACAGTACCTTTTGATTTACTTGATGAACTCAGAGCAAACCGATTGATGGCCCAGATCAGGTGGAAATGACAGTTGGGGCTTCCCGGCCTACCAGATGACGAGGCAATTGCATTAAGTGTGTGCCACCCCGGTCAGCTGATGTGGTTTTATTAAGGCAAAGTCAGCACACTCGCAGTCTCCAGTCAGCTTCCACAGCAGGCAGGTTTTACCCATTCTGATACCACTTTATTTTTTTCTCTCTTTTCTTTTTTTTTTATTGTGCTTTAGCTGAAAGTTTATAGCTCAAGTTAATCTGGTACCACTTTAAACACCTCTGTGTTTCCACACTGTGACAAATCTGGTACTTTTCTGGTGCATTGTGAAGACATTAAACAAGTAAAGTTAGTTTTGGAAAAATCTGTATCCTATGGCAAATAACAATTAGTAGAAATATGATAGGATTAAGAATCAGGAGACCAAGGTTCTAGTCCTAATTAATTAGCATTCAACAAACATTAATACAGTGCTTATGATACGCTAGCTGCTGGGCTGAGTGCTGGGATACAAAACATCACCACAGCAACATTCACTGACTGCTAACTATGTGCCACGCGTGGTTCTAAGCACTTTACATGTATAAAGTCATTTACCACTCTTAACCACTGCTTGCTGAAGAATTCGTTTCCTTGCAGCTATAAGATTCAGGTCTCCATTTTCCTTCTGGCTGTTGGCTGGGGACCACTCTCAGCACTTACTGAAGAGTATTGCAGCATATGAAGATATCACAATTGATTTATGCATTCCGCTATTGATAGGATTTAAGTGCTTTCCAGTTTTCCTTATTATAAAGAACACTACAATAAAATCTTCACATCTCTTTGTACATATGGACAACAACCTTTCTAGAAGTGAAATTGTTTGAGTCATAGAGCATACACATTTTCTGCTCCACTGTATATTGCTAAATATTTTGCCAATCTAATAGGTGTGAAATGGTATCTCACTGTTGTTTTAATTTACATTTTCATCATTATAATAGTGAGATTGAATTATTTTTTCAAATGTTTATTGCACATTTGGTTTCCCCTTTGAATATTTTATGCTCTTATTTATTTATTTACTCTAAGTAAGTGGCTCTCTATCAGCATAATCTAGGAGCTTTTAAAAAGCACAGAGATGCTGATTTAGTAGAGGTTGAGTGTGACCTAGGAATCTGAATGTTAAAAAGCATGTCAGGACACTGATGCACAGCCCCAGAGGAGAATGACTGTATTAAATCTACTAGCCATTCTTATTGGCACTTTGTTGTTACAGCCTTAGAGTGCGCTGAGGGGTGCTATCTCATACAAAACCTTGATACTGTATTGATTAGAGGATGCTTTTGGATGGATGGAAACCCTGGTGGCGTAGTGATTAAGTGCTACGGCTGCTAACCAAAAGGTCGGCAGTTTGAATCCCCCAGGCGCGCCTTGGAAACTCTATGGGGCAGTTCTACTCTGTCTTATAGGGTCACTATGAGTCGGAATCGACTCAACGGCAGTGGGTTTGGTTTTTAGTTTTTGGATGGATGCCGTCTACCACATAAGTCAGGGCCTCCTTTATGAAAGCTGTCTGGGGAAATTTCAAACTTCAGTGCTAAGAATAGCTAGGCTTCTCTCAAGCAAGATTTTTTATTTTCTCTTATGAACCACAAGTTACAACTTGGTACATTCCAGTTTTTCTTGATAACCAGAAAACTCAGAATCAAATCTGTGTCACATCAAAAAAGATATGTAAGATTTTTACATCATACATTTCTAGATGCATCTCTATTAACTTTTCCCTGATTTCACCCTATTATACCATTCTTATTGTTCCTTTGCCTTAATTTTTTTCAACCTAAAATAGAGGGGAAAAAGTATTTACTTTTGAAAGCCATTTTACATACTTTTTGGGAATAAAATATGCTTCAGTAGTAGATATTAAAATTATTTTTAAATTTTACCTTGTGAGACTTAAAAAAAAAAATACAATTCTTGTGGTTTAAGTCCCTTCTATCAAAACCGGATTATTTTCAAGATCCTATATGATAATGTCAGTCTATTGTTGATGCTGAACTGCAAAAAAAAAAACTTCGAAGATGAACTATTCACAAAAAAATCAGTGAAAACGATTAACACTAGAAAAACTGGCTAACTGTAGCGTTGCTATGAGTCAGAATCTACTGGATGGCAGTGGGTTTTTTATAGCTATTCAGATGCAGAAAATATAGGCTTGAGCTTTCAAATCCATTATTATTCATTTCTAAATCAGGGTCACTGAGTTCAAAACCAGTGCAAAGGCAATTAAAATTAAAACCCTGTCTTAGTTATCTAGTGCTGCTATAACAGAAATACCACACGTGGATAGCTTTAACAAACAGAAATTTATTTTCTCACAGTTTAGGCGGCTAGACATCTGAACCCAGAGTGCCTGCTTGAGGGAAAGGCTTTCTCTTTGTTGGCTCTGAGGTAAGGTCCTTGTCTCTTCAGCTTCCGCTTCCTGGTTCCTTGGAAATCTCCATGTGTTTTGGCTTCTAATCTTACCCCATCCCTCCTCTGATCAATTGTTTAATGTCTTTTTATATCTCAAAGAGAGTGACTCAAGATACACCCTACACCAATCCTGTCTCATTAACATAACAGAGAAAACCCATTCCCAAATCTCACAGGCCTAGAGGTTAGGATTTACAACACATATTTTTGGGAGACAAAATTCAATCCATAACATTCATGCCCTTTCCACATGCAAAACACATTCACCTCATCACATCATCCAAAAAGTCTCAAATCTACTCCAAGTCCAAAATCTCATCTTCTGTATCATTTAAATCAAATATGGATGAGACACAGGAGTATTTCATCCTGGGGCAAAATTCCTCTTCATCTGAGAACCTGTGAAGTCTAGAATACAGGTCATCTGCTTCCAAAATACAATGGTGGAACAGGCACAAGGTATACATTTCCATTACAAATGGGAGAAATTGGAGGGAAAGAATGGATAACGCGCACCAAGCAAGTCCAAAACCCAACAAAACAATTTACATTAGCTCTCAAGGCTTGAAAATAATCCTCTCTTCTCTGAGACCATCTAGGCAATGGCCTGCCCTCCAGACTCTGGGTGTTAGCCATGCTATCTGGATTCTAGGTGAAGGCACATCAGCCCTGGGCTTCAGCTCTACCTTTCAGGCCCACTGGGATGGCAACTCTGCTCCCTCAGCTTTATATGGCCCCATTCTCCTAGTCTATCTGAGTGGTGACTCCATCCACTTGGCCCTATCAGGCTCCATTCTTCTACCCCTAGGGTATGGCAGCCCCATCCCCTCAGCTCTGGATGGTGGCACCAGCCCCCTGGCACACCTTAATGGCAGCCTCACACCTCAGAACTGAGTTGGGAAGATCGGATTCTTTGAAACCAAGAAGGCCTCACCTTATTAGATCCAGGAGGCCATGGTTCCACCCTTTGAAACCAATAAAACCCTATTTTTGTGCTTTTTCCAACAGTTCTGCTTATCTCCAAACTGCTCTGGGGATGGTCCTTTTATTTTCTTTGAGGACAACAGATGTATTTCCTTTGACCTCTTTCCTGCCTGTAGCATTCCAAGAGGCAGACAGCATTCTTTCTTTCTTCCTCTATTCCCTTTGGTCTAAACTGATGGATTTTCTGCTGGGGTAGTTGGTTAGAGTCATCAGTCACAGGCTTAATCTCTTTAACAAAAGATTGTGTGGCCACATCCTTGATGAACATTCTAGGACACATGTCAGTTTAGAAGGCTGGAAGTCTGAATTCAGAGCACTGGCTCAAGCGGAAGACTTTATCTCTCTGGTGGCTCTGGAAGAAGGTCCTCATCTCTTCAGCTTCTGCTTCCTAGTTCCTTGGAGATCTCCATGTGTCTTGGCATCTATCTTACCCCATCTCTCTCTGCTCTCTTGTTTAATGTCTTTTTATATCTCAAAAGAGATTTATTCAAGATACATATGTATTAATCCTGTCTCCCTAACATAACAAAGATAACCTATTCCCAAATGGGATTATACACCGGCATAAAAACTAAAAAACCAAATCCATTGCTGTTGAGTCGATTCCAACTCATAGTGACCCTATAGGACAAAGTAGAACTGCCCCATAGAGTTCCCAAAGAGTGCCTGGTGGATTAGAACTACCGACCTTTTGGTTAGCAGCTGTAGCTCTTAACCACTACACTACCAGGGTTTCCTATATGCAGGTTAGGATTTACAACACATATTTGTGGGAGACATAATTCAATTCATAACAGGCCCCTGTATTTAGTGTGGTGACTTAAAATGTGAAATTTTCAAAAACTTTCACAAAATTAATGATAAAGTGAGGCAGTTTTAACTTCTTATGGTTTCTACTGTTTCTTAAAACAACAGAAAACCATGCTTAATGCTTACTTCACGATTGGTATAATTCCTTCAACAATCTACTCCGTGCACTGTGTAGAATGATCAGCCAATTCATCCCAGGTTGTCAAGGACTTTCCTGGTTTAAAAACTACAAGTCCAGTAACCCAGGAACCCTGCAGGTCCTGGGAAAACTGGAACAGTTGGTCACCCTAACACTGGGGCAGCTTCCATTTTCCAAAGTGTGGGCAGAAGGCCTATTAATAGCAAGTCCTTCTCATATACTTTAAATCTGAATAGTAGTCATAAATCTGAAAGTTATTCCTACTGGATACGGAAACAAAGTAAAATTCTGAATTTAGTTCACCTAATAATATCTTTTTTTTAATAATATCAGCCCGAATTTCACAGTCAAAGGACTAGAGGGAATCCTTACAAGTAAATTTTCTTATTCTCTTCTGAAGAATTCCAGGAAAAGAGATTCCATAAAGGTACCTTTGAAACCCATTCTGCCGCCCATGATCTTTTTAAAATATTAAATTCAATCTACAATCATATCATTTTAATTCTCAGCACCAAACTGAATAAAGAAACTTTAAAGATATGTTATCCACAGGAAATCAGGTAAAATTATTAGAGACCTAGAAATGGGTCACCAGAACAAAGTTAAAAGACCAGTGAAAGACAGTCTTTGGGCTTGGAGAAAAAAAAGAAGGCTAAATGAGGACTTAAAACTTTACGAATTCTAGAAGCATTTTAGAATGGTGTGTCAAGCAAACAGCATTAAAGCCTTATTTATTCTATGCAATATAATAATCATAAGCAAGTTCACCAAAGGAAGGCACAACTAACATTTATTATATGCCTGTTGTTGTTAATTCTTGTCAGGTGCCAAGGAGTCAGTTCTGACTCACAGCAACCCCAGGCAGAACAAAACGAAATACTGCCTGGTCCTGTGCCATCCTCAAACTCATTGCTATGTTTCAGTCCATTGTTGCAGCCACTGGGTCAATCCATCTCCTTGAGGGTCTTCCTCTTTTTCACTGATGCTCTGCTTTACCAAGCATGATATCCTTCTCCAGGGACTGGCCCCTCCTGATAACATGTCCAAAGTACGTGAGACAAAGTCTCATCGCATTCTGGCTGTACTTCTTCCAAGACAGATTTGTTCATTCTTCTCTCAGTCCGTGGTATATTCAATATTCTTCACCAAGAGCATAGTTCAAAGGCATCAGTTCTTCTCTGGTCTTCCTTATTCATTGTCCAGATTTCACATGTACATGAGTCAGTTGAAAATACCATGGCTTGGGTCAGGCACACCTTAGTCCTCAAAGTGACATCTTGAACACTTGAAAGAGGTCTTTTGCAGCAGATTTGCCCAATGCAATACGTCATTTGATTTCTTGACTGCCGCTTCCATGGGCATTGATTGTGGATCCAAGTAAAATGAAATCTTTGACAACTTCAATCTTTTCTCCATTTATCATGATGTTGCTTATTGGTCCAGTTGTGAGGATTTTTGTTTTCTTTATGTTGAGGTGTAATCCATACTGAAGGCTGTAGTCTTTGATATTCGTCAGTAAGTGCTTCAAGTCCTCTTCACTTTTAGCAAGAAAGGTTCTGACATCTGCATATCGAAGGTTGTTAACGAGTCTTCCTCCAATCTTGATGCCACATTATTCTTCATATAGTCCAGCTTCTCAGATTATTTGCTTAGCATGCAGATTGAGTAAGTGTAGTGAAAAGATACAACTCTGATGCACATCTTTTCTGATTTTAAACCACACATCACATCCTTGTTCTGTTCAAACAACTGCCTCTTGATCTATGTACAGGTTTCAGATGAGCACAATTAAGTGTTCTGGAATTTCCATTCTTCACAATGTCATCTATAATTTGTTATGATCTGCAATGGTTAAGGTTGTGTGTCAATTTGGCTGGTCCATGATTTTCAGTGGTTTGGCAGTTACGATGTAGTTTGGCAGCTATGTAATGATGTAATCACCTCCACGATGAGATCTGATATGAGCAGCCAATCAGTTGAAAGGGAGTTTCCTTAGGGGTGTGCCCTGCATCCAATATATGTGGACTTTCTGGCAAAGCTCACTGGCTTTTGCTCACTCTGGATCCTTCAGCTGGCTCCATCTGACCTATGGTTCTTGAGACTTGAGCTAGCAGCTTACCTGCCAATCCTGGAATTCATCAGCCTCCACAGGCTGTGGGCCAGCTGCCTGCCACTTTACCTACCATTCTTGAGATTCGTTGACTTCCTCAGCCTGTGAGCCGGAAGCCTACTGTCTGACCTGCCAATCTTGGGTTCACCAGCCCCTGCAGCTATATGAGTCAGGAGAAGCCTCCAATCTGACCTATGGACTTGGGACTTTCCAGCCTTTACAACTGCATGAGCCATTTCCTTGATTTAAATATCTATCTGTGTGTGTGTGTGTGTGTGTGTATGCTTCACTGGTTTTGCTTCTCTAGAGAACCCAACCTAAGACATGACCCACACAGTCGAATGCCTTTGCTTAGTTAATAAAACACGGGTAAACATTTTTATGGTATTCTCTGCTTTCAGCCAAGATCCATCTGACATCAGCAGTGATATCCCTCATTCCACATCCTCTTCTGAATCTGGCTTGAATTTCTGGCAGTTCCTTGTCAGTGTACTGCTGCACCCATTTTTAAATTATCTTCAGCAAAATTTTACTTGCATGTGATATTAATGATATTATTCGAAAATTTCCACATTCTGTTGGATCACCTTTCTTTGGGATGGACACAAATAGGTCCTTCTTTCTAGCCTGTCTTAGTCTGGAAGCTCCACTGACACCTATCTGACAAGGGTAACCCTGCTGGTATTTGAAATACCGGTGGCAAAGCTTCCAGCATCAGAACAACATGTAAGCCACCACAGTACGAAAAACTGACAGATGAATGGTGGTATTATATGCCTACTGTATGCCAACTGCTCTCATGCTCACTATTTCATTTTACTCTCTGATGCATAAGGCCTAAAATTAATGCCCAATATTATGTATGCCTTGACAAACAGGAAAAACCAGGAGGTCCTCAAGTGACCAAACTGTCAAGTTCCCCTCCCCATTGTGCTCCTGCAGGTAAGGTCCTCTAGCCAAACAATCCTTCTTATCACAGGGGCCAGGCACAGTATCTGCTTATCCCTGAGTAGTAGGCTTCAGTACTCTGCCAGCCTACAGAATTATTTAAACAAGCCAATCATATCTTCCTGTGGGAACCAGGGGTCACCCCACCAACTAGTTACTACAAAGGCTACCTCCCACAGACCCTGCTTGTTCAGTCTATTCCCAAGTGCAATCCTTGTGGGGCCACCCAAAGCATGTAGTATCTTCCTCCCCCGGTCTATGAGTATATGTGACTAATAACGTGCTGTCAATCTCATCTGTCTAGTGTCAGGTGTCATGTGTTCGGCCATCCCCACAACCCTAGGGCAGGAATAGCGTCACACCAACAGTGTGAATAACCGAAAAATGAACCCATTGCCATCAAGTGGATTCTGACTCATAGCTGCCCTATAGACAGAGTAGAACTGCCCCGTAGAGTTTCCAAGGAGCGTCTGGTGGATTCGAACCACTGACCTTTTTGGTTAGTAGCCATAGCTCTTAACTACTACACCACCAGGGCTTCCAACAGTGTGAATAGGAGATGACAAAATAATCTCCCAATACCCCTGTGGATAGATAGTACTTACTCATTTTTACAGATGAAGAAACACGACTTCATTCACACAGCACTGTGCTAGGTATTGAACACAATAATAAACATTAAGGGTCATGGTTCCTCCTTTCATGGAGCTTAGAGTCCAGTGGGAAATGACAGACATTTAAAAATAATTACAAGTGACTTGACTTGAAGGGAATCAGGGAATGCTTCCCTAAGAGCTGAAGAATAAGAAGAAAACAGAGAGAAGATGGATCAAGAAAGGAAAACAATTTTTTCTGTTTTCAGGCAAAAGAAACAGCGTGCAGAGGTCTTGAGATGATAAAGTTCAGACATGTGCCCAAGACAACACAATTTATAAGTGATCAGATTTAATTTTGAATCTTGAGCTTTCTGACTCCAAAATTCATGTTCTTCCCACCACAATACAATGTAACCAGCTGTTCTTCAAATCTAAAGAGGACAGTCTACACAAGGGGCCAAATTCCCAGCAATGATACTCAGTGTTTCCCAAACTAGTTTGATCATAAGAATCGCCTAAGGGCTTTGGTTAAAAATAAGTAAAGATTTCCTAGGTCCCACCCTACTGGGAAATCAAATTTTAACAAATGCCCCAGGTGATTCTTACAATCAGACAAGTTTGGGATATGCTGAGTTACAGCTTCAGAAAACATAAAACCCAATCCCCTAGGAGAATACTTAACTGCAATCTCCTGGCTGTTTTAAAGAACTGCGTAGAGCTCCTTGAAGTAACCTAGCCTTCCAAGAAGAAAAAAAAAAATGGAAAAAAAAGAAAGAACAAAAACTATAGAAACCTCTCGAGATCAATCAGCCAGCCAGCCAAATAAAAATTCTCCCCTCCTTTCTTCTGGATTTCCTATGGATTTTTACCCTCTTTCATTCTGGATTTAGTAACATCTATTTTTTTTTACTCAGTATAGGGAAACCCTGGTGGTGTAGTGGTTGAGTGCTACGGCTGCTAACCAAAGGTCAGCAGTTTGAATCCGCCAGGCGCTCCTTGGAAACTCTATGGGGCAGTTCTACTCTGTCCTATAGGGTTGCTATGAGTTGGAATCGACTCAACAGCACTGGGTTTGGTTTTTTTGGCCCTCAATATAGATTATGTGACTGCTGTCAAAACAAAACCCCTTCCCACACCAGAAGGCTCAGTGGCATGCTACTAATTTGGAGTCATCTCTAATTAATGAATTGGGAGAGTACCTAAAGCAGCAAGATGATAAGAAACTACAAGCCTTGGCTATGGATTTAGAATCCAAACACTTGGGTCCAAATCCCAGACCTACTACTGACTGAATGAAACATGGACAAGTTAATGAACTCTCTGAGCCTCACTTTCTCCAAATGCACAATGGGGCTAATAATACCTCTTCTGAAGAGTTGTTCAAAGAAATATGTGAGATAAGGGAGGTGACAGCCCTATATTTTCAGGTCCTTAACAATGTTTGTTAATAAATAATAAAACAAGAGTGAATTTATAGCCCAGCAAGAGAGGGACTGTGCTAATATGGAACCAAGAGTTAATAAAAATACATTAGAGAGATTCACAGGCACAAGCACAGATTCTAAGCTATGTTGTGGGAAAAAAATGTCCCTTCCCAGTATAAAATGGGATTGAATTATAATGTGTTTCTTTAGATATGATGCATTAAAAAAATTGTGTTGGGGAGGGGGACTTTAACGTGCTAATTTTTATTCATAGGCAACAGATTTTCTGGGATCTGAAAGAACTGAACTCAGGTTCCAGAAATGAGGGCAGACTTCAAGTTGAGTTGACACCAGCTCAAAGACTAGAAAACTAGGGAAGCAGAGTGGTGGCAGGAGTTGTAGGTCACATTAGTAATAATCATGCCATGAGATTTAGGAAGTGCTTAAAATAATTTTCCTTTGGTAAGAGATAGGAAAGAGAGCCCTGGCGTGCACGGATTAAAGCACTCAGCTGCTACCTGAAAGGTCAGTGGTTCAAACCCACCAGCTGCTCCACGGAAGAAAGATGTGGCAGTCTGCTTCTGTAAAGATTACAGCCTTGGAAACCTCTTGGGGCAGTTCTATTCTATCCTATAGGGTCACTAAGAGACAGGAAACACAGTAAGAGAAATTTGGTGAAGGGTATGGGGAGGATTCCAGGGAAGGACACAAATCACTGAACCAGAGCTCAGGGTCATAAAGAAAGCAATTCTTGACTTAGAACTGAGGACTAGAGACCATTTAAAGATGGAAACCAGCGGATCTGACAGTGAAGACTGTACTAATCACCTGAGAGTTGTTGGGCTAATAATTTAAGGTCTAAGCATGACAAATACTGAACTTGGGACCACAGACATGACCTTTCTCCACTAAGCTAAGAGAGGTGAGAGGCAGAATCTTTAAGAGGTATTGCTAATCAGTAGACTTTACACTATAGGTAAGACTTATTTGACATCTAGGAAAGTTCTACTTAATTCCCTAATTAGGAACAACAGAGGCCCAAAAAGTGGTAGAGTCATCAAGACTTGAGTTCAAATCCTGGTTCTGCATGACCTTGGACAAGTCACTTTACCTTGGCGAACTCATTCCTTTCTTTGCCTGGAAAACAGGAATAATACTTTGTACCTCAGTGGTTAAGAGATAGCTGCTAACCGAAAGGTCAGCGGTTCAAATCTATCAGCTGTTCCTTGGAAACCCTATGGGGCAGTTCTACTCTGTCCTATAGGGTTGCTATGAGTCAGAATTGACTCAACGGCAATGGGTTTTGGCTAAAGGTTTTCAAGGATCAAATGAAATTATCTGTGAAAAATGCGTAACAGAGAAAGCACTCAACAGTGTTAGCTTCTCTGCCACTCAAAAAAAAAAAAGAACTTTGTTTCTACTATGGTGAATTCAACTTTTTTAAGAGTGACTTGATGAGTGTGGGGTTCAGGTAGTTGGTGGACAACTTGTTTATGTGGGAAAATAAGCTCTGAACCTAGAACTAATTTGCACTGGTTTACAAATCTCCCAAATATTACTGTCTCAGCATCTGGAATCCAAGACATCATGAGGAGAGGAAACCAGGGATTCCAACTTGTTTTTAAATTTTTTTTTTTTATTGTAGCCCTGCTGAGAATTTGCATTTCTAACTAGTTCCCAGGTGATGCTAATGCTGCTGGGGATAAGAATCACCTGGGGATCTTGTTCAAATGTAGATTCTGATTCAGTATATCTGGGATGGAAATGTAAATTCTCAGCAGGGATTTGAACCAGCATGAACCAGTTCAAAGCCCTGGAGGAAACAAGGGTTTGTATCAGCAAAGACTTTAAAAGTAAAGAAACAATGTACTTTATTTCTCACCTTCTCATGACAAACCAAGGCTCTAATTCTCAATCCTTTCTCTCCACTGGAGCCCTGGTGGTGCAGTGGTTAAGAGCTTGGGTGCTAACCAAAAGCTCTGCAGTTGGAATCCACCACTGCTCCTTGGAAACACTATGGGGCAGTTCTACTCCGTCCTATAGGGTCACCATGAGTTGGAATCAATTTGATGGCAATGGGTTTGGTTTGGTTTTTGGTTTTTCTCTCCACTAGTTACCAGAGTGAAAGCATTAAAAATTCTAAATCCTAGACTTAAAGGGAGTTAAATGCATGGCATGATTCCTAGCCTGTTATCCCACAGATCTTCTCACACAAGTGCACAAAGACACATGTACACGGACATGGTCATTGCAGCTTTGTAGAGTGGCAACACCCTGTAAATAGCTAAATGTGTGCCCATGGGTCACCATTTAAGTAAATCATAGTACATTAATACCAAGGAATTCTATGCAGTGATAAAAATGAATGTAGTAAACCAATACATACTTACATAAAACAATAGACAAGTTATATTATTATAAGAAATGAAAGGTACAGACTATCATATGAACACATTAGGCAAATAAAAAGGGTTATTTATATATACATACTTGTATATACATATCTCAGAAAACATACTGAGAAACTGTGAACACTGGTTGCCTTTGAGGAAGGGAATTGAGGATTGCGGTGGGTGAGAAACCCTTTTATACTATGTAGATTAGTGTATGTACATACAGGTAGATGTACATGTCATTACATTTTTATAAATCAATAAAATTGTTATGTTGTTGTCGTTAGGTGCCGTCGAGTCTGTTCGAACTCATAGCGACCCTATGTACCACAGAACAAAACACTGCCCAGTCCTGTGCCATCCTTACAATCGTTATGCTTGAGCCCATTGTTGCAGCCACTGGGGAAATCAATCTCATTGAGGGTCTTCCTGTTTTCCACTGACCCTGTACTTTACCAAGCATGATGTCCTTCTCCAGGGACTGATCCCTCCTAGCAACACATCCGAAGTATGTAAGACGCAGTCTTGCCATCCTTGCTTCTAAGGAGCATTCTGGTTGTGCTTCTTCCGAGACAGACTTGTTTGTTCTTTTGGCAGTCCATGGTATATTCAATATTTTTCGCCAACACCACAATTCAAAGGTGTCAATTCTCCTTCAGTCTTCCTTATTCATTATCCAGCTTTCAGATGCCTATGATGCTATCGAAAATACCATGGCTCGGCCCCAGACCTTCTGTTAGCCCAAGACAGGAACCATTCCCAAAGCCAACTCTTCAGAGAGAGACTGGACTGGACTATAAGATAGAAAATGATACTGGTGAGGTGTGAGCTTCTTGAATTAAGTAGACACATGAGACTATGTGGGCAGCTCCTGTCTGAAGCGGAGATGAGAAGGCAGACGGAGACAGAAGCTGGCTGAATGGGAACAGAAATACAGGGTGGAGAGAAGGAGTGTGCTGTCTCATTAGGGGGAGTGAACTAGGAGTATATAACAAGGTGTATATAAATGTTTGTATGAGAGACTGACTTAATTTGTAAACTTTCACTTAAAGCACAATAAAAATTTAAAAAATACCATGGCTTGGGTAAGGTACACCTTAGTCTTCAAGGTACATCTTTGCTTTTCAACACTTTAAAGAAGACTTTGCAGCAGATTTGCCCCAAGTAACATGTCTTTTGATTTCTTAACTGCTGCTTCCGTGGCTGTTGATTGTGGATCCGAGTAAAATGAAATCCTTGACAATTTGAATCTTTTCTCCATTTATCATGATGTGGTTCATTGGTCCAGTTGTGAGGATTTTTGTTTTCTTTATGTTGAGGTATAATCCAAACTAAAGGCTGTGATCTTTGATCTTCATCAGTAAGTGATTCAAGTCCTCTTCACTTTCAGCAAGCAAGGTTGTGTCATCTGCATAATGCAGGTTGTAAATGAGCCTTCCTCCAATCCTGATGCCCTGTTCTTCTTCATATAGTCCAGCTTCTCAATAAAATTGAGACACGTGGTAATAATGAAGGTATTAATGATTAGAGTAGTAATAGTTATAATTTAGTGGATACCTACTATTACTACAGGTCTTTCTCTACATTAAAGGTCCCTGGGTGGTATAACTGGTTTGTGTTCATCTACTGACTTAAAGGTTGGAGGTTTGAACTCTTCCAGCAGCACCACAGTAGAAAGGCCTGGCCATGTGCTTCCATGAAGATTATAGCTAAGAAAACCCTATGGAGCAGTTCCACTCTGTAACACATTGGGTCACCATGAGTCAGAATCAACTCCACAGCAACACGTTTGGTTCTCCCCTCCCCCACATATGGCTACTGCTTTCAGTTATCCTCTCAAAAAAAAACCCACTGCCATCGAGTCAATTCTGACTTATAGCGACCCTACAGGACAGAGTAGAACTGCCCCATAGGGTTTCCAAAGAATGCCTGGTGGATTCGAACTGCAGACCAATCATCCTCTAGTGGGGGTTATTATCCCCCATTGTTCAACTGAGGAAATTGAAGCTCAGAGAGGTTAAATAACTTGTCCAAATACATACAGCTAGTAAAGAACAAAGCCTGGATTTGAATTGAGGTTCGACAGACTCCAAAGCCTTTTCTTTTTCTACACTGCATTATGGCAGAGACTGCTGAATGTTTACCAAAATCCATTTTCTCTTCTTCCTGGGCACAATATAGACTACGTTTCCCAGTCTCCCTTGCAGTCAAGTGTAACCATGTGACTGAGTTCCAGCCAATGTAATGTGGGCAGAAATGGTATGTGCCACTTCTAGGACTCACTTATAAAAGCCTATATGTGCTCCTCCATGCTCTTTCCTCTTCTGCTACCTGGCTGTTGATGATGAAGAGACTCTAAGAGGTGGTATAGGCACAAATGGAACGATCCTGGGTCCCTGAATGATACCTCACCAAAATGAATAACTACACAAGACTGTTTAGGGGCAAGAAATAGACTGCCATTGTGTTGAGCCATTACATATTTGAGTCTACCTGTTATGACAGTTTGGCATATTCTAGCAAATATACAGAGTGGACAAAGAAAACTGACAAAGACCAAGTAGTGCAAAACTATGTTCAAAAATCACTGAGCACCTACTATGAGTCGGGCACCTACTAAGAGTTGGGCATTGTTCTAGGGGCTGGGGATACAATGATGAATAAGGTAGTCCCTACCCTGGCAGAGTAGTGGTTAAGAGCCACAGCTGCTAACCAAAAGGCTGGCAGTTCGAATCCACCAGGCGCTCCCTGGAAACTCTATGGGGCAGTTCTACTCTGTCCTATAGGGTTGCCATGAGTCGGAATTGACTTGATGGCAACGGGTTTGCTTTTGGTTTACCAATTCAGCAGCGCGCCTTCCCAAATATCTGAGTTCCATCTCCTTAGGCTAGGTCAGAGACATTTCCAAGCAGGGGGTGTAACGAGTTTTCATTTGTTTACTGCTGGTAAAGCTGAAGCTTACACAAATAAATGTAAACTTCAGCTTGGTTAAAAACAATGAGAAAAATTGAAACCTTCCATCTGTGTTTTCTGATAAAATTATTAGCCACTCCTTATGTCCGCTACTACGTGTGGTATAGTGGACATGTTGTCAGGAGGGACCAGTCCCTGGAGAAGAAGGACATTATGCTTGCTAAAGTAGATGGTCAGCAAAAAAAGAGGAAGACTCTCAATGAGATGGATTGACACAGTGGCTGCAACAATGGGCTCAAGCATAACAGTGATTGTGAGGATGGAACAGGACTGGACGGTGTTTTTGTTCTGTTATACATAGGGTTGCTATGAGTCAGAACCAACCTGACGGCACATAACAACAACAACTACTAGTCAGCCAGAGCATCAGGACAGAAGACAAGAAAAGCTACCCAGCTCACTCTCCTAAGTGAGGGAAGCGAGGACCCCCAGCTGGACAGCCCCAGAAAAGGCCCAGTAGTGCATTCACTCCCAAGACAATAGTAGCCTTCCCTGGCAGGAGAGAGAGGACAGAGAAGAGTGATAGGCCTTGATTCATTTCCTTACATAATGGATCACTCTCCCCATCTGCAGCTAAGGCCAGCACTGGCACAGTTTCACATTCTTCCAGGTCACAACCCCTTCCTGAGTACCTATCCTGGGCCAGGCACTAAGGAAACACACACACACACACAAATGGGACTCTATCTTCTAACTGCTCTGAGTTTAGTGGGAGAGCATAGCCCTTAAGCAAGTCATTACCACTGTAAAAAGCGATATAGAGAGAGAGACATACCAAATGTTATGAGGACACAAAAGACAGAGTGGGAGAGTAAAGGCTTCGTGATGGAGCTCATGATTGAGCTGGATCTGGAAGTGGCTGCAAGCTTAGCCTGCCGGGAGTCTGGGCAACAAAAGGTGTTTCAGGTGGAGAACTCAGTGTGAGTAAAGGTGGGCAGCATAGAACTAAACTGGGCTGTTAGGATAGAGTGTAGGAGAAGGTGTAACTGGGGATGGCAGGGGGAGGGCAAAGCCTGGCAGGGGATGAGGCTGAATCGGTAGGTGAGGGAGACTTTATGGGCCTTAAATGCTTTGCCCAGATGTGAGTAGGGATACTTATTGCAGGAACATCCCCTCCACAGCCTGGCATCTCATCAGAGACACCTCATTCTTCTAACTCTTGAAGATGACACAGTCATCCAAAGTCTCATTTTAAATGTGACACCCGAGGAGGAATCACAACTTCATTCTCCATCAGCTTGCTCGTTACTAACCTGCAAAGGTCTCGGGATGGGCTCAAAACTATCTTCAAGTAGGGACACACAAGTTTCTCTCAGGGGCAGGGAAGCACTTGTAGAGAAGAGGGGAGGCTAGTGCTCGGATGGAATGACAGAAGAAAAGTAGTGAGAGGGTGGTAGAAGGCCTGAGAAGCCCTCCTCAGAGCAATGAGAACAATCCAGCTACATACTCAGCCCCATGTCAGGAATATAGTGGCAAACAGATGAGTTTCTGCTTCATAGGGTGTATGGTATAAACAAGTACAGACTGCTGACCCCTCTACGGTTCATAGTTTGCACAAGAATAAAGCATCGCTTGTCTCACGGAGAAAACAGCCTCCACAGGGAAGACAGCATAGTACACTGAAAGAAGCAGACACCTGGAGATCAGAGACTAGGGATGAGGTTCTAGATCCACCTCTAACTGGCTGGGTTCTCAGGTCTCCCTTTCCTCACTTACAGGGAAACCACAGTCTCTGCATGTCAGCAATGCTGAAAGTATTAAGAAAACCAGTGCAAAAGCCTCTAGCTGGTGCCTGGCTCAGAGCAGACCATGGGTGTTTGTCCCCTTCCCATTCCCTTAGGAAGAAGGCCACGCATGTGAAGAATCTCTTTATTATTTTATTTCCACATGGCCTGAGCTTGGTTTACTCTGCATCGTCCCCCTCAATGAGGTTGAAATCTATCATTGATTACTTAATGGCCCTTCAAGCAATGAGGCCTTTATTAAATAGCAGCGTGATGCCCAGGCGATGAGAGTGTGAGCGGCACACAAATCTCTTCCCACTGCTTTGGTGAAGACAGCTTTCAGCTGCCCCCTGGGCCTCCATCTCTCTCTGCCTGGAAGGAAGCTTGGGGAAGGGGGCACCGTCACCTTGCAGGGACACATTACATGGTCTCAGAGGCTGGAAGCCCCTCCCTCATCAGAAAGGAAGACAGTGGTCCCTCGAGAGAACAGACACAAGTGATCCCAGTTCTCTTCTCAGTGCTGCCACCTACACCTCGCCCCATTTCCTGGAGGCAGCATGGGACAGAGGAGAGTGTAACTGGCTTGGCATCGACAAAGACCTGGGCTTGAGTTCTGGCTTTGCCACTTTTAAATTGTGTGACTTGGCATAAGTCCTTTCTTCAGTCTGGGCCTCCATTGCCTCATCGGTAAAATGGAGCTAATAATATATCTCCTACTTGCCTCACAGGGTTGTTGGGAGGGTCGATAAAATGACAGCAGTAATCTGCTGTTATTCTGCAACAAGGGCCTAAGAATCCTACCTTGTTAGCACTGAAGAGTGCTGGTCTCTGCCTAGTGACTTAGCCACAAAGCATTATTTCAGTGCTTACTATACACCAGGCACTTGCCAGATGCTGGAGGCTGGAAGCAACTCTCCCTGCCCTCAAGGAGGGTTTCACAGTTCCACCGTCACTATCCCAATCCCTAAATATAAAATACATATACACCACCTCTTAAATACACCCAACCCTTAAATATACCTCCACCACATTCAGAGGGGCCTTTCTAAAATATGGATATAATTTTTTATTGATACACACACTGTGTGTACCTGTGTGTGTGTGAGAATATACATGTGTACACACACACACACCCCAAAAAAAATCTGTTGCTGTCAAATCAATTCTGACTCATGGTGACCCCACTGCTCCATAGAGTTTTCTTAGCTGTAGTCTTTACAGAAGTAGATCGCCAGGCCATTCTACCACCACACACACACACCTGTTTAAAATCCTCCAATGCACCCTGCTCCCCCAGGCTGCCTACCTCTCAGTTTGCAGTTTAGCCTCATGGCTTGGCTCCTGCATTCCTCTCAGGTCCCATTTCCCCTCACTTTCCTATCCTCATATCCTGTACTCCAGCCAAAGTAAAATGTTTGCAGTCCCGCGAGGCCCAGGTCTTATCTTGCCACCATACATATGGGCCCCAGTCTGAATAAAAACAAACTCATTGCCATCCAGTCGATTTCAACTCATAGCAACCCTTACAGGACAGAGTAGAACTGCCCCATCTTTCTCCTGTGGGGCGGCTGTTGTTGTTGTTAGGTGCTGTCGACACAGCAGAACTATCCCATAGGGTTTCCAAGGAATGACTGGTGGATTTGTCCCACAGGGTTTCCAAGGAGCAGCTGGCCGATCTTTCAGTTAGCAGCCAGGCGCTTTAACCATTGTGCCACGAGGGCTCCTTCCTATCTGAATACCACCCCCTAAACCTGCTCACCCATCTCATCCTGCCAGACTTTGCCCTGAGGTCCCTCCTGTAGGAGGCCTCTACTGGACTCTGAATCAGATTCAGCTGCCCCCAAGAGGCTGCCGCCTCCTCCTTTACCTGCCTTTAACACTGCTCTTCCTACACTGGATCCTAATAACTAGAGAGTGAGCTTCCTGAGGGGAGGGACTGAAAGGGTGAGATTTCTTCTCTCCGCAGACTGCCTGGCAGAAAATAAGGTCTTAGGAAATGTTTGAGGAACAAATGAAAAAAAAAAAAAACAGCCAATATTTATCAAAAGCTTGTTATATATTATGCCAGGCATTGTGCGCTGGAAGGTGAGGATCCAATAATATACAACAATAAACAAGACAGATGTGGCCCCTGCACTAGTGGAATTTAAGACCTGGTGGGAAAGAAAGAAAATTAAACAAGCAATAACAATAAAGCCAATGAGTGTTATGATAGTAGACATACCAGGGACTATGGAGCGTAAACCAAGAATATCTAGCCGAGTTGGGGGAGGGAGGAGCAGGGAAGACTTCATGGAGAAAGTGAGGTTTAAGCTGAGACCTGAAGGCAGAGGGAGACATAGGCAGGAGGACAACAGAGATCAACAGAGTCTATCCAAAAATAGAAATACCTCATCAAATGCAAAATGATACAACCATTTTGGAAAACGATATGGCGCTTCCTTAGAAAGCTAGAAATAGAAATACCATATGATCCAGCAATCCCACTCCCAGGAATATATACTAGAGAAATAAGAGTCATCACACAAATAGACACATGCACACTCATGTTCATTGCAGCATTGTTCACAATAGCAAAAACATGGAAACAACCTAGACGCCCATCAACAGATGAATGAATAAACAAACTATGTTACATACACACAATGCAGTATTATGCAACAATAAAGAACAATGATGAATCTGCGAAGTCTCACTTGTCCAGAGCTAGCAGGAACCCCAAAATAAGGTAAAAAGACTACCAAACAGCCAAGATATGTCTAAAACCCAATGCAGCTTATTCATCTGAGAGCCTGTCACTCACACAAACCTTTCCCAATACATCCAGGCAGACCTCGTCTTGCCTTCCTCTGCCTCCCACCACATTTGGTACACATTTCTAACAGAACTCTCAGCATTCTAAATTGGACTCATCAGCTATGCCCCTAGACTGGGATTTCCAAGGCTGCTATGTCTGGTTATTTAGGTCATGCACAAGGGTGCCATTATACTACTCATATGCAGACATCTTTAATATTTTAAACACTTTTCATATTTTTATGATTATATTTTTTACTTCAACAAATAGATCATTAATAATAACAAATATTAATTATTACATAATATTTACATGAAGTCCCTGGGTAGTACAAATGGCTAACGTACTTGGCTGCTAACCAAAAGGTTGGAGATTCAAGTCACCCACAGGTACCTCAGAAGAAAGGCCTGGCAATCTACTTCCAAAAACTCAGCCATCAAAAACCATATGGAGCACAGGTCTACTCTGACACACTTGGGGTCACCATGAGTTGGAATTGATTTGATGGCAACTAGTAAAAAAAAAAAAATTGCATGCTGTTATAATGAAAGTACTAGTTGACTTAAACTGGGAATTCAGGAATATTCTGGTTTTGTAATCAAACATTAGATGATTTTATATTTGGGCAATTTTATATTTATGATGACAATTTTCCTACAAATGTCAGTAAAGTGTCTTATTTTAACAAGACAATACATACTGTTCAATATATTGATCTAATAACATCAAAATAACCTGTGTTTCTAAATCAGTACCTGCTTTTATATCTGCTGTATGACTGGTAAGTACTTTAAAATTAAAAAAATTTTAGTCCCTTATTGGTATTAGCGCACCAGCTAAATTTGAAGTTTCATATTGCAATTCAATTTCTAATGTTTGTTTACTGTACCAGAATATTTCTGGATTCCCAGTTTAAATCAATCAGTAATTTTATTATGATACTATGTAAATATTATTTAATAATTAATATTATTTTGTCATTAATATCCATTTGTTACAGCAAATATTAAAAAATATCCATTTGTTACAGCAAATGTTATTGAGATATAAATCATATACTAATTTTTTCTCCTTGAGGAGAGGACAGCTTTTTCTAATTCACCCAAAAAGACACTATGGCTCAAGGAGAGGGATGGTGTCTGATCATATCTTTATCCCCAGTACCTTGCACAGGGTTTGGGACATAGTAGGCATTTAACACGTTTATGGAATGAATAATGAAGAGCTTCAAGGCTTCAGAACTTAAAATTTCCCAAGTATGCTTTATTTCATCATACTTTCTAGAAACACTTCTCCACATCCTAGTGCAATAGTATTGCGTAAACTCCTACAACAGCAGTCTTTGGTGACCAGCTGAAGCTTTTTAAACCATCACACACCAGGGACCATTTGCTTCTCTCTCTATTTATTTATTTATTTTTATATCCTAGAGACAGAGTAATTTTTCCGAGAAGGACGCATTAAGAGTAGAAAGTTTTCACAGCTATGACATACCACTAAAGGAACATCTTTGCAACCTGCCTAGAGAGTCAAAAAGTCTAGTAATTTCTGAGAAAATGTCATAAAAATCCAGCAAGATGCAATACTTTCTGTAAGTAGTCTCACACAGAGCCTGAGACTCCTTAAGAAAGGAACAAGTGCACAGGCTAAAGAAAGCTATGTTATCATGGAAAGTAAACCCTGCCAAAACCTAAGGCTTTCAGCAACTTACAAACAGCTGGCTCTCTATTTCCAGCTCAAGCTCTGCAATGCCAGAGACAGGCATGAGTTCACTCCCTGGAATCCCTTTATGACATTTCCTTTAAAGAAAATAGCCGCTTTGAAGGTAGTCCAAAAAACAGCACTAGAACCATTACTGATTACACAGTTCCATTCAATTAACATTTGCTGCATGCCTTCTCTGTGCCAGGCATTGCGGACTCAAAGATGAATAAGACAAGCTTCCTGCCACTGGATATCTTACAGCCTAGGGGAGGAAGCAGACCATCTCGATCAATAACCTTCCCCTCCCACCACCATCCTGTCCTAGGGAGCATCATCTCTCCCCTGAGGTCTACAATAGCATCCTAACTTGTCTCTCTGCCTCCACTCTTGAACCTCTCTCTAATCCATTCTCCATACAGCAGTCAGAGTGATCTTCTTAAAATGCAAGTGTAATTATCTTGTTCCCCATGTATTTAGGCAATGATCTGGCCTCTGCATGTGTTCTGACCCCTGAATGCCTGCTGGCAAGGCTATAATCGAAACAGAGACTCCTTTATCAAGCCAGGACCTCTGAAAGGCCTCATTCTCAGTGAGTGAAGTAGAAGAAAACATGCCTTACCTTGCCTTGCTTTGGCCTTGGCTCAGAAAAGGGGTAATAAAAGGAATAAGGCCTCTGCCCTGACTGTCTAACCATAATACCTTGCTGATGTAAGTTTGGAGTCAGAATCCATACTACATCTATAATCTAAAAAGCCTAAAAACAAAGATTTAGTTTTAAGTGACCTGGGTTAGCAAAGCCCTCTAAGGCATACGCACAAAATGAAAATTCTCACTTTAACCCCAGGTCTCAAAGAATTACCAGAGACTAAAGTTCCAAGGAACGTGAGCTCACCATAAAATATAAAAATTTTTAAAAATAAAACAAATACACAAGGAAATAAATCACTGGGAGCAAAAGTCAGTAGAAACAATAAACTATAGAACTAGACCCACCGAGACTTCCGATAAAGAGATTATCAGACACTGGATATAAAATAGGTATGTTTAATAAGTTTAAAGAAATAAAAAGCACCATGAAGGAACAAAAGACTATTGAAAATAAGTAGACATAGAAATTAAAAGCCATAGAGGATATGGCGAGAAGGTCTGACAAACATCTAATCAGAATCCAAGAAGGAAAGATGAGAGATTGGTGAGAGACAATGTTGAAAGAGAAAACTGTTGAAAATTTTCCAGAATTAATGAAAGATGCCAAATCTCAGATTCAGGCATCCCAAGAAATTAGAACAGAATAAGTAAAAAGAAATTCTTACCTAGAAATGTCATAATGACACTAAAGACATCTAAGACAAAGTAAAGATTTTAAAAGCAGCCAGAAATGAAAAGACAGATTACCAACATCAAAAAAAAAAAAAAAAAAGAGAGAGAGAGACTGGTATGTGCAACAAAACACTCTTTCAAGAATGAGGGCAAAATAAAGGTGATTTTGGAAAATAAAAACTGATAACATATATTATAAATAGTCCTTCACTAAAGGAACTTCTAAAAACATTACTTCCCAAATAAATAAAAGGATCCTAAAGGGAAGATCTGAGTTGTAAAAGGGAATAATGAACAAAGAAAATTGTAAATACATGTGTAAGTCTAAAAAACACTGAGACTATGTAAAATAATAATAATGTCTAATTTGTGGAGTAAAAAAAGGAAAAAACAAGACCGAACTAAAATATTAGAGAACAAAATCATATAAGTTTGGAGGGATGTGATCATAATCGTCTTAGTTATCTACTGCCGCTATAACAGAAATACCACAAGTGGATGGCTCTAACAAACAAAAATTTATTTTCTCACAGTTTACAAAAAAAAAAAAACTCATTGCCATTGAGTCAATTCCAACTCATAGCAACCCTATGGGACAGCACAGAACTGCCCCATACGGTTTCCAAGGAGCAGCTGGTGTATTCAAACTGCTGACTTTTTGGTTAGCAGCTCATTGCTTAGCCACTGCGCTGCCAGGGCTCCTCACAGTTTTTGAGGCTAGGGTGCTGGCTCCAGGGGTAGGTTTTCTCTCTCTGTTGGCTCTAGGGGAGAGTCCTTGTCTCTTCAGCTTCTGTTTCCTGGTTCCTGGGAGATCTCCATGTGTGTTGGCATCTATCTTTCTCCATCTCTGCTTGCTTAATCTGCTCCTTTTATATCTTGTAAGAGATTGACTCAAGAACACCCTACATTAATCCCACTCATTAACATAACAAAGGCAACCAATTCCCAAATGGGATTATAACCACAGACATAGGGGCTAGGATTTACAACACATATTTGGGGGGACACTATTCAGTCCATAACAATAATGAAAGCATTCTAAGATCCTTGCACTGTTAAGATGAGAGTAAAGATACTAGCTTTAGACTTTGTGAAATATGCATACATATTAAAATTTCTAGGGTAGTCAAGAAGAAGAAAAACAGAATATATAACTTCCAGACTATAAAAGGAGGAAATAAAAAAAAATCAATTAAAAAAGATATATAATCCACAAAAATAAAGAAAAACTTTAACATAACTGTTTAAGTAATTAATAGACCAGACAAGAAATTAAGGATATCAAATATGCACAATACAATTCACAATTAACATATGTAGACTACTGTATTCAATAACTATAGAATACATATTCTTTTCAAGCACATGTGAAATACTTATAAAAACTGATCACGTATTAGTCCTAAAGCAACCAAAAAAAAAAAAAGGAAGGAATTAAGAAACATCTTCTAACCACAATGCAATTCAGTTAGAAATTAATACCAAAAAGGCAAGTAAGAATAACCTCATATGTTTAGATTTTTTAAAATACATCTAAATAGCTCATTGGCCAAGGAAGAAATCTTCAAGAAAATGTAAAATACATAGATCTAAAAGGTGATCAAAAAATACTACATGTCAATGCTTGTAGGCATAGCTAAAGAGTACTTAGAGACAAGTTTGTAGTCTTGAATGCTTTTATCAGAAAAAGATACAAGGCTGAAAATTCAATGTCTAAAGATCCAACTTACTGTCAGAAAAAGAACAAAATAAACCTCAAAAGGTAGAATAAAAAAATGATTTTAAAAAACCAGAAAATTGTGAAATAGAAAACAAAGATACAATGGAGAGGATCAAAAAAGGCAAAAGTTGTTTCTTTGAAACAACTAATCAATTGAGAGCCGTTGTAAACACCATGCATGACCACGGAAGGGTAATTAGCCTAACCTCAGGTGGGAGTAAGGGAAAGCTTATAGAAAAGATAAGTATAATCTGATTCTTGAAGGATGTATAAGAGTTAGCCAAAGAAAGGGAGGCAGCATTCTAAGGTGAAGGAAAAGCATGGACAAAGGTCAGGGGAATGGTACCGCATAAAGCTTCAAGAGAACTACTAGCAGCATGGTGTCAGTACTCCACAGAGTCAAGGCAGGGAATATGGAAGGTAAAGCTAGAGAAGTTTAGGGCCAGATGGTAATAAAAACATTAACAGCTAATGCCCAACTGAGCCTTTAATATGCAGCAGGCATTATAAGTACATGATTGTATCTTTTTATATTGATGACAAATGACTTTGGGAGGTACAGTTGATATTTTGCTCATTTTATAAAAACTAAGGCTCAGAGTAAAATTTGCCCAAGTTTACATAGTGAGTTGCCTCAAACCCTCCTGTGTGTGGCTCCAAAGCTCATACTTTGCAACAACCATGCTATCCTCCCTCCCAGGTCATGGAGGGCTTCCTATGGAGACTTTATAAGTATCCTGAATTTTATGCTTCAAGTAACTATTCAAATTTTTTAAAGAAAAAAAAACTCACTCATGAAAAACTTTGGAGTCTATTATAGCTGCCACTACTTTATGCCACCAGGACAGGATTCCATTAGATACAGGTGTCTAAGGCAATACTGCAATACAGAATTAACAACAGAGGGCACTGAACTTTTACGACTCCCTAAGGCATATTTCCAATTAGTACTTAGGAGGTAGGTATTGTTGAATTATGATAACTGGATTGATGGGCATATGAAATTTTTTAACAGCTCCACTGAGGTGTATATAATTCACCTGTTTAAAGTATATAATCCAAAGGTTTTTAGTATATTCAAAGAGCTGTGCAAGTATCACCACAATCAATTTTAGGGCATTTTTTAATCAGCCCAAAAAGAAACACTATACCCATTAGCAGTAACTTCCCATTTCCCTCCCAAGCCAACCTCCCCACCCCACACCCTGCCAGCTCTAGGCAACCACTAATCTACTTTCCGTCTCTACAGATTTGTGTATTCTGAACTTTTCATATAAATGGAATCACACAATATGTGGTTTTTTTGGTAACTGGCTTCTTTCACTTGACATACTTTCTAAGGTTCATCCATGTTGCAACATGTATCAGTACTTCCTTTTTATGGCTGAATAATATTCCATTTTATGGATACACCACATTTTGTTTACTCATCAGCTGATGGACATCTAGGTTATTCCCACTTTGGGGTTTTAGGAATAATGCTGCTATGAACATTTAGTAAAGGTTTTTGTCTGAACACCTGTTTTCAATTATCTTGGGTAAATACTTAGGAATCGAATGGCTCAGTCATATAATTCTATGTTTAATTTTTTAAGGAAGTGCAAACTCTTTTCCATAATGGCTGCACCACTGTACATTTTCACCAGCAATGTATGAAGGTTCCAATTTCTCTACATATTCACTTGTTATTTTCCATTGTTTTTGTTATTATTATACACATCAAGGAGCCCCGGGCGGCACAGCAGTTAAGAGCTCAGCCGCTAACCAAAAGGTTGGTAGTTCGAATCCAACAGCCGCTCCTTAGAAACCCTAGGGGGCAGTTCTGTTCTGTCCTATAGGGTCACTACGAGTTGGAATCAAATAGATGGCAATAGGTTTTCAAATGATCCCTGGTGGTGCGACGGTTAATCTGTTAACCGAAAGGTTGGCAATTCAATCCCACAAAGTGGCTCCGTGGGAGAAAGACCTGGTGATCTGCTCCTATAAAGATAACAGCCTAAAAAACCCTAGAGGCAGCTCTACTATGTCACACGGGGTCACTATAAGTCAAAATTGTCTTGATGGCAACAACAGTAGGTATGAAGTCGTATGTCACTGTGATTTTGATAAGCATTTCCCTAATAGTTTATATTGGCATATGACATTTGAATATAGCTTTTAATATATCCTTTTTTTTTTTTTTTTTACACCAGAGACATTTTGACAAGACCTGAGAAGTAACCTAAGAAATGGAAACTTTCAGCAGTCTCATTACCCAACTGTGCGCAAAATGCTTAAGCCTTACCCCAAGGTAGGAGATCAAGAATGGGGTAAGGAGTTAAATGGGGGAAGAGAGAGTCAAGGATGGACAGAAAGTTTGCAGAGCATGGAAAAATGTTTAAATCATAATTTGGGCATTGGTATTAACCTAATAATATAATCACATTTTATGAGCTTTGTAAAACCTGAAAATATATGCCTAAACAAAATACTGGAAGGAAATGTTTCAACATGAAAACAGTGATTGCATTGCAATGGTGGAATTGTATTTTTTTTCCTATTTTTGCAACTTTAAACAGTATACAAGGATTATTTACATAAGTGAGGTATGTGCTTTTTAAACAAAAGTAACACCTAGACTCAAAGCCCAATCCTGTACTATATGACTTAAGAAAGCACTAACTTTGGATGGCCTTATTTCTAAAATGCAAAGTAATCAAAATCTATTCCGATGGGCAGTATGGTTCACTGGGACAAGAGCTGGCCTGAAAGCCAGAATACCTGGCCACTGGTTCTAAGGTGCATGTCACTTAACACCTCTGAAAGGTGGGAGGGTTAAAACAGAATAAATACTGGGTACTCACTTTTTTTTTTTTACTCACTTTGGTATACTCCTGACTCCCCATGGGACAGAACTTACAAGGGGTGGGAATTCAAACCCAACTCTAACTCTATACCACACTGACATCCGAAAAACAGAAATAATGAAATTGACCATACTGCACAAAGTAAAAGTCAGGTTAGATAAATGTATGTGAAAGTTCCACATATTATATATGGTTCCATAGAAATTTAAGACACCACGCAGCCTGTTAATTCACTAGAACTTCAGTAGCATCTGAAGTCAGAATTGTGTGTTTCTTCTGTTCTCTTAAACCAACTTGGAAAAAAAAAAAAAAGACCTATTGCTGTAGATTAAAGGCTGCTTTTAGTGCGTGAGAAGGAAAAACTATCTTAATTATAATAATGTAGAATATGCAAGGCAAATGATTAGTAATTAGAGGTTTAAATAACCAAAAGTGGAAAAATTTTTATAACATAGATGAGACAAAAAGTAACTATCTGTAATGTATCGAGAAATCTTACAAAGCAATAAGAAAAATATAAACAACTCAAAATATAAATGAACAAAGAATACATTCAGGCAACTCACAGATGAAGTAGATCAAATGACTAATAAACGTATGCAAAAAGCTGCACCTTATTAACAAAGAAAAGTAAATTAAAAAAAACATGTTTTTACCTACCAATTTGGCAAAAATTTAGAGCATTAATAGTATCCAGTGTAGAAGAGAATATGAGAAGACAGACACTCGCATACACAGCTGGCAGCAATTCAGTAGCAAAGATCAAAATATAAATAGTATACATCCTTTAACACTGATTTCTACGAGTTTATCCTACAGAAATATTTGCACAAGTACGTGCTTAACGGAAACCCTGGTGGCGTAGTGGTTAAGTGCTACGGCTGCTAACCAAAGGGCCAGCAATTCGAATCCACCAGGTGCTCCTTGGAAACTCTACGGGGCGGCTCTACTCTGTCCTATAGAGTCGCTATGAGTCGGAATCGACTAGAAGGCGCTGAGTTTGATTTTGGTTTTGAGGTGCTTAACCAGTGATGTTTACTGCATCGCTATTTGTAGGAGAAAGAAAAAGAGCATCCATCAATAAATTGTGATATATCCATAAAATGAACTATCAGATTGTTATTAAAATGAAATAAACCTGTATGCACTAACAGAGAAAGATGTCCATGAGGTGTTGCTAGAAGAGCAGTTCTCGTGCACTATATATATAGTGTAATGGCCGCATGGCTGTAAAAACAATAAAATTCTCTATATTTATATATATATGTGTATCTCTACATATGACTTATATGTAGTCATTAGCATGGTTCACCTAATACTCTGATTCTCCTCTTTACACCCACATGGTAGACCTGCACATCCCCACCGTCTACTGAAGTTAGGCACGATCATGTTAACTTGCTTGGGCAAATGAAATGTGAACAGAAGTGACATGTTACTTCCAGGTAGAAGTCTTAAGAACCAATTCACACTTTGCCACATTCCCTCGTCCTCAGTGATCTCATGGAAGCATGTGTTGCGTGGAAGCCTGGGTTTCTGAAAAACCGAAATGAACAACCCATTCCCCTACCCCCATCACCACCAACCCACATTGAATACATAATATGAGCAAGAATAAACTTTTGTTGTATTAACCCCCTGATTTGTGCAGGTGTTTGTTACTGCAGTACAACCTGGCCAGTCCTGATACATACAGGAATAAGAAAAAAAAATCTGGAACGATGCATACAGAGCTGTAATCCCGGTATTAGCTCCAAGGAGTAGGATTAAAGGGGAAGAGGGAAAGGAAGGGGGATGAAAACTAGGGACTTCCAGTCTTTATTTTCTATATTTGGGAACTGTATAAATTTTTTATAAGCACATATTGGTTTTGGAATTTTTACAAAGGTTTTTGTTAATAATCTAAGATGTCCAGAAAATGTTCTATTGTTGCTTTTTAAAAAAATTCCCATAAACCACCGTTCTGACACAATAATAAATAAAATCTCCCTGTGGGCATAAAGAACAAAATAGGAAAAGTTCTAGGCAGATGTACAGAAGAACTTATTTAAAAAGTAAAGCTATACCTAGGGATGACTGCACAGGAGATAAACTGCCCTATTCTCCCAGCTTTATGAAGGATGAAAGTTTTTATTCAGATGACACAGAAGCAGATGGGCAAAGTGAAGGTGCCACCAGAAATGTCTGCTATGACTTACAAAACATTTATAAAAATTACTAGATAATGGTTCAAAACCCCCAGGGAAACAAACATGTACACAAATGGCAGCAGAGGCATCTGTTAAGGCAAGGCACAACTTGATGTGAGGAGAGAGAGATGTTAGTTCATCTGGAACAGAGAACAAGATAATTGTTCTCTCCAGCAAAATGGTAACCTTTGTTGAGGAGGCTCAGGGACCTGACTCAGCTTCTGACGAGGAACCACAGGGAAGAGGAGGGGTTCAAAATCCATTAAAGGAATGGCTAGGTGATTTTCCCATTCATACCATCTTTTTTTTTTTTTTTCTAAAATGTTAATTAAGATGTCACAGAAATTCATCAGAGGGAAAAGCAAACTAACACATATTCTTACTTTCAAGCACCAGGTGCTTTAAATGTTTTCTAATTTAATCCACACAACAACCCTACTGAGTATTTCAGGCTCATTCTTAGAAATGCAGAAACTGCAGCTCAGAGAGATAAAACTACTTGTCCAGGGCCACAAAGCTATTATGTGGCAGAGCCAAGGTTCAAAACCACGTCTGGCTATGGTCTTTCCAGGATCGGTGGGGAGCGCTAACTACGGATGAAATTACGAAATAAAGAAATCAGCTCAGAAAATTCACATTCCTTCCTGCAGCTAATGGGTATATTTGCATATAACAGCAGTTCTCTTCTGTTAACTAGTCACCTTATTTGTTTTGTGAGCAGTAATCAAAACAGTTTGATACCAGTAAAAGGACAGACAGCTAGACTAATGGAATAAAACTGAGAGTCCAGAAATAAACCCATGCATTTATGGCCAAGTGATTTTCAACAAGGGTGCCAAGTCCATTAAAGGTGGAAAGAGTCATCTCCTCAGCAAATGGTGCCGGGACAACTAGATCTCCATGTGCAAAAGAATGAATTTGGACCCATACCTCACATCATATATGAAAATTAACTCAAAATGGATGAATGACCTAAATATAAGAACTAAAGTCATAAAACCCTTAGAAGAAAACATAAGCATAAAGCTCTGGGACCTAGTTTTTGACAGTGGATTCTTAGACAGTGCACCAAAAACACAAAAGAAAAATAGTTAAATCAGACTTCATCAAAATTTAAAGCTTTTGTGCATCAAAGGACTTTATCAAGAAAGTGAAGTGACAATCTACAGAATAGGAGAAAGTATTCAGTAACCATATATCTGATAAGGATTTAATATCCAAAATTTATTAAGAACTCCTACAACTCAACATCAAAAAGATAAACAATTCAATTTATAAATGGGCAAAGGACTTGAACGGACATTTCTCCAAAGAAGATATACAAATGGCCAATAAGCACATGAAAAGATGCTCAACATTAGACATTAGGGAAATGCACATCAAAACCACAGTGGGGTACCAATTCATACTGCCTAGGATGGCTGCTATCTTAGTTATCTAGTGCTGCTATACAGAAATACCACAAGGGGTGACTTTAACAAACAGAAATTTACTTTCTCACAGTTTAGGAGGCTAGAAGTCTGAATTCAGGGTGCCAGCTATAGTGGAAGGCTTTCTCTCTCTGTGGGCTCCAGAGGAAGGTCCTTGTCAGCTTTTGTTTCTTGGTTCCTTGGAGATCTCATGTGGCGTGGCATCTATCTTCCCCCAACTATACTTTTTGCTACTTGCTTAATCCGCTCTTTTTTTTTTTTAAATAATTTTTATTGTGCTTTAAGTGCAAGTTTACAAATCAAGTCAGTCTGTCACATATAAGCTTATATACACCTTACTCCATACTCCCATTTACTCTCCCCCTATTGAGTCAGCCCGCTCCCTCCTTCCAGTCTCTCCTTTCTTAATCTGTTCTATATCTCAAAAGAGATTGATTAAAACACACTCCACACTAATACTGGCTCACGAACATAACAAAGAAAACCTATTCCCAAATGAGATTATAACCACAGGTATCAAAAAACTAACCAAACCTGTAGCCATTGAGTTGATTCTTACTCATAGCAACCCTACAAGACAGAGTAGAACTGTCCCATAGGGCATAATCTTTACAGAGGAGCTCTGATGGTACAATGGTTAAAGCACTTGGCTGCCATCCGAAAGACTGGCAGTTAAAACCCACCAGAGGCTCTCAGAGAAAGATGTGGCAATCTGCTTCTGTAAAGATTACAGCCTTGGAAACCCTCTGGGGCAGTTCTGCTCTGTTCTACAGGGTCACTATGAGTCAAGATCGACTCAACAGCAGTGGGTTTGGTTTTTTGGTTTAATCTTTATGGAAGCCAACTGCCACATCTTTCTCCTTCAGAGTGGCTGATGGGTTCTAACTGCTGACCTTTCGGGTAGCAGTCAAGAGGTTACCCACTGTACTATCAGGGTTCCTTACCCAATAGAAGGAAAAGTAACATTAACTGAGTACTCACAGTGTACCAAGCATTAAACTAAGGCAACTTACATATATTCCCTTATTTAACTTCACAAAAATTGTGCAAGATAAGTAACGCTAGGCTCATTTGCACAATAAAGAAATTGACACTCAGAGAAGTCCTGTATTTTGTTCACAGTTTAGTCACACAAGCAGTTAGTGGCAAGAATTTTAACACATATCTGTCTGATTCTAAAACTCTGCTAATTCCAGGACACACCACTTCCCCTTTAAAGAAGGCACTTAAAGAGTGGTCAATTACCTTTACAACACGTCCTTCTCAAGGGATAGATTTAAAAGTAAAAGAAAATATATGACTACATTTTTGCAGCCAACTTCTACTGATCCAATACCAGAACCCAGAGCACTACCAAAACTGAGACACAATACAAAGTGTATGTTTCATAACACAGAAAACAGCTCTAGCAACTGCAACACCTGCTATAAATGAAAATTTTAATTTTGTAGTAGTTATAGAATTTGAATATGAGCCCCTGGAATTTATTGTCTTTTAATGGGCTATTTAAGTCCTCTAAGTTAGTGTGAATTCATGAAGCCATTACATATATCGTACTGTTCAAAGCGTAAGTGGTAGTGAATTATGATTTTTATAGAATGACAAGCTTAACATGCAGAGGCAAAACTGGTGGATTAGACATTAAAATAACATGTCTTTGAAGTAAAACATTTGATAGAATGGGACATAAACCATTCTTAAACATAATGCTGTTTTCAAAAAATGGGAAGTAAATCGCAATGACTATCATTAAAACTGGAAGGGAGGGAGGTTAAAACTACTCATTTTTCACTTTCTACCCTGGCTCCTTCCAAAAGGAATCTGATTCAGAGCCATTCAAAGAGCAGGCTCACATTCCACAGAGGAGCAGGGCGACTCGGCTAGTCAAATGGCACAGGAATCACCTCTCCTCTGGGGGCAGCACCAAGGCAGGATTTGGAAGTCGCAGGTACTCAGTACTCCCTCTGCCAGGCAGGATATATTTCAACGTGTTTTATTTTAAGTCCCAGTTGCAATATCGCTCTGCTGGTTCTGAGCGCCTCCACTGCTATTTAAGGGTTATGGGTCAGATGAGGAATGGGGGGTTAAGAAATATAGAATTATATAGTACATTAAATGGGGGCTTTGGAATGAGACAGGTGACTTTTTAAACCCTGACTCTCTCACCTACTCAGCTTTTTCAATTGTTATTTGGGAATAATAGAATAACTCCATTCAGGGTGGTTTTTAACAAAGGATTAGCAAAGGTGGTATAGGACTGTACACTAGTTATGAGCACAAGCCTGGATAGCTCTGTAGCTTGTTAGCCGCATGGCCTTGGGCTAGCCTGTACCAATTTCTCTCTCTAAACCTGTTTCCTCATCTGTAAATTGGAGATGATAATAGGATCTACTTCAGAGGGTTGCTGTGAGAATTAAATAAAATAATCCATGGTAAATGCTCAATACAATTTAATTAGCATAAAGCACTTAGTACAATGCCTTGTTATTGTTGTCAGTTGCTGGCGAGTGACTCTGACTTATGGTAATGCCAAGTGTGCAGAGTAGAACTGCTCCATAGGGTTTTCAAGGCTGTGACCTTTCAGGACCAAATTGCCAGGCCTGTCTTCCAAGGAGCCTCTGGGTGGGTTTAAGTCGCCAATGTTTTAGCTAGTAGAAGAGCATTTAACCATCTGTGCCATCCAAAGACTCCAGTACAGTGCCTAGCACATAACAGATATTTAGTAAATATTATATATTATAGCTAATATTATCCAAGTCATAAGTAGGACAATATAATAACTGTACACATGTTCTGAATAAAACATGGATAAATTTCAGAAAACAACTCAAGATTTGGAATCTCTGAAACAAAGAGATCACACTGTAATAGATCTCAGGGCAGGGACTTATGCAAACTATTTCCAACAAATGTCCCTCTATCAAATCTCTCAGCACTCTCAGTCATATTAGCTGGTGTCCATGGCACCACTGTGCCCATATACAAAACCCACATCTCCAAGGAGGGCAGCTCACAACAATACTGGCATCTATTCCCTGTGGTGTTCTTTTCTCTAAGGTTTTCATTAATGAGAGTAGCAAAATTGCAAAAGAATATGACAGGGGATAGGGAGAGAAGTTCACACAATTGGAAGAGGACTGTACAATTCCATAAACATTTACTGAGCATTTTCTACGAACCAGGAACCATGCCTCTCTTTCATGTAGCAACTTCAGTGGTGACCCTCTAAACACAATTCTGCTATTCTAGAATAAAATTTTAGTATGACCTATAAGTTCACTGAGCTAATGTCTATAAATCTTCTCTTGAGAAACAAATTTGAAATTATGAACTCAGTTGAATAAGACCTGACTCAGAATGGATATGCCTGAAAACTGAATCATCAGGGAGTTGGCATGGTTCTCTTGCGAGTGCAGGAAAATGGGCAAGGGAAGCTCGATCTATATATGGCAAGCAATCTGTGAACAAATTCAGTCTGAAACTCAAGCTTCTTGGCATGTCCTTCAAAGTCCTCTGTGATCTGGATCCTCCTTCATCTCTCTTCACTCTCCAATGCACTCCCTAAACTCCCATTATCCCATTCTGAGTATAGATCTGGGTTGACACTCCCTGCCTTTCCTCATACTCTATGGGGTGCCCTTTACCCATTCAACTGCCTGGCTATCTCCTAGCTACTGTTTAAAAACTCAGTCCAGGCATCACCTTCCCTCTAAGCCCTCCTATAGCCCACACCTCCTACACAAGAGACACCTCTTCTCAGTATACTCACAGCCCCCTGTGCTCACCTCTAACACTGCCCCACCAGACTGGACCGTAATTATATATTTGCACTATCTGTCCCTCTGGATTGGCAGCTCCTTGAGGAGAAGGAGTATATACCCTATTTACATCTCCAGTTCCTAACCCAGGGTCTGCCAACAGAGTAGCGGAGAAGAGCATGGAATTGAAGTGTGGTTTCAAATGGAATGCCCATTTCAAAAGCTAACTCTGCCACTTACTAGCTGTGTGACCTTAGATAAGTTACTTAACCTCTGTGTACTTCAACTTCCTCATCTTTAAAATGGAGACAAAAAGAACTTATTTTATTGGGTTATGGTGATAATCAAGTAAGTTTATATATGGACAGCACTTAGAACAGTGCCTAGCAAAGAGTAAGATCTATGTAAGAGTTCATTATTATTGTGGTTGTTGTTAAATGCACATGGAATAAAAAGCCAAGGATGGTGGCGAGGTGGGGGGGAGGGGTAGATTGTGCCCTGTAGCTGAAGAAAACTTCTGAATTCACATGCTGACTCAGTGCTGCCAGTTAAATGGAGTGTGTTATATAGCCCCTCACTACACCCCCACAAAAGAAGACACAGAACTTCCACTCTGGTTGGTATTCATGACCTGATTTCTTACCTCCCCAAAACCAGCCAACCAGTACTCCCAAGCCCTGCAGCAGCGACACAGTTCTGCATTCAAAGGACACTGTTGCTCAACCCCTTGCTGCCCTGCTCCCGGTAGATATGCCCATTCTTAGAACATCAATGCTGGGAGGTACTTTAGAGATGATGTGGTCCAAAACCACCCCTGTAACAGATGGGGAAACTAAGGCCTGGAAAGGTCATGCATTTGCACTTTGTAAGTACCTGGTTTATATATACGTTACCTGTCACATGGTTAGCTTTGTAGTGAATGCTAAGCATAACATAATCATAGAAGATTATCTAACCTGGTATTTTTCAAACACCACATTCTAGGATGTCACGATGAGATGTGAGCTCTGTTGCGAGTATTTCCTTCACTCATTTGGTGAACAGTTATTGAACACCTACATGTTTTGGACCCAGGAGACACACAGTGAACAAGTCAGACACTACCCTGCCCTCAGGAACTCACAGACTAATGAGGAAAAGTGACACTGAGTAAATAATCGAATGTCTGATAGTTAAGTCTTACTGCTGAGAGCAAATTAGGTCTTAAAATATATTAGAATGAGCATCTCCACTTACATGCCAATACACTTTCCGAGAGGGAGAAAAAGGCATGGGAGAGGCTGGGCAGTTCAACTACTCATTGCTATTGGGTGGATTCCAACTCATAGTGACCCTATAGGACAGAGTAGAACTGCCCCACAGGGTTTCCAAGGAGTGATTGGAGGATTTGAACTGCTGACCTTTTGGTTGGCAGCCGAGCTCTTAACCATTGCACCGCCAGTGCCCTAGAAATTGCCTACAAATTGCCCACCAGTGCAAGGTCTCATGTAAATTAACATTACCAGTGTGTGGGCTGAATCATCAGAGGGTTGGCATGTAGCAGTAAAGAACTAGCTTTAACTGAGAACCACTGCACTAGCTCTACTCATCCCCATTTTACAGATAGAAAACTGAAGACTAAGGATTAAACTGACTTGCCCTAAGAAGCACAGCTGAAAAATGGAAGAACCTTAAAATTCTGTAACGGCTCACACAGCCTTCAAAAAAAGTTCAAATCTCATAGGAGGCCTCACTTCTCCAGCCTTGTCTCTCACCATCCACCTCCCGCTTTATGATCTGGCCATACTGAACAACTTGCAAAGCCAATATGTACCTCTGCTTTGCCCATACTACTCGCTCCACCAGGGATCCACAGCCCCTTGCTAACTCCTATTCATTTCCAGCACTCAAGACTCAGCGCAGGTTTATTGCCTCCAGGGAGCACGTCCTGAAGTGCCCGTCCTCTAGCTCCCACAGCACTTATACCTTTACATATATAGAGAAACACTCATCACATAATATATTCAACCATTCAACAAATATTTATTGAGCAACTTCTATGTGCCAAACACCTGAAGATACAACAGGAAATGAAATAAGGCTCCTGCCCTCATGGAGCTTACATTCTAGTGAAAGAAGCAGACAGACAATAAACAAACAATACATAATATAATGTCAGGTAGCGTTAAGTGCTATGGAAAAAATATAAAGAGCAAGGTTGGAGCCTTATCAAGCCTCTCTGAGGAAGTGGCATTTGATCAGAGATCTGAAGAAGTGACAGTAAGCCATGCAAATTGCTGGGAAAAGAGCATTTCAGGAAGCAACAGAAAAGGTCCTGTAATTACTGCAATTACTACTTTACTTGTGAGGGCAAAGGTTACATCATAACCATCTTTGATTCCAGGGCCCAGCACAGAATGTGGCACCTCCATAGGGACATTTACTGAATGAATGAATGAACCTCAACTGGCATGTATGCCTGATGATTTCTGAGTCCATCTGGGACCATGTCTCTTAGAGAACAAGATCTAGCCCACTTTGCATCCCTCTCTCCCACAGGGCGAAGCATAGATTCTGTTTGGGTGAGTCAGCCTTGCCTGACTCCATGGCCTGGTTTCAGTCCCAGGGTTCTCTGTTCATTAGGATGTGGCACTTATGAGTTCTCCAGTTAACCTTGTTCTGACCCTCATATCTCTGGCCTGGACCTGAGGCCCTCTCCATAAACCCAGATACTCCAGAACTGGGAGTGCTCCCTTGCTTTCCTCAGATTTCCCAGGCATTAAAGTTCTTCCCTGCATCCCAAGCCCCAAGGCTGAGGGACTTGGCGCCTGGGGTCAGACTTCCCCAGTGCTGACCTCTACCCACCTGGAAGTCTGCCCTGCCTGATTCTTGACTTCTGCACAAACCACATGACTCCATCTTGCTGGGACATGAACCCTCTGACCACATAAATCCTTTCTGCAACTACCTCTCTTCATGTTCCAACTTTGTAAAACCATTACTGAACCTACCAGAGCCAAGGCACAGGGGTAGGTACCAGAGTTCTAGTGTTGCTTGCTGCAACTGGGCGTAAGTCTCCAGACTGCCCTACCCTAAACTGCAATCCTGGCAGCACCAAGAGCACATTCAGCAGCCCTATAGGTTGCAAATAAAGACAAATGGCTTTATACACTTAGCCAACTGCAACATACACCTCTGGATGTAATCGGTGCTTCATCCTGGTACCCACCAAGTCTAAAATTGGTTCAGAGATGAATAACCCATTTCTTCACTCACTCTTTCACCCACCACTTACTGACACCTACTATATGCCAAGCCCTGGAACATAAAATACAGTGTCTGCACTGATGATGATGATGGTGGTGATTTTGAAGGAGGAAAGAGAGTAAAGGGTGGCAAGATGAGTTACCATTTACTGCATACTTGTGCTATGCTACATTAAGCAGTGAGTCTTTTAATTCCAACAAAACTATGAGATATGTATTATTAGCCTCACTTTACAGAGGAGGAAATAGGCTTAAGAGGTGAAGCAACTTGCTCAAGATCACACAGCTAAGTAGCAGTGTGTAGCGAGACCCCAGGTCAGCCTGTCTCCAAAGCACAAACTGTTAAAGTGCCCAAGAGTCTGGCAATAAGTGCTAAACAAATATGACTTAAAATGAGTACGTGAAAGAGACAGGGTCCCCATCCCCAGGGACTCACAAGCTTGTGGATGAGACAGGATATAAGCAAGTAACTACAGTGTGAAGACGCCAGTTTGGAAGGCTGCAGACCATGTAAAGAGCTTTAGGGGAGTCAGAGCACAGAATAGCTGACTTGGTCTGGAGGGGTCTGGGAAGCTTTCTTGGTGGAAGCGACTCTGGGGCTAGGCCTTGAAAGATGAGGAGATTGTGGCTGACAAGCAGGCTCCAGCGTGGCGCACCGCAGGAGCTCGACCCTTGCCCGCCGACCTGGCTTGGGCCGTGCAGGATCCTTTGAGGTCGTTCTGTCCACCCCCCTGTGCCCACACGGCAGGCCGGGCCTCACCTCCTTCCACTTGAGCTGGCGGATGCTGATCTTCAGAGCGTCCAGGGAGGTCCTGGCCTTGGAGCTGTCCACGGTGACCGGCCGCCGAGGTCGGGACTCGTCGGGACGGCGGCCTGAGCCCCGCTTGCAGCTTCGGCCCTTGCTCCTGGGTTTGCCATGAGGGCACAGGTCCTGCGCTGGAGCAGGTTCGGACACGGGCAGCGAGGGCGACGGCCGCGGCGGGTCGCGGACGTCCCCCTCCTCGGCCGCGCGGGGCCGGGCCGGGGCCGGGTCCCTGAGCTGCTCCCCCCCGGTCTTGCGCTCCGGCTCCCCGGCCGCGCCCGTGTCCACGAGGACCTGCTCCTCAGTCGCCTCCGCTGCGGCCGCGGCCACCTCCTCCGCCTCCCATGGGGCCGCCTGCTGCCTCTCGGAGATGCCCGGCAGCATGGCGCTCAGGGCCGGTGCCAGTGCCAGTGCCACCGCCGCCGTCGCCGCCGCTCCGCCGCCCCGGACCGCGACCAAGCTGTCGCCGCTGCCACTGCCGCCACGCGCTCCCCGCCCGAGCCCGTTGCCATGATCGCTCAGGCTCGGGTTGACAAGGGCAGTCACCGCCTGGGGACGGGGGCCGGAAAGGGACAATCGCCGACCCAGCCCCAGCGACCTCATAGGCGGATATGTCCACGTGACCAGGCCTGTCACAGAGGCGGCGGCGGCCATCTTGGAAGAGGGCAAAAAGCCGCCTGGGCCAGCCCATCCAGAGAACCCACAAGGTTTCCGAGGGCGTAGAACTTGAAGCGGGAAGGCGGAGGCGAGTTGAGTGTAGAAAGGTGTTGCGCACATAACAAGAGGCCTACTTTTCCCTGCTCCCCACACACACTCCCTGTGAACGCCACCATCGGGAAGCACCTCAATCTGGTGATGGACGTGACAAGTCCACACCCTCAAGGAGCAGCCGTCCGTTGGAAGAAACCCTTTCCTGCCCTAGGAGAGCCCCCTCACTGAGAGGGGAGACGCTTTTCCTGTTCTCAGGGAGGTCTCATTGAGATTGGGAAACTGTGGAGAAGCCATTCAGATACCCAGTCTAGATGAAAACCCGTTGCCTTCGAGTCGATTCCGACTCCTAGCGACCCTATAGTCTAGTTGAAGACTAGTTACAACAACTGCTTTTGCTTATTATGTCACGATTTTTAAAGCCAATCCAAGGAGAGGGCTCTCCCCTTTCAGCTGAAGAAGCCACATTTGGTTGGAGGAAGTGAATGAGGTTGGGATGATGTAACAGCAACCCAGAGCGAAGACAGTGCCACTTACTGCACTCTGTCTCCTCACTAGTGTGAAAAAAACACAGAAGTTATCGAGTTAAAAACAACTCCGTTGCCGTCAAGTTGTTTCTGACTCATACCGACTCTATAGAGTAGAACTGCCCCATAGGGTTTCCAAGGAGCTGCTGGTGGATTCGAACTGGACCGTTTGATTAACAGCCAAACTCTTAACCACTGTGCCACAAGGGCTCCACATGGAGCAAAGTGAGCCCTTTTCCTCACTCTTCTCTCTAGGCCTCTGGTTTCTTTCTTTTAGTCCAGGGTTTCACTGGTGAATAAGCAGCCTCAAAATGTGCAAGTCATAAACTCAAGAGGTCCAATCTGCCTTTTTAGCAGCAGAGGGTGCTCTTGTCTCTTCCCCAGAGCCCACCATGGCTTTGTTCCAGTGTTTCTTTAGATACGGTCATCTGACTGCCTGCACCCGAGTTACCTGGAGTGCAATCCAGGCCCCTGAACCTTACCCCCCAGAGACTTTGGTGCGATACAGTTGAGTGGGCCTGGGAATCTGCAAGCTAAATCAGCTTTTCTGCTGACCCTAAGGTAGCCAAGATCAAGAGCCATTGTTTGATTCTATTTCAAGGGCCTCTGCAGATCCTTAGAGCTGTCCATGGTACCAGTGAGAAGCCTTTACCGTCCCTAATCTTTCTCCACCAACCTACCCCCTCAAACTCTGTCACCCTTCCTGGCATCCCTATCTCAGCAAGTAGCACTGCCTTCATTAAGTTACCCGTGCTTGAAAATTACAAAGTCTCCCTTGTCCCCTAAAACCATTTTGTCACCACCTAATGTCTCTCTTTTTTTTTTTTAATGTCTTAGATGTTTTACTTTGAAATGCCTCTCCTTTCTTTCCTCTCTTAATCCATTCCTATTATCACTGCCATAATCCAGGCTTCTGCCTTTAGCCTGAGCCATTGCACCAGCCTCCGCATGGGTCTCCCTGTCTCTGGTCTCCACCAGGCTCCCATCCATTCTCCACTCTGCAACCAGACCTGCTTAGAAACCTCCCCTTGTTTCTCACAAGACAAAATCCAAGCACCTTAATCAGCCTATCTCTCTGCCTCTGCTGACCTCTCCACCACTCACCCCAATCTCCAGCCATACAGAACTTCTCACCATTCTCTGGAATCATCCTGCTCTCCCTGCCTCCATGCCTTTGTACACACTGCTTTGACTTCCTCTTCCTTTGTGTCTCTGCCTGGAAAACCCAGCTCAGATATCTGTCTTCTTCTTGAATAAATTTTCCTCAGTGTTCCTGAGGACAAGAGAAGAATTACAAGTCAGTATATGATTGAGGCAGAGTGAAAAATAAAAATTATTTAGGAGTTCAAGGAATGGAGAATTTACTGTGAATTAGAAAGCCAAGCCAAGATTCATATTAGACATAGAATATAAGCTGAGTATTTGAGGAGTAGGAATTAGACAGAAAGTAAGTGGTCATCTCTGAGGCTGTGGTTAGGGCTGCACACATAGTCATGGAGGTGACCCCAGGCTGAAAGTCACCTAGCCGTACTCTGCCCATCAAACCTCACCAATCAAAGCTGTGTCCACTAGAAGGGGGCACATTTGCTTACTGCTTCAAAGGCATCCAGGGCAAATTGAGCTCCTGTATTGACAAAAAGACGGGCAGTTTGAATCCACCAGGCACTCCTTGGAAACCCTATGAGGCAGTTCTACTCTGTCCTAATAGGGTCGCTATGAGTTGGAATTGACTTGATGGCAACAGGTTTGTTTTTTTGTTTTGTTTTTAACTGAGCAGGGAGGTGAGGAAAAGGCACAGTACAAACACATTTAAGAAGGAGATAATCATAAGCCTCTTCAGGACGGCAAGGAACAGGCTGGAGTGATTGAACACAAGCCTTGGAGGAAGGAAGGACAGGAAACAAGACCAATTTGAGCCTGATTTTTGGGGTCTTTGAACACCACGGTGAGTTCTAATTTCTCAGAAGGTCTAAAACGTATGAGTGGAAACTTTAATCCCATATGGGGAGCTCTTGAAAGAGAAGCTTCAGCTGTGGCTACTGAGAAACAAAGAGCACACTAGATTTAAGGACTAGGACTACTTCCAAAAAATACATGAATATATAAATAAAGTAGGTCTCTCCAGTAGTGCTCTCCTTTGCTTCACAGTGCGTACCACAGTTTATCACTTTAGTTTTACTTGTTTGCTTACTTGTTATAGTCTGTCTCCCTGGCCAGAGTCAAAGTGCCACAAGTAAGGAGTGTGCTGTTCTTGTTGACCACGGTATCCCAATGACTAGCAGAGTGCCTGGCAAAGAGTAGGCATTCACGACAATTTATTAAATGAATGAATGAATCAATTAATTGAAAAAAATTATACTACCCAGATATACAACACTAAGGAAACAGTTAAATGAATTATGGCAAATGCCATCAAGGACAGCTTTAGGTACTTAGGAAAATGTCACAAAGTTGTATTAAGGCAACTGGTGCAAGCCTTGTAATTAAAAAAAAAATACAAGGCTTAAAAAATTCTATGTGAACAGGGCCTGAAAGAATATACAAACAAATGAGAACAGCTGTGGTACTGGAAACACAAGATGTTGGTTGAAATTTTCCTTTCAATTTTGGCAAACGGTATCAGCCTTGACATTCTTCATGTCCTTGGACTCAGAAATCACTCCTGTGTCTGAAGATTTCTGCTAAAAATCAGAAGGCAGAGTAAGTTTTACATGGTAATTTATTATCAGTGAAAAATCTCTCTGTGCCAGGCCCTGTGCTAAGCATTTTTGCATACATACATTGTGTCATTTAAACTCCACAACAACCCTGGGATAGGTCCCTTTACCACATTTTACAGATGAGGAAGGAGATTGCTACTCAGAAAAGAGAAGCCATTTGCCCAAGTCACACAGCTAGTAAAGGAAAAGAAAGGATTCAAACTCAGGTTGGTCTAACACCAGAACCTGACTCCCAACACCCACACAAAGGCTTTGTTCACAAAACTACTCAACATATATTTAAACATAGTTGAGTCCATATATATTTATATGTATATATGAATAGATATATATATATATACACACACTAATCCTCAGCTATCTGAAAATTATATGCAGAGAAAAACACTTACTTCTGGGCAATGGAATTAAAGGTGACTGGTTTTCTTCTTTATTCTTTTCTGTATTTTCCCAAATTTTCTGTAATAAGCAGGCACTGATGGGTTTTCTGGTAGGCTTTGATAAATGGAAAATAAGTGTAATTTTTAAATAATAAATTTCCCTTGATTGTTGTTATATCACTTTTTCAGGAAGTCCAATTCTGGGGAAAGGGACAAGAAGGGACAATCCAAGGAAGTGGGGTGGGTGGCTTTTACGCAATGGTTTTCCTGCCCTGTTGGTATCAGTGACCGCCACCAGGTGGCGCCTGAGGTCCGGGTTTTGACGAGGATGAAGTAGGCTGAGGTGTAGGGAAGGTCCCACAGCCGTTAACATATGAGTAAAATCCAACAGCCCCTACCTGGTTTTATTTGCAAACACACACTGGGTTTTTTTGTTTGTTTGTTTTTGTTTTTTTTGCCAATGTTGCCGCCTCTGCCTGGTACACCCTTCCCCACACCCTGCTCGACCCTTGAGCAGTTTATCCTTAAGGCCCAGATTCACAACCTCCTCCTCGTCTTAGACAAGGTATCATGGGTTCCTGGAAGGGGGAGTGATGAATCTTAGTGAACAAAAGGCTTCATGTGCAGTCTTCGGGTGAACTGTTTCTCAAATAGGTTGTTTTTTCATCAACGACAATAAAGTCAATGCTCATTGCGCACCTCTATATGTCAGGATATGGGGTCGCTATGAGTCGGAATCGACTCGACGGCACTGGGTTTAGTTTGTTTTCTCTTTTTATATGTCAGGCACTGTTGAGTGTTAAAACATTTAGGGTTATACTCTGCAACAACCCTGGAGGGAGTAAGTGTTATCTCCCCACATGACAGTTTAGCATAAAGGTTGAGCATGGGCTCAGAAGCTGACCACCTACTTTCAGGTTTCAACTCTCCCACTTCCTGGATGATTGTCCCTAGCCAGCTAACTTGACCCTTCTGCGACTCTGTTTTCTCAACTGCGAAAAGGTAATAACGGTAGTACCTACCTCCTAGAACTTCTGTTGCTTTGAGAATTTAATTAGCCACCACATGTAAAAGCATTTAGAGCAGAAACAGCCAGCATATACCAAGCCTTCAATAAGTATTAGCCATTCTCCTTACATGACAGTCTGTTTCCATAGAGATTTACAGCCTTGGTAACCCTATAGGGTAGCTATGAGCTGGCACCAACTTGATGGCAGTAGGTGGATTTATTTTTATATGAAGAGGAGGAGTCCAAGGCTTGGAGAGTGAGGTCATTTGCCTAAAAATCACAGGGCTAATAGAGGTGGAGTTCAAAGTTCAGTCTGTCCAATGCTAAGTCCATGTTCTTTCTATCCCACCATTGCATCAGGCTGTGCCCTATTAGCTCTCCCCTAACTCTCTGAGAGGTCTTGGCCTGGCCTTGTGCACTCTGAGCTTCTGTTTACCGTCTGCCAAGTGAGGAGATGATATTTCAGCTATGTTTTATAGACTGGTGAGGAAGGTGGTGTGGAAATGCTGTCTTTTGGGGTCCAGGCTCCATGCATCCTTGTACCATTAGCATTAAGCCTGAAAGATGGATTTCCTGCTTCCTTCACTGGGCACTGTCGCAAATGGTCAACACATGCAGCTACTAAACAAAAGATTAGAAATTCAAGTCCACCCAGCGGAACCTCAGAAGAAAAGCCTAGTGATCTACTTCCCCAAAGTGAGCCATTGAAAACCCTATGGAGCACAGTTCTATCGTGACACACGTGGGAGTCGCCATGAGTCAGAATCGACTTGATGGCAACTGGGTTTCGTGGGTTTTCTTTTTTTTTTTTCCTCTTTTCCACTGGACACTCATGCCAGCCCCCAGAGAAAAGGAGAGGCACAATACTGAACTTACAGGTAATAGCATAACGGCCAGGCTTGAGAAGCAGTAAACTGGAAATAAAATAATTGACAACATGATACCACCTTGCATTCTCCACGTATGCTGTGAAGGCATAGCACAAACACTAAATTTCAAATTACTTTTCCTAAAAGGTCAAGAGGAATTGAAAGCTACTGCACTTTCCTAACAACATGCTTCTCTTGTGGAGAGCTGTCAGGGTTTAAAAATATTCTACAAGGCAATCACCTGTATGCAATCAAGAGTGATGCCTCACCCAGGTCAAGAAGTGGAGACTGTTAAGTGTCTTATTGGAGTTCTGCTAGGGGAAGAAAAAAAAAAAAAAACTAAAAAAAATTGGCTGTGACATAGGCCTAATCTCTAAAATCTATGGGAAACTCCAACACCTCTACAATAAAAAAGACAAATAATCAAATTGAAAAATGGACAAAAGATATGAACAGACACTTCACCAAAGAAAACATTCAGACAGCTAACAGACATATGAGGAAATGCTTGCGATCACTAGCCATTAGAGAAATGCAGATCAAAACTACAAAGAGATACCATCTCACCCCAACATTACTGGCAAAAATCAAACAGAAAATAACAAATGTTGGAGAGGTTGAGGGAAGACTGGAACTCTTATGAACTGCTGGTGGGAATGCAAAATGGTACAACCATTTTGGAAAATGATATATGGCACTTCCTTGAAAAGCTAGAAGTAGAAATACCATATGATCCAGCAATCTCACTCCTAGGAATATATCCTAGAGAAATAAAAGCTGTCTCATCAATAGACATATGCACACCCATGTTCATTGCAGCATCATTCACAATAGCAAAAAGATGGAAACAACCTAAGTGCCCATCAACAGATGAAAGAACAAACAAACTATGATACATACACAAAATGTAATACTACACAATGATAAGGAATAATGGTGAATCTGCGAAACATCTCACAACATGGATGAATCTGGAGGGCATTATGCTGAGTGAAATAAGTCAATCACAAAAGGACAAATACTGTATGAGACCACTATTATAAAAACTCCTGAGAAGGTTTACACAAAGAAACAATCTTTGATGGTTACGAGGGAGGGGATTGGTGGGGAGGGAAAAACACTAACTAGATTGTAAATAGGTAGTAACTTTGGTGAAGGGTAGGGTAAAGCAGTAGACGATACCGGGGAAGTCAGCACAACTTGGCCAGGGCGAAGTCAGAGAAGCTTCACAGACATATCCAAAAGCCCTGAGGGACTGAGCTACTGGGCTGAGGGCTGTGGACCATGGTTTCGGGGGACACCTAGCTCAATTGGCATAACATAGTCTATAAAAAAATGTTCTACATCCAACTGTGGGGAGTAGCATCTGGGGTCTTAAAAGCGAGCAGCCATCTAAGATATGTCTACTGGTCCCATTCCGACTGGAGCAAAGGAGAATGAAGAAGAGCAAAGACACAAAGGAAAGATTAGTTCAAAGGACTAATGGACCACAACTACCACAGCCTCCGCCAGACTGAGCCCAGGACAGCTAGATGGTGCCCAGTTACCACCACTGACTGTTCTGGCAGGTATCATAGTAAAGGGCCCTGGACAGACCGGGAGAAAAATGTAAAACAAAATTAAAACTCACTAAAAAAAAAAGACCAGGCTTGCTGGTTTGACAGAAACTGGAGAAACCCCGAGAGTATGGTCCCCAGAAGCCCTCTTAACTCAGTGCTGAAGTCACTCCTGAGGTTCGCCCTTCAGCCAAAAATTAGACAGGTCTATAGGGCCAACAATAACATATGCGAGGAATGTTCTTTGTAGTTCAATCCTCTATACAAGACTAATGGGCACACCAGCCCAAAAGCAAAGACAAGAAAGCAAAAAAGGACAGGAAAACTGGACTAATGGAAACAGGGAACTCAGGGTGCAGAAGGGAAGAGTGTTCACACATTGTGGGGTTGGCAACCAATGTCACAAAACAACATGTGTATCAACTGTTTAACAAGAAACTAATTTGCTCTGTAACTTTTCACATAAAGCACAAAGAAAAAAAAGAAAACTACTGAGAGCTCAATTTTAGCCCAATTTGAAAAGCAAGGTTTAAAATAAAATAATAATACGAAAATTAAATCCTGATGTTCCCAAGTAGCCCAATTTGAGGAGAAATCCTTTTTCCTGGTTGGTTTCAGGGGTGAGTTGAGGGAGATTTCCTTCTGTTTTTGAATACCTGACTCCTTCGTTCCTCCCACCCCTCCAAAACCAATTAGCGACCAAGACCCATATTGGCTTCTACTGGAATTTACCAAGTGGATTTTGAGATGGTTTGAAGAATGTTTTGCCATTTTCCAGAAAGGTTGGTTATAAGGGCAAGACAGATGATTCCAGAAGCTATGCAGTCTCTTTTATTGAATTTGAATGTGTATTATCAGTCAGGATAAACTATGTTATGCTGCAGTGACAAACATTCCCCAAATCTCAGCAACTTAGCAGAAAAGTCCATTTCTCACTCACACTACACATACTGGGCAGGGGGCTCTGCATGCTATATAATCAATCGTTCAAGGTCACAGGCCAATAGAGTTTCCATTTCAACACATGCTTCCGTGACCACCATAGGTGGGAAGAAAGGGGACATGGAAAGGGCTTTTAAAGCTTCCACCCAAAAGTGATGCATGATACTTCTGCTGCCATAGCATTGGCCCCAGCAAGCTTAACTTCAAAGTTAAGAGAGGCTAGGAAATCTCACCATGTGTCCAAAGGAGAAGAATCAGAAATATTTAGTGAACATCACCCATGACAACCACAACACACATCAGATAGAGACTAGAACAATGGGTCTCAAGCCCAGAAACCAACCTTTAAAGTGTGGCGCTCCGGGAGCCTATGGGCAACCAGGTACTTATACGGTAAGGACAGGTAAATGACTCAGTGCATGCCTGGCACATGGTAGATAGCTGTCATCAAGTCAATTCTGACTTCTAGAGGCCTTATGCACACCACAACAAAATACGGCCTAGTTCTGTCATCCTCATAATCATTGGCAATTGTTAGTCCATTGTTGAGACTATTATGCCAATCTATCTCATCAACAGTCTCCCTTGCCCTCCTGGCCCTCTACTTCACCAAACATGATGTCTTCCTCCAGAATTTGATCCCTCCTCATGCCATGTCCAAAGCAATAAAGCTGGACAATGTTCTGTTGTGATCCATAAGGCTTTCATTGGCTAATTTTCAGAAGTAGATTACCAGGCCTTTCTTCCTACTCTGTCTTAGTCTGAAAGCTCCACTGAAATCTGTCCTCCATGGGTGGCCCTACTAGTGTTTTAAATACCAGTTGTACCGCTCCCAGCATGATAGCAACATGCAAGCCACCACAGTATGACAAACTGAGAGATGGGTGGTGGTGGTACATGGTAGAAAAAAAAAAAATGGTAGACATTCAATAAATACATCACCTAGCCCCAAAAGGATGATGATAGAAGAAGAGACATGGGATGTTCGAAGGAATCTCAGCAGTCATTTAGCCCAACTCTCTGAATCAGAAATGGGAAAAGAGAATGTGAAACGAGGAAAGGACAGATGGGGAATGTGGAAGTGGGAGAAAGGGTTTTTTTCACCTGCCCTCTCCAAGCAACAAAGCCTTGTTCTTCAGGGCAATCCGCTGCAGATCCTGCTGTTCTCTCTCTTGGTAGAAAGCAAAGAACATCATTCCCTCTTCTACTGCCTGCAGTGACAGGTATCCCATGAGAGGGGACTGCCCTTAAAGACCCAGCCTCCCAGGAGTAAGGTTGATACTGGACACAGGGAGGTTGGGGCTGGGTGTGTCGCCGATTGCACCACCTGCAGATCCAGGCTTGCTTAATGGGACAGGGTCCAATTTTGACTGGACCTTAGGTTTGAGGCAAGGGGATCAGAGACCACTTCAAACTACCCTTGACACTCAGTTTTCCCTTGATCCGATAGGTGGGGAGAATTCTCAGTTGTACTCAAGGCCATTTCTAAAGAAGGAAACATCACTATAGTAGATAGCTACACTGATGGCCACAATGAACCACAACCTAACCCCAGTATTGGCCATGTTATTTGCTCTGGCTTATGGAACATTAGCAAGTATGATGCAAACAAAGGCCTAAGAAGCTCTTGAACGCTGGGACGTGTCCTCTTGGAATGTTGTCTCATGGAAGTCAGCCACCATGCTATAAAGACTCTCAGGCAAGACGGCAGAATGATGAGAGACTATATACGGAGAGACCTTCAAGGATGAGAAATTCCAGCCCCAGCTGAGCTCCCACTGAAGTCAGCCACATAAGTGACCTCAGCTACACCATGTAGGGTAGAAGAACTACCCAGCAGAGCCCAGCCAACCCTCAGAATCAGGAGAACTAATAAATTTCCATTAATTTAAGTGATTCAGTTTTAGGGTTGTTTGTTATATATTAACAAACACCTGAAGTAGGGGCCTTTAGTTCCATCAACATAAATGTATAGGACACATACTCATGCACCTAACATGACCTCCCACATGCCTCAGATTTAACTGATACTAAGAAACTTTCTCCATTTCTTCTTTCTGTGCCAAGACCTGTGCTGGGAGCATCACACAGAGATGAATAAGATGAGGTCCCTACCCTGGAGATACTCCCCTGTCCATATACCCATAAATGACAGCAGAGCTCAATGTGCTATGACAGGAAGACATATGAGGTGGTCAAGTCGGGCCTCTTAACTAGGGTGATCTTTGAAAAGACTTCGGAAACATGAATAGTTCATGAGGCAGATGGGGTAGGGTGGGGGAGGCCTACTAGGCAGAGGGACCAGCATGTGCAACGACATAGAAGTGTGAAACAGCCTGGTGCAGTTGGCCGCCTACGAACACCTCATTATGGCTGGAAAGTCTATACATAGCAGAGCATAGAGAGAGGAGTCTGGTTAGGTGGGCAGGGCCATCTTGTTCAGGGTCTTGCAAGCCAGGAGAGGGAGCATGAACAACATCTTGTGATTAAGTGGGGGAGAGTGAGGGCTTGGAAGCAGAGAAGGAAAGGGACAGACTGGCATTTCTTGGCTGACATGTCGCTCTGGCTACTGAGTAGAGAATGGACTAGAGGGAGTGAGTCTAGAGGCAGGTGGTGAGGGCCTGAACTATTCATTCATTCATTCAAGAAACAATCATCAAACACCTACTAAGTGCCAGGTGATGTTCTGGTTTTGGGGCAGAGTGGGATGGATAAAAAGAGGCAGGTTCAGAGATGTTTGGGAGGTAATGTGGGAGATGAGTGTAAGTCCAGAGTGGCTCCCAGGTCGGTGACTTGCAGGATAGAGGGATGGTGATGTTACAAGAAGAATCAGATTTGGGGGATGACAGTGAGTTCAGTTTTGGACACGCTGAGTTTGAGATGTCCCTGGAGCCAGTGGAGACTTCTCCCAGTCTAAGCTCCGTTTACATGAGGACAATGAGCCTGGTTGCTGGGGTTGCCAGGAAAAGAACCTCAACACAAATGTTATCTGTGCCTTCTAATTTCTCCTGGTCTGGATTTCTTATCCCTTGATGGAGCTCTTTGTTGGTGGGAGTCTGCTCAGTGAGAAAGGGGACACTAGAGGAGTCCCAAGGCTATGCACTGGTGGGTTGGGAAAAACTTGTGGAAATTTCCTTGTGCAGAGGAGACAGGATGGGAGGAGAGGGGAAACCAGGTGTGCTTGAGGAGTCACAGGCATGTGGAGGGACTCTGACACTGCCCGCAAGCTTCCAAAGTGATGACCAAGGACAAGGGAACAGATTTACCTTCAACCCTCAATTTCCTTGGCTGTCAAATGGGACTCATAAAATTATTGAGGATTAAACCGGATAATACAGCTGAAATTCTTAGAAAGAGACCAGCCCCGTAATAACGGCTCAATAAATGACAGACGTATTTGTTTTTATTAGTTTATGAGACCCCTGGGAGCAGTCAAAGGAGGACATACTGCAGTACGGGGAATTCTAATCCTAATCCCTTCTGAGTAGTGTCATATATAAGGGGAGAACGGACACAGAAATACTGTGTTGCAGGACCTGCCAAGTTTGCCAGTTAGCAGCAGATCCTGAGTTCAAAGCCAGGCAGCGTGATGCCACAGACCACCTCTCCCTGCCATCCCCAGTACCCTGTTGGAATCCGTGGAAAGAGCTTTGGGGACAGGAAGCCCGTGTCCCCTTGCAAAACCCAGTATTCCAGACTGAGCCCCAGACCATAGCTGCCAACGCAGCATATCAGAATTAAGGGAGAAGGGAAGTGCTGGCAAGGGGGTGGGGGTGAAGGCCTGGCAAGGCAAGGGGCTGGATGGGGTCTCTTTTGTGCTGCCACAGGCCTGAGTATCCCCGTTATAGCCCTTACCCCCTTGAGCCTGAGGTCCTTCATCTGTTCAATGAGAATAACCATACTTATCTCAAATAGTTCTTATCAAACAAGAAAATGAAAATAAGATGCAATGTGTCCTGTAAATGCAAGTTGCTGGCATACTAGTATTTTTATTTTAATGACTTGTAGGAATAATATCTGTTTCTGATTTCCACTTCATATTATATTTTTATTGTTAGAACCATCTCAGATTTGATGGGGAGGGTGAATTCCCTCCTGGCAGCAGCAGCCCCTGGTCAGGGGCCACCTTGGGGCCCACATAGGAGGGGGGCTCAGGCTCTGTCAGCCCCACCCAGTCTCTTCCACCCTAGGATACTGGCCCATCACCAATGCTCAGGCCTCTAGGTTATGCTTTGTTATTCATTCATTGATACATTCAGTTAATCTTTGCCCTTTGTGTGCTGGAAGCAGAGGTGAACCAGACGCCCAGGCACTGCCCACATAGAGCTCACAGGCTAGTGGAGGTGAAGGCAGTATAGAAAACCATAGAGGGGCAAGTGTGTGATGGGGGCAGCATCAGGTGCTAACAGCACAGATGGACCAAAACCCAACCTTTCTCCTGGCCTGGTGTGGACCACGGCTACCACTACCAGAGCTTCTCTTCTCCCTAGTCTGATCTGGCTCTGTCAGCAGCTGTAACTTGGGGCTAAGTCTGGAGTTTCAGGTTGTTGGAGGAGGGCTGCCCCAGACCAGCTGACCTGTGGTCTGGCTTTTAGGGCCTGTGCCTCCCACTTGACTACAAACCTTTCAGTCCCGCCACATCCTTCCCCCCTCCCCCGCCATTAGCATGCAGGCTGCTCCTTTGGGGACTGCCCCCCCAGATGCCCTGCCTACAGGATTCCCATTAGAGTGAACTTGGGGGAATTGGGTTCCTTTCAATAAATATTTACAGCCACAGACTGTGTGGGCTGGGAGTTGGCAAAAAAGCAAACTATGATCCCAGCCAATCTTCACAGCTGCCCTGGGGGGGCACAATTATCATTATCCCCATTTCACAGATGAGAAACCTGAAGTTGCGTTTATTCATTCATCCATTCGTCCCTTCCCAAGTGCTGGGGATGCAGCGGTGAACATGCACTCAGAGCAGGGAATTAGTAACTTTTAGTGGAACCAGCGGTATTCGGGGAGTGCTGGGAGTGTAGACCGAGGAGGGGTTAGGGAGGCTTCCCAAGGAAGTAACAGAGAAGCTGAGACCTGGAGGAGGAGGAGAGAGAGGCAGATGAGGACAAGTCACAGATGGAGAAGCTCAGGTTAGTAGTTTGCCCAAATAAGAGTCAGTGTCATGACCGAAACTTACTGGACTCCACATCTAGTGCTCTTTAGACCCCATCATGCTGCCGTCCTGACTGCCCACATGGTCAGGCTCTGTCCTGGTAACTGGGGAGATGGACACATCCATGACTGTATGAGAATGTTAAGGTATGGACATTGCTGTGGGAGTCTGGAGGAGGAAGTTTGCCTCAGAGAAGCAGGAGAAGTCTGGGAGGGCTTCACAGAGGAACTGACTGTAATCTAGGCCTTAAAAGATGGATAGGAGTTTGCCAGATAGAGAAGGGCTATCCACAGAGAAGGAGTAGAGCGTGCAAAGGTTCAGAGATGAGAACATGGTTAGCATTTTGGAGCTACTCCACAGGGAGATGAGTGAAGGAAGGGTGCATTTCCAGGGCCTCTCAGCCCCTGTGGCTCCCTCAGGACATGGAAGAAACCTGAAGGAACCAGAGAAAAAATGGGCAGAGGAAGGGAGAAGTGGAATTGAGACGGGGAGCTAGGACCCGGGCTCTGTGGCTGCCGCTTAGGGAGAGGACCAGCTGCTGGTAATTGTGGCTCGTTCTTGGCTCCTCCATTCATCCCTGAGTCTCTCTCGGAAGCTGATTAGCAATTGTTCCTCCAGCTTCTTAAGAAGCTGGGGGATTGCAGGGAGGGAGACAGGCCTGCCTGAAAGAGCTGCCAGGCTTCACCATGGAAGGATCCAGACGCAGGGAGGCAAAGGAGGCCCCTAAGCCTTGGACACCTACCCCTGCCCCTCCCCCAGATGCCTTGCCAAAGCTGGGGGATGGGGGAGGAAAAAGCTCCTAAAAATACTCAGGCAAACTGAAACACAGTCTGAGGCAGAGGCATTTAAAAATAAGGCAGGTGGGGAGTGGGGGAGGCAGGGTATGGAGTGATGCAATGGAAAGAATCCCTGGATCATTAGACAAACTTGAGTTTGAATTTCATCTCTGGGCATACTTTCTGTGTGACCTCAGTCTAGCAGCCTAACCTTTCTGAGCCTCAATTTCCTCTAAGTTTGTTGAGAGGATAAAAGGCAATGTTAGCCCCCCCCAAAAAAAATTGGTTGGCAAATAGTAGGTGCTCAATAAATGTGAAATAGAGAAGACTTGGGGAACTTAATGATGATCTCCATCTTCAAATCTCAGAGGGGCTGTCAGCAGAGAGTCCTGATAGGGAACAGGTGTAGAGATGCAAGGGCTACCTCAGCATAACACAGGGAGGAGCGGTCACCACCCCCAACGCGCACAAACTCAGATGCAAAGGGTTTCGAATTGTCTCAGTACTTCCCCTCCCCTTCCAGCCTGCTGGCCAGTTAGCACCCTGGGCTTGATTCAAGTCTCAGCTGGAGGACTGACTAAACAGTACCCAGTTCTCTCTGCCTCTCTTGGTGCTGTCTCTGTCTCCAACCTTTTCTTCAATTCCTCTCTCCCTTCCTCCTTCCCTCCTCTATCTCTCCGTGTGTCAGTCTCTCTTACTCTCTCTCTTGCATGACCTCTCTCTGTCTCCACCCCCCCCACTCTCTTGTTCTGTCTCAGTCTTGCTCTCTCGATCTTTCTCTCCCCCTCCCTCCTCTGTCTCTCTGTGTGTCACCCTCTCTCTCTCTCTCCCTCTGCCTCTGCATCTCTCTCTGTGTCTTTCTGTATGTCTCTTTCTGTCTCTGTGTGTTTTGCAATGTTTCTGTCTATTCGTCTCTCTCACTTTGTATTTCTTTTGCTGTGTCACTCTGTGTGTCTGTACGTCTGTCTCTGTCTTCATTTCTGACTGTTTCTCTCTCAAATACCTAGTTTTCTAGGCTCCTTCACAGGCATAGAGCAGAGAAACTGAGCCACCTGAACTATTTCCTGACAGCCACCTCCCCTTCAAGGTCCCTTCTTGGATTTCAGAGTTGAAGCCACACCTGGTGCCTGGGAGACATTTTCACTTTGGAGTCTGTCGTTCAGCTGCTGTCAGCAGCACAGAACCAGGCTGAGGCCCTTAAAGGGGCAGCACGGTGCAGGGACCTGCGTGCTGGCTGCTGGGTGACTTTGGGCAGTCATGCCATCTGCCTGGCCCACAGTTCCCTCATTTATAAAATGGAAGCACAGAGCCTTGAAGACATTGTGCTAAGTGAAAGAAGCCAGACACAAAAGGCCACATAGGGTATGATTCCATTTATAGGAAATGTCCAGAATAGGTACATCCGTGGAGACAGAAGGTAGATTAGTGGTTGCCAGTGATGGGGGGAAGGAGAATAGCAAGTGATTGTTAATGAATTGCGGGTTTCTTCTTGGGGTGATGAAAATGTTCTGGGATCAAATAGTGACGATGGCTGCACAACCTTGTGAATATACTAAAAAACACTATGTACACTTAAGAATGGTGAATTTTATGATATGCGAATTACATCTCCATTAACAAAATTCCGTAACAGGCGTGCAAATGCCCACCTGACATGGGGCTTGATGAGGATCATATGAAGCTCAAGTGGGCACCCAGAGAGAGTATATTCTGAGGCATCCCCAGCCTCAGCTAGCTTGGTTCCCTTCTTGGAACTGGGCCAGCTTCCTGACCTTTTGCCTGGCGTTCTTCTCTCTATTTCCTTCCGTGGCCAGGAACTGGCTGGAGCACTTAGAGCCATGGTCACAACCTGTCCTGGCTCTGGTCAAGGACTCCTTGCAGGGCAAGGCTGGAAGGCTTCCCCTGCAGGTGACAGCTGGCCTTGATGCCCTGGGAAGACACTAGCCCACAGCTAGCCCCTCACTTTCTCCAGTCCCTCCTGCCCCTGGCCTGGATCTACTCATTTCCTGCACGGAAGCCTGAGCCCTCCAGTCCCTACCTCAGGACAGGACCTGGCCCTTCTCATCTCTCCCATCTCTGTCCAGTGACCAGAGCAGCTGAGGGATGAAGGCTTGGCTCTAGTGCTGCACAACGCTGTGCACAGGTGTGGAGGCCCCTCGCTCAGCCTCGGCCCCTGGCTCAGGCCAGCTACCCACTCCCACCCTGCCTGCCTTGCATTTCCCCTTCCTCCACGGCCTGCTCTCTGCACCACAGCTCCCAGGACCTGAAGGCATTTGGTTAGATCACCCATGATGGGGCCCAACACACTTTCAGGTGCTGCACCTTTGGGTCTAATAAAAATAATGAAGCTCCCTCCCTGAGTAGTCCCTAGGCCTGCTGAGATGTGGGGCTTATATCTTGCTCTGGAGCCCTGGTAGTGCAGTGGCTAAGAGCTCGGCTGCTAACCAAAAGATGGGCCACTCCTTAGAAACCCTATGGGGCAGTTCTAGCCTGTCCTATAGGGTGGCTATGAGTCTGAATTGACTCAACGGAAATGAGTTTCGCTTCATTTTTTTGGCTCAAAGCCTGGGAACTTTGCAAGGCTCTTGCTGGCTTCTGGGCCTGCCCTAGACACCTGGGAGGCCTGGAGGAGTAATCTGTGCTCTGGGTAAGGCATAGTCCCCTGTGTATCTGCAAGTTGCTGTAAGTGTGCCCATGCCTATGTGCTCCTGTGCACATTAGCTTGTATATCTAAGTGTGCACATATGTATGCACACACCTTTGTATACATACACATGTTCGTTGACACAGGGGCCTATGCACATTTGTCTATGTTTCTACCTGGGTCTGTGTTCATGGCTGTGGATATACACGCCTTTATAGACTTACCAAAGCTCACACATTTGTGTGTACCTATCTACACTGTACACATGTCTGTACACATGTTTACAAACAAGTATAGCTGCGTACATGAACCTCTTGGTATTTGTGTCTACACTTATGTGTTTCTTTACACCCGCCTACTCCTGAGGGGCTGTGCTCATGTGTCCCCTTTACCCACATCTGTGCACACATGTCTGTTCTGTGTGTGCAGAGCCAGGCAGGGAGGTAGTGAGGGCTGCGGCCCAGGCCTTTAAGGCCTGTCATGAACTCAGTCTCCAACACACACTGCACATGGCAGACAGGGCCAATGACCAGTCAGGGAAAGTGTGGGTGCTGGAAGGCATGGCTCTAGCACCATCACTAATGAGGTCAGCACCAGGACTGCCCTGGGCTCAGGGAAACCTAGAGCCTGGAGGGCCCAGACTAGCTGTTGGCTCCAGCCCCCCAGAGGGCCCGTGGACAAGCCAACACCCAGAGGAAAGGAGTAGCTACCTGAGGTAACCCAGCAAGCCAGGGACCAGGGGCAGTTTGAGGATGCTTCAGGGGACCCACCTCCAAGCCTGCTCTACGTATTCTCCAAGGGCTCCCAGAGCATTGAGAGCCACAGATGGGAAAGCTGTCCCTGCAGGTGTGCAGGTACAGGCGAGAGGCTGTGTACAGGTGTGTGAGGGATCAGAAGTAGGGATGAGGAGGATGCACGTACTATCTGAAGGTCTCAAGCTTCCGCCTCAGGGGCCTAGCCCCAGTACCTCCCTCTCTCCTCTCTGTGAGGCTCCCACCTATGACCCCACACCTTAGGCTCCAGCTGCTGCAGCAGCAGCAGCAGATGCAGGAGGCTTAGGCTCAGGTGAGCTGCGTGCCAGACCACCCCTTCCCATCCCAGCTGGCACAGGTGTGACTGACTGTGGCCCCTTGGGTGCGGCTCCATGAGGCCCAGCTAAGCTTGAAGAAGGTGGCCCCAGAGAGGCCCACTGTGCCTGCCAGCTCCTGCATACCTGATGCTGTAGGTCATGGGAAGCCAAGTTCGAGGCCCACCTGGGGAGGAGAGGGACCATGAGCCTACTCAGCCCCGACACCTGAGAGGCAGTGGAGCAGGTGGGAGTTGGGAACTCTGAGAGTTCTGCCCTGGGTGGGACTCAGAAAGACAAGGAAATGGCAGCTCAGAGACAGGAGGGGACTTGCCCAGGGTTGCCTGTAATGGAGTGGTCCATATGACCACAGAGCCCCTTGATTGCCCACCTCCACTCCCAGGCCAAAATTTTGGTATCAGGACCCAAATGAGTGAGACCCCTAATTCCTCTGGAATACCAGTGGGATTCATGAAGGCTGAACCCCCAGGAACTGGGTTACCAAGGACAGGCAGGTGACCCAGGGCTGCCTGCCTTTCTTCACCCTGATTCCAGGGCTGCTCTGGGCTTGTAAGATGAGCCAGTCATGCTATGGTATCCAAACAGAATCCTGGATAACATCCCCTCAAAGCCTAGAGACAGTTGTTGACTTACCCAAGGCTGCACAGCATGAGAGCTGGCATAGGCCAACTGGCCCCTGGATGCTTTCCTGTGCCACCCCAGCTGGCTGACCTGGGCTGGCTCAGGTTCTGTGGGGATGGGGCCCTCCAGGCAGGTGCTGTCCCCAGGCAGACAGTCCTGCTTATCCCCTGTACCTTTGTCCCTCCAGAAGTAGTCAGTTAATGCCACACTCAGCCAGATATGGGAAAGACTCCAAGCCTGACTCCCCAGGACTAGGTGAGGTTAACAGAAGCCACCAGCACACCTGCTTTTCCCAAGGTGACACTGTGGCACCAGGGCTAGGAACCAGCTGTCCTGCCCCCCAATACTGCTGCTCCCCCAACAACTATCAGAGGGCCAGGAACCCATGGCAGGTGTCCAAGGATAGGTCAGGGGTGCTACTGAGGACTGAGGATGGAGAGCTGCCTAGGAGACTCTCATCTCTCCTGCCTTCCCTGCCATTTTTCAGATGAGCCCAAGGCCTGAGAGGGCAGGGGTTCGGACAGTCACACAGAGTTAGTGGCAGGCCAGACAAGAAACCCAGGCTCTGGCCTCCCAGCCTGGATTCTGCCCACAGGGGCAGACTCTGTAGGATCCCTGGTGAGAGGAAGCCAGAGGCCACCTTTCGAGACTGGTATTACGGACAGGGATTGTCTGGTCTTTGCTCTGGCTGCCTTGCACACACCTGTGGGCTTCTTAAGGCCACCATCCTGTGTTTCTGCTCACATTCTGTGTCTGTGCCTGTGTCTGTGCCCTTGTCTTTACACATTCTTGTGCTGTCAGCCTAGGGGCTGTCACATTTGTCCTCTGTCATGGAATCAGTGTCTCAGCAAAGCCTGAGGCTGGGTGGGTGAGGGGGTATATGAAATCAAGGGGACCCCCAGTGGGTCCCAAGAGATTATAGTGTCCTATTGCCCATTTTGCAGGGAAAGAAACTGAGTCCCAGGAAGCCCAAGGCCGTTGGTAAAAATAGGATCTGGAAATATATTACTTAGATGTGTAATCCTGGACCAGGGCAAGACTTGTTCTTATGCTGCCCCCTTGTGTTCAGAGGAGGGCTTGCTGCCTACCAGCTCAATCTCCCCAGGCAGAGCCACGGAATCTCTCCGATTGATCTCTTTTTTCCTTCCCAGGCCAGCTCCTCTGAACCCTGCCCTGGGGCCTCATCTTCTCCCGATTTCTCACCCTGGATAAACTGCAAGGACGGAAGGCACCCAACACACCACACCTCTGCCTGGAGGAGGAGAGCTAACTGGGCCAGCCCATGCAGCTGAGCACCTGGCAGCCCCACTGCCGCTGTCTGGGGCTCCCTTTTCAGTCAGTATCTTTTTGCCATCTCTCTTGACCCTCTTTCTCGAAACTCTCTCTTCCCTTAGCCCCGAATGACTCTGCACTCCCCTGGTTTTTCTCCAATCTCCTCAGACTTCTCTGGGCTTCTTGTTCCCCACTGTCCCTGACTGGTGTTTCCTGAGGCTCTGGCCTCCCTGTTCTTGCCTGGATTTGGAGTTGAATCACCTGGCAGGCAGGCAGACAGACAGAGAGACAGCCTTAGGGCACCAACAGACCAGCAGCATCAAAAAGGCATACAGATGGGGATGTAAAATCCAGCTTCTATCAACCTGTCCATTTGGCAATAAAGAAATTTTTGTAATACATGCAAGTTTTTTGTTTTACAATTCAGTACTGTTTTTTGACTCATAGAAGGTAGGATGAGCACCACAATCTTTTCAGTGTTTAGAGCCTCTAAGAGCCCTGCCTGGGTGACCTCATCTACTCGGTGCTTTCAGTTACCGTCAATAACCTTTCAACCCCCACATAGATGTCTCCAGACCTGATTTCAACTCCCTCCAGGATGTCTCCCCCAATGTCCCCCTGGCACTCAGACCCAACAGATCCAAATCGAGCTTATCCTGTCTCCCAGTCCCCCTCGCCCAGCACTGATTTCCCCAGAGGTAACTTCAGCATCATGTTCACCTTGTCTGGCTCCTGGCCCACCACACCCAATCCCTTACCAAGGCCTGTTGAGTCAATCACCTTAATAGCTCTTGAGTCTGTGCCCTTCTTGCCACCTGGCTTGGGCCCCTGCCCTAGTCCACACCATCATTGTTTCTACCAGATGGACCTGCTGCCCCCATCTCTTCTGCTTAGCCAGCCCACCGGGTCATGCTGCTTCCCTGTCTGACCCCATCCATCCCCAGATCCCTGTTACCCTCAGAATAAAGGTCATGCTCCTAACGCCTCCATAGCCTCATCTCTCATCACCCGTGATCTCACAATTCAAGCACTGAGCAGATTTCACAGTCTAATGGCTAATGAACAAACTGAACAGGAGGGTGTTTGGGCTGGGGTGGGGGTAAGAGAAGACTGGACGTACTTCCCGGGGCTCTTCAAGTGGGTGATGACCTCCAGGTTGTCCACCCTAGCCACTAAAGGAAACCAGTGTGTAGGTGGTCCCAGCCCCGCTTGTACACCTCCCACAATGGGGAGCTCCCTCCCTCTCACTGTCACTGAGCAGGTTCTGTTAGCAAGTTTCGCTCCTGGAGAAAAGGGGTTGAGAGCAGAGAATTGTAACTCAGGAGAGCTTTATCCCCAGGGACACTCAAATTCTTTTTCCTCACTGAAACACCATCCTTAGGTGCCCTCATTCCCTGGGTCTGAGGTCCCCCATTACGGCTCAGCTGTAGCTTCAGGAAGCCAGTCTGGGTCTGACAGAGAGATTGCCAGAGTACCCACCAGAGGGCAGTGCTGTCCCACACACGGCCCCTGGGACTGTGTCTCAGACCGCGTGGGTCTTTCAAGGAGAACCAGTGTGCATCTGTGTTGGTGTGTATGACTGTGTGAATGTATTACTTTCTGTGTTTCTGGGTGGGGGTGTCAGAGACCGTCTAGGCCAGTTGGTGTATGTGACTGTCTATTTTTGTTCATGTCTGTGTCTGGGTCCCCAGTTCCCACCCCAGGAAGGGGTGACCTGGTCACTCCCCAGGGGGCCCCCAGGGAAGGAGGAGGGTGAGCACAGCCTCATCTCGTGCACACTCGTCACCCTCTGCAAAGCCCCTGCCACCATCACCAACCACCTCTACTGCCAAGGCCTCCTTGGCCCCACCTGGGCCTTAAGCACCTATCGATGAGGGCAACAACCCCAATAAGAAGAGGCAGATGTCCGTGTTGCCAATTTGAGGCCCAGGGCTTAGAGACACAGCTGATCCTGGCCTGTGAGGCCCATGTGGAAGGGGGAACGCGGATTGCTCAAGGACAGAGCCAGGAGATGTAGGAGGCAGGATTCACACCCTGGGCTGTGTGTCTCCCCAAACCCGTATTCTTTACCACCGCCCACTCCCCATCTGCGGGACTGGGAACCCCGAAGGTTGTTCTCATCCCCCTTCACCCAGCACCCAAGGGCCTCCAGGGCATAAAGCCACTTGGTGGCACTCACAGCCTCACCTCTGTTCCTGCCCACCAACACCCCACAACAAGGATGGGGAGAATCTATCCCCACATAACAGAGGAGGAAAAAAAGAAGTGTGTTAGTCTGATCAGCTTTGAACTGGTCACCAGGCTCCGTGGTGACTGAGACCCAGCCCCCATGCCTCAAACATCAGCCCCAGGAGAAGAACGAGAGTGTAGGTAATGCCACCACAGCCCTGACCGCTGCTGTAACAGACGGGCATTCCTGGAAGTAGGGGTGCTGTGGAAGGGAGTGGTCCTGTTGCCCGTTGCTGTGCTGGAGAGAAGGGAAGGCTTATTAGAACTGATACTTGGGTTACATCTGGGAGGACAGGAAGAGTGTTCCAGGGAAAGAACAGCATGTGCAAAGGTGGTAGGTCAGCAAGGGCGGCTGGACTACAGGATGTGCGTGGGTGATGGGGTGCTGGGAGACAGGAGGTGCATAGGCAAGGAGGGTTCTTTCTCCTAGTCCCAGCAGACTGGTTTGGGGGACTGGGCAAGCCACCCCCAACCCGAAAGCCCAGGCAGAAGTCTTGGGATCTGTCTCATATCTCCGTGGCCTCCACAGAACAGACAGGGCCCCCCATGACAGCCCCACTGTCCCAAGGACTCAGGAACCCACGGGAATTTCTGCAGCTGGAGCACTGAAATGGAGGAGAGAGGAGAGGAGAGGAGGGGCTGAAATTAGTCCTTGTGTTTCACAATCTAGACCTGAGAGACGCACACACTCAGAGACAGAGTCAGAGACAGTCAGACACAGAGAAAGAAACTGGACGGAGAGCGAAGAGACAGGGAGAGGTAAATGAAGGGGGAGAGAGAAAAGGACAGAGTCAGAGACAGGGAGATAGAAAGGCACGGAAGCAGAGAGAAAAGGGGGTGCAAGGGGAAAAGGTGGGGGCGGGAGAACTTTCTTGGGCTCCTGCTCGCGCCCTCCCAGGCGCCTGTGGCCAGCAATCAGGCCGACAGGAGGCAGGTGGTACCCGGCAGACAATGGCGCGGAGGAGTGCGGAACCTGGGACTAAATTTGGCGTTGCCTTTGCAGGGCGCGCGGCCGCCCGTTCATCTCGATGCAAAGGAGAGACGAAATGAATATGCAGCGCGGGCTGTAATTGGGCCGCCGCGGCCGCCGCCGCCGCCGCCGCACTATAATTTTCCAAACAGGATCTTGCAATCAGGGCCTTATTCATTAGCGCATAAACAATTTTGTTTCTCGGCACTCGAGCCTGTCAATCACGCCGAGAGGGAACATCTTGGCCCGAGGCGCGGGCCGCCGCGCGCGCTCCCACGCGCGCCCACTCGAGCGCCACCAAGTGGCTTTATGCCCTGGAGGCCCTTGGGTGCTGGGTGGAGGGGGATGAGAACAACCTTCGGAGTTCCCAGTCCCGCAGATGGGGAGTGGGCGGTGGTAAAGAGTACGGGTTTGGGGAGACACACAGCCCCGGGTTTAATCCTGCCTCTTACATCTCCTGGCTCTGTCCTTGAGCAATTCGCGTTCCCCCTTGCCAGCTTCTCTTTGCCCCTCTGTAGAATGTGATAGATACATTTACCCCACAGAACTATAAAAAAAAAAAAAATTGGGGGCATCAAATGGGATAAAGGACGTCTACAGTGGTTTGGACACTGTGGCCGAGGGTTGCTGGGGGACACTGGAGATGCTGGCAGAAGGGGGCTCATGTAGCACCTTTTATAAAAGAAAGGGCTTTCCTCCCACACCCCACCACCACCCAGGGCCAGACTCCATGACATTGTGTATACCTATGAGGATTCGAAGTGTTCCTCCAAACACTACAGCCCTAGGCTCACCCACATAGGGGCATGTGTGTATGTGTGTGTGTGTTTGCTTTCTTGTTGGCAGGAGAGTTTGTGTGCCCAAGGGCACCTATGATTCTGCAAGTCAACGTGTGACTGTGGGAAGGGCTTTGTGCCTGTATGTGATTGTATCCGTGTGTCACAAGACTCTGTATGTGTGTGCATGGGTGTGGGTGTGGGTGTGTGCGGTCACGTACAAGTAGTCTACAGATATGCCTATGTTAGTTGGGCTCTGAGCCTGTGTGTGGTTGGTTGGCTCTGTGTGAGACCATGGGCTGGGTGTGGCTGTGTGGCTGTGTCTAGGTGGCTGTGCGTTTGAGAGAAGTCTATTTAAGCAGGGCTGTGTGATGGTGAGGAGCTCTGGTGGTGCAGTGGTTAAAGCATTCAGCTGCTAACCAAAAGGCTGGCGATTTGAACCCACCACCCGTACTGTGGGAGATAGATGTGGCAGTCTGCTTCTGTAAAAATTCACAGCCTTGGAAACACCATGGAGCAGTTCTACTCTGTCCTATGGCTTTGCTATGAATGTTTGTTTGGTTTTTTTGTTTGTTTTTTATGTGATTGTGTGTGTGTGTGTGTACATAACTGGGGATGTGGGGCCTTTGGGGCCCAGGTGACCTGGCAGGACCACGTATGTGGTGTCTCAAGCACTAAGAGGCTGTTTCTTTCAGGACAGACAACAATGTCTGTCCCCGCAACCTCCTCCCTAGCCACCTCCCTGCTTATGCCTCACTTCCCCAGCATCTGCCAGGGTGCCCAGGCTAGGGAGAGGAGCAGTTTCTGCCCTACTGGTGGGCCCTGAGGGAGGGGCAGGACAGACCTCCCCAGCTTCTCTGACCTCTCCCCAGACCCTCTTAATGCCTCCCTCAGTTGTGCAGAGACTCACCCCCACTGCTCCTTCCATCAAGACTGCCCAACGCCTCTGGAAATTCACAGTCAAATGTTCTAATCCACTCAGCTTTATAAAAGACCACAGCATGGCAGAACCAGACAGGTCCATTGTACTGATGGGGAAGCAGAAGCCTAGCATGGGGAAGAGACCAGCCTGAGGTCTCCCAACAAGTGGAGGACAGAGCTGGGATTTGAACTCCTGTCTGTCTGGCCCCAGGGGGCAGGGGGCAGAGGCCTGGCTTCCCCAGACACATACACACACTCACATAATCACTCACAAACAACTCAAACCAAGCCTAGGGGCCAACCAAGAGCAGAGAGGGCAAGCAGCAAAGGTATCTCCACCCACTTCCACCCCCACCTCCCTCTTCAGAAGTATCCCAACCCCCAGTCTCCAATCAGCACAGAGACAAAGAATTTGAGGATGTGCCGGCAGCCAGCTGACAGCCCATCAGTCTCTGCCCAGACACCCTCTTCACAGCTCTAGCCCAGCCCGGATGCCACCCCACCCACTGGTCACCCCCAGCACCGGGCCAGGAAGGGAGGCGGCCAGGCAAGGGGCTTCAGCACGGAGTCCGGAAGCCCAGAGGAACAGTCTTCAACCTGTGAATCCGGCCACTTCTGGCCCTGAGGCCTCCCTGCTACTGTGTGTCTCGATGCAGGCCAGATCCCAGCCTTCAAGAGACCCAGGCTATCTGTGAGGCAGCTGCTGTAAATGACTCCTGGGGGACAGCCCATTGACAATGACTTTGGACAAGGAGGCCAAGGTTTAAAACCCACCTCTGCTGCTTCCTGGCTGTGTGACCTCAGGCAGATTGCCAACCCTCTTTCTGCCTCAGTTTCCCCATCTGTAAAGAAAGTAAAGAAGAGCTCTTTAATTCACTTGGCACCCTGCTTGGCACTCTGTGCTTAGTAAATGATAGGATGATGGAGAGCTTATTCGGAACCATATTTGACCTCAAAACCCAGACTCCAGACATATGTTCCAGAGCTCTCATTCGTGAGGAACGCTGCCAGACCCCCAGCTGCTGGAGCAACTGAGTCAGGGTTTCTCAGAAAATGCATATTGAGTTTGTCTTTCTTGAAAAACGGTGACTTTCCAAGCCCTGTGTGACACTTTCTTATGAACAGTGTGCTTTCAAGGAGCCCTGGTTGCACAGCGGTTAAACATTCAACTGCTCACTGAATGGTCAGTGGTTTGAACCCAACACTCGCTCCACAGGAGAAAGATGTGGCAGTCTGCTTCTGTAAAGATTACAGCCTTGGAAACCCTATAGGGCAGTTCTACTCTGTCCTATAGGGCCGATATGAGTGGAAATCAAGTAATGTGCTTTCAGATTCATTATGTGATCCCATGCTGGGAGGTAGGCTATTCTGTCCATTTTACTCAGAAAACAAAACCTAGTGGGTGGAAGCCTCCTTCCAAAGGCTGGTAAGAAAACGAGTCAGGACTTGAACCCAAGCCTTCCAACACCATGAAGAGTGCTTCTCCTCTGTCCCTCCTCCTGTCCCTATCCCTCTGCTCCCTTGGTTTAGGGACACCTGGGCTGGGCCCCAGACCAGCCCCTGGCACTGCCAGGTCAGCAATGGTAACGAGTCACTGGTACCTTCTGCTAAACTGAATGTGATCTAGGAAGACGGCCTACATACAGGTTCATCAGGAAATATTTGTTTCAAGGCTCTGAGCAACAAAGGCCAGAAGGTTGGGGGAGAAGGGTAAAGAGAAAAGGGGCCAGCTGCCAAGTCTCCAACGAAGTGTAGAGGCCTAGAGGCATGGGTTTTCTTGAGGAAGTTCCTCTGTAGATCCCACCTCTTCCCTCCCTCCTCCCTCCTGAGGGCTTTCTTTACATTAAGATTAACCCTAGATGGGTAACTGGGGCAGGGGGAGGAGCTCAGATAGTTACTAGCTGTGTGACTTCCTGAAAGGCGCTCAACTTCTCTGAACCTTACTTTCCTCATCTATGAGATGAAAATAGTATCATAATAAAAAATACTATTCCATGCCTAATTCACTATTCTAAGCCTAGCACCTACCACGGTGTCCCACACATAGTAAGTGTTCGGTAAGTCTGTTGAGTTAAGTGGATGAGTAAGCTGAACCAGAAGAAAGCAGACTCAAAAGCAGCAGGGAAAGGCTGGACATTGACCAGTGTGGTTCCTCCTCTCCTCACCCTAGTCTCAATAGCTGGTGTTACTTGGGCTCGATCTCACCCAGTACCTCATTACTCATGAGTAGGTGCCAGAGTCCAATACTGTTCAATATGGTAGCCACTGGCCACTTGTGGCTATTGGGCACTTGACATGTGGCTAGTCCAAATTGAAGTGTCCTGTAAGTGTGTAATAAAAAACATTTTTCACACCACAGTTTTCAAAATATATATAAAATATCTCAATAATTTTTTATATTGATAACACGTTGAAATAATAATACTGTGGGCATACTGGATTGAATTGGATATGTTCTTAAAACTAACTTCACCTGTTTCTTTTTACTTTTTTAATGTGTTACTAGAAAATTTTAAATTATATATGAGGCTTGCATTTGTGGCCTGTGTTTATATTTCCATTGGACAGCAGTGGTCTGAAAGATGCTGTAGACCCCAACCCCAGAAGGATCAGGGGAAGACTCTGGATATTCAGTTACAATGACTCCAACACTTCCTCCCAATGTATTCAGTGGCCCAGTGCATGGCATGTGGTGTCTGCCTCAGTTTCCCATCCAGGTCTTCAGCTCTGTCTAGCCCCAGCTCCCTGTATCCCACCTGGAATCACCCCATGACCTCACACTTGAGCTAGAATAGCATCTGTAGGGCCACACCTGAAGCCCTCAGGGGCCTCAGGCAGACTCATACCTTTTGACTTCTTCAGCCTCACAATCAACCAATCATTTTACCTTTCACATCTCTCTCCAGTCCTTAAATCACTCTCCCTCCTTTCTGCCACTGCCCTTGTCCAGACCTCATTCATCCAGTCATTAAGCAAATATTTATTGAGCACTTGTGTACTAGGCCCTCTTCTTGCTGCTTGAGATAAGTTAGTGAACAAAGTAGGCAAACACCTCTGCTCTTGGGAGCTGATATTCTAGTGAAGACAAATCATAAACATTATAAATAAGTAAATGATATATGTTAGAAGGTGTAAATGTTAACGGAAAAAAGGAAATAGAGCCAGGTAAGGAGGATCAGCCTCCACACTGGTCTCCTTGCCTTCAGTCTCGCCTCTTTAAACCATCCTCCATGGGCTGCTGGAGGGATCTTGGATCCAACGGTGCTACCTCCCTGCTTCAAAGCCTTCTATAGCTCCCAAGTGCCCCCAGGTGAAAGTCCACGCTCCTTAGCCTGGCATGCAAGGCCCCGCATAATCTGGCCCCTGACAACTCCATCTTCCTAGCTAGCCACTCCCTAGTGTGCTTTCTAGCGTCTCCTGCTGTTCCCTCTGCCAAGAACATCCTTCACTGTTCTCAGTTCCCTGCCGGGAAGGTTTGCACTGAGCTGTGTGTGGATCTCTGCATCCCAGGCTCATGTGTACGTTCAGGTTACATGCCTGCTGCCATAGCTCACTCATGTCTGTGCCGATTCTCTGTGAGTAGGCATGCCGCGTGTCGCCTTCCCATGTGCCCCCCCACCCCACCCCCACCCCGCGCAGAGAGGCCCAGCAGGCAGTGTCATGCCCCCCCCCCCGCCCCGCCACGCTACTACCACCACCCCTACACCCAAGCAGAGAGGCCCAGCTGGGCGCTGGGGCTGCCCAGGTATGTCTCCACTTCCCAAAGCCTCAGAGGGAACAGGCACTGAGATTCAGGAAGTCGCCATGGCAACCGCCTGCCCTTGTGCCAGCTCCTGCAATCAGCGCTGGGACCTGGCCACCCGCTGGGCTTCCTGGAGATTTGTTCCCTATGATGGAGGGAGGTGTTGGGGAAGGCTCCTAGCCCTTTTTCCTCCCTTTCCCTCCCCTCAGCACCGCAGGGCTGCCAGGATGGGCCAGCATTGCATTTTGGAGAGGACAGGGGACTGGAGTTCTGGTCCCAAATATTCTCCTGCCCCTTCCTGTAGCTTTGGGTAGATTCCTTCCTCTCTCTTACCTCCGTTTCCTCTTCTCCTATATGCCTCACTTGCAGGATGGCTGTGGGGTCTGGGGCAAGGATGTGGCACATATTAGGTGCTCAACTAATGCCATCAGCGAAAGTAAAGGTCTAAAACAAACAACCCCTCGCTTTACAGATTTCAAGATGCTCTCACATCTGTCCATTCACGACAGCCCCTAAGGTGGATTTTTAGGGTCAGTTTGTCAAAGACGAACCTGAGGTCAGAGGTGGGCAGAGAGGCCATGGTCACACGGTCCCACCAAGCTCTTCCTGGTTCTGGTAATCTCCCCCTGGGCTGGACAGGGGAGGATGGGAACGCTGGGGACACCCACGAGAGAGCTTTCTAGGAGGGATGGAACTTGGCACCATCTTTTTTCTGCCAGCACAAATAGGTGACCCTCCTCAGCGGAAAGAGTCCCGGATCGGACGGCAGGGAGCCTGGGCTTGAGTCCTGGCTGGCTCTGTGACCTCAGGGGAGGGGGCATCAGTTGAGATCCTCTAGATTAGAAGATGAGCCAGATGACACCCAAGAGCGCATCTCACTCACACAGCCTGTGGTTTCTATTTCAAGACAAGCTCACAGGTCGTTGCAACCCCAGGCGATGGTGACCTGTGAGTCTGCCAAATACCATAGCATGGACCTCTCCCACCGACTGATGGGCCTTGTTTCATACAAACACTTGGAGAGACAGGAAATAGAACAGCATCTTTGTTCTCCCAGCTCTGCCAGAGCCTTGAGTTTCTTAATTATGATGCCGCAATTTCTCTTTCTCCATCTCACTCCAGTTCCTGCCAGAAAAGTCACCCAAGTGAGGGAAAAGGCACCACGTGCTTGCCTCGTGCCTTGGGCCCTTTTTATGCCCATGCCCTCATTTAATCTCCACAACCATTCTGCCAAGTAGGTCTTACTGCCTGTGTTTCATGAGTGAGGAAACAAAGGCTCAGAGAGGTTAAGGGATTTGTTCAAGGTCACACACCCAATAAGTGGCAGAACTGGAATTTGCACCCAGGCCTATCAGATTCCAGAGCCCTGTAGAAAGAGCATCCTCACTTCCTGCTTTACCTAGTTGCCTTGTCCCACCCTGAGTGACGACTCTGCTCCCTGGGATTCCTCCTCCTTCTTTCTCTGGGACCCCAAGTGCTGCCCATGGCTCTTCCCTCTCCCTCATCCAGGCAGGAAAAATGCTTGGACTCAGAATCTCAGAGCATTGGAGGAAAAAGAACCTTCTGAGATGACCCAGACCGACCCCAGCTGACCGCTTATGCCTCCACACAGATGAGGAAACTGAGGCTCTGTGAGGGAAATGACCTGCAGTGGTTTGAGGGGCAGAGCCAGGACTGGAACCCAGAAGTAAAGGTACAGCCCCCCATCCCCCACAGGGCAGGGTGGAAGATGAGTTCTATCTAACAAGACTCTATGGGTTTCAGGCTCTCAGAAAGGGGGAGTTGGCAGAGCTCTGCAGAGGCTTCTTAGGGCAGTTTTTGACTAGCAGAGAGGAGGGGGAGCCGGCCAGACAAGAGAGTGGGGGTTGGGCAGCCCAGCTGAGCAGTGGGGTCAGGCAACCTTGGCAATGCTCCCATCTCAAGCCCCAGGGCAAGAGCATGAGGTGGAGCTGAAACATTCAAGCAGCTTCCTCTCCTTTGTTGGGAGTGATGTCGCCCTTTTCCTGGATGTCCAAGAACTGGCTTCAAACAATAGCGCTGTCAGGAAGCCAGGAAGGGGCTGCTGCCCTGTGCCTTGTCCTGCCCCATCCCTTCCCACCTCCTGAGACCTGGCCAGGCCATCCTTTATGCTTATCTCTCCAAGTCTGATGCCTCTCTCTGTAACCAGCCAGCAGTGTTTCTGTGGGCAAGCCACCTAACCTCTCTGAGCCTCAGCTCCCTATCTGAAACTTGGGGAACATAAAATCTTGGCACACTGATCAAAGGAGGTAGTAGTAGCAGTAGTAGTAGTAGACAGCCCATACATAAACAATGAATGTGGAAATGCTTAGCACTTGATAGGCATTTGAAAATGTGAGTTGACTCTGAATGGAATGGAATGGAAATTGTCAACTCATTTTTCAAATACTAGCATTTCCACACACATTATCTTTGCATGGTGTGTTAAGACTGGTTAAGACTCACAGTTTTAGAGTCAGACAAAATTGGATTTAAGTCCCAGTTTTGTCACCACTAGCTGTGTGACCTGGGACAGTGACATACCCTTTCTGAGCTTCAGTTTCTTCAAGTGTAAAAGAGGGATAACAAGAATGCCTATTTCATGGCATTATTGTGAAGAACAATGGGTTAGTAAATGTAAACAACATGGCACAGTGCTGGCAAAGAGTTGGCACTCAATAAATGTTCACTGTTAATATTATTACTATTTCTGGGCCTCCACAGTCCCACTTTCATCTTTATTCCCGTTGTTCCCCCTGCCTGGAAGTGCTTCCTCTCTTTTGTCCATAAACCCAGCTCTGCCCAATTTTGTAATATCTAGTTCCAGCCCCACAAGGAGTCCCAGGTGGGGAAGTCAGAAGGCTAGGCTGAGTCCTAATTTCACTACTATTTGAGCCCTTCCCATCTTTGGACCTCAATTTCCCCATTTGTAAGGTAAAGAAAGTTTATTGGTCCCTAAAAAAAAAAAAAAAACCTGTTGCCATCAAGCTGATTCCAATTCATAGCGACCCTATAGAACAGAGTAGAACTGCCCCATATGGTTTCCAAGGAGTGCCTGGTGGATTCGAAATGCCAGCCTTTTGATTAACAGCCATGGCTCTTAACCCCTACACCACCAGGGCTTCCTTGGTCTCTAAAGATCTCTCAATTCAGTTGCTCTATGAGTTGGTCCATTCCTCTGTTTGGTGCCTGGCACTGGACTTGCCGAAGAGTCAGAGCCCAGACCCAGCGCGAGAGGGCGTCTACATCCCCAGTCCACAGCCAGGCTGGAATCCTCCCCAAAAGACGAGAGCTACGCAACTGGTTCAAGCTGTCTCCAGGAACAGGAGCTGGGGGGGTGCTTTCGTCAAGGAACATGGTCTTTTCATTAGCACCACTGTCCACCAACTAGCCCAAAGCTGACTGGCAGGGAACACTATGCTGGGGGTTGCTGTTCAGGCAGTCTGTGGCTGGGGCATAGTGTTCCATCAGTCCTCCTCCCACTTCCCTCAGCTCTGGCTGCTTGTTCAGCTTGTCTCATAACCCCACTGCTAGGTGCACCTGTCAACTTGAGGGGGTCATGTTTGTTGTAGATTTTCTTGGTGCCAAGCAACGTACAATTATCTTATGACTGGCCAACAAACCACCTCGAAGTGAAGCATTATTGTTATCCTCATTTCTCAGAGTAGAAAACTAAGCCTCAGAGAAGTGAAGTGACTCAGTCAAGGCCACACATCTCTAACCTTAATAGGGAGATGTGATCCAAATGGCCACTCTGCCTGACTAATGAGACGGTTCAATCTTCAGAACGAGTTGAGAAACACTACCCATTTTATTTCCTATCCCTGCTGAAGCCTCCATTTCCAGTTGTCTAATTCACCAACTCCAAACTGACAATTCAGCATGGAGCAGGGCAATGACCCCAGGTTTGGGAGCCAATCGGGACTGCCAGAGATAATATACACATGTTGTTGCTATTGTTGTTGTCAGGTGCCATTGAGTCGATTTTGACTCACAGTGACCCCATATGACAGAGTAGAATTGCCCCATAGGGTTTTCTAAGTTGTAATTTTTATTGGAACAAATTGATAAGTCTTCCTCCCACAGAGCCGCTGGTTGGGTTTGAACTACCAACTTTTCGGTTAGCCACCAAGCACTTAACCATTGCACCACCAGAATTCCTAAAATGCTGGTGCGCCCCTTTTTTGAGAAGCTCAAGTCAAGAAGGTGAGATAGTCCAGTAAACAGATAATCACCATGTACTTTGACATACGAGGGAGCCCAACAGTCTGTAAGAGCACATTAGAGGGTATCTTCAGATCTGCCCAGGGAAGTGCTTCTCAGAGAAGGTGACATCTGAGGTGGGTATTGAGGGATAAGTAGGGATCCACCAAATCGAAGGGGGCACAGGGAACACCCTGAGCAAAGGCATGGAGGTATGTTCTGAGAACGGCAAGTGGTTTGTTGCAGCTAGAGGGGCAGGTTGGGCTCAGACCGAAAGACCTTGAATGCCATGGAATTGATACAGGGTATGGTCATGGGCTCTGGAATTAACTCCCACTTTTTTTTAAGGAGTTTAGGTTGGTCAGGAAAGCCGTGGAGAGACAAAGACATTTTGAAGCAGTGAATGACATAAATCAGTTCTATGTTTTAGCAAGAAAGATTTTGTTTTTCTGCTTGCACCTTTCTGAGTTTGTTCTCCAGGCTTCTGTTTCATTAAATATACCAAACACTTTATCAGCATTCTGAGGTATAGACATAATATCTGTTTAGGTTCCTAATCTAGCAGAGTGATTTTAGGAATAAAGGCCATTGCACACATTTCAAAAATTCCCTCTTTATTCCTCCATGGCTTTTAAAGTTTCAAGTAATTTTGCATGTCTAGACAAACTAAGATAAAAGCAGTGAATACACACTGGTACAGGTATAAACTATGGGATTCAGAAGGTCAAAAGACAGAAGAAGTCAGTTAGAGCTCAGGCAGGCAGGAAGGGGTTCCCAGAGGACATGACAGTGGAGATGAGTGTGGATAACATAGGCGGAAAGTGTGTGGGCTTGAAGTTGATAGAACTCTCATTTTCTCCCTGTAGGCTTTTCTGGGAGCTGCAAGCCCAGATTCCCAGGTCAGGAGTTGGGTCTCATTTAACCTTGTAACCCCAGTGTCCAACATAGAGCCTGACATGCTGTGAGTGTTCAACAAATACCTGAAAATGAATGTCGTTGTTAGGTGCCATCGAGTCCATTTCAACTCAGAGTGACCCCATGTTACAGAGTAGAACTGCCCCCATGGAACCACTGGGTGGGTTTAAATTGCCAACCCTTCTATTAGCAGCTGAGTTCTTAGCCATTGCACAACCATAAATGCATAAACAAATGGTTGCATTAATTTCTAGATTGCAAGATATGAAATGTGTTGAAAAGTGTGCTCCTGTACAAGTGGCTCCATCTCTCTGAGCCTCGATTTCATTGTTGAACGGCAACAGTAACACCTGTGAGGTATTCGAGACTCAAATGAGACCTCCAAAATGAACACCTTTGAAAAATTTAAATCCTTTTTTATTCCCATTTGTGGAGAGTCTTCAGAATGAGTTCCTCTCCACATAGTCACCTGATACTTCTTTCCTCCCACAACTGAAAAGTTGGGAAGGGCAGCCCGCCCCAAACTACCAAACTCTCCTGTCCCACAGCAGAACTCATTCAAGCTTGCCTCCCTCGGTGGCAAAGGAAAGGCGACGGGGTCCGCCAGCATCGGCCTCTCAGTTGTTCATTTCACACACATCATCAGCAGCCCCAGCACCCACAGAGCACATACTCAGCTCAAGACTACTTCCCCTGAGTGATGTGAAATGAGAAAGACTCAACCTATCATTGCTGGCTTTGAAGAGGGAAGAAGCGGTCCATGAGCCAAGGAATGAGGACAGCCTCTAGGAGCTGGAAAAGACATGGAAATGGATTCTACCACAGAGCCTCCAGAGAGATATGCAGTCCCGCTGACACCTTCATTTTAGTCCGGTGAGACCGTGTCAAACTTCTGACTTACAGAAAGGTAAGATGATAAATTCGTGCTGTTTAAGCAAAAAGGAAAGAGTACTTCCCTTACTGTGGGCAAAGGGTCCAAGTCGGCATTCCACATGTCTGCTTCCTAACTGCTAAGAAGCCATCAGGATAAATTTCTTAAGAGACTGTTTGGTGCTAGATTAAACCAGTTGTTGGATCTCTGAAAATATCCAAGAAGGCCCTGCAGTTGTGAGGTAGGATGCAGTGCAGGAACCTCCTGGTGGGCACCCATTCTCAAAGGGAAAGAAGGTTGGTCCTTGTTGAGCATCTCCTGTGTGAGGGCTTATATGAGGACTTGCACACATGCTCAGTCCTCACACTCCCTGGGGATCCAGTGGCTAGTATGATCCTCACGTGATGGGTGAGGACACTGTGACTCAGGGAAGGGGAGAGAGTAATCCTAAGCCCCTCTGAGGACAGTGCCACTCTAGTGTCTACCTACACAGCCTATCATTTTTGTCCTGTGTCCAGATATCCTTGGAGAGACTCTACTGGGGTTGAAAATTGGCACTCTGGAACTGTCCTGGGCACACATGTGACACACAACAGCCAGCATGGCCCAGTGAGCTTGTCCCAAGCTGCTCTAAGGCTTCCTTACCGATTTTCTCTAGCCATCCACTTCCTATCCACCTATTTTATTAAATAATATTTTTATAAGCAATGCATGTTATCATAAAGAATTCAAAACGTATCTCTTTATCTCTTTCTCTCTCTTTTTTAACACATCAAAAGGATCACCCTATTCACACTATTCTGTGGCCTGTTTTTTTTCACTTAACCTTATGTACTGGATTCCTTATGTCCTGGATTACATGTCACCCCGACCCATCTACTTGCCTGTCTGTCTGGCCAGAGTGGCCCTAGCAATGGCTTGTTCTGCTCTCGTGTTGTAGAACTGGGTTACTATTCTTGCCATCACCACAGCTGCACACCAAGGAGCTTATTATGGCAGCTGCTCCTGGTCCCTCAAGTTGCTCCCAGGCACAACCCAACAGCACCTTCCTCACAACAGTACCACATCCCTCTCATCCCCCAGGCTTCCCTGCTGCCACCAAGGCAAGAGATGTCCCAGGATCCACTTGCATGCATAATGAATAAGTGAAGAGGGGAAGGGTTGATGTCCCATGGAGGTGATCTTCCATCAGTGAGAGACAGGAGCCAGCAGATAAATTCTTCTTCTTTTCTCTTCCCCATATGAACTTCATATGGCCTCTCTGAAGACTTCCCATGAGACTGACCATTCATCTTGTCACAAAGGAGTGCCCAGCTCAGTTAAACAAAACAACAAAAAAAGTTGCCATCTAATTGACTCTAACTCATGGCAACTCTATGTGTATCAGAAGTAAATCACCAGGCCTTTCTTTCGAGGTGCCTGTGGGTGTACTCAAACCTCCAACCTTTCAGTTAGCAGCCAAGTGCATAACCATTTGTGCCACCAGGGACTCCAGCTCGGTAATAAACCAAAAACCAAACCCATTGCCAGTGAGTCGATTCCAACTCATGGCAACCCTATAGGACAGAGCAGGATTGCTCCATAGGGTTTCCCAGGAGTGCCTGGTGGATTCCAACTGCTGACCTTTCAGTTAGCAGCTGTAGCTCTTAACCACTACGCCACCAGCATTTCCAGCTCAGTAATACACTCCCTTATATTTGTTTTGCATCCTTCCCTGACTCAGCTTCCCTTTTCCCTCACTCCTGGTTTCTTGAGATTTTTTTCTTCCCTTAAAATGTTAGCATATAAGCTTTGCCTTGGGCTCTATACTCTTTGAAATCTAGGGCAAATCACTGTATCTCATAGAAAACTTTCCATACCAATATTGAATCACTTCATTCTTTTAAGTGGCTTCTTAGGGTTGAATTGTGTGCCTTTATTGCAACTCATTCAACTGTTCTGCTACTGGTGGGCATTTAGGTTGTTTCTCTCTCTTCTTTCATTTTTACAAACAATGCTGCAATGAACATTCCTGTCACATCTTACCATACAGGAGTCAGAGCTTCTGTAGGATAAATTTTTACAAGTGTGTAATGTTACACACCAATGTTTTAACAGATGCTGCAAATTGTCTCCCAAATATAATGTATCAATGTATCAACTTCTACAAGCAGGGTAGGAGAGTACCCATTCCCCCGCATTTGAGTCAATATTCGATACGACTAACCTTTTAATTTTTTGCATCTTATTGTGGCATTAATTTACCGTATTCTGATTACTAGTGAGGTTAAACCATCTTTTCGTGTGTTTATTGCCCATTCTGATGCTCCCTTCTGCAAACTGTCTGTTTTTAGTCCTTGCAGATATCAGAGCAGGTGTTTGTCCCAACTGTTTTATTCCACTCCTTCCCTTTTAGCTTCTGATGCTCTGGTCCCCTCTAGTATTCCATGTGATGCTCCCTGCTCCCACTATTTAATCTTTCCTATCTAGCCCTCCATACAGCACTAGCCCCAGCTTCAGCCAGGCTAAGCCCAAGGAGGCAGAAGGTTCAGACTGGACTCAGCCCAATCAGAAGTCAGGGATGACCTTCAAAAGGTTTTTTCTTTAACTTTTAAGTTCAAAACCTGCATAATAATCCCCTGTATAAACTCAGCCTCAAATAACAATAAAATTACATGAAATAATTTTTAACGAGGGAAATAGATGACAAAATTCTCAGTCTCTTCCATATCTTGTCCTTCAAATGTCAGTGTGAGTGATTTATGTAAAACAAAGCTCCTAATTTCATTTAATGAAATTTCCAGATTGAACTGTTCAGATAATCAAACCCACTTCAAGAAAATCCTCAAAACTCTACCATTGCTTCATATTCCTAAAAAAAGTCAGACCTACGGGACCTATACAGACTAGAGGAACTCCCAAGACTGTTGCCCTAAGATACCCTTTGAATCTGGAACTGAAGCTATTTCTGGGGGTCACCTTTCAGTCAAATAATAGATTGGCTTGTAAAATAAACAGTATCACCTGTGAGTAATGTGCTTCCTTAAGCAATCAACTACATGAGACCAAACAGTTAACATTTACCCAAAAGCAAAGATGAGAAGGCAAGGAGAGGAAGGGAAGCTGGATCAATGGAAACTGAATAAACAGAATGGAAATAATGAGAATGCTGACACATTGTAAAAGTTGTAACCAGTGTCATGGAACAATTTGTATAAAAATTATTAAATGGGAACCTAATTTGATGTCTAAACTTTCACCTAAAAGACAATAAAATATTATTTAAAAAAATAATAGATGACCCAGAAAAAAATTAATAAATAAAATATGTTGAGTTTGAAACTAGAAAACAACAACAACAAAAAAAAACAACCCTACAATCTGCCCCAACAATTTGGCTAATACTGAAAATCTGTTTCATATAATTCTTGAGATGGAAAAGAGCCTAGATATCATCCTGGTCCAATATTTCATTTCACATCTGAAGAAACTGGCTCAGAGGGGAAGTGGTTTGCCCAAGGCAACAGTGCGCAGCCTGGAACAGGACTCCAGCCTCCTACTCCTACTATGCCCTGCTGCCAATCACACAGACATAGAAGAAAAGATGCTAAAGAGCTTTCTTGAAAGTTCTTTGGTTTTAGTTCACCACTGGGGGAACTTCATATCCCTGGAAACAAGCAGCAACACAAAGATGCTATATGTTCAACAGACATTTTTTTTAAGAAGCCTTTAAATCAAACTACTGTCACATAACAGCTTCGTTTCTAATGGCGAGTGAAAGAAACATTATTATCATTTCCTTTTAGCTTCAACCATTCCACCAGAGCAGCAGAATTGATTAAAACAAGCCTTCCAGAAAGGGCATGCCTGCTTAATTTGCATTCAACCCTCAAATTAAATACCGGCATGCAATTATATTTCTTATTACCATAGCCTAATCTGACCTTTTAAGCATCCTCCCTTCAGTTCACAGACAGCATTTTTACTGAGATGTGACAGGGATTTCTTGGCTCTTTTCGAAAAAAAAAAAAAGACCTGAGGGCTCCCTTCTTTCTCTAACGGTGCTAATCATCAAGGTAGAAACCCAGGACTCCTTTTGAATAGAAAATACACTCTTGTTTATTCTACATAGAGAGATATGCATTTAATGATTACCTCAGGCTACTCCCTTTTGGAGAAGCTGATGGCTGGTAACATTCATTCAACAAATAGTTATCAAGGACTGACTATGTATCAGCCACTGTCACATGAAGGAGCAGGTACAATGAAAAACAAGATGAGGTTCTTGCTCGTAAGGAGTTCCAGTCCAGACACAGCAGAGGTGATATACAATGGAGGTAATATACAAGGTGCTCTTGAACACAGAGGAAAGTGTGATTGACAGGTGAATTGAGGGAAGCTTCACAAAGGAGACAAAATTTGAGCCAAATCTTAAGGGAAGGCTTTACCAAGAAGAGGAGGGGGTAAGAGCTTCTGGGTGGAGGATACAGCAAGAGGAAAGCCACAGATGTCTGAAATAGCACAGAGGAGAAATCAATGTGGATTGAATGTGGACAAATGATGGTGGGAGATGAAGTGAGAGAGATTGGAGTCAGATTCTAGAAACACTGTCACACTAAGGAGTTTGGACTTTATCTAGCAGACAGTAGAGATGTCTACAGCAGGCAATGTCCCCATCAGGATAAGGCAGAGATAAATAAGCAGCATCCTGCATTTGGCTTATACACACAAAACCACACTCTGGCTGGTTGAGATTCCTGTCTGTTCCTGAAGCACACTGAGCCCTGGCCTGCCTCTGGGCTTTCTTCTTGTTATTCCCTTTGAATGGGCACTCTGAGGGGCCTTCCACAGCCCCCTGGACTAAACGTACCCACCCTTAGCTATTCACTAACGTATTAGCCCTGTTTAGTTCCTTCACAGGACTTATGACAACCTGAAATCATCTTGCTTCTGTGTTTATCTGTTTATTGCCTCCTCTCCTGGAAAGTAAATTCCACGAGAGCAAGGACTTTGTCCTGTTTATCACAGTATTATCCATGCCATGCACAGTAACTAGCATATAGCAGGCTGCAAAATATTTGTTGAATGAATTACTAATTAATTCATGTATTTCCAGTAACAGAGCTGAACAGAAGGTTTCAAAGGGTGGCTCAAGAAGGCAAAATAAAATATTATAATGAAATGTACAAAGGCCTGGAGTTAGAAAACCAAAAGATGCTCAGCATTTCTCAAGTTGAAAGAACTAAAGAAAAGATTCAAACCTCAAGTTGCAATATTGAAGGATTCTATGGGGAAAATATTGAACAACGTACGAAGCATCAAAAGAAGATGGAAGGAATACAGACTCACTGTACCAAAAAGAATTGGTCGACACTCAGCCATTTCAGGAGGTAGTGTATGATTAAGAATTGATGGTAATGAAGGAAGACGTTCAAGCTGCACTGAAGGCACTGAGGAAAAACAAGGCTCCAGGAATTGATGTAATACCTATTGAGATGTTTCAACAAATGGATGCAAAGCTGGAAGTGCCCCACTCGTCTATGCCAAGAAATTTGGAAGATAGGTACTTGGCCAACCAACTGAAAGAGATCCATATTTGTGCCCATTTCAAAGAAAAGTGACACAACAGAATGTGGAAATTATTGAACAATATTATTAATAACACATGCAAGTAAAATTTTGCTGAAGATAATTCAAAAACAGTTACAGTAATACATCGACAGAGAACTTCCAGAAACTCAAGCCCAATTCAGAAGAGGATGTAGAACAAGGGATATCATTGCTGATATCAGATGGATCTTGGCTGAAAGCAGAGAGTTCCAATAAAGACGTTTACTTGTCTTTATTGGCTATGCAAAGGCATTCGACTGTGTGGATCGTAACAAATTATGGATAACATTCTGAAGAATGGGAATTCCAGAACACTTAATTGTGCTCATGAAGAAACTGTACAAAGACCAAAGAGGCAGTCATTTGAACAGAACAAGGGGATATTGAGTGGTTTAAAATCAGGAAATGTGTGTGTCAGGGTTGTATCCTTTCACCATACTTATTCAATCTGTATGCTGAGCAAATAATCTGAGAAATTGGGTATATGAAGAAGAATGCTGCAACAGGATTGAAGGAAGACTCATTAACAACTTGCGATATGCAGATGACACAACCTTGCTTGCTGAAATGGAAGAGAACTTGAAGCACTTACTGATGAAGATCAAAGGCTACAGCCTTTGGTATGGATTACACCTCAACATAAAACAAATATCCTCACAATAGACCAATAAGCAACATCATGATAAATAGAGAAAAGATTGAACTTCTCAAGGATTTGGTTTTACTTGGATCCACAATCAACACCCATGGATCCAGAGTAAAAAATCTAACAATGTATTGCATTGGGCAAATCTGCTCCAAAAAACTTCTTTGAAGTGTAGAAAAGCAAATACGTCACTTTGAGGTCTAAGATGCATCTGACTCAAGCCATGGTATTTTCAATAGCCTCATATGCATGCAAAACTAGACAGTAAATAAGAAGACTGAAGAAGAATTGATGTCTTTGAATTATGGGGTTGACAAAGAATATTGAATATACCATGGACTGCCAGAGGAACAAATAAATCCATTTTGGAAGAAGTGCAAACAGAATGCTACTCAGAAGCAAGGATGGCGAGACTTCGTCTCACATACTTTGGACATATTATCAGGAACGACCAGTCCCTGGAGAAGGACATCATGCTAGGGGAAGGAGAGGATCAGCAAAAAAGAGGAAGACCCTCAGTGAGATGGATTGACACAGTGGCTGCAACAATGGGCTCAAACATAGCAACAATTATGAGGATGGCTCAGGACCAGGCAGTGTTTCTTTCTGTTGCGCATGGGGCTACTATGAGTCAGCACCTCATAACAACAATAGGGTTCTAGCTACAACTACCTTTTTTTCTTTCACTGAAGGAAAACCCAAAAAACCAAACCCATTGCCGTCGAGTCAATTCTGACTCATAGCGACCCTATAGGACAGAGTAGAACTGCCCCATAGGGTTTCCAAGGACCACCTGGCAGATTCGAACTGCCAACCTTTTGGTTAGCAGCTGTAGCTCTTAACCACTATGCCACCAGGGTGCCCTCACTGAAGGAAGGATTTAAAAAAAAAAAAAAAGTTGCCATCAAGTGGATTCCAACTCATGGTGACCCCACGATGTACGTCAGAGTAGAACTGTTCTCCCCAAGATTTTCAGTGGGTGATTTTTCAGAAGTAGACCACCAGGCCTTTCTTCTGAAGTACCTCTCGGTGGACTCCAACGACCAACCTTTTGGTTAGCAGCTGAGCACATTGACCATTTGTACCGCCCAGGGACTCCAAAGAATGTATATGTGATTATAAATGAGCAAGAGTGACATTATTTATTACAGGAAAAATATTGAATCTGTTCTTGTGGTAAAATGAGTTCCTTTATGTGGCCTTTTGCCTTGGTTCTTTGGAAACACAGATTGAGAGATTTTTTTCCCCCTAATTTCTGAGGAGTTACCTTTGCCCTGTTTTTCTACCCTAGAGGGTTTGTTACTTTTGTCCAGGGTGACTGACATTTCCTGAGTAAACTGCAAACCAGGATGGTTTTAAACTTTTTGCCTGGCCCTGGGCTTCAGCCTGCCCTGTGATTGGTATGCACCTTGCAGGAATTGGTCAGTGGACTATGCAAATGAGGTGACTATAGACGATGCAAATGAAGTAACTGTAGCCTACCAAAAGGGAAGTGGTCAGTTTGTGGTCCCCACTGGGAGGGACCATTCCTCGAAATTGACAAGGAGCTGTGGATGTAGGCAGCCAATCCTACAGATTTCAGAAGCAGAAGGATGCCAGAAGAGATAGAAAGAAGCAGGAAGAGAAATAGCAAGAAGCAGCAGAAGGAAGAAAGAAGTGGGGGCAGAGGTGGCCAAGGAACCTCCTAAAAGAGCTATAACACAGGTCCAGAGCTGTAACACTGGAAGCGGTGACACGCCCAGAAGCAGCCCAAAGGCAGAGCCAGCAGCAACAGACAGCAGGGTCAAGAGAAGACTGTCCTCAGAGGGCCATGACAAGGCTGTCCTGCACCGAAGGGAGACTTTGCCTATACATGTCCTGATCCGGATCCTGAGCTGTAGCCTCTTAATCCTGGTCGCAAGTTGTACCCTGTTATTTTCTTAATAAACCACTTAATTCTAAGTGCAGTCTGTGAGTTCTGTGTGGCTATTGCAATGGATCGTCAAACCCAGAGAATGTAGCATATGATCAAGATCCAATGGTATTGAAGGAAAAGGAAAGGAAGTAGAGAGTGCCATGGGTAAGGTGGCTGGTGTCAGAATTGGTGAAAAGGTTGGAGAATGGAGGTATGTCTGACCCCTATCTCACAGGAATAGGCTTTGGGTTGATCCTGGTCATTATCCCCCCTGAAGTTAGACAGGTACTGCCTCTACTACAGTCCCGTGTTACTTAACGTCCGTGACAATGTTCTGTGAAATAGGATGTTGCGTGGTTTGGACGTTATGCCAATACCATATTATGGATAAAGGTCCTTTCAGGCATTCGCTTCCAGAGTAAGGAGGATTCATCCATATTAAAAATTTGCTGGGGCAAATAACCTTCTACAATTAGTTTTGGAAACCCTGGTGGTTAAGAGCTATGGCTACTAACCAAAGGTCAGTGGTTCAAATCCACCAGGCGCTCCTTGGAAACCCCATGGGGCAGTTCTACTCTGCCCTATAGGGTTGCTAGGAGCTGGAATCGACTCCAGGGCAACAGGTTTGGTTTGGTTTTGGGGTTTTTTTTTTTTGACAATTAGTTTATCTGAGGTTTCAACAGATTTTTCTGCTGCCTTCACATCAGCTAGCACTCACATGGTCACCACTCATTTTCACATTGTGTAGTGAAAAATGTTGTCTGAAGCTCTTGAACCACCCAGAGCTAGGACTACACTCAATGTCATAGTCTGGTCCTGCTTTTTCTTTAAGCATCTCAAACAAGCTTCGAGTCTTAGCGGTGATGACGACATGCTGAAAGGGATCTCCTTTTGTGTTTGGTCCTCAATCCACGTCATTAGCAATTTCTCCATATCTGAAATGAGTCCCTCGCACATTTTTGTTAGCCTTGTAGCTTTGAGTGGAACTGATTCTTTAACAGCTTGGACAATTTTTTTTTTTTTTTTTTTGAGGATCGTCATGAACGTCGAGTGCCACGTGCCTAACTCTGCTGCATCCTGTTCTCCAGTGGAGATTTCTGGACCCTGTTATAACATTATACACCTGGACGTTGCCCGAACAGACGTTATGCAGCACATGACTGTACTATCATTACGAACGCTACTACCACCCTCACCATTTTACAGTACTAATTTGGCTTTTTAAGTAAATAATTTGAAAATCTCAATACCTTATCAAAACAAATTATTTGTGCCACATATTACAAATGATCAAGACACACAAAGGTGTCATAACCCAAAACTGAGACGTCCTATGTGGTGGAAGCAACTGGTGGTTTTGAAAGCTTGGGTATTTTATGATCCTCTTTCAAGGCATAAGGATACAACCTTTATTATCCATCCAGCACTTTGGCTAGGATTTGATACCTATAAAGAATGCAATGTAACCTTCAAAGAGTTACCCCTTTTTCTGCATAGAATTAATTTGTTTGCTGTTTTGTAGAAGGGAGGGAGTTCTTTGGAAAAATAAACATTAATCATTTCTTGAATGCCTATCATGTGCTATGCACAAGAGATACAGAGATATAAATAAGACAGAAGTCCAGCTCTTGCAACACTGAGACTATTGGAGGTTGTCATGGCAGGTGCTACTCAAAGCATTATTAACAATACCTACCGAACAATAATAGCTATCAAACACTGTCCTCAGTATTTTAAGTGTGTAATTCCTTAAATCCTCACAGCCATCCTTAGCCTCTCATTTTACAGATGAGGAAATCAAGGCGCAGAAAAGTTAAGTAACTTGCCTAGGGTCACACAGCTATTGTATGAGAGAGACTGGATTCAAATCCAGACAGTCAACTCTAGAGCTATTATGCTCAACTATTACGCTATATTGTATCATGGAAACAAAGAAGGCAGGAAAGACCGCGTCTGGTTGTAGGAAGAGGACACTTCCCCGGGAAGACAGCATTAGTGTTTGCTTTGAGAGATAGGTAGACTTTCACGACGCAGAAAAGGGGGAAGGATTGTTTCAAGGCAAAGGAGCAGCATTAGTGAAGATTTGGAAATTAGAAAACGCTCTTAAGGAGTGTAAGGCACATGAAGAGCAGTAAGATAATAGTGGAAAAAATGGGATTTGGGCTTTAGTTAGTAGCTACTTGGGAGTCACTGAAGGTTTCTAAGCAATGGAGGCACATGCAGCAAATTGGGAGGATAGGCTGGAGAGGGAAATGATGGTAGGACACCAATTAGGAAGCAGTTTTAATAATCCAGGCGAGAGGAACAAAAACATTCTAGGACAGTGACAGCGAGATAAAGGCAGAAGCAACAAATGTAAGAGATTATAGAAGGTACTCAACAGGACATGGTGTTGGATTAGAATACGCAGAGGAGTGAGCGGAAGAAGTCAAAGATGCATCTCATGTTTTGACACTGGGAGGATGGCGACACCGTTAACTCAGATAGGGAAGACAGGAACAGGCTTGGCAGAGGAAAAGGGGCAGATAAGTTTCCTTTGGGACTTGTAAGGAATTAGTCTCATTATTCTCAAGCCAACCAGCAGGAAGATTTTCTATTATTTGAAGCTCCGCTCAGGGATACTTAACACTTAACTGCTTTCAAATTGGTCTGTGACTTTTTACCTACTGAAATTGAAAGACGTAACTGTTGTGAGAGATTTTAGAAATGCTGTCTTTAATTACTTAGACTCCTCTGTCCTTGAAGGCTATAATGTGGTGTAATTCCATCAAGAAGACAGGAAAACCAAATGTTAGTTTCTTTGTTCAAGGAATTCAAAGCAAGGTGGAGGGATGGGGAAGGCAAGAACTGCTGTTCAACTTCAGCAAAAGTTAAAACACCCTAGAATTGAATTTGAAACCATTAACTGTTTAGGATTTGATGCTGTGATTATAAAAAGCTGAATTAATGTTTGGGGAGTGCCCTGTGGTAGACACTGCAGGAGGGATAGATTAGTCAGACAGATTCTGCACCCGGACAGGCAGTATGGTTTATACAACTGCTATTCAAAAAGTGGTCTATGGACCAGCAGCATCAGCATCACCAAGAAGCTTATTAGAAATCTCAGGTCCCATTCCAGGCCTGAATTAGAATTTTCATTTTAGGAAGATCCCTGGGTGATTCATATGTACTGGTATTTGTTCAGAGTATGGGCTTTGGAATCAGATGTATCTGGGTTTAAATATCAGCTTAGGCACTTCCCACCTACTTACTCCACCACTCGTCTTTCAGTTTGCTGTACTCTGGTGGCTTGAGTGTGGCTGTGATGCTGGAAGCTATGCCACTGGTATTTTAAATACCAGCAGGGTCACCCCTGGTGTACAGTTTCAGCAGAGCTTCCAGACTAAGACAGACTAGGAAGAAGGACCTGGCAGTCTACTTCTGAAAAAATTGGCCAAGGAAAACCTTGTGAATAGCAACAGAACAATATCTGATAAAGTGCTGCAAAGTGAGCCCCTCAAGTTGGAAGGCATTCAAACTACGACTGGGGAAGATCTGTCTCTTCAAAATACAGTCAACCTTAATGACATGATGGAGTCCAGTTTTCGGGACCTTCATTTGCTGATGTGGCACAACTCAAAATGAGAAGAAATAGCTGCAAACATCCATTAATAACCAGAACATAAAGTATGAATCTAGGAAAATTCGAAGTCATCAAAAATTTAATAAAACACATAAAGATCAATATCCTAGGCATTAGTGAGCTGAAATGGACTGGTACTGATCATTTTGAATTGGACAATCATATGATATACTATACTGGGAATGACAAATTGACAAACTGAATTGCATTCATCATCAAAAACAACCTGCAATATGCAGATGACACAACCATGCTTACAGAAAGCAAAGAGGACTTGAAGCACTTACTGATAAAGATCAAAGGCTACAACCTTTAGTGTGGATTATACCTCAACATAAAGAAAACAAACATCCTCACAACTGGATCAATAAGCAACATCATGATAAATGGAGAAAATATTAAAGATGTCAAGAATTTCATTTTACTTGGATCCACAATGTCCACAGAAGCAGCAGTCAAGAAATCAAACGACGTACTACATCAGGCAAATCTGCTGCAAAAGACTTCTTTAAAGTGTTAAAAGAGCAGAGATGTCAGTTTGAGGACTAAGGTGCACCTGACCGAAGCTGTGGTGTTTTCAATCACCTCATATGCATGTGAAAGCTGGACAATGAATAAAGAAAACCAAGGAATTGATTCCTTTGAATTATGGTGTTGGTGAAGAATATTGAATATACCACGGACTGCCAAAAGAACGAACAAATCTATCTTGAAAGAAGTACAAACAGAATGCTCCTTAGAAGCAAGGATGGCGAGACTTTGTCTCACGTACTCCGGGCATGTTATAGGAGGGACCAGTCCCTGGAGAAAGACATCATGCTTGGTAGGGTAGAGGGCCAGTGAAAGAGAGCAAGACCCTCAATGAGATGGATTGACACGACTGGCTGCAACGACTGGCTCAACCATAGCAACAATTGTGAGGATGGCGCAGGACTAGATGGCGTTTCTCTCTGTTGTACACAGGGTTGCTGTGAGTAGGAACCAACTCAATGGCACCTAACAACACCATCACCACCTACTTACTTGAAAAACATGGCGATCTACTTCCAAAAATCAGACAATAAAAATTTTACAGATCACAACTGTCCAATCTCCACTCGATCATGGGGATGGCACAGGACTAGGCAGCTGTGTATAGGATCGCCATGAGTCAGGGGCCGACTTGATGGCAGCTAACAACTTACTAGCACTTAGCTTCCCTGGACCTAATTCCTCCTGTATAAAATCAATGAGTATCCTATATTTCATCGCCTATTGGAATAGCTTAGAGAGCTTTCAAAAACTCCATGATGAAACCACACCCCAGACAAATTAAACCAGAATATCGGGGGGCAGGATCCAGACATTAGTTTTTAAAAGTCCCCAGGTAATTCCAGGATGTATCCATGGCCGAGAACCATCGATGACTTTGAAGGACAAGAGTGTGGCCATCGACAATCGCCATTTGCATCCCAGATCTATCACTTCTTACATACAATGATTGGGCCATCTTAATCTACCTCTAAGCTTTCATTCCTTCTTCTGTAAAATCGGCATGACATGTAACAGTACCTTCTTCAAAGGGTTCTGAGCATTCGAAGAGTTGACACATGTAAAGTCCTTGGCACAATGCAGTGCTCAATGAATATTTATTATTTATGCAAGTCCCCAGCTTCCTTTGCAAAAGGAACCTAGGAAGCAACACGTAGCTTGAGGTATCATATAAATGCCAGTCTGCAGCCTTCCAATTACTTGGCCATCAAGAAGCTAAGGGATGTTGCTTCAGCTATTTGAAAAATATTATTTTTATTTTAATATTTAATATTATTAAATTGGAAAATATGAGGCAAAGGTGGCTGCCAAGGAACTTCTGCAGATCTGGTGGCAGTTAGTCTCATCCAAAATGGTTCCAACTGTGGAGTCAGAACAGGGTGTGGTTGAGGGGTAGGGCAGATCATACCATGCTTTTGCTCTTAACAGCCATGCTAACAGTTTGGGCTACAGATCCAGTGCCTCATCTAACACCTCACAGCAATCTCCTCACTTACGAGAATTCTAGAATGGCAGAATTGGAAGGGCCTTTAGAAAGATCCAACTACTTTGCTTTTTAGATCTCTGCAAATGAGAAACCAAAGCCCAGGGAGTTGAGATGACTTACGCAAGGTCATATGCAATATAAGGCCACAAACAGAAGGTGTAAAGTTACCGTCAGATGTGGAGGAAATAGCTTAGTAGTGAAAAGGAATTGAATGGAAAAAAAAAGACATAATAGTGCTTTGAACCAAAGAGCTTTATAAACACTTGTGGCTTTAACCTGCCCAGGAGGTAGATAAGCATGCTCCCTTTAGTTTGTCCTCAATTTCAACCTCTTGCAAGAGGTTAAGGAACACACCCAAGGTTGGAATTGACACTTGGACCTCCCGACTTCCTGGCTTTGGAGCTGGGAGCTCAGCCTCCACCTCCCTTGTCTATCAGGAAAAACATCTGGGTTATAATGCTTGAGGATGGGATATCAAGGGGAAGTGGTGGAAGTTCGGTTCTTTAAGAAACTTTGAGCAAGGCTGCGTAAGACTCAGCCAGGAGGCCCCTCCTGTGCCCTGAGTCACAAAGCTCAAACATTTCTTCACGTCTATTCTGAATGCTTCCCTTGTATGATCTTTAGGGAAATCTATTTGTCTGAGATGTTGGATGGGAAAAAAATTGAGACTTCAAAATGTATGAACACAGACAGGCCCTGAAGAGTTGTCTCAGGTAACAAAGCTTTTCCTTTACACAGTCATTTCTCCATGATCTAATGTGGCTCCCCTGCCGCACTGATGAAGGCCTCCTTAAAGCAAAGTCAGAGGAACAGGCAGGATCACAAGAAAAAGCAAGGGGAAGTCATCTTTTAAGGCCAAAAGGTTACATAAAACATAATAAAATACAACTGTTTCCTTTAAAATTTTTAATGACCAGGAAATGGTATAGAATAACTGCCAAGTCACATAAATTAACTTTTCTGTGTGTGATCCCGGAAAGAACACACTATCAGACAATGCTAACTGCACGAGAGTTTGCATCAGTGGTTGTCTGGGCGTGTGACTGAGCATGGGCCATGGACCCATCTTTATGTGGCCCAGAAAAAAAGGCGGCTGCCATGTTTGGCAGGCTTCAGATCTCCTTCTGTCTCAGGGTTGGGCTCTGGTCTTGGTCTTGAGTGATAGGGATTCTCGGGTAAAGGTCGATCTGTTTTCACTTTGGTGACCTGGGAGGGTAAAGAGGAAAGAAGCAAAGTTGAAAGTTAGGTGGAGCAGTCTGTGACCAAAATGTGCTTCCTAATGTCTCCTCCTCTCTGCTCCTGCTGCCCCAACTACTACTCTAGTTTAAAGCCCCAGCAAATCACATTTACCCATTAAAAAATCCCATTGTCAGCGAGTCAATTCCAACTCACAGCAACCCTCTAGGACAGAAGAGAACTGCCTCAAAGGGTTTCCAAGGAGTGGCTGGTGAATTCGAACTGCCGATCTTTTGATTAGCAGCCGAGCTCTTAACCACTGCCCTACCAGGGTGCTTAAATCACATTTAGACTCATTTAATCCTTGCGTAAACATTTACAGAAGCCTACTTTATGTCATTCCACACGGTAGAAGTAAGGGATATAGGAGGCGACAAGATACACACTTGTTCTCAAGGTATTGCTCCAGTCTAGTGAGGGAGACAGACAAGAATATCTATCAACCAAGACTTCCTAACCTAGTAATGACCAAAACTGAGACATGGATTGAGTGCTATGGGAGCAAGGACTCCACATACATAGCCCATCCTGAAGGACAGGGGTTTGGACTACTTCTAAGGAGGTAACATTTACCTTAATCTTGAAGGATGAACAGGAGCTACTCAGGAAGATTAGGGAAGGAATGGTAATCCAAGCTGACAAAACAATATAAATGGAAATAAACGTGTCTTTAGAACACCTGAAGCAAAAGCTGCGAGAGGAGTGGCACGAGATGAAGCACCTAACTAAGCACTGACTGTTGTAAAAACAATGCTGAGCACGTGATCTCATCTCATCCTCAGACTCCCATGAGGTCATTTTGCAGAGGTTCACTGAGGCCACCCAGCTAACAAAATAACTAGTACTCAAAGCCAGATTTGCCTGTACCTTTATGTAATATGCTACCATGGTAGGCAGGGGCCAGATGATGAAGGATACTGAATGATACGCAAAAATATTTGAATTTTAACCTGATGGAAACAAGTGTCATTGAAGCAAGGAAATAATGTAATCAAATCTGCAGACTGCAAAGTGTAGAAGATAGACTGGAGAGGGGCAAGACCAGAATGAAAAAGCTGAGCCAACAGGCCAGACAAGATGGTGAAGTACTGAACTAAGGCAACAGGAAGGGAGATGAAAGATGTTTACACCCATATCATTCCCTGATGGTCACAAAAAATCCTAATCACGAACCCAGAAGAAACTGTTCTCCTTTTAAAGACTAAGAAACAGACCCAGAGAAGTGAAAAGACATAAGGTCTTTTGACTATTACTCTAGTGGTCTGAACTCTAAGCCATTCTGCAAAGTATGACCAGATTAATCTCCCTAGATGTACAAATTCAGAAACTATTTATTGTGAACAGAATTTTCACATGTTAAGTATCAGGACTGGGGCTGGAACATAAGTCTTCTGACTACAAGTCCAGGTAGTTCTGTTTGTTTTTGAAGCAGTTTTCTCATCTCTCTGCCGTAACTAGAGATCACTAATGGTTTCTTATTGCTTGACAGAGTAATTCCAAATGCCTTCAGATGGTATCTGAAGTGCCTTTAAGGGACTCAAGATATCTTGAAATAAATCTAGAAAAATGTTTCTCAAATGTACTTAAAGTAATAAAAGGACCCCTTTAAAGGAGAAATTATTCTGTACATAAAAGGCATGGATAGCTATGCACACAAATATTATTGGTGGTTACCTCTAGGTGGTTGGCTGAAGCTGATCTTTACTTTCTTCTATATACTTTTTGTATTTCCTGACTTTTTCACAATGGACAGATATTACTTTTACAATCAGAAACAACAATGAAGCAACTTCCTCTTCTCCACCATCTCCCCAAAAGAAAAGGAACAGAGGTGTGTATTCAAGCTGTTTACTAGGTAAATGGCCTTAGACAGCTTACTTAACCCTCAACTTCTCATACGTAAAATGGGGCTATTAGTAGGTCCATTAGGATGAGACAGAAAAATGCACACAAAGTAGCTGATACATAGTAGCTGTTCTGTAAGTTACTTTTAACATTATCATCAAGATAACAGGACTGTGAGTGAGAGAAAGCAATTCTGCCCAGGGAAGTCAGAAACTTCAAAAAGAACATGAAATCTGAGCTGAGGCTAGGAGAATGAGTAGGAATTCACCAGGGGGTATTAGCAGGGAAGGGCATGCTAGAGGAAGCATAGATCCAAAACTGATATCTAAAATCTAGGCTTTATCCAGTTGATTAGCACCTTTCTAAAAAGAGTTTAGATATTGGATTTAAGGATAAAAAAACTGATAATCCTCTTTAAGAAATAAACTCTGTTAAAAGTTAAGAGAGCAATACTTCTTTATTATACAGTTCTTAAAGTGTCAAAACAAAGTTTCAGGAATATGCCTTTTTTTTTTTTTTTAATAATATGACATCTTATTCTCCTTTCGTGAGAGACAGAAATGAGAAAAAGTAGTTTTGTTAAATGTGTAAGTTCCACTACTTTCCAACTTAGAATTACGAACTATTTAAAATTTGTTAAGTGCAGCAAGTGAAGATATCTGAAGAAAAGATAATCATGCCAGATACAAAAAACAAAAATTGCTAAGCCATTCCTCTACCTATGACCCAACTAGCCACAGATGCTATACACAAAGGGACGGGAACTAACAGTACTTATGGACTTATGTGCCAGGCACTGTGTTCACATGGGCTCACTTACTTGATCCTCATAGAAAAATAAGGATTATCAGCTTCATTCTGTAGATGCAGTAGGATTGGAAACATTAAGCAATTTGCACAAGATCCCACAGCAATTAAGTAGTGGATCTGGATTCAAATCGACTGCCTCCTTTCAAAACCAAGTATTTTCCCCCACGCCGTGCTACACCTGTGCTGCCCCAGAGACAACAGAAGGCAATGAGGTGCAAGAAGTAGGGACAGGTCAGATCACAAAGGGCCCGTATGCCGTGATAAGGACAGGATACTTTATCTCTTTATCCCAAGCCACAGGGAACCCATGAAAGGTTTTAAAAAGAAAGTTGATGTAAGACTTCTTTTCCACACAGATTACTCCTATGGTGAAAATATCATCATATCCTAAATTCTTCAATTCCAAAGGATGCACTGTCTTCTTAAGCCCAAGCTGATTCACCCTCCCCTCCCAGGAGTTCATGTAGCCCAGGTTAAGAACACCTGTGTGAAAATAAGATAACAGCAGTGAAGACAGTAAGAGGATTCAAAAATATCCAGGAGATGCTAGTCAATAGGAATTGATGATTCTACGGAGTGACAAAGAGGGGGGATCAATAGGAATTGATGATTCTGTGGAGTGAGAAAGAGGAGGGAGTGAAGAATAAAGGCACTCAGGTTTCTAGCTCTGATGTTTCAACATATGGTGGTATTACAACCATCAAGTCGATTCCAACTCATAGTGACCCTAGAGGACAGAGTAAAACTACCCCATAGGGTTTCCAAGGAGCACCTGGTGGATTCAAACTAGTGACCTTTTGGTTAGCAACTGTAGCTCTTAAACACTATACCACCAGGGTTTCCACTATAAGCATGTACTTTTTTTATAGTATATATCTTAGGTATGTTCTTGAAAAAGCTAACATAACCCTGGATCCTATTTTGTACTGAATTCCACAATAATCTCAGTGATGTTTTCAACTGACAGTATTCCCTAACATTTTGTTTATCCTCCTCTACTCTTTTCTATTCTTTAATTAGCTAATTAACCAAAAACAAATCTGCACAGGCTACAATATCTATTTAAAGGGATATTTCTATTAAATAACGCCCCCTCTGGATTGTGTATAACCACCTACTAATTAACCTGTTCGGTAAATTTGGATTTCTCATAGCGTATCTGTTCTGTGGTCCCAGAGACTCTTCTCTGACCAACTCCTGCCTTTACCCACCCCTTAGGCAGAATGAGACCACTGCAACAAGCCTTTTTTTATTTTATTTTTTTTACCTTTGACAGCTCTCCCAGGTCAGGGCGCACCCAGCCCAGTTTGTCCAGCACACACTCATCAAACTTTGCCTGCTGTTTGCGACACCGACCAAGTAACTGCAGGCCAGAATAATCAATACAGGTCCAGTACTCTGTAAAAGGCTCCGCACAGTGACGCTTTATCTGCCTAGAAAAGAGGGCTAAGTTAGGGTAGCTCACTGCACAACACTGACAAACAGAAAAGTGGACAAAAAGCAAGTACAGGCCTCAAACAGACTGCCTAGGTTTTTTAATGGAATGGGAGTAAATACACTTATCTCACTTATAAGGCAACTTAAAGATAAGTAAACAAAAAAAAGTTTTCTGAGGAACAGAATCAAATTGCCTCATGCAGCAAAAACAAAAAGAAATGCCAAGATTGTATCCTAAGGTGCATGTACTTCATTCAGTGGGTGGCTCCTCCTGTGGGGCCTATTTAGTCTTTCCTTCAGATCCAACTCTAGAGGTTATCAGTACAGAAAATTTAGAGGAGAAGGAGGCACAATCTCAGATGGGTATGCTGACAGAAGTCAGGAGTGACAGATGATGGCAAAAGAAGAGACAGAATTATGAAAAGCAAATAAATGAAAAAACAGAAGATCCTGGTCATTCAATATACAGCCAAACTGCCCTACACTCCTCAAATACTGTCTTGTTCTACTAATGCATTGAACAGAACAAACAAAAAACCAGAGATTTAATCACTGTCATCAAGAAGAAAGTTAAATTACATTTGGCGTTCTCTGTTAAGAAGCAGGGTAGCATATAATTTATTCTGTTGCCATCACAAATCATTGGAGAAAAAGTAACTTCTATGTAAAATGAGTAAGTCCTCAGTTATTTTGCAAACTGTCCCTTCTCTTACCATTCAACCCTGCCAGTAATCAAACAAATGCAAATTCAAGTAAGAATAAAACACCATTATTTCATGAGAAAGCCATACTGGAGTCCATGGAAGAAATTCAGAACACTTCCTTCCCCCAAATGGAATAATAATTATGGAGTGCTTGCTTGCAATACTCCAGGAATCTAGCTGCACGATCAACACATGCATCTTATATAACATGTCTGAGGAAGAACCTCAGAGATGGTCTAAGGAAGCCTACTGATTCACTTTACGGGTGAAAATACTGAGGACTTGAGATAGTAGGTGAAGTCCCATTCTAAATTTTCAATATCTCTGTTACTCTGTCTCACCACATCAGTGCAGCTTTTTCTTTGTTTTAAAAAGTAAAAGGTTCAAAAGACTATTACATAGAGGAAAAAAAGAAAACACAGACAAGCTGACACTGAGTGAGAATGTTCTAAACACTTTAGAAGCATTTAAGCTGCGTTTTAGCTTATGGTATTTTAAACAATAATTTTTGGAAATGGGAAGTCAATATGGATAAAACTCAGTTAAAATGTTATAGAGCTTTTTACTCTTATATCAATCTAAAATAAAATGAAACATCTGCTTTTTCAAAAAACACACACGCTGCAGAGAAAAAACAAAAAAAAAAGGGTATTCCACAGTAAAAAATCTGCTTCCCACTCCTGTCCTCCAGCCACTCAGGTCCCCTCCAAGGAGACAACCAATGTTGCCACTCCTTGTGTACCCTTCCAGGTATTCCACGCATAACCCTCAGAGTAGGGGGAGGTGTGCAACAGGAAGGAAGAAGGAATATCAAAGCCCTAGGGAGCTTTTCTGAATTGCCTCTAACCTCAATGACCAGGATTTCCATAGCACACAAATCGGCACCCACCTAACCCCTACTCGAGAGCCATTCTGGTAGTGCGCTACCATCTCCAATATGCTGCAGCGCAAGAAGGGCTTCAAACCACTACTCTAGTATTTAAGTGTCTGTTCTGGACCCTGTTACTCCAGGACCCACACCCAATAGACAACTATATGCTAATGCCTATACCAACAACTTCAGCAGTGAGAAATTACTCTCATGGAGGCAGTTAGGTGCCTTCAGAGTTTGTGATAGCTACACATTTCCCACTTAAATGTATTACGTCTGGGGCAATAGGAAACTGCTTTGTCAAAATTCTCTTAGGAATTTTTTTTTTTTAAATAAACACATTCACCCTTGTTAGTAATCAAATCAATGCATTTTGAAGCAAGGACAAAATACTATTTTGTACCTACCAGACAATTAAATAATATGCAATGCTGGCGAGGCTATGATACCAGGGTACAGTGCTGAGGCAAGCATAAACTGATCCAACTCTTTAAAAAAAAATGAGTCTAGTTCAAGAATTATAAATAATTTTCAAAGCCTTTGATAGAATATCTCACTACTAGAAATGTATGCTAAGGAATTAATTAAAAGGTGAAAAACATCTATACACAAAGGTAATCACTGCAGATTTACCCATAACGCTAAAAAACTGGTCAGGTACATTATGGCTTATGTACTATTAGAGTATTATATAGCCATGAAAAATGATGATCATAAAGACTATATAGCAACTTGGAAGAATGTCCCCAGTAGTGTCAATTTGCAAAATGAATTTTAAAATGCACACACTCTATGACTATAGCCACAAAACTATCTTTGTATATGGACAACAAAAGCAGAAGCAAGAAAGAAAAAAAGCATCCATGAGTGAAGGTATTTGATTTTTCCCTCTAGCGTCACTGTAGTAGACATCTGTGGGTTTTGCCTAGCCAGCAGTTACTCCCCATTCTTCTGTTACATCCTTCTAATTTTCCTTTGGGGAAGAACTCCTCCCTGTGTCTTACCAGTGTGCTTTGAAGCTAACTATACCCCCAACTCTACCTCAGTTCTGATCAACCAGAGCTTTTTAACTTGAAACACATCTGATTAAAAGATATGCATATTAAGTCAACTAGCCAGGGCAATGAGATTCAATCCAGCAGGTACTGTTTGTCTAGGTTTGCTAGGTTAGAATAGCAGCTTGGTGGGCTACTGGTCATTTTGCTACAGCAAAGCGAGAATGTCTTTGAAAATGAGGTCAACAAAGAAAAAGAGCTATGAGACTCGGGGGAAAAGAGGGAGAGGCAGAAAGACACCAAGTGGTTGTGATATTATATAAGCTCTTAGAGCCAGCCCTGCCTGATGCCAGTTATATTTCTGGACTTTATAGCCATGTAAGCCAATTTCCTTTTAATAGTTTTGATTAATATGTAGAAACACTGTTTCTATAATTATATAATTTCATCTGGAATTTTTACTTAAAGTATTAAGCACAATGGCCTAGCTAAAAACTTGACTCTGAACACAATTTTCCTTCCATCATAATTGTGTATTCTGTAGTAACGATAATAACAATCTAGCAATGCCTGCCAACAAAGAATGTGACTTTTTAAATTTTTCACAGCAATCCTGTACATGATTAGGTATTATTTTACAGATCTTGAAACTGAGATGCGTGGAGATTAAAGAACTCGCCAAATAATATACACAATAAAAATAAAAACAAAAATAACTATATTGCTTATTGAATGCTCAACTTGGTCTATCTGATTTCAAACTCTATGCACTTCCTGCTAAAATTGGTCACTAAAATTATCCTTCCATTCAATCAGTTGGATGTTCACTCAGGTAAGTACACCTTGATGTTTCAACCAAATAGGCACTGATGTCGAAAGATTTTTACCTAAAGAAGTCCAAAGCACACTGGTTGACAAGCTTGCCTTCCTCTAAACACCGCCTCGGATCTTTTTCTTCCCAGCGGCAGAGCATGAACTCCTTGTTGGGCTTATCACACTGAGCACCATAGTGGTGGGCTGCAGCTTTAAGCACAGAAGAACTGACTTGCACCTGGGAAAAGGAACAATGGGAGAAAGACCACAGATTTGTGAACCAGGATATCACTTCCCTAGCTTCACCTCACGCTGGTCAAAGCAGAGAGAACACAAAGGTAGCACTGCTCTGGCTTTACCAAGAACACTGAAGACAGCGGTGTGAGCTCCCATAATAATCCTTCATGACCTACAGGACTTCAGAGATCGCAAAGCTCTTTCGCATATAGTGTTTGCTTTATCGTCACAATAATCTCATTAAATTGACATTAAAACCAAAAACAACAAAACCGGCTGCCATCGAGTCTACCCTGACTCACAGCGGCCCTATGTGTGTCAGAGTAGAATGGTACTTACTCCACAGGGTTTTCAACGGCTAATTTTTGGGAAATAGATCACCAGGGCTTTCTTCCAAGGCACCTCTGGGTGGACTCAAACCACCAACTTTGTGGTCAGCAGCTAAGCATATTAAGTGTTTGCACCACCTGGGGACTCCAAATTGAGGTGGCATAGTGGTTAAGAGCTATGGCTGCTAACCAAAAGGTTGGCAGCTGGAATCCACCAGGCGTTCCTGGGAAACCCAATGGGCAGTTCTACTCTGTCCTATAGAATGGCTGAGTCGGAATCAACCAGACAGCAACAAGTGTTTTTTTTATCTCCATTTTAGAGATGCGGAAATGGCAGCCCTTTGGAATCCTTAGACCTTATGATAGAAAGTGGAGCCCTGAAGGGAATCAAAGCTTCTGGGACACGGGGAGGAACCAACTCTGGGAGCACTGATGAGTCTCCTCTCCATGAACAAAAGCAACAATATAAGGATATATAAATTTCCAAAAGACTACACAATCTTAGGAGATGAGAGACTAGAAGAGAACAGAAACAGCATCAAGTCTAGCAAGTGATTACTAATAAAAAGTGCTGAAATTTGTGAATTTAAAAAAAAATTATGTTGTTGTTAGTTGCTGTTGAGTTGGCTCTGACTCATGGCAACTCCATGTGTAACAGAACAAAACATTTGCCTGGTCCTGTGCCATCCTCGGAAACCCTGGTGGCCTAGTGGTTAAGTGCTACAGCTCCTAACCCAAGGGTCGGCAGTTCGAATCCGCCAGGCACTCCTTGGAAACTCTACCGGGCAGTTCCATTCTGTCCTATACGGTCACTATGAGTTGGAATCAACTCGACGGCACTGGGTTTGGCTTTTTGTTTTTTTTGTGCCATCCTCATCATCTTTGGTATGTTTGAGACCACTGTCTTTTCCTCTCCTCAATGCATTTGTCAGACCTGTTAGAGTGATCTTTCTAAAATACTATTCTTATTTAACACTGCTATTAAAATAAATCACAACAAAACCCTTGAAGGATTCTGTCTTAATGGCAGGAAAAAAAAAAAAAAGCGTAAACTTTTTACTTGCTATTCAAAGCCTTCTGGATTCCAGACTATCTTTCCAGCCTTCTTACCCACAACATTTCAAACAGGACCATTTGCTGTTCTCTGAAAACACTGAACTCACTGTCCCCAGAACCCATTTTTGGCCCAATGCATTTTCATATTATCTTTGCTCAGATCCTACTCTCTAGAGAACTCTTCTCTCCGTCTCTGCCCAAAAATGTTATTCTTCAAATGTCATTTAGCCAAGTCTCACATTATGCACAAAATGTGCTTTCTCCGTTCCCTTTATAGCCTCAAGCTGAAATCACCTCATCTTACAAATAAAACAACTGTGTCTGTAAAGGATAAAATTAACTAATCAAAGTGACCAAGCAATTAGGTCTAGGATTAGATCCAACTTCAAGTCCTTCTCTTAAACCACGTCTGCCCCTCTTCCACAACACTTAGTAATCATATTGTGCCTTGTATTTTAGTTATATATGTAATTATTTGTTTCTCAATTCAACTGTGTGAGCTCTACAGGCAGATCCATTCCCAATATAGAATATTTGCAAGAATTGAACCTCAGCTGTTCGAACCAAATAAAGTTTGTTTCAACAAGGTTGAACTCAAGGTTAATCCAGCTTCACAGTGGGACAAGAAATAATGACTGGGTCCATGGCAGCACCCACCTCCTCCTACCTCTTAATAAATGTCACTTTATTAAAGTTCCTGGACACAGCTAATAATTCCTTCATCTGAGGAAAATACTACTTGCCATTCCCATAAGGCAGTAAGATTAAATGAGGTAATGCATGTAAAACACTTAACACTGGCTGGTATAGCATTTCTGGCACATACTTTAGTCTTTCTCTCCTTTCCCCCAATGCAGACCTGCCATGACACTCCTCTGCCTTAAAACCTTCCACCTCTCACTTACAGGATAAAGTCAAACTGCCTAGTCTGGCCTTATGGAAGTTACTTCCCAATCCTCAGCCCAAGGTACTTCTCCAGGCTCAGGGCCTGCTGCTTCCCACCAACACTAGTGTCACATCAAACAGCACTTGGCTCCCCGAACACACAAGGTTCTGTTACGCTTTCTCACTCTTTTGGGCTTTTACCTACGCTAGTTTAAAAGCGTGGATTTTAAAATCAAGCTGACCTGGGCTCACGTTCCAGCTCTACCACTTACCAGCTATGTGACCTTGGCAAATCACTTCTACTGTCAGGGCCTGTTTCCTTGTCTATGACATGGAGAGACCATTCATATTTCACCAGATGGAGTTGCCAGAAGGATTCAGTGAAATTAATGCACGTCAAGTAATTAGCATCCTGCTTAGCATCTAGTAAAGGCTTGATGTTAGTTATAATTATTAATATACTGTCTTTTCTTCACTTATACTATTCTTCATTGCACTAACTATAATGTACTATAATTGCCTCTTTATGCGTGCCCCACCCCCATTACATTATAAACCCTATGCACATTGTTGTTAGGTGCCGTCGAGTCGTTTCCGACTTACAGCGACCCTAGGTAAAACGGAACGAAATGTGCACGTAGTAATTACCAAACACCTTCCAATGGCTGTTGCCAGATTCACTCTCCAGTACCACCTCATTTTTCTGCAGCTTCCTAGCTCCACTCTAATGCACTCTGCGCCTCTACCACGGCACCAAGGACTACGGTGACTGACTGCCTCTCTCCCTCGACCGTGAGCATCTAAAGCTGTATATACTCACTTGGCCGGGAGGTCTCAGTATTAAGCGACATAAAGTAGCCCTGGTTGGCGCTTTAAAAAAAAAAAAAAAAAAGCATCACGATTATTCACGGAAAAAGATGCAGGTCGCAGGGTGGGTAGTTGGCATAGGGTTCCAGATCCACTGCGGGATTGGGCTGAAGGGTTGAGGAATTCCTGGAGCTGTGGAGGGGACGGACGGCTGGGGGTCGAGCTCTATGTGTGTTGGGGGCTAGAGGTTGCGGCATCCAGGGCACAGGGTCTGCTGAGGCAAAGCAAACCTAGTCCTAGGCCCGGGAAGTTGCAGCCCTATGTCCCCCTTGCCTGTCCTCCGGACAAGCCTCACCTCCTGCACTTTCAGCTCCTTCAGAGTGGGCAGCTCCACTATCCCCGGCATGATTGCTGTCGCCCCGACCCTGACGAGGTGCCCTCAGCCACCTCGCCCCGGTCTCCTTGAACTCTTCTTACGAGCGCCGAAGAGGGCCATACATTCACTGCGCATGCGCAGCCGGCGGCGAGCAGGCGCAATCCGCGGCCCAACCGCAAGAGACGGAGCGTGCGCGAAACCAGGAAGTTCGGCGTACTCTAGGAGGAGGAGCTTCGAGTAGGCTCCGCCCGTCCCTTCTGGTTGTCATAGTGAAGGCTAGTACACTGAGCCTCTGGTTCCCGAGAACTGAAAGCTTGAAGCAGGCGCCATGCAGTACACCGGAAGCAAATACATCGGGGAATATATAGATGGGAGGTAAGGGCCTCATTTGATTCAGTAAATATGCCTCAAATATCTGTGACTGGGAAAAGACCGCTTTCTTTTTGCCTCTGCGAAGGACCTCATATCAGGGACTTTTACGAACTTTGACCCTTCCAACCTTAAGGACAACGCTTTCAGGTAGGATTATTTATTCCCATTTTACAGTTGAGGAAAATGAGGCCCAGAGAATGAAGTAACTTGCTCAAAGACACCTGTCTAATAAGTGCACAGCTGAGATTCATTCATCTCATATGCATGTGTGTTTGCTATCTACCAGTTTTAGGGTGTAGGAATAAGAATATAAAAAATAGTTAAGATCCTTGTTCTCATGGAGCATATAGTCTAGTTGAGGTGTATTGCCAATAAACAATAAACAAATAATTAAGAATATAATTTCAGATAGTGGTAAATGCTATGAAAACAAATGAAACATGCAGATGGAGGTGGGGCTGTGGCTAATTTAAACCCAGTATACATGGTATCTTCCCTCAAGGAGTTCCCAATGTAGGTATTATCAAAGAGATTATGTACACAAATCATTGTAATAGACTAATTTAAAAAAAAAAAGCTGTTTAATTCAACATATATTGAAAGTCTACCAAGTACCAAGCCCTGGGCTTGACTCTGGGGACACAGGAATATGGAAAGCACAATCCTGGCCCTCAAGAAGTTCATAGAAATATAATGGGGAAAAAAACCAAACCCGTTGCCATGGAGTCAAATCCAATTCACAGCGACCCTATAGGACAGAGTACAACTGCCCCATAGGGTTTCTAAGGAGCAGCTGGTGGATTCGAACTGCCAATGTTTTGATTAGCAGGCATAGCTCTTAACCGTTATGCCACCAGGGTTTCCCATAAGAGGGAAAGTACACATAAATTGTTGTGTTGTTGGTGGTGCAATCAAGTTGATTCCGACTCATAGTGATCCTATGTACAATAGAATGAAACACTGCCCAGTCCTGCACTATCTTCACAATTGTTGCTGTTTGAGCCCAGTGTTGCAGCCACCATGTCAATCCATCTCACTGAGGGTCCTTCTCTTTTTCACTGACCCTCTGCTTTACCAAGCATGATGTCCTTCTTCAGGGACTGGTCCCTCCTGATAACATATCCAAAGTATGTGAGACAAAGTATTGCCATCCTCCCTTCTAAGGAGCATTCTGACTATACTTCTTCCAAGACAGATTTGTTCATCCTTCTAGCAAAACCAAAAAAACCAAACCCAGTGCTGTCAAGTCGATTCCAACTCACAGTGATCCTATAGGACAGAGTAGAACTGCCCCGTAGAGTTCCCAAGGAACACCTGGTGGATTCAAACTGCCGACCCTTTGGTTAGCAGCCGTAGCACTTAACCACACGCCCCCAGGGTTCCCATCCTTTTAGCGGTCCGTAGTATATTCAGTGTTCTTTACCCACACCACAATTAAAATGCGTCAGTTCTTCTTTGGTCTTCCTAATTGTCTAGCTTTTGCATGCATATGAGGTGATTGAAAATATTAAGGCTTGGATCAGGCTCACCTTAGTCCTCAAAGTGACATCTTTGCTTTTTAACACTTTAAAAAAGCATAAAATAGATCACTGCAATTCAGTGTAAGCGCTGTGGTAGGGAGAAGTGGAGGAAACACAGAGGAAGCCACTCTTCCTGGTTCACTTTGTTCCTTTTAATTTGCTTTGAATTTATAATAAATGCTTCAGATGAATAAAACAAAAATGAAAGGGCAGAAAGGTCTTTCCTTCTCTCTTTGGGAGAGAAGAATTGGAAGACAGGCAAGAGGGGATCCAGTCAGAGCTCACTGCAGCTGTCCTAGTAAGGGGCAGCAGGGCCCTGGACCAAGGCAGAGGCAGTGGGGCTGCAGAAAAGCAAATACTGTAGGCTTAGTTTGGGGCTTTAGTTGCCAGAACTTGGCAACTGATTGGCTCCTGGTCCCATCCAGAGACTGCTTCCAGCCCCATCCCCAGCCCAACCCCAAGTAGTAAGTTTTGAACCTGGAAGCTTCTGATCCCATTCATGGAAATAGAGAACTCCACGGAGGAGCTACTTTGGGTAAGGGAAAATGAGTTCTGTTTTGGGTGAGCTTGAGATGTCTGTAGGAGGTCTGAACAGTGATGTCCATTTGCAGTAAGAAAAGGAGTACAGTCTGATCTCAGGGAAGGGTTTGGAACTTTAAAATGGAGACTGTGCTTAGAAATAATAGGTGTGATCTCAAGCAAAGAGGTAGAGGAGAGAAGAGGAGTTCCTTCTTCCCCCATCTCTTGCAATAGGGTAAAAGCTAAATAGTTTTGAGGTCTTACTATGCACAGGACGCTCTGCTATAGTTACACATTTATCATCTCATTTAATTCTCTCAGCAACTTTGGGGGATTACTATTATTCCATTTTACAGATGAGGAACTCAGGCTTAGAGCGGCAAGGAGCTTGCCCAGGGTCATACAGGCACAAAGAGGTGGAGCCCGGCCCAGACTCCAGGGTTACCTGGCTCACAAGGGGTAGCTTAGCCACCATGCTCTCCTTCTTGGGGCCTGTGGCACGGCAGCCCCTTTTGTCATCCACTCAGTCCACTGGCCTTTCTGCTTCCTTTGGTCTTCCTCAGTAGATGTTTATGGAGAACCCATTAAGAAGAAAGTGTGGTTCTAGATACTGAGGATACCAAGGCCTGCCTCACGAGAAGCTTATGCTCCATTAGAGAGATGAGGTAGACAATTATAATGCAATGCAGAAAGTGCTCAGTGCCCCCAATAGAGGTACAAACATAAGGCTAAAGATGTTCAGAGTTAGGTGACTTCTATCTAATGAGGAAGAATGAAGAGTGAATAAAGAAATGAATGAAAGCATATTCTTAAGTACTTACTATATGTCAGGCCCTTTATTAGGAAAACCACTTTACATTATCTGGGTTAATCTCAGGCATTCATCTCAGCTATTTTACACATGAAGAAACTGGTCCACTGGTTAAGCTGGGTGTCCCTGCCCTGTGCCCCTATACTGACCTGTGTTCCCACATATGGCATGTACCACTGCTCTATTACACTTTTCCAAAGTGTTTGTACAATGACTTGCTAAATTATGTCCCCCACTAGACTGTGTGTGCCCTGAGGACAGGGACTACATTTCCTTTGACCACTGTAGTGTAATTCGTGTTGTGTCCAGCAGACCTCTCATACAGCACTTGGCACATAGTAGGTGCTCAGTAACATATGTTGGAATGAAGGAAAACAGACAGAGATTTGGGAAAGTCTCTAAGATGATACCTCTAGGAAATGGTAAAGCAACATTCAAACCCAAGTCCGCTTTCTTTAAATTCCATGCTTTTCCAGATATCCCACTTGTGATGTAAAGGGCAGGGATGGGCTGGTCACGGGGGCCAGGGGTGACACAGGCCAGCTGCCAGGAAACCTAGACCGTTGTCTCTGCTTCACAATGTTAACTGTGTGGCTTTGGGCACATCCTTTCCCTCTCTAGGCCTATGAGGGGGTTGTTGAACTATTTCACTCTTTCTCACACTGTCATGGAGCCCCAGGGCTGCTGGGGGGTGGTGTGAGCCCCTGGACAGCTTCTAGGTAAGGAAGAGAACAAAGAGACCAAACCTGCCTCCCCTCTTCAACAAGTCAGTCCCTCTCATTTGTTGGGCTTTCAAGGGAAACAAAACAAACATTTGGTTTCGAACAGAATATTGCTGGAACAATAAAGTCTGAGGACCCTGAGGATCAGGCTCCCGCATATTCACCTATTATTTCTGATCTTCCAGCTGCCACGCAGTGATTTCCATTTTTCTTCACAGGATGGAGGGCAAAGCCGAGTACATCCTCCCTACTGAGACAAGATATGTTGGGGACATGAAGGATGGCATGTTTCATGGCGAAGGAACCCTGTACTTCCCCAGTGGGAGCCGATACGACGCCATTTGGGATAAGGGATTGGTCATAAAGGTGATCGGTGGGGGGCTTTAGAGGAAATCTTTGGCAGGAAAAGCCCCAATGCTGTGGCATGCTGCCCTCCCTGTCTACTGCCCACCTCTCCCCAGCCTCTCTTCTCCCAGGGTTCTTGGCCCTTTCCCCCTGAACCCAGAAGGACCCTTGGGGAGGCCAGGATGAGTTTGAATTATAGTTATGCCACTTCCTGTGTAACTTTCGGCCAGTGACATCACCTTTCTGAGACTCGGTCTCCATGTCTATAAATTGGGCACAGTAGTTCTCTGCATCCCGTAGGATGGTTGCGAGAGTGAATACATGACACATTGCTCAGTACCTGACACATGGTAAACACTCAATAAGTGTTATCCCTTACTACTACCACCACCACTACTACTAATATTATCTAACCCGAGGTTCTTAACCTGGGATTTATGACCCATGAATAGAATTCAAGGGGGCCAGCGAAGCCCCCTCATTTGTATACAGAAGTTTCTATGAATATGTGACATTTTCTCTGGGGAAAGGATCTATCGATTTCATCAGTTTTACTAAGAGTATTTATGGGGGCTGGCTCATGACTTTAAAAAGGCTTTAAAACCTTCCTTATTTTACAGGTTGAAGAATTTAAGCCCTAGGAAGGGGATGTGACTTACCCGAAGTCACACAGTGAATTAATAGTATTATTGGAATTTCTACTCATGTTTCCTGAGGCCCAGGCCAGTTCCATTTCTACATCCTAAGGCTTCTTTTAGCACTGTGGCAGCAAAATCAGAACATCATGCATTTGGAGAAAGGGCCATGGCTGATAGCTGTGACCTTTTATCTATGATAATAACAAAAGAATAGTAAGAACTCAACATTTATTGAGTACTTACTATGCACCAGGCACTGTGCTAAATGCTTTACATACACTATGTCACTGACTTCTCAATCAACCCTGTTTCATGTATACCATTATTATCCTTATCTTACCAGTGATGAAGCCAAGGCCTAGAGAGGGTAAGTCATCTACACAAGGTCACACAGTGAGTTGCACTATTTTGAATGCCAGGCACAGAGCTTGGCACTTTATATCTATTCATTCTAATCATCACAACCATGAAAATAATGATAGTTATCAATTCTTTTCTGCAGCAATGAGAAAGCCACCTCTTTCTTTGACATCCTGTGACATCCTTCCTTTTTGACAAAAAGGCTTTGGCTTCCTCTGATGCATGTGTGTGCCCCATGTTTTCCAGGGCACCTACACCTTCTCAGACGGGCTGCAGTACGAGCCTAAGAATTGGCATTACTGTGACAGCTATGATCGGAGGTTTTACACTGAGATTTGCAATGGCTTGAAGCCTGCAGGTACCCAGGCACCTTCCTTTTCCTTCACGCCCAGACTGAGACGGAAGCTAAAGACAGTTTTAAGTTAATGGGTCAGGGCCTATTGAAGTAACCCAAGGAAGGAAAGGAGGAAAGGAGCAGGTGCAGCAGGACACAGCTAGGTTCTAGAGCCAGAAAGCCAGGACTCAAATCTCAGCTCCTCTCTGCTAGCTGGATCCATGGGCAAGAGACTTCGCCTTTCTGTGCCTCAGTTTCCTTACCTACAAAATGGGAAAAAAGCATAATCTACCTCACAAGATTGTCATAAATAGGATAACTCATGTAAAGTGTTCAGAACAGTGTCTTGCACACTGGTAAGCACACAGTACATGTCAGCTAGTATTATTTTTAGTTCCATCTGTAACACTAAAATTGTATAAATATTACAAAGAAAGAGGAGAGGGGGAGGAGCAGCACTGAAGGAGCGTATGCTCTACGTATTAGGTGCTAGGTGAGAGTCTCTGTAAATCCCATCCTGTCAAATCTCCAGACATCCCTGCTAGGTTGGCCTTCTTGGTCCCAAGTCATAGGGGAGAAATCTGAGGTCACAGAGCCCAAAAGTGTTGCCCAGTGGAAGACTCACATTGGAGTCCAAGTCTTCCTCTCTGAGGCCTCCCGTATCACTCTACCTCCAGAAAACCATGTTCCTTCTCAAAGGGCTACATTTGGGCCTGGTGTCTGGATGCAGAGTGGCCTCTGAAGGGACCCACCTGTATACTGAGACTTGTGCGATGTCAGTTCAACCTTAAGAAAAGTTCAGTTCTTGGCACAGCAGAGACAACATATCCAAAATGACAGATGAGAAAATGACTTTATAAAACTGTAACAAAAAAAAAATCCCCATTTGAGTTATGAAAGATAATTTGTTGTAGTTGACAGAGCATGGAGTTGGTAAGTCTGGGTTTGAGCCTAGCATTTCCTCTCAGTAGCTGGGTGAGCCTGGGCAAGTCAACCTCCATTCAGGCAGAAAGCTTCCAAACACACCAAGGCAGTGGAGTCAGGCAGACCTGAGTTCAAACCCCGGCTCTTCCTCTTCCTGGCTTTGTGACTAGGTGAGCCTTCTCTCTCTTTGCTTTCCTGACATTCCACTCTCCGGTTTTCCTCCTTTGCTAACTCCTCCACCTCCTGCTCCCAATTATTAATGTTGGGGTTCCCTGGGCTCTCTGTCTTAGGCCCTCTTCTGTTACCATTCTATGTTCTCTCCCCAAACAAGTTGCTTCACTTCCAAGCCTTCAATTATCATCAGCTTCCAAACTGAAATCCAAATCCCTGAGCCTCGGACTCCTGCATCCAGCTCCCCAACATCTGTATTTGGTTATCCCTCAACCTGTCTTCCAACTACCTAGTGATCACTACCTCGGTAAATGTCATTCTTATCCACTTGAACCTAATCCTCCTTTCCCCTTTCCACCATGTGCAATCAATCACCTGGTCCTATGGATTCTACCTCTTAAATATATTCATATGTTTGCTTGTTCAGCAAATATTTATTGAGCTGTGGTGGGTAGTATCCTCTTCATACTCTCTGCCACTGTCCTCTCTATTATCTCCCCACTGAGTTACCTGATCTGAGATCCACACTTGACCTCTGCTGGTCCTTTCTCCATTCTGCAGCCACTTTCTTCTTTTAAAACTGAGAATCTGATTGCTCCCCCTTTCTTGCAACCCTCCAGGGTGCCTCTTTGCTGCCCTCAAGATAAGATTCCAGCTTCTCAAATGCCTTACATTCTCTGGCTTTTGCTGGTGTCCCCGCCTCATCCCCTGCTACGTGCCGTCTCTGGTTGTCTCTCTCCTCTCTGGCCATGCTTGCTTTCTTTTTGTTCGTTTAGGAAACCAGGCTCTTTTCTTCCATTCCACCTGCCCAGAATGCTCTAACCCTCTCATTTCACCCAAATAACTCTTCCCTATCCTTCAGGTCTCAGCTTAATGTCCCTTTTTTCTGGGACCCCTTCCCTGAACTCCCAGAGCAGGTGAAGTCTCCCTGTGGCATACCCCAGAGCACCCATGATTCTCCTCCAGCGCCCTGATCATAAGCATTTAGTATCTGCCTTCCCCAGCTAACCATGAGGTCCATGAGGGCAAGGACTGTGCCTGTCTTATTCACCACTGCATCCCTAGTGCCTAGCACATTGCCTGGCACATGGTAGATGCTCAGTAAAAAGCTATTGTCAAATAGGGATAAAAGAATATTGGCATCATGGGGGAAGGGTGGTGGAGAGTGAGTTTAGGGGAGTTAAGACAATGACATTACAAATATTTCCTGAGTACCTACTTTGTGTCAGACCCTGGCTAGGCCCCGGGGACCCAGAAATGAGAGGGAAGGCTTCTCTGCCTTTAAATTCTCCTTGTCCAGGTTTAACTTGAAAACTTGGTAATTCACCCCTCCTGGGTTAGTTTGATGATGGCAGTGGGTTTAGTGGTTGGGTTAGTTTGATGAGGCCTGGACTTTGTCATGGGTTTTTTACCCCTGCTGAGGCCTGCAGGCAAAGGAGCCCTCAGCTTCAGGCCCTCAGTTCTCACATGGCGGCTGGCTTCGCCAGAGCTGGGCCTCTGCCTGTCTCAAATGCAGTGCAGTGACCCTCCTGCACCAACCTGGCCCTTCCCCTTCTACAGCAGCTCCCACAGGGCAGCTTTAGCCTAAGTAGCCATTTCCTTCCCAAGTCAATCAGCACTTTGCAGACCTCTCCAGCAGCCTCCTCCTCAGCCTCCCCTCAGCCCCATGAGGCAAGCACAGTAAGCCCAGCTCCTTTCTCCTGCCTGCAAGGCAGAGCGGTGGTTAAGAGTGCCTCTTCAGCCCTCCGAGCCTCTGTGAGATGGGCGTTGGCATGAGGCTTCAGTGAGAGAATGTCTATAAAGCACTTGGCACAGAGCAGATGGTCAGCAATCATTATTAACCAACATAAGAGCACTTACTGTGTACAGGATGCTGAGCTGTGAACATGGTGCCATGCTCAGTGGGCATCCAGCCCTCAGTTCAGATAGCAACAGGAAATTACAGGAACTACAATTAGAAGGAATCTTAGAAGTTGTTTATTTCAACCTTCACCCCTTACTCAAGTCACAGCATTCGAAGATACACAACACACAGGGTAGCATGACCTGTTTCAGCTACCCTGACTCCTCTTTCTCTCCTGGGGGTTTAAATGTCTGTGGTCCTGGAGCCCATGCCTGGGCTTCCTCCTCCTCTGATATCAATAGCATAAAGTAGAGATTACAGAGTTTGCTGGTAGGTTTGAATTCTGGAGCTGCTTCCTAACTAGATGACCTTGGACAAGTGACTTCATCTCTCTGTACCTCAGTTTTCTTACCTATAAAATGGGGCAACGGGGTTGCAGTGATGATTAGGTAAAATAGGAGTCAAACACTTAGCACAATGCTTGGGACATAATAAACACCCAATAAATGGCAGCTGCTATTAAAATTTTGGTGACATTCAAGGCTCTCTATTACCAAGTCTTTGCCCACCCATCCCATTTCTTTCCTATTATTCTGATATGCACCCTGCTCTACAAGGTTTCCTAACAGGCCTAATGGTTCATGCCTCTGGCCATTGCCCATATCTTGAATGCCATCTCTCTCTTGATCTGCCTTCCTGCCCCGCTGAACAACTGATTCAGCCACAGGGTATCTCTGACTCCAGAACCTGTGCCATTTGTCATGGTGTCACTAGAAATGGGGGATGGGGTTAAGGGAAGAAGGAGGGGGATCTAGCTCCCAAGACCCTGCTCACAGGGCAATTTTCAAAAAGTTCCTTTGGGACCCTGTTCCTGCTGCTCTCACTGTGTATCCTGAACCCAGAGCCAAACCCATTGCTGTCGAGTTAGTTCCGATTCATAGCGACCCTATAGGACAGAGTAGAATTGCCCCATAGGGTTTCCAAGACTATAAATCTTTATGGAAGCAAACTGTCACATCTTTCTCCCTCAGAGTGGCTGATGGGTTCGAACCGCCAACCTTTTGGTTAGCAGCTGAGTGCTTTAAACACTGCACCACCAGGGCTCCTTGTATCTTGAATAGAAAAAAAAAATAGGGAGTGTTTATTCCAACAGTGGAAGCAAAGGTTCACATAAGCAACCAGCAAAAAGTGGACTTTATGGGGGGATCAGGTTTGGATTTGGCCCAGGTGGTAAATGTCAATTATGTCCTTTCCAGGTATTTCTCAACTCACCAATATGGACCCACCTAGAAAAATCCCCAAAGGTTGTTATGATTGTGGAGACGGGTTCTATGACCCGGTCACGAGGATAATCAAGGACTACAGGAATCGCTACCTGAGAAATGCAGGTATGTTTATCCCAACACCTCACAGCACATATTTTATCTTCATCCACACATATATTTGTGTATGTGTGTGCACACACACATGCAGACCTTTGGTGAGAAAGAAGCTTTTGCTGATACCAGACAAAAAGTGATTATCTGAATGCTATACTACTCGGACTGCTCCTGGCCCGCAAGTCTGCACTAAGTCTGCACAGTCACAGTGAGATAAAGGACATTAGTGGTCTAATTGTGACAGCACATAAGTGTAGCACAGAGAGAAAGAATAAAAATATTTCATTTTGCATGCATCCTTTCAACAACTATTTAATGAGCACCCACTGAGTGCTACACACTCTGCCTGGTGCTGGGGATAAAGCAGGGAAAAGGTAAACACAAACCACCTTCCTTGAAGAGTTTATATTCTGACAGGTAGCAGACAAATACTATAAATGGTTGGTTACGTCAGGAATAAGTACCATGGAAGGGAAAAAAACATGGCTCCGGCTAGGGGATAAAAGTGGGGTTCCCAGAGAAGTGGGAGTGGTGCTCTGGGAGCACAAAGAAGGGGTACCTAATCCAGAATTGGAAAGTCATAGAAGGCTTCAAGGAAGAAATGACATCCAAGCTGAGACCAGAAGAATAACTGGAAGATGGCCACAAGGCTAGAGAAGAGAATTTCTGAGACAGAGGAAACAGCATATGCAAAAACCTAGAGGAGAGAAACCATGCAGTCCAAGAAGGCTGATTGTCCCCTCATCCAGGCAAGTACCTTGGAGGGCCTAGAATCTCTGTTTGGTGAGTGAACCCAAGGCTGAGAAGGACTGGATTTAAGTGACCAAACTCACAGGAGGCCAATGTACAAACAATAACATGAACATTTTTCTTTAACACATTGATTCCTAATCTTTCTCCTTTATGAAGTCACAGTCCCACTAGGAATAATAAAAGCTATTAACCCTCTCCCCAGAAAAATGCCCACACATGCACAGAAACATGCATGTGGATATACACACACAACACTCGTACACACACACACACAACACCATTTTGCATATAATCTTTAGAGGTTGATGGTTTCTCTAAAGACCCAAGTTAAGGAGCCTTGCTCTACAATAAGAAACTGCCAGGTAGACCAGAATGCCTGTGCTGGCTGATGAGCACATCCTCTTTCTGTAGGGAAATTTACTTGGTAAGTCAATGGCGGTCAGAAAGTTGCCTTGTGGGGCTGGAATAAGAGCAAAGGGAATTGATCAGCTGATCTTACGTCTGGAATCCCGGAGCTGAGATGCCACCAACCTACTAGGCAGTGCTGGAGGAACATGGAACATGCTCACATTCCAGTTCTCCTGGTTCAGATTTCTTTGATGGTTTCCCCTTTTCCATTAACTTATTATGCCTGATGTTAATAGGTTCACCATGAAGTTTCTTGATCAAATAAGCTAAGGAATTGTTAAATTAAAAAATGCAAAACAGGTGTATTTACTGAAGGGCTTCTCAGAGCCTTTTATATACTAATATACCTTGTACTTTTCTTTCATGGCATTTATTTTGACTGAAATCAAATACTTATTTTTGTAATTATTTGCTTAATACCTGTCTCTCTCACTGAAGTATAAGATACATGTGAGCAGGAACTGTGTGACTTATCCCTGGTTGTATCAGTCAGGGCCTAGTGAGAAAAACAGAAACCATACTAGGTATTTAAACAGAAAGAATTTACTGTCAGGTGGCTGGTTAAATGAGTGTTGGAGAACTGAAAAAGCAAAAGGAAGGGCACTGAGGCAACAGAAAGTAACTGCAGGAAGCAGTTACCACCTCAAGGACTGAGGGGGAAAAAAGCAAGAGATTAGACTGTTAGAACCTAAAAGATTGATGGAGGGACACCAAGTTGCTACAGTCCAGACCTCTGAGAAGAGGACACTGCCCAGCTGGTGTGGTTCCTTAGGAACTCAGAGGAGGGGCCCTGCAGAACTGGGACCCTCTGAGGAGGGAACATATTCTGAAGAGAGAGTAGTGAAGCTGATTCTAGGAGTGTGGAAACAAAATGGAAATTGGAAGTGAAATGCCATTGTTGAGATGACAGTGACATGAACAGCAAGCAAAATAGAAATGATTGTGTCCCCTCTCTGCTCTACTGCCTTGCAGCACCTAACTGGAAGCCAGCTTACAAAGTAGAAATGTAGTTCACACTTCTAGTTCCAGCATCAAAGCATAGAATATAGACGCATGGAACACAGAGCATAAAACATAGAGCATAGAGTATAGAAGGGTGGGTTTGGAGCTGTGAGTCAATAGCTGCATAATTGGCGCAGTCCACCCCATTTGTTACTCGGCATCCATACACACTCTTCTCCATATATATAAACTTCTATACAACAAAAATAACAAATTTATACCTTTATCTAACAAGGTACAATTCATATTAATACAAAAATATTCTCACCTTCTCCTCCCCAAAAGAGCCATGAAGCCCCAATAAGCATTGTATCCATCTTTAAGTGCTGTTATTCCTTGAAAGTCCCACCCGAATATTCCCACCTGAATATTCTATAACCTATAAACTACTGCTGTTTTGCCTTCTGTAAAATAATAAGGGGAGAAGAGAAAAGAAACTAGTTAATGAAAACCAGTGTGTGTAGATAGTAGATCAACAAATAGATCAATAGAGGATATAGATATACATACACATATAAGCAAGAAAGAAGGTTCTCTCTGCTATCGTCCTCTTTCTGTAACTGGTCACAAGGCCATAGTTAACATTTATAAATTCCTCCTTCCATTATTCATTCCATGTTCGTTTTGCCCTCAGCCTGCACTTCAAGTGGTCTGGTTCTTTACATGGTAGGGTGACCCAAACCTTTATTCTTGAAGGATCTGAATCCTTTTTGGTTGTTATGGGTTAAATTGTATCCCCCTAAAAGATATGTTGAAGTCCTAACCTCCAGTACTTGCAAATGTGGCCTTATCTGGAAATAGGGTCTTTGCAGATTAATTAGCTGACATGAGGTCATACTGGAGTAGAGTATGACAGATGTCCTTATAAGAAGAGGAGAGGAGACAGAGAGAGACACGGAGGAAAGACAACCATGTGAAGATAGAGACAGAGACTGGAATTATGCTGCCAGAAGCCAAGGAATGCTTAGAACCACCAAAAGCTAGAAGAGGCAAGGAAAGATTCTTCCCTAGAGCCTTCAGAGAAGGCTTGGCCTTGCTGACACCTTGGTTTCAGGCTTCTAGCCTCCAGAACTATAAGAGAAAAACTTTCTGTTGTTTTAAACCACCTAGTTTGTGGTACTTTGTAATGGGAGCCCCAGGAAACTAATACACTGGTTCTGTCATTTCAGTTGCTGTCGTTTTTTGTTTTTTTTAACTTCTACTTTTGGCAATGGTTGTACTAAAAGGTACCCCCAGAGAATCTCCTGGGTTCCATAAAGAGTTCCCTCGCTCCCACTCTCTGGCAGCAACTCAGTTTCCCCGTGGCAATCAGGATCAGTCACTCCAGCCAGGATAGTATCCCTTTCTTTGCCTGCTGTTGCAGTGGCATCGGGAGGCTGAAATGGCCAGGTGGCTGTGTCATTTCCAATTCAATGGAGCCATCATTGTATCACCTGGTGGGACCATTCCTCCTTGAGTACTAAGACCTTTGAACTAGAAAAGTTCAAAGTTGCAGGGAAGGAAGCAGAAATTCTACTTAATAACAGGCACACTGCTGTAGCCCTAGCACCTATCACAGTCTCAGCCACACAGTAGGTACTCAGTATATTTGAAACAAATATATGAAAGAATGAATGTGTACTTCGAAATCTCTGCCAGGAAGATGTAGTTGTATCGTTTCTTAAACTTACTGGACCATAAAATGAGTTGAGAGGTGGGGTAGTAGGGAGCATTTTATGGAACTGGAGTTCCAGGGAACATATTTTGGGAAATTCTGTGTTAGTACAGCCTGTGCAGGCAGTCCCCAGATTACAAGTGGGATACGTTCCTTACTGTGTCTTTGAGTCGAACTCGTAGGCCAGTCAGAACAGGTGCGTGTGCTTCTTATTTAGCATACGAGAAAAGGCTCGAAGCCTTCTCAGTGACTTAATAGCTGCACATGCAGCAAGTAAAGGTGATTGTGATGAAGAATTTGTTTCGAATAGGGGTTAGTTCAATCGTTTCAAAGTGAGGGCAAACTTATGTAACATTAAAGGGCAAGTACGAGTTGTCCGTAAGTGGAACTTTTGTAACCCGGGGACTCCCTGTACATTCTTTCTTCAGTTGTGGTACAATACAACTGATTCATTTTTGGCTTTTTAGATTTGAATTGTATTCCAGCCCTGCCTCTCTGAGATGACATTCCAGTCCCTTGGAGACTCCCTTGGTCTAGTAGGGAAGATAGACACATAAACATAAGATTATAATATCACCTAATATGGGCTCTGGTGGAGGGAAGGCCTGGAGGATGAGGGGGCATCGAGGAGGAGAACTGATCACCTGGCTGGGGTAGAGGGTGTCAGTCAGGAAAAAGATCATAGAAGTGGTGGGTCTTAAAGAATGAGTAGGGATTTCATGAACTGGAATGGTGGGGAAGGGCATGCAAGGCAGAGGGAGTAGCATGGGCAAAGGCATGAAGGTATGAAAAGGCTTGGCATGTCCAGAGAATCAGAAATTGTGGTTTCCCAGGATTCTGTGGGTAGAAGCCATTCTTGTTGATCATTATGAATTGAATTGTGTCCCCCAAAAATATATGTCAACTTGGCTAGGCCATGGTTCCCAGTATTGTGTGACTGTCCATCATTTTGTCATCTGATGTGATTTTCCTATGTGTTATAAATCCTGCCTCTGTGATGTTAATGAGGGAGGATTAGAGGCAGTTATGTTAATAAGACTGGACTCAATCTACAAGGTTAGGTTGTGTCTTGAGTCCATCTCTTTCGAGATATAAAAGAGAGAAGCAAGCAGAGAGACAGAGGGACCTCATGCCACCAAGAAAGTAGTGCCAGGAGCAGAGGGCATCCTTTGGACCTGGGGTCCCTGCTTTGAGAAGCTCCTAGACCAGGGGAAGATCGATGACAAGGACCTTCCTTCAGAGCTGACAGAGAAAGCCTTCCTCTGGAGCTGGCACCCTGAATTCAGACTTCTAGCCTACTAGACTGTGAGAGAGTAAATTTCTGTTTGTTAAATCCATCCGCTTGTGGTATTTCTGTTATAGCAGCACTAGATAACTGAGTCAATGATCAATTAAAAAATACATCACAGGAAGGGAAAACCATCCATAGGAAGTTTGGAGAAGGAAAGACACTGATGAGTGTTTGTGAACACATATTTATTACTCAATACTTGCTGTGAATCTGGCTCCATATTAGGCATGGAGGTGATAACAGTGTCACAGAATCTTCTCTCAAGGAGCAAGAGAAACAGAGTAAAATGGAAACAGGTCAGAGAAGGTTCCCTGGAAGAAGCACGATCTAACCTGAAACCTAAAGAAGAGCAGACAAATGAAGCAAGTTTGGGAAGAGTGTTAAAGACAGATGAAACAACATGTGCTGAAGATTGGAGGTAGAAGAGAACAGTGCATATCTCAGATGCTATAAGTAGTTCAGGAGCGTGAGATAATAGTATATGAGGGGAAGAAGAGCAATAGAGGAAGCTCAAGAGGTGGGCACGCTCAGAGCAGTAGGGGAAGAGCATGGTGTCTTTTTACCTGAAGGCACTGGGGAGCAAGGGAAGGTTTCAGGCAGGTAGAGTAGTAACTGATATGTCCTTTAGAACAATTTCTCTGGTTGCATATGGAGAAGGAGTCAAAGGCAGTAAGATTAGACAAGAGAGCCTTCTGGCAAGATGGTGGGAGAGGAATATCTGAAGGACCATAGCCCCCAGGTGGCAGGACTACAAGACCTGTGTTCCAACTCCTAGCCCCAGCTCACAGGCTGCCTGCTGGCAGACCTGAGCCAGTGCCTTCCCTCTCTGGGCCCCTTTCTCTTTGTCTATAAAATGAGGGAGTTGGGCTGGATAATTTCTAGGGTCCTTCTAACCCTAAGAGTCTATGATGGAAGAGAAAGGTAGCCAAGAGGTATTTTGGTCCTGATATTATAGGACAGATCAAGTTCTGAGTGTCCTGGAAACCACTAAGAGGGAGTCTCTGTCTGTGGCCACCTAGTCATTACCCCTGACTCACCTCCCCCTATGAGAGACTGATTCGGGCTTCTTTCCATCTTCTGTTTTCCCCAGTGCCCTTTCTCCCCTGCGTTCCAATCTGCCCCCATAAACAGTGTTTCCTGTTAGCATCCTGAAGGCATGGGGCCTCTGGCCTTGCAGGCCTGAGGTGGGTGACTGGGGCCATCCCAGAGTAAACAGAGTGGCCTCAGCCACTGCTATTACAAAGCACATGCCACCTGGATAGGTCAGAGCTGGGGACACTCATTTTATGGGAGGTCATAGGCTGGGGCACCAGAAGAAGAGGCCCCTTGGTTCACCTTCCCACCTTTCTGAACTGCCTTGGTGCCTTCTCTGTCTCCTGTTTGCTCACTGTCCCCAGCCAGAGAAACTTGCTGTGGGCCTGAATAGAAACCCCAGGATGGCTGAATTGCAAACATGCTTGACAAATCTGGGTTTGCTTGACTTGAGTGTCCTTTAATTGGGAATTGTGGTACCTGCCTTACAGGATTGCTATGAGAAGTTAAATCCATCCTTCCTCTCATCAGAAAAACTCTGGGCACCTACAACGTGCCAGGCTCTGAGGACCAGGGTGGGCAAGTTATTTTGTTGGACCGTGGCTCTCAAACCTTTGGACCATGGCCCACAGTACGAAACGTTTTATATCATTAACGAGTGCATCATGAACCATGAACCATGCTGTGCATGATGTTTATTTCACAACCCTCTTAGGATTCAGGACCAGCTGTTGGAAGATCACTGTTCCAGACAGCCTTCCCTGACCACCTCTCTCTCTGTATCCCTCCCCACTGCTCTGTGTGTGCTAGGTGTCCCTCTTCTGTGCTCCACATGCCTCCCTAATAGCACTTAGCCTGTGACTGTAGAAGTATTATTATCTTCTCCACTAGACTGGGAGCTTCTTGAGGGCAGGGACTGTGTGATTGTGTCTGATTTATCACTGTGTCCCCAGAACCTCACAGTGGTCTCACAGGTTGGATCTTATTAAATGCTTGTGAAAGAAGAGCAGGCAGGCAGAACACCTGACTTCAAGTCTCCCGCAGTTTTCAAATAAGTCATATGGAAATTCAATACCTGACACATAATAGACAAGTTAATATTTCAGATAATAAAAACAATCCATTATATTTCTATGTGCCTCAGAGTTTTCAGAGCAGCTTACCATCCCTCAGAGTTCTCAAACCAGTGGCTCTTAGGCCAGATCTGGTCTGCAAAGATGTTTGGCTGCCCCAGTGCTTGAAATTGCTTGGGTTTGGGAGTCTAGGTGGGCCATGTACTGCCCAGGTCTCCCTACTCCCTGCTATCTGACCCCTAACAGGATCAGTCATTTCTGGTACTTGCCTTAAGGCCTTTGAGCTTGTGAGCCCACCATCTCACATGAACATCCCATACATTCAGTGAGCTAGGAATGGGATCATCCTGAAATTAGGAAACTGGGTCTCAGAGTGATGAATGACTTGCCTAAGGTCCCACAGGCTGGGGATGGGGAAGCTGGAACGCAAACCTAATCCCGTCTCACTATAAGTCTAGTGGTATTTCCGCTACACCCTGCTGCTATCTGTGTTGGGATCATAAAATTCTAAAGATAGCAACTCAATACAGGCAGCACTCAAGTCAACACCGCAGACACAAAACAAAACAGAGCTTCAGTAAGGACCCCCTCACCCTGCAGGAGGCTTGAGAGCTGGGAAAGGCCATGGAGACAATGGGGTGTGGTGGTTAAACACCCAGGGTCTAGAATCGACATCCCTGGCTGGCCTCTAGTTCTGAATCCACCACTGACCAGCTAGCTGTGTGACCGTAGGTTGGGTACTTGCCCTCTTAGAGCCTCAGCTTCCTCATCTGTAAAATGGGCATTATAGTAGTACCTATGTGGAGGAGTTGTGGCTAGGGAAATAGCACCAGGCACAAGGCCCGTGCTCAGTAACTGGTAGTTGGGCTGTCCTCGTTGTGACAATTACTGACTCAGGCTGGAGGTGAATCGAGTGAGTTAGGCCCTGGGATTTGCTAAGACTTCTCAAGGTGCTCAAGAGAAAAGAAGTCTCTGGGAAGACAGATGTGATTGGATATGCTAAGTCTTTCTGCCTCCTTGGGAGTTTTGCTTGGGAATGAAATGCCGAAACTTAAGAGTCTGCCTGCCCTTGGTGATGGCATTCAGAGCTCTAGCCTAACTTTGTAGCCGCACTTACCTTCCTGTTCCTTTACCCCATGTTCCAACCCAACTAGATTAGTTGTCATTCATTGATAAACTCATCCAGTACTTTCTAATCTATTCTCATCTCATATATTCCCCAGCCCAGAAGGCCCTTCCTTCTTTCCTCCATTTATCACAGTCCCCTCATCTTTCAAAGCTTAGCACATAAGAGAAAGCCATGAAGCCTTCTCCTGTAACCCCCAAAGAATGAGATGCAGCTCTAGCTGGATGTCCACAGCCCAGGGAAATGAAGCTGGGAAAGGAACGCTCATTGTGGAGGCTCTTCGCCAGGCCCTGTGCTGGGCACTTTATCTGCTTATTTCATCTGCTCTCTCCTGCCACCCCAAGTGGGTACTTTTCCTGAGCCACAAAAATAAGTATGTCTAATCTCAGGTAGGTTAATAGTTTGCTCAAGATCACACAGCTGGTGACAGCCAAATTTTGACCCCAATATGTCCAAAGCCTGTTCTTTTCATTCTTTTGGCGGGCATTGTGTCCTAGCTTGTTCATAACTCACCTGATTCCCTGGTCGACAGGGCCACGTCTGATTCCTTTCTGTTCCTCCACCAAACATAGTCCGTGGCACCAGTGGAAGCTCAGTAATGTTACTAAATGAATGAAAAGGTCTATTTTATAGCCTTAAGACAGAAACACCACAGCCCCAGAACGAGATGCTACCTTATTTGAAAAAGGTTACTTTATACATCAGGGGCCAATAAGGAAGCATTTGAAGATATTTAGGATAATTATCTTTAATATGGTGGGAAATTGGGAGATTATTCCTTTCCCTTCCTATGCCTCTTTCGTTCCTCTCAGGAAGGATAAGCCAAATCCATGTTAGCAGTTTGTACATCTCTCTCTTTCATGTAGCTGTTGCTTGCCTAAATGTTACTAGTAGGAACCATTTGCAAAATAACCGTACCACTGATCCTTACTCCCCCACCCCCACCGCACCAATTAATGATACCCCATGCGAGTGTCTCAGATGAAAGGCATATTATTAATATTCAAAGAAAAAAACCCTCGTAACCATTTTAACATATACAACTAACAATGAACTAAATTTGCTTTGTGGAAGACAGTGAGTGAGCATCCCAAATTAGTTTATGTAAAAGCTGAAATTCTTCCCCGAAAGGTCTCAGTACCACCCTCAAAGAATATCCTGATCATCAGAAATGCCGTCGAGATTCCCGCCAACATTATCCCCTTTGTTGTCTGAAATGTCGAATCAAGCACATCTGGCAAATGTCCTAGAGCTCACAAATCTTTCAAACAGGGTATAATTCCCAATGGTTAAAGAGATAACGCCACCACTTAATCGTGCTGCGCTTCAAAATAGCACCAACTTTCCTTCAATCAGAAACAATGGCTTTGGCTTCTTAAAAATACCACATACCAGTGATTATTTGCAGAGAGGGCCCCTTCGTGTTTGAACCTGTGAGTTCCAGACAGAATTTAAAGTCAAGACCACAAGGCTGATTTGAATGTACACTCAATTAGATGGGAAATGGGCTGTGAATTGGGGTCCAAAAAGTGACCTGGCTTGTGTGATTTGAAGTCTTTGGGAGGTGAAGGCTAACTTCACCAAAACAGGGATGAGGAGGAGGATGGTGGTGGTGATGGTGGAGAGAGCTAACATTTATTGTGCATTCACTATGCACTAGACACTGTGCTAGGAGCCCTGGTGGTGCAATGGTTAAGTGCTCGGCTGCTAACCAATCAGCGTTTGGAACCCACCGGCGGCTCAATGGGAGAAAAGACTAGTGACCTGCTCCCATAAAGATTATAGCCTTGCAAACCCTATGGGGCAGTTCTGTATAGGGTCGTTGCGAGTCAGGATTGACTCGACAGCAAACAACGCTGTACTGAGTAGACAGGGCATGCTCGTATGATTCCCATTTGACAAATGAGGAAACTGAGGCTCAGTGAAGTTAAAGACTTTCCCCCCAAATTTCCCAGACAATAAGTGGCAGGAATTGGGACTCAAACTCAGGCTTGTCTGGCTCCTGAGGTTTTTCCTCTTTGCACTTTGCTGTGCCAGCTCCAAGATCATATGCTCAAAGAGGCATGGATGAGGTGTTTATCCAGACAGTGGTGTTTCTCTGCTGCCCACCCACCTTTAGGAAAGGGTTCATCTAAGCTAGTTAGTAAACACCTAGAAATGAAAGACCACTTTGGTCTGCTAAAGTTTCTCTGGCATTGTTTAAACAGTACAAAACCGGAAACATTCCAAATGTCCGGTAGGAGGGGACTGGTTAAATAACATATGGTATAATGCAGCCGTTAAAAATGGCCGTGAAGAGAAGGATCTATATGGATATGCAAAGGTATCCATACCCTATTTTAGGTGAAAAAGCAGGATAATAATAATAACTAGAATTTACTGAGTGCTTACTACATTCCAGGCAGTAGTCTATTCACTTTACGTATATTATTTTATCTAATCCTCAGAGTAACCCCACGAAACAATTATCATTATTATGGTTACTTTCCAGATGATGGAACTAGGACTCAGTGAGGTGAAATGCTTTGCCCAAAGTCACACAGATATTAAGTGGCAGAGCTGGGATTTGAACCCAGGTCTGGCTGACTTAGGAGCTAGAGATGACATTGGAGCTGGCTCTGAATGAGAAGCTGGAGCTTACCAGTGGAAGGAGGAACGGAGGGTTTCCCTAGCAGCCCAGATATATAAAAAGCGCACACCCAAGGGTTGTAAGATTGCAGCAGTAGTTCTTTTTCCCAAGATAGTTCTCTGCCCATTTTATTGCTCAAAAATTGGCCAATGAGCAAGAGTCTTTCAGTGCCACTGACACACATAGACTTCTGTAGTCTTGAAGCCACTGCCTTTCACCTGACAGGTGAGGAACCTGAGAAACTCAGTGAGGGCAAATCATGTGCCCAACACCATACCTATCAGAGGTAGGGCTGGACCAGACCCAGGTTTCCCGACTGCAGGCCCAGGCTCTTTCTGCAAACCCAGACTGCCTCTCCACAGTGCCTCCCTTGGGGTTTCCGCAAAATGGCCGGGTGACTTTCCTGCACAGACCCCCTCCCGCTGTCATCTCTCCAGCGAGACAAAAGGCAATTTACCCAAATGTTGTAATCACCTGGAGGCTGGCATGCGGGGGTGTCCATGCCTTATCTGTGGTATTGTTAGCCATAATGAATGCTTTGTGGAGGGATAATATCACACTTGTAACTGCCAAATAAAATGCCCGCACAGATCTCACATCCCAGCCAGCCAGACTTGGGCATTCACTTTGAGCAAAACGTGTAGGAAAGGATGTTATGAATATTCAATGCCTCCTTTGCCAGGAGCTTGCCACATCCCAGTCCTTTGAGGAGTATATCATTACCTCTATTTGGTACATGCGGAAACTGAGGCTAAAGAGTAAGTAAAGTAATTTACTGACAGTCATACAGCTAGTAAAGGGAGGAACCAGGATTTAAACCCAGGTCGTCCTGACACCAGAGGCCATTTCTGAACCAGTAAAATACCCTGAGTCGTGAACCTCTCTGAGAATCTGGGCAAAGCTATGGTCCTTATCCCCAGAAAAATACACATGAGCCCACCTACAGAATTTTGCCCATGGAGGACAGAATTAGCCTGCTGGAAGCCATCCATAGGCCCCTGTCAAGATCTTGCTCTGCAATAAGAGCCTGAGCTGGTGTTCTACCTCTTCCTGTCTGTAAGAACCAGGGCTTCAAACCAGTTCATTCCTGTTTGAACCCTTGCTGATAACTTGCATTTCTACCCCCAGATATACTGAATCAGATTCTATGTTTTAATAAGATCCCTGATTCTGATTCAGTATATCTAGGGGTAGAAATGCAAATTCTCGGCAGGGGTTCAAATCCAGTTGAAAGCCCTGCCAGGAACTGCCCATTGCCATCCTCTCTCCACCCCAGTTCCCTGGAAATTCCCTTTCCAGCTGTTGTGCCCATCAGATTCTGGTAACAATATGTGCCCTACCTACCCCCTATGGCAGCCTCCTGGAGGCATCCAGAGGACACAACTTCCCCTTCCGTGGCTGGCCACTGTAATGGTTTGTTTTGTCTCCTTTAATGGAAGTGAATGCAAGGCCAGAGCCCACAGGGCAGAAGCCTTGTCTTTCTTCCTTAGCCAGCTCTGGCCAGTCCAAGCTCTGGAACTCAGAACAGTTGGCTGAAATCCCTGCTCAACCTCAGGTCCAGGAATGGCAGACATGGTTACAAGCCCTGGCTTTAGAGTCAGACAAACCTGGGATCAGATACCAGCTCTTCCATTTACCAGTTGTGTGACCTTGAGCTAGGCTCTTAACTCTCTGAGCTTTAGTTTCCTCATGAAAAAAATGGAAGTAGTAATAGTACCTCCCTCAAAGCGTTGTGATCTTTAACTAAGATGGTGCAGGGAACCCAGCGAGCACAGGGCCTGGCCCATGAGGAGTACTTCATGCATGTTAGCAATCACAATTGGGATGATTTTACACCTGGAAAATGGAAGGGTGCCCACGGGGTGAAAAGTTGAGAAGCAGGGGCCCCCTTAATTCCACATCCCAAAGGGAGGAATCAATGTCACCTTGGCAAACTGCCCTGTGGCCTCCTCCTACCTGCTTTGATGCTGATTTCAAACATCAAAGGCCTGCAGTTCCCTGATCTCTCCGTCCTGCCCTGGGAGTTCTCTTGTTCCCCAACATCCTCGTCATTTCTTTTCCACCTAGAGCCTTGAGCCTCCTAAGACTACTCCAGAACACAGGCCTTCACGGAGCCTCTGTGGACACCAGGGTCTCACGTGGAGGCCAGACTCAGAGCCTGTCCTCCCAAACCATTGTGGTGGCCAGGGGAGCAGATACATAAACAGACAGTCCCAGGACCCGGAGGGAGCCTAAGTGATCAAAAGACTGTAGTGTACCTCCCACCTTCAAAATGTAGTTCAGATTAACAATAAAGTAAACCATAAAATAAGTATATGAAAGGAAATCCAATAAAATTCTGTATCCCCTATGGTGTTTATGTTGATGTTTCAATGAAAATATCTAATATGAGGTTCTTTCTCAAAAAAACTGGGGTGACCCTGTTTCCCTGGTGCCAAAAGCACAGTGCAATGGGAGTACAGAGAAGAGAGGAAGCATGCCTTAAGTACAGATGAGATCACGTTATGGAAAAGGTGGTACTTGGCTGGGCCTTAAAGGACTAGAGGTGGATTGCTGCATAAAAGGAAGGAACAGCATGGGCAAAGGCACAGAGGATGCCAGAGCACAGAGTACTCAAGATGGAATACCTGAGACTCTCTTGTGTATTAGAGTGTGGGGAAGGAATCAAGGGAGGCCACCTTCAGGCAGTGATGGACAGGCTGAGCTTTGAAAACTGTGTAGGAGTCGGTCTGAGCTGAGCATTCAAAGCAGAGGAGCCAGTGTGGGCTGGAGAGAGCCTTGAATGCTGGGTTAGGGAGCTTAGCCTCAGTCCTTCAATCAGTGAGGAGTAAATACATTTCAGTTGCAGAAAGGTTCTTGATGGACTGCAGCCCTGGAGAAAGAGCTGGGTGGGACTCTGTGCCCACTGACCAGCTGAGTGAGCTTGGGCAGATGACTTCGCCTCTCTTAAGGCCCTCTATCCCTATGAAATGAGGATAATAATGCCCCCCACCCCCCTTACTAGATGGCTGTGAGGATTAAACGAGTTCTAGACTGTCACTGAGTTCTACAGATTCCTCCATAACATCCCTCCTGCTGTCCCCACTGCACTGCCTTTATTCAGCCCTCAGCATATGCCAAATGGACAACAGAGCTTCCAGCTGCCAGTCCCTCACCCCCCATAGCAGCCCCTGGAAGCATCCAGAGGACACAGCTTGGGCTTCCGTGGCTGGAGTCCATCTTCCACACCAGCAGGGAGCAGGGGCAGAAGGGTGCAGAGGTTCAGAGCAAAGGTGTTGAGAGGCCAGCCTTGGGCTAGGCACTTCACTTCTTTGAACCACCTCAGTACAGTAGCTATGTATCATGGACTTGTTAACAGAATGCAAATTCAATTACAAGAGCTTGAGAAATAAAAGTGGGGAATGGGGAAGCAAGAAGAAAGTGGGGAGTGGGGAAGCAAGAACAACAATCTGAACGGTGCCAGTGATTTTGTGTCTCCCTCCACTCAGCACATACTTGTCCTGCAGTGAGTGTGCGGAGACGTGAATCCATTGGTCTTTGCCCCTGTGTGCCTCCTGTCTTGTGAGCATCTTGCCACATAAAGGAGGATTCTAGTATTTCAGGTTATGTCTTTTTTGATCAGTGTGGCCCGTAAGCACAAGCCAGCTATGGATCTGACCTCAACAGCAAGAATAGCTCTCTGTTCCAGCAATGTCAGAAAACCAGCTGTATGGCTAAATGAAATGTCCTTTTCTAGCACAGGGCCTTCCTAAGAGATTTCTAAAAGTCATTGTGGCTATGGGTGCTTTTCCTCTTACCCACCAACTGCAGCACCTAAAACTCCCCCTTAAAACAACCAGCTGTGCATGCTGTAGAGGTGTTGACAAGGACTGCATGAGATCAGACATAAAAAGTGCAGGCATGGTGCTTGGCACAGAAGTGCTTCCTAACATAAGGCACCCATACTCCTTGCCCCAACTCACCCCTCCCCGGTGATAGCCCTAATCCAACTCTAAGCCTAACTCTTGACGCCCCCTCTAGCCGTGTCAAACATATTCAAACAAACATAGCCACACCACCACATTACACATAAATCTTTTTTTTTTTTTGTACTTTAGATGAAGGTTTATAGAACAAACTAGCTTCTCATTACGCAGTTGGTACACGTATTGTTTTATGACATTGATTAACAACCACATGACATGTCAACACTCTCCCTTCTCAACCTTGGGTTCCCTATTACCAGCTTTCCTGTCCCCTCCTGCCTTCTAGTCCTTGCCCGTGGGCTGGTATGTGCCCCTTTAGTCTCATTTTATTCCATGGGCCTGTTCAATCTTTGGATGAAGGGTGAACCTCGGTAGTGACTTCATTACTGAGCTAAAAGGGTGTGTCCAGGGACCATCCTCTTGGGTTTTCTTTCTGAGTTTTCTTTGTGTGTGTGGATTAGAATTTCGTTCTGCATTTTTCTCCAGCTCTGTCTGGGACTTTCTATTTACACATAAATTTTTTGCTATTAAAACTTCGAAAGGATGTTTATACTTTTGCTTGGTGAATTATTTGGCTACAGCTCTTTAACAACTGTGATTTCTTGAGAGTCCTGTGCATACTGGAAAATTCTTGCAAAATAAGGAAATCTAGCTTACAAATTGATTTCAAGTGTAACAAGATTGTTTTGATTTCTAAATTTAATAATTAAGTCTGAAGGCATTAGTTACAACATTTATTAATTTCGGTTTTGCCATTTTCCTTTTTTACGTTTTCAAGTCAATAGTTTTTCTAATCCTTTTACATTTTAGTAGGCTTTGAAAAGCTTGTAGATGCTGGGCCCTGAACTTCTAGTCCCTATTGGGCAAAGCAGCCAGGCCTAAATCACCCTGACCTCGCCCCACCTGGCCCAGAAGATGCTCCTTTACAAGGAAAAGCAAGAGCAGCCCCAAGCCCTCCCTTCCTGCCCATGTCAGGCTCTGTCTGGGCAATGACCCCTCAGTCAATATTGGCAACGCCATGGTCTTGGCCTTGGGCCACCACCGCTGCCAGCAAAGTTCAAAGCCTCTTTCTTGTCAGGAGTTATGACAGGGATGATGGGGCGTTGCCGCGCTCACTGTGGGCCCTGGCTCTGCTCAGAGTCCTGGCCCTGCCCCACCAGCTCACGCAGCCTTGCATTTGCACAGAGGGTGGGATGGGCCGTGCAGTGGGCACCTGCCCACAGTATAGGGAGCCTGGCTTACCGTACATCTCCCATCCCAGTCTGGAGCCACAGTTCACACAGGAGACACCTGAGGCCGCAGGAAGAAAGGGCAGCCTGTCACAACAGAAACCTCCTTCTCCTAAGAGCCTGGTTCAGCTCCTGCCCGCTCTGCCAGCCTGACACTTTGGATGAGAATTGGGCTGTCTGTACAAGTTGGAAATGCCTCCTCCCTCTGCACAGCATGCACACACTCAGATCCAGGTACTCCCATGCTTGAACACAGCTGCATTCACACAGTAAGACACCATGCATTGCACACTCTGAGCATTCACGTTTGACTCACACCAGATGTACACTCACAGTTAATACCACTCTCAGACATTGCACACTCACAGGCACATATGTATTCACATTTGCACACCTTAACACTCACACTTATTTAGATTCTCACACACATTCACCCAACTGGAAGCCAACACACACATCTGTGCCTGTGCACATACCTGTAGCCTCACTGAGAGTGACTTTGGCATCAGAGAAGACTGGACTTCTGCCCAGGTGGAATGATGTGAGGCTAATCATTTCATCCCTGTAGGCTTTGGTCTTCTCATCTCAAAATGGGGACAATCACATTTCTTTGGGTGCTCTGTCCATGTGAGCCTCTCTCCCCTCTCCCAAGGCCAGATGCCTGTTTCACCTGGGTCTCCTCCCTTTCCCAGTCCACACCCTCAACCTCCACACTCACACAGGGTGGGAGCTGCATAGCAGTGGTGACCACAGGTGTACTCGGCCCAAAGGCATGCCAAGAGGTGGCAAGGCTCAACTTGTGGGTGCCCGGTGACCCAAATCTGCTTACTCGCCCTCCCTGGGCTTACCTGCCCCAGCCTGCCCACCTCACTTTGAACAAAAATCATTAGCTAAGCTGTGGATCTTGATCCTTATGATGCTGATCCTTGTGTAAAGACCTCCTCCTCCCTCTTGCTCCCACCTCCACCCGAGCAGGGAGCCATAAGTCCCAGAGGAGCCCTGAGTGAGTCCCTTAAAATGCTCCATTGCAGGCATCCAGTTTGGGAACTAAAGACCAGTCAAGATGATGAAGTAGCTCCATATCCTGGGTGCCTACCATGCGCCATTCATCCTGGCTAATCCTCACTCTGCCCTTGGCATGTCGTTGTTAGGTGGCATCCAGTCGATTTCTAGCTCATATCGACTGCATGTGAGAGTAGAACTGCCCCATAGGGAATGTCACTTTAAGAACTTAGGTGCACCTGACCCAGGCTATGTCCCTTAGAGGCAAGGATGGCGAGCCTTTGTCTCACATACTTTGGACATGTTATCGGGAGGGATCAGTCCCTGGAGAAGGACGCCATGCTTGGTAAAGTAGAGGGTCAGCAAAAGAGAGGAAGACTCACAACAAGGTGGATTGACACAGTGGCTGCAACAATGAGCTCAAGCATAACAACGATTGTAAGGATGGCGCAGGACTGGGCAGTGTTTCATTCTGTTGTGCAAAGGGTCGCTATCAGTTGGAACCAATTCAATGGCACCTAACAACAACATAGGGTTTTTTAGGCTGTGATCTTTATGGGAGAAGATTGCCAGGTCTTTCTCCTGCAGAACCACTGGGTGAGTTTAAACTGCAACCTTTCAGTTAGCAGCTGAGTGCTTAATTGTTGCACCACCAGGGTTCCTTGGCAGGAGGCCAGCTCAGAGACAGGAGTAACTTGTCCAAAACCACCCAGCAAGTTGGTGACAGGGCATAGCATCGGACCCAGGCCTGACTGGTTCCAAAACTCCTTCCAGTCTACACTGTGCTGCTGAGAGTGCCCTGAAGTCCCACCCGGGAAAGACAACTTCTGGTTTTTCTTTTGGTCTTCTGGCCAGCATTTATTTGGGCATTTCCTGTGCACCATGCACTACGCTAAGCACTTTTCAGGAACAATCTCATTTGATCCTCACAGCAAACCTTCAAGGCAGGCACCTTCGTAGATAAGAAAATGAGGCCCAGAGAGCTGTGAGGCTACTTGCCCAAGGTCTCATAGCAGAGGCAGCAGGGTGCAAAAGCCATGCACTTAACCATCATACCACACTGCCTCCCTGCTAACCATCTGGGGAACTAATATTTCCTTGCAGCTTTTCTGAGATGTTCAGGATCTCTTCTTCCCCAGCACTGATGAAACCCGCAGCGACTTGGGCACAGCTGTGGTCTGTTCAGGCCTGCCCCTCTCCACCCCCGCTGTGAGCAGGCCCCAGGCCAGCCAGAGCTTTAAGCTTCCTGACTGTGGTTAGTACCCAGGTATGACCCCAGACAGCCCAGCCTATCCATGCTGTGGGGCTGCCCAATCTATGGCCTTGAGGCAAGAAGGAAACAGCAGCCGGTGGTCTTGAACCTGCACTTGGCATGCCTACTTCGCCCTCTCAGGAGCTCCGTTTACCAAGGGTGGGGAAGAAACTGTTCCCCTTTTGCCCAGATCCCAGAGAGTAAACCTATTACTTTTATGTCCCCAGATTTACATTTCTTTATTCATTTATTCACCAAATATTTATTAGATACTTTGTAAGTGCCGGATCTGTGCTGAGCCCTAAAAGCCAGAAGAGACTTGGACCTGTCTGCCCCAGGCTGGCAGGGGCCACCGTGTTGGATTCCATAACAGAAAACGCAGGGGCTGTGGAGCGTGGCAGGAGGGCGCCGACTTCGGCCTGGGGCAGGGAAGCCTGACAACAAGGCAGGACCCGTGGGGGTGCGAGAACAGCCAGGAGGGCACTGGGCTCAGGCCACACACATTCATCAGGGGCCTCAAGTTTGCTCTGTGCATGTGCTCTTGAGACAGGACTGAAAGACCATGTTCTTCAGACAACTCTAAGTTCGCACGCCCTTTCCTGATCACGTTGCCTTTAGTGCACAGGGAATTTATGAATTTTTGAAAGAAATCCTGGAGTTCACTTATATATGGTCATTTGTATTAAAAGCATTGATTTGTCAAAAATAAATGCTTCGGAATTAATGGCAACTAACAACAACAAATGTTTAAAATATACAGCAATTTTTATAATCTTATTGAGGCCTCTTCTCACTTGTTAATATACACTAAGTCCCAGAAATGCAAAGCGCCCTGAGCCTCTGTTGAGCTTTGAGGAGTTCTGCACCTGAATCAGGCCCTGAAAGGAAGGGTGTTCCCCTTGGTGGAACAGCATGTACAAAGCATGGAGGCCCTCGTGAGCATGCTCATGTGGCAACTGCCATATATCAGGGTGGCTGCGCTTTAGTGTAGGTGAGCAGAGGAGGGAAGCCAGCCTGGAAAGCTGGCACATCCTAGGGGGACTTGAATTCCAAGCTAAGAGTTGGGAGCCTTTTTAGGGAAGGTTTTTCAGCAGGGGAGTCCATGGTCAGATGTGGGGTTTCTCCTACAGCAAGTTCCTTTCCTTCTAAGGAATCTAGTTCTCCTGGTAGTTGGTGAAGTTCATTGGAGTGTGGGGGGTGGAGTCGGGGGAGGGCGGCAGGGAATGCAGGAGGTAGCAAGGACATTTCTGAAGCTTCAGAGCCAGAATAAGGAAAGCTTTCTGCACTGATGGCAGACAGGCCTTTGGGCAGCATTCGCTGCTGGATCTCAGTTCCTTCTGCCGCCCAGCACCGGGCACAGGCCTGGTACAGGATTGGGCTTATTGATTCATTCATTCACTCAACAGATATCAACGGAGCACCTGCTTATGTGCTGGACACTCTTTTAAGCACTGAGAATACCGCAGTGAACAAGCAGACAAGGCTCCTGGTCTCATTGGTGCTTACAGTCTGGATGGGGGAGACAAATATTATCTAAGGCAACACACAAATAAACAAGAAAATTTTAGAGCGGTACATGCTATGAAGAAAATGAAGATGAGGTAGAGTGACTGAGAGCGGAGGCAGTTAGATTATGGTCACTGAGGGAGTGACATTTAAGACCTGGATGCCAAGAAGTGGGTGCTCAGAGAATGTTTGTTGATGGCAACTCAGGCAAGTCAGGAGGCAACAGGCTTATTCCAGACTTTCCTGGCAAAGCAGTTATTGGGCATCTACTGTATGCCAGGTCCAGCGGCCGATAAAGCAGATGTGGTCCCTGCATTGAGCAAGCTTACAGTCTAGTGGGGGAATAAAGACCCTTAAACAAGAAAGTATGCAAATAAGTATAGTTTCATAAATTGTAATAAATGCTAGGGTGTCATGAGAAAGAAAAAGGAGTGAACACCTTTAGTTTGGATGGTTGGGAATGTGAAGGAATCTTCCAATCCCGTTGGAGAACATAATAACCTTACCTTTTAGGCAGCACACTGGATGGTCAGTTTTTAAGATAAACTTTTTTTATTTTAGAACTGCTTTAGATTTACATAATTATTATGAAGATAGTACAAAGTTCCTAATATACTGCACACCCAGTTTCCCCATGATTAACAACTTGCATCAGTGTGGCAATTCGTCACAATGAACCAATGCTGAAACATTAACAGAAGTCCATACATGATTCGGATTTGCTCAGCCTTCCTGTAGTGCCCATTTTCTGTTCCAGGAGCATACCCAGCATGCCACGTTACATTGAGTTACCAAGTCTCCTTAGACTACCATTGGCTGTGACAGTTTCTTAGACTTTTCTTATTTTTGATGACAGTTTTGAAGAGTACTACTGGTCAGGTATCTTTGGAGCCCTGGTGCAGTTGTTAAGAGCTCGGCTGCTAACCAAAAGGTCAGCAGTTTGGATCCACCAGCCACTCCTTGGAAACCCTATGGGGCAGTTCTACTCTGTCTTATGGGATCACTATGTGTCGGAATTGACGGCAATAAGTTTTTTGGTCAGGTATTTTGTAGCATGTCCCTCAATTGGGATCTGCCTGATGTTTTTTCATGATTTACTGGGGCTATGTTTTGGGAGGAAGACCTCGAAGGTAAGGTGACATTCTCATCACAACATATCAAGGGTACATACTATCAACATGGCTTATCACTGTTGATATTGACCTTGATCACCTGGCTGAAGTAGTGCTTGTCATATATCTCTACTGTAAACTTACTCTTTCTTTTTCCTCCTTTCCACAATGTACTTTTTGGAAAGAAGTCACTATTTCAGCCCATACTTAAGGAGTGGGAAGTTATGTTCCAACTTCCTGAAGGCAAAGTATCTACATAAATTATTTGGACTTCTTATACAGGGGGAGTTGTCTGTCTACTCTCTGATTTTCATCCATTTTTAGCAATATTTTTCAGCTGGGTCTTTTGATTTTTTTTTTTAAGTTCAAGAACCCTGTTGGTGTTTCTAGAAACCTAGAAAGTATTGTACTTCAATTAATAAAATGCATAAAATTGCCAAAGCATTAAATCAGAGGGTAGAAAAAATCCAATAATTATTTCAATTTTTTCTATTGTCAGTGTGCATCAATGAAATAAGATTTGGGAAATACCAAAAAGCTGCTCAGAGTTGATTATTGTTCATATCTCAATTTATTATCTTCTACTTTTCTTCTGTGCACCATTTTTACACAGATTATACTGCCCATGTAATTTTGTACCCTGCCTCTACTCCTTCCCTTTTTTTTTTCCTTGGCATACTATCATATCAAAAACATTTCCCCTGTGTTGCTATACAGACTTAATAACCATTATTTTCAATAGCTACTAAATACCCCTTCACGTGGCTCACCGTTTCCTCCTGAACTTAGCATGATGCCTGACACATAGTCAGTGTTTACAAATTATTTGTTAAGTGAATGAATATATAACAAATTAATCATTCCCTTGCTTTTAGAAATCTACGTTTTCTTTTTTCTTGATTGGAAATAGTTCTGAAACAAATAGATTATTCCCTTAGGATAGTGTCTCAGAGTAGAATTACTGGCCCAAAGGGGCCAAAAACTCCTAAAGATAAAAGCTCCAAACCAGAAATCTTCCTCCCTTCCCCTCTGCACCACCAGCAATTGTGCCAAGGGTAATAATTTACAATTGATTAAAGAGTTTGTGGTGTCTTTTCCCATCTTCCCCCCCACCTCCCCTCCTCCCCTCCTGCCAAAAAGGGGGAAGATTATCTGAGAAGGTGAAGATGTTCTCAGACAATCATATTAACATATTCCAACAATCGCAATTTGCAAAATAGTAATCACAACTCCCGGGATCTGGGAGGCATTAATCAAAGCTGCAGGTTTAATTCCATTTTAAGTATTGATGAAATGTGCTTCGGCAGCCTCACCCTGGCGTGGCAAGGCCAGGGGAGCCAAGCAACGCACAGGGGAGGTGGAGGGAGGGATAGTGAGCAGCTGCCGTGAGGCAAGGCATCTGTGATTCAAATTGGTGGCTGTGCAGCCAGGTAGAGAGTGAAAGGGGTAGTGAAGAGGGCTGTTAAGTCCATTGCTGTCAATTTGTAACAATCAGGGAGGGGCCTGAAGACTGGTTCAGCACAATAAACCCAGTTTGTCTGGTTTCAGGGGTTACCACTGAAGAGGTTGCAGCTGCACTGATTCGAATAGCCTGGAGACTTCAGAACTGTAATTATCAACCAGGCTGCTCACAGTGTGGCAAAAGTGGGCTTCACCAGCGCTTAACTCCTTGTGTGCTGACACACCACCGCCACTCTCCCCATGGTCGCCTCTCTACCCCAGGGTTCAGCAGCCACGTGGAGATTCCCAGGCAGCCTCCACCGGGGAAACCGAAGCCCACTGGCTGGTTAGGGCAGCCCTCAAAGGCCAGGCAGCAGGCTTTTTTTCCCTTAGGTGACATACAAAGAAAGAGTGGGGCAGGGGAGGTTTTTTTATGGGGGAGCCACTGTACCTGGCACCACCACGTCTTCCCTCGGGTGGGAAGGGTCAGGCTGTGGAGCCTGATGAACCTTGATTTGAATACCATTGGCATGGTATTCAAAATTGGGGTAATCGCCTCTACCCCACTGGCTTGTTACAAAGATTGACAAGATTCAGTGCTTGCAAAGCACCGAGCACACAGTAGGCTGTCAACAAGCATCCATCTCCTGATCCTGGGTCCAGTGCCACGCACACCGAGTCTTTCACAGAAGAGGAAGGAGCCCCTGAGCAGGACATCAGATTTGGAGGGTTGGCTTTCTTCTGGCGCTCTGAATTTCCTGCTCTTGGGGAATGTCCTTGTTCTCTAGCTTCTGCCATTTGTGTGGGTAGTCCAAGACATCTCTTGGGCTGGAGGTCTTGGGCTAGGAGTGGGGTAAGGAGACAAGGCAAGAGCTCCTCAGTGCTGCAGCCCTAGGGGATGCTACTTGCTGGCAGGGGTTTGGGCTAGCCCTCTTTGCACCCCCAGGCCAGGCGGGCAGGTATGGTACAGAGAAAAGCGCCTGCATGAGCTTAGCTGGTAGTACTGGTGAATGAAGTATGTCTATGACTCCATGACATTTTCCCTGGTATCTATGAAGGGATGTGCGCAAGAAGGTGTGTCCGAGTTATTCACGATAGAGATTTGAGGCAACCTAGGTGCCCACCACTGGAAAGATGCATAGTACAATATGACAGAAGCCCCCCCATAGAATATTAAGGAGCAGTAAGAAGCAAAGAACTAGATGTACATGCAGGGCAGGAATAGATCTTGCAAATGTAGTGATGAGTGAAAAAAGTAAGACACAGGAAATTCACAGCAGAATGCCATTTATGTAAATTAAAAACACATTTCCACACAAAACAACAGTACATATTTTACAGAGCTACATGCATTTTAAGGGTATATATCCCGCCATTAGAGTTGGTCCCTATGGTGGTTGGGGTGGGGCTGGCTGTGGCTTTGAGGGAATAAAGGGGGAAAATAAAAATAAATCCACAGAGGGGCCTTGTGCAGAGAGATGATGGTAGTGTGCTATGGACTGGAGTGTGAGGCACTCAACTCTGGATCTGAGGTTTAAAAAACAACTTGGGTTTTGTAGCACAACAGTCCTGGGCTCGCCCACATGCCAGGCCTGTGGCTATGGGCTGTGGTTAAGTGACCTCTCCGAGCTCTGTTTTTTAATCTGTAAAATGGTGGGAGTGACTGCTGCTTGTCAGGTGGTCACGAGGACTAAATCAAGTGCAATGTGTTTAGGGCTTTCCGGCAACACCAGTGCCTGCCGCTCTTCCACTCCTTTCCACACTGAAAGGACCTGAGTAAATAGAGGGTATCAGCCCCCCGCCCTGGGGAGACCACGAGTTCTTTGAAGGAGGCTCTCCAAAATGGAAAGCCCCAAAAGCAAGCTAAAATCTGAAGGCTCTGTCTCCTAATAGCACCCCACAAGACTGTTCAGGGTGCTGTTTGTGGTATGTCAGAATGGACAACTGCCCAAGTTGGGGCTGCTTACTGACCATCTGTCAGGGGCAGTCCCACTCGGGGTGGCCAGTCGATCTCATGCTTACCCCCCATCTGCAGCATCTACCAACTACTAACTCTTTTGAGTTCAGTTTCTCCCAGACAGGGCACTTATGGGCAACTAAGGGTTTTGGTTTTAGTGAAAGGTCCATTCCTTCCCAAAACAGAGCTAAACAAACTGGTCACCAAGGCCATCACCCTGTGCTGGCATGCACTTCAGTCCCGAGACCTCACCCAGGAGCTCCCAGGGCAGGGAAGGTCCCAGTGAGCCCGAGGCATGACCGGCTCTTCCTCTTCCCTTGCAGATGACGATGAGCATGAGTGGATTGTCCGGACCTGTCGGAAGGGCTGGGACGAGATTGTGGGTCACAGGCCCAAGCTGTGAGCTCTGTAGCCACTCCACCAGGGGTTTCCATCTGCACCACTGCCATTGGCTGGTCCAAGGGAGCAGGCTGTCCTTCTTTTTAGTGCCGTTTGACTCAGGAATAAAGGTTTTCTGCAGTCAGTAGCCCCAGGTGGACTCTCCTTGGAGTAATGGTTTCTCAGAGTGGGGATCTTCATTTAGCCTGCATCAGAATCACCTGGGATCTGCTCTCAGGGATTTCTTATGCCTATGAAAGGCTGGGAACCATCACGTTATTTATACCCCCCCGAAAAACCCAAACCCGTTGGCATTGAGTCAATTCCGACTCATAACAACCCTAGAGGCCCAAGTAGAACTTCCCCCATAGGGTTTCCAAGGAGTGCCTAGTGGATTCAAACTGCCGACCTTTCTGGTTAGCAGCCGTAGCTCTTAACCACTATGCCACCAGGGTTTTCCCATCACTTTATAGAGATATGTAATTTCATGAGCAACTAAAGTGTGCAGGCAGTGTGTGTGTATCATCTCTGCTTCTCACAATAGCCTGGCAAGGGAGGACTTAGCATCACTTTTTACAGATGAGGAATCTGAGGTTCAGAGAGATTAGCTGATTGATCCTGCCAAGGTCACACCGCGCTTCAATCCAAGTCCCTCTGAGGACACAGCCTAGCTGTTTTTTACTACACCAAGTTGCCTACCTTACCAGTCTTGGTCTTACAGGGCAGGAGGACCTGATGACTGTGCTGGGACTCCCAGCTGGTTCCTTGCTGTAGGCCTAAGAATTACCAAGACTGCCTCTCCCTCTTGGCATCTCTCCTATTTGAGCCTCATACCTAACACAGAATCAGTGCATTGCCATAGAAAGAACATGGCTTGGCATCATACATGCCTGGTTTCAAATCCAAGCTCAACCACAGGTATCATGTAACCTTGGGCAAGTCACTTCATTTCTCTAAGTCTCAATTTCCTCATCTGTAAAATGGGTATAATGATGCTTGAAACAATAGCATTGGTATTGTTTAATAGGTTGCTGTATGGATTGAATGAGATAATCCAAGTCAAAGAGGTGGTACTTAACAGGTACTCAATATGTGTTTGCTTTAAAGAATAATTTGCTAGCTGTGCACACAGTAATAATTCCTCCAGATCACCCACAGCTATCACACTTGTCAGCTCTGAGAACCAGGGGAGGAAGCAGTGACATGTTCCAGGGCCACACTTAGGCCACAAGCATCCTCAGAGGTTGCTGGATCCCACCACCCTTGGTGCTTTGTCCCCCAGCTCACCAGAGCTGCCCAGTGGAGGCAGGAGAGTGAGCCAGTATGTGGGCAGGCTGCAGGGGGAGGAAACTAGGCCTCAAACAAGGGACCCAGGAGGTGTCATGCCAGGGCAGGGCCAGGAGCCAGAGGGAGGCCTGAGCCCACTCTCAGCTGCTCCATAGAGGGGACCTGGGGGAATCATCTCTCCCTCTATGCCTCCAAGTCACCTCAGCAGAATGAGAGGGCTGGGCTCCATCAGTGGTTTCCAAACTGTTTTGGAAACAGAAGATACATTCACGTAAAGAAACACACACACACACACAAATAAAACTAAACTGAGTATTTATTTTCAATAATGTGGATACGGCTACAACATTTGAAAAATGGATCAGAAGAGTGGATGTGGGGGAGAAATGGGATTGGGAATGAAAGATAAAATAAAAAAGAAGAGAGGCCCTGCAGAGTCGATGACACGGCGCACCATGAACTGATGTTTACAGTCCGCTCATTTTTGTGCAGACCAATGGGAGCTGAAGAAGCCTCCATGCCCGGCGGGGCTGCTCCACTCATCGCCTTCAGGTGCTGTGCTGGCCAGGAGCTTTGGCTTAAACAATCTGCTGCTAAAAAAAAGGGGGCGGGGGGGAACCACAGAGTAGATGCTCTCTCTCACCAGATTGCATGGTGGCTCTGGAACCTGACATGGCCAGTATGAGGCCCAGTCTGTGCCAAAGCAGCTGGGGTGGGCCCTGTCTCCCATTCGCCATTCCCTTCACTTCACACCGTACCAAACTCTTCCCCATCTTCCAAACAGGCTATGCTGTGCCTCCTCCCTGCCCCCAATACCCTCCTCCATCAACTTCCATCTTTCTATGCAAAGCTCATCAGATAGGATCCAGTTCAAAATGCACCCCAGCCTGGGCCCCCACAGCATGCTGTAGGGCTTTACCATCAGGAGCAAAAACCAAAGGAAAGATTAGAGCTTCCCAAGGCCAGGGATCAGCCCCAGGCAGCCCTGTTAACATCAGTGCCCAGCACAGGGCCAGGCATGAGTTACCAGATCGGGCGCTCCTCTGGAGCGGGGTCTGCCTGGCACACATCTCTGAGTCTGTGGAGCCAGCACAGAGCCCAGCAGACAGCACATGTTCAGGAAGGGTCTCAGGGCACCAACCAGCCTAATTTCTACAAAGCTCGGCTAACAAGCAGCAGTGACTAAGTACTTGGAGAAGCAGCCCACCACCATTCCTTTATAACGCAGTTTACTAACCAGGAAACAGGACCAAGTTTCCAGGAAGGGGGATTGCGCTGTCCAGCAGCCCAGATAACTGTGGGAGCCAGTGGCCTGAGCCCTTAACCAGAGAGCAGGAAAGAAATGAAATCCCATCATGTTCTGGATTTAAGTGCCAGCACTTCTACTTGCATTAACTTTATTTATTACACAAATAAGACATTTACAAAGCACGACATGAAAGGTATGTAACGAAACAGACATTGGTTTTACAAAAAAGTGCTTACATTTTTTTCCATGTGTATTTTCCCCTTTTGTATTTAAATAAATAGTCTTGACGGTCTGTATGCTCCCAGGCTGCTCTAAAAGGGTAGCGGAGCCATGTTTGAAGCTGCAACATGCTACGGCCATGTGATCCACACAGGGAACAGACCCCTGGGGGAGGCTCAAGGCAGAGTGGGTACTGGGAGACCCTGGGCAGGCTCAGCTAGCCATTTACCTCATGGTTCCAAATGGGGCTTTACCATCAGCAGCAAAAACCAAAGGAAAGATTAGCGCTTCCCAAGGCCAGGGATCAGCCCCAGTCAACCCTGTTAACTCACTGGATAAGTTCTGAACTGAGCTGCAATGACCACATTCTGAGTGCTGCCTTCTCTTTGCCCTGGGTCTGTTGTAATAGTCTTCGGAACAGAGAGGAAGCAGGTTCCTTTCTCAAGTTGCATCCCTGCCTAGCCCTGCTCCAGGTCCCAGAGCAAGAACGGCATATAGATTTTCATTTTAAGTGCCAACTTCAACCATTTGGATTCTGAAACTTTATCGGGATTCAGTGAGCTAGAGAGTGCTGCAATTGATGACTGATATCTGCCATGGGTGAAAACAAGGACAGCTGCTGCATATGTACCATGAACTTGCTTTCCCTGTCCTAGAGTCTCCTTCCAGAAGCAACGTATCAGGTTAACCACAGCATAAAGGAGGACTTGGGCTAAAACATGTTTAATAGCAGCCTCTAGTGGGAAATGCATCAAGACACCAAGGAGTTCCAGAATTAAAGGATAAGCTTGAGGCAAGTGAATGTCCCCTGACACATAAGTCATGGTCGTGTTTAGCCCAAGTCTTTTTGTTTGGGGTGAAGAGATGCAGCAAGATGGGGTGGATGTGAGCACAGCTGTGTCTGGCCTCTGTTCTCAGAAGTGGGTGGGGATGGCTCTGGGCAGGGTTGGCGGGGAAGCCCAGAGGAGCCAGCTGGAACCCTGGGCTGGCCACTCCTACCTAGGCTGTTGGCACCCTCTCCATACTCAGTATGGGCCCGGAATTAACATGCTGACTGCCATCTCACTGGGCTCTGTTCCCCAGGGCTGCAGCAGGATGATCCAATTTCCCTCTCACTGTCCCCTCAGAGGAGACTCAGCCCAGGCTCCCCCCATCAAAGGTCAAAAAGTGGTCAACAAGGGTCCCCAAGTCCTGACCAAACATTCTGAAATATCATCACACAGATCAAACACAGTCTCTGCTCTGTTCCCTGCATCCATGCCGGATAACTAGATAGGGATAGGGCCTGCCCCCTCCATGCCGAGTTTTCTCTTTCCTTAAAATGGCTATACTTTCTGGCCCAGTGTACCACATCCCTCTCCCTGATCTCCACATCAGTGGGGGTCATGGCCCTCCAGCCCCGCCCAGCCCCTGCCTCTTGGTTTCGGCAGGCCTCCATCTCTGCCCTGCTGGGCCTCTCAGCGTTGGTCAGTGTCTCTTCTCTCTCTGAATTAACTTGACATAACCAGACAGATGGAAATGATAAAACTAGAGCATAGCTTTCCTTTGGGGACATCCCACAAACACTGTAGAGTTTTCCAGACAAAAGCAACAGAGTGGATAACATTGGGGGTTGTCGGCTATTCGGAATTCAGAGCCAGTTCCGAGGAAGTAGTAAATAAAGGGTAATACAGGGGGAAAAGAAAACCTGTAAATTAAAAGGCTGTTGGCGTCACACAATTCAATTCTGCCTTTCACTATTATAATCACAGTAAGTTGAAGATGACCCCTGTTTTAAATGAAGAAAACAGGCTGTTGTTTTCACCCTGATTCCAAAGGTCAGGGAGCTCTGCCTTCCAAGGGGAGGACTCTGTGGTGCTCCTGGTGGGTTCTGGTACTCAGCTGGAGAGAAAAAAGTCCAGGCCCGGGGGCCGAGCTGGTGGCGGGCAGGCTGGCGGACAGGAGTGGATGTGGGGGCAGATGAATCCCTGGCCACAGCTTGGACTCTGGATTTCAGCGGCTGAGGGGCAGTTGTGGGGTGCCCATGGCCAGATGCGGAAATGCTGGCAGCGTTAGTACTGAAAAAGGATGACCTGCAAGAGGAGGGCACAAGAGGTGGCTGAACCGGGGCCCACCCTCGCAGCCCCCCAGAGGTCCTTAAAGGCATAGAGAAGAAGGGTGGGCACAGGGCCCAGATCTGGATTCAAATCCTGGCTCTGTCACTTACTTGCTGTGGGACCTTGGGCAACTCACTTCACCTCTCTGAGCCTGTTTCCTCATCTGTAAAACGGGGATGACAAAATCTCTCTCTCAGAATCATGGGGAGGATTCAATGAGATACAATCATAACAGCAGCAAACGTTTACAGGGCACTGTACCATGCGCCGGGCACTGTTCCATGCGCCAGGCACTGGGTGAAGCGCCTCCCATGCACGATTTCACTGAAGCCTCACCTCAACCCCAGGAAGGAGTTCCACCTCATCACCATCTTACAGGGAAGCCCCTGAGGTTCAGAGAGGTGTTAGTTAAGTGAGCCCTTGATCACACAGCTAGGAAGAGGTGGAGTCAGGATTGGAACACAGGCCTGGCTCCAGGGCAAGCTCTCTTTATTATACCACACTGCCTCTACCTCTCAAAGGCCTCCATGACAATAGTCATTGAATGCTGACAACATACCAGGCAATGGGCCAAGCACTTCACATGCACTTCATCTTCACAAAGCCGAGAGGCAGGTGGCCCAGATGTGCCACATGCCTGACACACGGGTGGAGACCAAGGACCTTCTGCCCCTTTCCCTCTTCCTCTTCCACCCAAAGTGCATGGCTGACGTCTCACAGCCGCCATCAACACAGCCAATTCCCTGAAGTTCAGGTCAAGGATTACTGACCAGCTGGTCAGTAGGAAGTGCCAAGAGGAAATTTCAAAGAGGAGGATGGGCATGGCAGCGCAGTGATTCCGTTTTCTGATCAGGAATTTTACCTGCCCAGAACTGGTCACCATAAAAAGGAGATGGGGGAAAGCAATGATGATTATTTTAACAGTAGTAATCATAATAATGACCAATACCTATGGAGTACTTTCTGTGTGCCAGATACTATGCTAGGCTCTTTGCATATGTTATTGCATTTACTTTTCATAACAACCCTAAGTGGTGAAAACTATCATCATCCCCATTTTTCAGGTAAAGAAACTGAGGCTCAGAGAAGCTAAGTATGTGCTGCAGGTCTCACAGGCAGGTGACAGAGGTGGGATTCAGAGTCTGCCTGACTCCAGAACTCACACTGCATTGCCTCACCCAACCTTGGGCAATGTTCCCCTTTGGTCCCGGGGACACTTGGCTTCGGTTTCTTATTAACAGAACCTCAAGAGAGATGACCCTGCTAGGTCATTTTCCTCTGTGGACCTCAGTCTCTCCATGTGATCAATGATGGCTTGGTCCTACTAAGAACCTTCCAAGTTTTGAAGTTGTGGGATCAGACGATGTGACCAGGAAGAAATGTGGTTTTGGAAACTCACAGGGATGTGTGACCGATGATGATGTGGTGGAGGCAGAAAGTGCTACCCCGAATGCTCAGAGCACTGCTCTTCTGGCCAGGCCCGTGAGAACACTTTTTATGAGTGGATTCTGGAGCCTGCCCAGAGGGGCAGTGAGTCTTCTCATAACTAGGCTGGTCCAGGCCTGGAGAGGCGAGGGAGAGCTCATCCAGTCCTATGCTGACCACACACAGTCCCACATCCTACAGTCCACCAGTCCCCATGGGTCTTGGTAAGATGTAGACAGAAAACATTCCTGGGAGCTGGCAGGAAGGCCTGACAGTGAGAGGGCAAAAGGTCATAAAAGAGGGAGAGACACTTTAGTGCAAGGCTTCTGTATGCAAAGCTGGGGACACAGTCCAGCAAGAGAAAACTCGGGCTCATCAACCAAACCCAGGGGCCAGAAACCCTGTACAGCCAAAGCTATCAGAGTCCAGAATGGGCTCATCCTTCAGGCTGAGCCATATACAACCACAAGCTGAGCCAACCAACCAGGAGACAAGGGCTCTCCAAGCATTGAGCTCAGCCCCTTACAATCCCAAGGCTCCCCACTGCCTCATAATGCCCAAGCCCCTTGGCTCAATGGTCCAGGCCCTCCATTATGTGGCCCTGCCTACTCCCCTACCTTCCCCATGCCTTGGCCATGCTAACTAGTCTGTAGTTCCCCCAAACCCAGGCTCCTCTATGCCTTTGCATGTGGTGTTCTCTCCAAGTAGAATGCTGTTCTTGTCCTCTGCTTAACACTCCCTCTTTTGCATCCTCGAAGGCCATGTTCATTCCCCTACCCAACTTGCCCTGTCACCCTCAGGTAGAGCTGCCTGCCTCCTGCTGTAAACCATGAGCTCCTTGAATACAGGGAACAAGGCATCTCGCCTCTGCACTCCCATGCTAGGGCCTGACGGGCAAATGCTCTCCTGCAGGAAGGGAGCAGCTCTGAGATCAAGGCTAGCTTGGGGTTAGGAAGTTCTAGGGCCAGTGACAGTTCTGCCTGTGCTCACTGTGTGATCCTGGGCAAGCACCTGTTCTGTCTCAGCCTCAGCTTCTGCAGGTATGAAGTAGAGTTCATTAAAAGCATTCCCACCCTCCTCCTAGGAAGGCTGTAAAGGATGAAGTTAGAGAGAGCACTGTGTAAACTATAAAGCACTGCACAAAGGGAACTGTAGTGAGCTTCAGAGTCCGACAGACTCACTACGTGTCACCTCTGTGAGCCTTGGTTGCCTTATCTGTACCATGAGGAAGGCCACCCCCACGCTTACAAAGTGGTTAGGAGGCGACAACCAAGAGACATGTTTAAAGGGCCAGCCGCAAACAGAAGAGGCCCTCAGCTGTGAGTACGACATCAGAGGGGACATTCCTGGAGCATGCTCACCTACCACCTTTCAGGCGAGCCCCAGATTTTGCAGGACTTTGTGCTGAAACTACCATTTACTTATAAATATATCTGTCCAACTAGGCTATACATCTTTCCCCACTATGCCCAGCACAGAGCACCTACAGTGGGTACTTAATCAGGAGGAGGAGTGGTAGGGGCTGTCCTGCAGGGATGGTTCCCAACCTGGCTGCCCATCAGAATCACACGGGCTCGTTATTACACATGCAGATCACTGGGCCCAACCCCAAACCTCCTCAGTCAAACTCTAGGGGCGAGGCTTGGGAATCTATCTTTACAAGCTGCCCAGATGATTCTGAGGCATGCCAAGACCAGGATCTGCTGGACAGGGTGTTCTCATCCAGGGCTGTTCCATCCCTAAGGTCCTAGCCTCCTCTCCCTGGACCACCACACCTGCTGACTCACTGGATTCCCTGCCTTCTACTGTACACCTGCCAACCCAGACTCTCTGAGGCCACTACAGTAATGCCTCCCATTGCTCCAAGAGAAAGCTCAGGCTCCTCCACCTGGAAGCCCCAAGGCTCCCGCCTTACCACTCGTCCTCCCGTGGGCCAGCATGATATAATCGCTCAGGGTTCTCTAAGAGACGTGGTAGCCCCTGCCTTAGGAACCCCAGACATGCTACTCCTTGACTCATGCTAGCTTTTTCTTCTTCCTTTCCTCCCTCCTTCCCCAACAAACTCTGATTCTGCTTTCAGGCTGAGATGTGACCTTCTGGGAAGTCTTCCCAGTATCTCTCCTGTGCCCCACCCTCAGGACCCTGAGGTTTGATCACATTGTGTTATCACTGCTAGGGTCTGTCTCCCCCTCTAGACTGTGGCCTCTTCAAAGACAGGGACCATGCTTTACTCTGTGTCTCCAGTAACTGACTCAGGGCTGCTGGGCACAAATCAGTACGTAGGCAATGTACATGAAGAATGAATAAATGCACAGGTTCTCATCCAGGCTCGGTTACCTGGAGCTACCTGTGCCTCAATTTCCCCATTTCTAAAGCAAGAGGTTGTTTTAGAGCAGTGGCTTTCAAAGCTAACTGTGAGGTGTCTCAGAGCTGCTGAGAAGGAGGTGAAGTTCCTACACTCTCTGAGATTTTACTCAGAGCTGCCCCACCCACTTTCATCTGTGTTACAGAAAAGGTTAAACAAAGGATTGCAGTGCTTTAATACACACACACACACACACACACACACATCCCTTCACGCCACTGGACTGGGTGACGTCTTTAGCTGGTTAGTTCTAATGCCTGAGACAACCAGAGATACTGATTCCACACAGAAACCCAGTTCAGCTAACCAAGGTCACCTGCTGGCCTGCTGGGACCCTGGGCCCCCATCAGCATGGATTTCCACTCTCAACAGACAGGAATGAAAAGGAGGAAGTGGAGGAACCAGTGAGCTGATGAAGGCAGGGTAGTGTGTGAAGTAAGCCCTTCCTGGAACCTCAAAGCTTCAGTAAAGAAACAAAATTCACAAATCTGAAGAAGACCAACTGTCAGTGGAGGACTAAAGAGAGGCCTTTAGGAATGGCTGTGCACACACAGAACCCACCGCAGCTCCCTTGGGTGACTGCCTAGGGGGCCGTGGTCTAAGTATGTTAGATGGAGAGGGTCCACCACAAAGCGGCATCGACCCAATGACAAGGAATGCTGCCAGAAACCCATCCACGGCAGGAGGGTTCTAACCCCACCAGACCCACCCTGGCTCCATTTACCTTCTCACCCCGGTTGGAGAGTGGCCCATCCATATCGGCTTTGAGGTGGACAGGGGGTGCAGTGTAAGGCAGCCGGCAGTGCACCTGCCCGCATTGTACCTGACCTGTGGATGAGAGGATGCCTTGGAACCCATCCCTCAGCCTCCATGCGGGATCCCACCTGCCCCGTGCTGTACAGCCTGGAGTCCTGAGACCAGTTTTACCTCTGCCACTTACCAGCTGGGTGACCCTGGGCAAGATTTCCATAGGGTTGGTTGAGATACTGTATGTGAAAGTCCTTATAATCTATGAAGTGATATATGATGGCTAAGGTACAACTGTACAGCCCATTGATCAACAAACATTCAAATGAGTATGTACTGAACACCTCCTCCATGTAAGGCTGTACCCCACCTATTAAGATCCTCCCTCAGGGCCTTGTACCTTCTTTCCCACAAGGATTACCCTGGTACCTCCTAGAGGACTCTGCTCATAAGTCACCTTCTTCACAATACCCTCCCTGACCACCCTATTTACAGTTACACCCAACACCACAACCTACCCCCATCCTCCCTGTCCTCCTTCCCTGTTTTTTTTTTCCTCCTTAGAACTTACCATCAACTGACTTACTGTATGTTTTTATTATTTATGTGATATTATCTGTCTTTTTTTTTTTATCAAACAGAATGCAAGCTCCATGAGGGCAGGAATTTTTGACTGTTTTCTAGATTCTAGGTCTTGGTGGGTTTCCAGCACCTAGAATGAGGTCTAGCATCTAGTAGGTACTCTTTAAATATTTGTTGAATGAATTTCTAGCCCCAATTTTAACATCTAAAACTGTTGGGGGAATTCCATTCTTGTGTCTAATCCAAATGCCTCATGCTTCAGCCTGTTTACCACTACAATGGAAAAGGTCATTGCCTGTCTCTTTTCCCCAGACTTCATCCTCTTTGGTCACAGGGGACAAAGCCCTGGACAGAGACTTATATGTGACTTGGGACAAGACACTGCACCTTTCTGAGCCACAGTTTCCCCATCTGTAGAATAAAGCGGTTAGATTCAATTGGGAATTCTTAACCTGGAGTGTTCTAAAAATCCAAGAATAGTGAGAAATTACATGGAAACTTGAGTGTATATGCATTTTTCTGGGATCTGGTTCCAAAGATGTCACCAAATTCTAAGCTGTAAGGCTCCAGGAAACTCAGGATCCTGTGATTATTGTTAATTGCAAAGCAAAAGTTCATTTTTCTGGTGTCTGGTTATAATACTTTCATCAGCTTCCCAGCTGGCAGGCTTCAGAAAATCCTCGACCCCATGACTTTAGTTAACAGTAAAACAAAATGCTGAGATGACTTTCAGTCATGCCGCAAAATGCAGCAGGTCCAGACATACTGGGCAGCTCCTGCCCAAGCTTGGTTCTGCCTCAAGGAGACGAGAAAGGGGTACCTTCAGCCCCTCCTCTGGGCAGTAAACACAGGTTTAGGCCTGGTCAACCAGTGTGTGGGCAGAGTCCTGGCCAGGGGCTCTGGAGGCCATGGTCTCACTCCCAAGGGGGTCGCCTAGATCCATTAGCAACTGTCCACATGAAGTGCTAGCTGGTTGCCCACAGCCCTGGTACCTAGAGAACCCCTGATCCTTGGTGCCTTTAACAGATGATCTAGGTATTTAACATGGGCTCTGTGCAGCCTGAACACAAGTCATTGCTTAAAGAAGAAAGGGGAAAAAAGTCCCTCTTACTAAGTAGATGACTAAGAAATGGAACAGTATAAAGAGACATGGTTTCAACTGGCAGCCTAGTGCAGTAGTCAGGATCCTAAACAGGGACTCGACTCCTAATTCTGCCAACAAAAAACACCATCAAAACCACAATAGCAGTGAATCCTTATCCAATACTTGCTAAGTGTTGAAGACTTTAAATCAATGATCTCATGTGATGATCACATCACTTTGAGATAGGTACTCTTATTATCTTCATGTTTACAGATGAGGACGCTGATACTCAGGGAAGCTAAGAAACTTGACAGTTTCTTAAACAGCCAGTAAGTGGCGGGGGGTAAGATTTGAAGCCTGGCAGTCTGACTTCAAAGCCCATGCTCAACCATTAAGGAATACTGGCTCCCACTACCTTATTGTGGGTACTTGGTTTCCTCAGCTATACAATGCAGATAGTGATCTCTGATGTTTAGAGACATGGACAGTCTGGTCAGTACAGAGACTGGCACATGACAGGGGCTCAATAACCGCAGTTCTCTCTCTGACCTCTTTTCTTTTTCCCTTTTTCCTGGAGCCATGTTTTCCATGGCCTGTTTTTGGCCATGTGTATGAGCATATTGTGGCCACTCCTTTTTTTTTTTTTTGTCATGCCCAACTTTAAGGAAATGATCAATGGAAACAACCCCAAAGAGAAAGAAACCCTGCCACAAACACCTGTTCAGTAGCACATTCATGGAATGCTCATCCCCCAGAAATGCATGTGGCTACTCCTTCACTCCTCCAGGTTTCCACTGGAAGGTCACTCCACCATGATCCCCCATGTCCCCCACAGCACTCATTTGTGGCTGACATGCCTGCCCTCTCTGCTTTATTTGTTCATTGTCTCTCCACCCATCTCCCACTCTGGAATGTGAGCTCCACAAGGATAGAGGCTTTGGTCTATTGTGTTCACCGTTGTATCCCAGTGCGTAGAACCCAGATGACACTCAAAAAATACTACTGAATGCATGAATGGATTCTCACAACCCCGCGAGCTAGGCAAGTATTATTATCCCAGCTTACAATGAGGAAACTGAGGCTCAAGGAGGTTAGGTGACTTGCCCAAGGTCCCACAGCCTGGGTGCTCCTGCGACTCTGGCCTTCTGCTCCACCAAACGCTCCCATGTCACCATTCCTTCTGGGACAAAGCCTGTCCACATTGGTTCCACTACCCACACTCTTCCTCCCCAACTGCTTATGCCTCACTTACTCCTACCCATTCTTCAGGTCTCAGTTTGCTGAGAGGCAGCCCCAGATCCACATCTCTAGACATTCCCAGCCAGCACCTTTCCTATAAGAATCGTCACAGTTAAAACAACACCCTTCTCTGCACCCTTCTCTGTCTGGTTATCGCTCCAGGCTGTGTCCCTCACCAGAACGCAGGCTCCACGAGGGCAGGGACCCATCCTGTTCTCTCCCTAGTCCCCGGGCACAGAGCGGAGGCTTGGAAAGTATTTTTTTCAATGGCTGAATGGCTTGACTGTACGAAGGTTCCGACCCACTGAGGCAGACCTGGAAACTCCCAGCACCCAGGTCTTCACCCCCGAGTCTCTGAAGGCTTCAGCCTCGACCACCCACGCACGTTCCTCTGCGCCACCCTCTCCCGTACACCCGGGCGCAGCGGTCACTTACTCTCAATGTAGCCGTGCAGGGTGACCATGCGCGCCCGCTCGGGACTGCTGAACGGGGAGTAGTGGATGTCGTCTGATAGGGCGGAGGGGAGGCGGGACGACGGCGCCCCCGAGGGCGGCACGGGATGTTGCGGCGTGTGTTTTTTATGACGCGCCCGGCAATTTTGAAACCACACCTGGAACGACAGCCTCAGCAGCCTCAGCCTCGCGGAAACGGGTTGCACGCGCCTCGTCACCCGCTGAGGAAGCTCGGCCACGTGCGTCCTGACCCGCGACTCCAGAGCCCAGCTACATGCTCCAGGGCCATCCCCAGGTCTCTACGCCCTCCCCAGACCTGAAGGCCCCATTCTCCCCAAGCCCCACCTGGATGACCCTCCGGCTGAGGCCCGTCATGTCCGCCAGCTTCTGCAGCGTCTGCGCGTCGGGGTTGTTGTCCTGTGCGAACTGCGCCTGCATAACCTGCCGGGCGCCAGGGGGATGGAGAGGGGGCGTTGAGGCACAACGCGCGGGGGTCTCTGAAGCCCCGGCCCAATCAGAGGTTCCAGCCCGGCGGCCACGCCCCAGGCAGCTACAGCCCCTCTCAGCCACCCGCGGGTCTGGGCCCAGGGGGAGGAGCCAAGAGGCTCCCTCAGCCCCCGCCCACTCCGAGACCCCGCCCATGCCCCGGCCGCGCTCGGCCTGCCCGGGTACCTGCAACTGTTCAGCGGTGAAGGACGTCCGCGCTCGCTTGGCCGGCTTGGGCTGACTGTCCTGTTCCGAGGGCACTGCCCCCTCCAGCGTGAGGCCGTTCCCTGGGGGCGACAGAAGCAGCTGACCACGCGACCCCATCTCTTCTAGTGGCAGCCTGGAAAGGACGGGGGTCGGGGGGAGCTGGTCCCTGGAAGGGTCAGGAGCGGAGTTGGCTGGGAGCGGGGAGCCCCGGGTCCTAGTCTCTGAGCTCAGACTTTGAGTATGGAGCTTCCGTTACTGAGCGTCCGCTCCGTACCGGACGCTTCTCTTTCGGTAAGTCCTTTGCGTCTCAAAGGCCCGGGAAGGGGCGCCAGTTATCCCCGTTTTACAGCGAAGGAAACAGCGGCTCCGAGAAAAAAGGGGGGGGGAACCTCTCCCAGACCATCCTACTAGGATTCTGAAATCTGGCTGACCCCAGCACCCAAACTGGGCTTCTCTCCTAGCTAAAGTGGGGGAAACCAACTGCTGATGGAGATTGGAAATAAGCAAGTTACAGAACTGTGATCCCATTTTCCTAAAAACGGGTAGAAGAAAAAAGTTGGAAGGATATGCACCAAAATGTTAGCAGTCGTTACCTCCGAGGGATATGATTAAGGACATTCTCTACTTTCTACGTTTCTGTAATGGTTATAAAGTTTTTACAAAAAATCATCTGTCACCTTATTTCTTTAAGGTTTAATTTTGTTAACTGGAGTATATGTTAGATTTTTTTCCCCACTTATAATACTTTCACAATCATACTAAACCACTGAATACATTCCCATTTATTTTTTACTACTTCATTTTTCTGAACACAAAAGTAATGCATGCTCCTTATCAAAAACTCAGAAAATACAGGTAAGCACAAAAAAGAAAATAAAAACCACCAGTAATTCCATCACCCAGAGACAACCACTGTTCACAATTTATTGTAATATATTTTAATTAGGAAAAATTATGTTGGAATAAAACAAAAGAAACACATGCATACAGAAGAAAAAATCTGGAAAGATGCATATCAAAATATGAAGGGTGGTGGCATTTGGAGTAATCTTTATTTTCTTTTCTGCTTACTCATCTTTTCTAGTTTTTCTACAACGAACTTTTTTTTTTTTTTAAGTCTAAAAAGTAAAACAGTAGCCAACAGTGAGGGCTGGTCAATAAGGGAGATCTGAGGCACCAGCCTCCAAGGCCTTCTGCATAGCAGGAGTCTAGGGTTAGGCCTGGCTGTGAGAGCTAGTGTGTAACTGGCAAGGCTGTGACTAGGGGTGGTCCTAAGTTGGTCCAGCAGGGATGGAAGGAGCCTGGGGTCACTGATAGGCCATGGTGAGGGGTAAGCTCTGGCTCTGACTCCTGGGTCCCCAGTCCAGCTCCATTGCTGACTTGCCAGTTGCAGATAACCTCATAGCACCCCAGCTTCACTTGCCCCAATTCTGGCAGGAGAAAGTGATGGTCCTGGTATGGCCACAGGTGAGGGCACTCTGTGAGACTCCAACTAGGGTCCCCAAGTTGGGCCTGGAAACTGAAGCAGGTGGTCCATATCCCCTCCCTGGGGATGGGGCAGATGTTTTGTGGAAATAATGCCCTCTGGGGAAACTGGCAGGGCAAGAATTGGTGTGCCTATGCTTTAGATGGGAAAATGAAACTCACAGAGGCAGCCACATCCCAGCAGCCTCCCTAGCCTTGTGAGTTCTGATTTAGGGGCCCTGGAGGTTGGGGGTGGGCCGTATATAGTATGGTGGATAAGAGTTTGGGCTTTGGAGTCAGGCAGCTATACTAGTATGTGACCTTTGACAAGTTACAAACTGCCCTGTGTGTCTTGGGGAATCAGAATGTCAGAGCCAGCAAAGATTCAGGAATCATTCTAGTTCAACATCTGTCTTGCACAGACTGCGGCCTAGAGTGGCACGGAGTTTTCATGTATCAGCCCAGCCAGCCAGAAGCAAAACTGGAGCATAGGTGTCCTGGCTCAGAGACCTGAGTTCTTTCCCCTTACAGTTAAGGACCCTTGTCCAGGATGAAACCCCCACCTGGCAAACCTAGGGCTTGGAGCTTCTAGGGTAGGGTGAAGTTGTAGGAACAGGGTCATGCCCTCTCTTCAGGACTGGCCTAAGCCTGATTCCAGGCAGCTTGAGGGGATGAGACAGGCTGCCGCAGCCCCACCCCCGCCCCCCACGCAGCCTCCAGGCCATTTAGGGAGAGGCACGTGGGCAATTCCTGGGGTGCTGAGATGGAGTAGGAAAGGGCTGGGGTCGGAGATGCAGCCGGATGCTGCGCTGTGCAAGAGTTAGTTACCGTTCTCCGCGGCCCTCTTGAGGTTCTCAATCATGGTGTCGTAGTGAATGCGGCACAGCACCTTCTCCTCGACTAGGCCGAACTCCTCGCCGGTAGACAGCTGACGCTTGCACGAGAAGCAAGCGAAGCAGGCCAAGTGATAGGCGTTTCCGCGCGCCCTCCGAACCCAGTCGCTGGCGTAGATCTGTCGGCCGCACCTCGCGCACTTGGTCCCGAAGCGGCTACGGGACACCGGACCAGTGAGGGGTATGGTGAGGCTCAGACAGCCCCACCACCACCACCACGTGCCTCTACCTTCCAGGCTCCTAGCCTCAGAGCCTAGGCTCTAGCATTTTCTTTTGCCTGGATCCACCATCCCTCTATAGCCAAGTCCCACCCATATGGTGAGCTGGTGGGTGATTTTTATCTGCTTCTTGGTACTCTTCTGAGTTCTCCAAATTTTCTACAATAAACACGTATCTGTATGTATTGTATTTATTTGTTTATTAAGACACATCATAACTATTAGGAAAATCTTTATAATGAAAATAGACACTTTTTTTTTTTTAGCATTTACCATGTGCCCAGCAAGATTCTAAGTGTGTTACATGGATTATCTCAAATTGATCCTCATTTGCAGATAAGAAAAATGGGGACCAAAAAGGTAAAGTAAATTAGTCTAAGGTCATCCAGCTGGAAAGGATAGGAGCCTAAGCCAGTCTTACTCCGGAGATGAATGAGCTGTAACCCCAGCTCTAGAGAAGCTCAGGGTTTCTTAGAAGAATAGACAGATATGAACTTTCTGGCTATGCCACCCTAGGCAAGCTGTTCAGCACCTCTGAGTTCTCATTTTCCTTGCCCTGAGCTGAACTAGATGACAATGGCAATGACTACTGCTATTTGTCTAGTGCTTTGCAGTTAACTAAGTACCCAGTTACTCTGAGCATGTGCCAGGATTCCAGCCCACGGAACCAGACTCTGGAGCATCCTAACACTGAGTGTTGAAAAGACAAAATATATCCTACCCAGACCCAAAACCCCAGCTCAAATGTCCGCTCCGTTCCTTGATGTGATTCCGCCTCTCCTCCTTCTCTTTCTCCACTTTGTAGAGTGGCTCTTTGGGTATGGCTACCTTCATCGCCAGACTGGGAGCCCCTCCAGGAGGCAGCATAGCTCAGTTCTCCCTTGTCTTAGAGATCAGCCCAGGTCTGACCACCAAGGAGGGTTTGTTCCTTTTATGGATGACTCACCCTGTGGCCCTGTCGCAACCCTTTAAGCCTCAGTTTCCTCTGGTGTACAGTCACTTTCAGGGAATGGTACCTCTACTCATCCAGGGCCTCAAGCTTGGAAGCCGAATACCACACCGACCAATCACCAGGTGCCATGAGCTCTGTTTGCTAAGCATCCATGGATCCCTCTCCACTGCCACCATCCTAGACCAGGTTCCCATCATCCACTCACCTCACTGCCAGTCTCTGCCCTGGTCTCCCTGCTTCCAGTCTTGCCTGTGCCAACCCATCCTCCACAGAGTGGGCACAGCGAAGTTTCCAGGGTGTGCATTGACTCCTGTCCCTCCCTTGCTTAAAATCCTTTGGTGGCTCCACAGTGCCCTCAGGATCCATCCAAGATCCTTGGGGTTTACCAAGCTCAGTAGACCCCATCCTCTTCAGGCCCATCTCATTCCTAATCTTTCTCAAATCTTCCTTCCCCTTTCCTCAGGTGTGAGCCCCTGGCAGGCACATTGGAAGTTCAGTGCCAGGTCTTTATGGCCCCACTGGAGCACTTTCCCACTCCTCAAGACTTTGCACACGTGGCTCCCTCTCCCAACAAGCCCTCCAGCAAGTCCCACAGCTCCCAGGCCACCCTCTCAGCACTGATCACATAGGTTTATAGAAGTCTGGTTTTTGGCTCTCCCCCTCCACCGAGTCTTAACCTCTTTTGGGGAAGGGGACTAAGAAGATTTGCCTCTGTCTCCAGGGTGGCACCCTTCCACCCAGAAGGGCATTCAGAAAACGCTTGTGTGTGCATAGATAGACCAGCCCAGCAAAAACAGTCTGGTTACAGCCTCGCCCGCCTTGGCAAATTCAAGTAACTGCTAGCTGAATAAAGGGTCTTAAGTTGAACTGAGGGCAGAACCAGGAGGCCCGGCTCGGCCAGCCTTAGCTGCCGGAAGCGCCCGCAAAGCGCTGTCTCTCCAGCGAGGAAAACAGGGGGACACTGACCAGAAAGGCAAGGTTCGCTCAGGCCGCAGTGGGCGCCTTTGACCAGTTAACCACTCAACTAAGCAGAGGCAGTGCCGGACCTTGGGAAATTCCGCTTCCCCTGGGGAGAGCCCAGCACCACCCATGGTCTCTGTTCCCAATCCTGCAGTCAAGGCGGAAGGAAATTGCTTTGCCCACCCCAGCCCACCGATCCCGAGTTCCGCCGCCCGGCTGGCGTTATTGGGAGTAGTTTCTAGCCGCGGAGAAAAGTTGGCTTTAGATTATTTTTGGTTCAGGAGGAGGAGGCGACCCGCCGTCTACTGAGCGCTTGCTGCGGGGAGGGCTCTGGGGCTCAGCGCCTTCATTGCATCCCCTCGACTTCTTCGCAACCCCGAGAGGTGGGGACTCTGGTGCTCCTTTGGCACACGAGGAATCGGAGCTTCAGAACGGGCGAGTGACTTGTCCAAGGCCACAGAAAGTGTGGGGCTGAGGTTCCTCGGAGGTGCAAAAAGAATCTGGAACCTACGGAAGTTGAACGGCAAGATGGAAGATGGGGAAGCCACGAATTTGGGTGGATGAACAAAAAGTCCTAGTCTGATGGCACTGCGTCCCCACTCCGGGCCATCGCCCTGGAAACTCCTGAGAACCCGGTCTGGGGCCCAGCCTGCTCTGGAAGGCAGGGATCGAGGAGAGGGATCATCAGGGAGAGGGGCAAAAGAGGGAAGGCAAAGTCCCAGCTCTCAGAAGCTAGGAGAGACCGCGGCTCCTGCCTGCGGTCTCCGTGCGCCGCGGCCGGTGCGCTGCGCCGGAGTGTGCGGTCCGAGGTCGTGGCGCTTGACTTTGCCGGGCATTTCCAGGGACTTGTCCGAGACTTCCCACGTAGCACTAGATCTTCTTGCCCCGAGTCCCCAGCTCCAGGGCCGGGCCTGGCCTACACAGGTCGCTTGCACTGGCTCCATCTCCGCACTCCAAGGCGGACGCCGCGAGTGACCTCCAAGCAACTCCTCAGGTCCCCAAGGCCAAGTAGGGGAAATACCCTGAGCATGTCACCTCAAATGCCAGGTGAGCCCCCAGTCCTAGGATCTACCGCACTCGCCGTGGCTGAGCCCAGTCAACGAAATCGTCCTCGCACTGGATCGGTCCTTCGGGGAATCATTATTCCGGTTTGGATGCGTTGCCGGCCGCTCCAGTAGCGCGTCCCCACCCAGGGCAGAGTTCTGGGGTACAAACAAGCTGCAGGAGGAGGCCCGCGAATCGAGGCTCTGATAAACAGGCTTCTTTCCAGGCGGGCTGCGAGTGCCAAGCTGCCGAATTCCGGAAACAGCGAAGTCAGCGACAAAGACAACGAAATTTCCAGAAAAGGACGCTCAAAAGCCGAAAAGGGGGCGCCGAAGAGATCAGGAGGCGCGCCTACTGCCACCCCCGCCTTGCTGTGACATCCGTGCGGCGTGCTTCCCTCTCTGGGTCCTGGTGGGCCGTGGGCGAAGGCTCAAACTACCGAAGCCCTTGGGGATGGAGAGGTGTCAGACAAATGATGCACTTCGTGGGACCCGCTGAAAAGAACCAGGTGAGCAACGCGCTCCGCCTTGCCTCCAATTCCCCGAGTGGGGAGCAGAGATAGCTGGGTATCCGTGTTTGTGCGGAGGGATCTGTGCGCTATTCGCCAAGTCATCCCCACTCTCCCTGCCTACCTCTCTTAGTAAGCCCTCAGTATGAACTAGTTCAACGATCTGGGACCCGCTGGACCCTCACTACGACTTCTTCCCCGCAATTATGCTACTTGTTCTCCTTATGAGAAAACTGAAGCTCAGAGTGGAAACGCCAGTGTTAGTTTTGAAGCCCGGGTACAGAGGCCCAAACCAGAGTTCACTTATTTTGTGTTGAGGATGCTCACTTGATGGCCTTAGATTCCATGTGTGAAACAGGGGAGGCTCTAGGCGGAGCCCTTCCTATCCCCTCTGCTGCTTCCCTTGTATGCAAACCCTTATTAGGAGAAGCTGGAGAAAATGGAACCAGCAATTAAACGGTTAAAACGCCCCGCCGTCTCGGAGGTCCTGTCCCAGGCCCCTCCCCCACGCTCCCCTCTCCGCTCCCCCAACATCTGTCCCCCAACAGCTGGCGGCCGCTGGGCCGCTCTCGGCCGCGGTGGGGGGCCGCTTCCCGGCTTTGAGCCTCCCCGGGGACCCTCGCTCAGGGGGAGGGGATGGTTCACCCGCTGGAGCCCGAAGACTGGGCTTGGGCTCCAGTTGTAAGACCAGGGAGGGGTTGGGGGTCGGGGGGAGGGTGCTTAAATCAATTTACCCGAGCAGTGGGACAGGAACTCGGGCAGCCTGGGCCCAGCCCAGGGCACTCTCTGAACCCCCACTGCCATAAACGCAAGGGGAGGTGGTTAACCCTTCACTCCCCAGTCCCATGTCTAAAAAGCAAGAGGGCCAGGTACCATGGTGATCTGATCCTGGCAAAATTGCTCCTGCCCTAGTGCTCTCAGGGCCCACCCAAGGAGAGTCACACATCAGAGTACACAGTGAGTGTTCTCATGCTCATTGAGGAGCCAACCCAATTGAGTAGGGACTCTTAGGACCAGTGGAGAAGAGTCTTTGCCTTTTGATGGGCCCCACCTTGCACAGGGCCACAGCTAAGACAGTTCAGATACAGGAGAGTATTGCATTGTTAGGAGCAGGGATGGTGAAGCCAGTCAGTCATGGGACCTATCCAGACTCTGCTACTTATTAGCTGTGTGACCTCATCACTCAGGGCCTCAGTTTCCATTCCTATAAAATGGGGGTTATGGGAGTATCATACTCACATAGTAGACCTGAGGATTAAATGAGATAATGCATGTAAAGAGCTTGACACAGTTCCTGGCTTAGAAGAAGGGTGTAATACATTTTGATGATGGATGCCCTTGCCCCTGTCCGGCCCCTCTTCCACTCTGTCTTTCATTTTGTGACCCTGGGCACTTGATTTTTCACTTTCCCAGGGCCTGAGTCTCCCCAGCTATACGATGGGCACATGCTCCAGGAGGCTGAAGGAGACAGGAGGGCACTCCAGATCAGGCAATGCCCCATTGTGGGGGCAGCAGCTGCAAGCAGGCAGGAGGGAAGGGACTGGAAGCGGCTGTCTAGGGGTGTGGTTGCTGAGGGCAGTGGAGATGTGAAAACCTCAACAAGGAACACCATTTTTTCCCAAGGAATTTTCTGTGCTTTTTGGAAGAAAACAGAAGAAAATAGTCTTCACAAAAAAAAAGTGTAGATATTAAAAGCAATATCACATTTCCCACATAGTAATTTTCTTCTATTAGGATCCTCAGGGCATGAGGGGAGAAGGTAGAGACCTAGTTGAACCTACAGGGCTGATGAGGTCCCTGTTTGGAGGATGAGTTGAAGAAACAGAGGCAGAGAGGTCCAGTGGCCTGGCTAAGAGCACAAAGCCAGTGGAACCAACCCCTTCAAGCAATGCAGATGAGCCTAGGGCAGCACTGTGACCCCCTCCTACCTCCCCCATGCTCTGTAGCCCCCCTCCCTGGTGAACTTGGGGTTCCTTCCTAACCTCTTAACTTCTGAGACACCAACACTGGTTCTGCCAATGGGGATTGAAGGAGGGGCTACCAGATGGACAGAAGGAAGGTGGCAACCAGTGTAGAGGTGGGGATGGAAATGAGGTCAGAGGACCAGGGGCCCTTGAGGCCTTGACCACTCCCTTCCTCCCATCCTAATGGGAGATCTTGATCTCTCCTTGGGCTGAGTGCTCCAGTCCACATACCACCAGACTTTTTACCCGGGGTTCAGGAAACGGAGGCCTAGGGAATCTGAGTGCATGACCCCTTTCTGAGCCCAGCCCTCAAGAAGTGAACTCTGTCTCTCATGCCACGGTTCACACTATCTCCAGGAAGACCTTCTTCATAGCAGCCACCTCACAGCAGCCACCTCACGACCTGGGCTGCCTCTCCAAGCACACAATAGTCTTTGCTTGGTTTTCTGCTGGTTTTTTTCTCTCCCTTTTTGTGGGTTTTATTATTTTTGATACAGGTAGGACTGCCAGGGATAGGTGATGCCTGCAGGGAGACCTGCTGGGGGAGAAATGATGAGAAAAGCCTTGGCCTTTCCTCAGAAGAGCCACAATGCTACCGTCTACCCAGGTAATAGGAGCTTTTATTCTCTCTCTTTATTTTTTCCAACCAAAAATCTGGTTTAGTTTTGTTTTGGGAGCTCATCACTAGAGAAGGATTAGCGCCCAGAACCTGAAGCCCAGAAGCGGCTTGGCCCCATCCCTCCAAGCAGGCCCTGTTCCTCAAGCAGCACAGGGCAAATGACATCAAGGGGCTGTGTCCAGTGCCCACCCTACCAATGGTAACAATGTGCTACTTGTGGCACCCACAGCACCTGATGGGGGGGCCATTACCAAACCTTCCCCCTTCACTGACCTCCTTGGCAGCTCAGGGAGACAACACTGGAAGGGGGAAACTGAGGCCAGGGAGATGCAGTGGGTTGCCTAAGGTCATACAGTGATTCAGTGTTGGGCTGACAAGCCCAGGCCCCTGCCTCTCCCCACAGCTGCACACTCTACCCTCTACCCCACCACTGGAGGTAGTAGAGGCTCTGAACTGTGGAGTAAGGTCTAGTAAAGCATAGCCTCCAAGGAGGCTCAGTCCAGCCTGGGCATGAGCTGGGGCTGGAGAAGCATCGAGAAAACATTGGCAAGTAGCTCCCAGGACTGCCAGGCCCATTGTCACCAGAAGAGCTGGGAGAGGAGTCCTGTCCTGCCTCTACAGGTTGAGGCCCAGACACCATCCTACTGGGTTCCCCAAGCTGGAACCCTGTCTTTGACTAGCTGATAAGTCCAAGGAACAGCAGCCAGCCTTTTCCTTTCTTTCTTTCTTTCTTTTTTTTTTTTTAAAACCCACTGGAGTCAGGCCTGTGTAGGGAGGTGGCTGAACATAACTCTAACCCCTGTTTTCTGCAGTGACCAAACCAACAGTCAGATGGAAGGGGGGTGGGGTGGGGGTGACATCGCATTCTGGTTACACACCTGGTTACATGTGGATGCATGCCCTCCTCAATGATTATCTCCCTCTGGCATACACACACAGGGTCCCACATTCACAAATATACATTCACATAGATACATACAGAGATAGGATCACACCCTGGATCCCTCAATGCCTAGCTGGAAGGCTTTAAGCAGGAATGTCCCCTTGGGGGAAGGGGTGGGAACAGGAAATGATGGGATTTCAGAATCCCCTCACCCTTCCTCAACCTCTCACCTCTGATCCTGTCCTTAATCTTGACTACCTTGCACACACACAAACACATAAAGTCCCAACATGTACGTATAGACATATTCTCACCATTCACAAATGAACTCAAAGACAAATTGCTTATCAATAAAGGAACACACACACTATCCAAATGCCTCTGACACAGCTCAGTGACACATTTGCCCAGCCCAACTGCACAGATCCCAGATAATATGACACACATACATTCATTGCAAGAGGAGTCCTAGGCCACCTGGCAGAGCCCCTCAGTCTCCTTCAGCTGCACACTTTCACAGCCATCACACAAAGGAAAAATCAGCTCCTTTCACCAGCCTTCCTGTGGGTTCCACAGAGCACCCCAGCCCCAAATGCTGCAAACTTCCCCCCTAGACTCAAGGTTCTCCCTTTTCAGGACTCTGGAGGCTCAAGACCAGGGGGCAGGAAGGTGGGCGTTGCCTCCCACCTTATTCCCTGACTCTCAGAGGATCTTCCTGGGGGTGGAGGTCTTCCCAGGAAGACCGAAGCCCTGATCTTTCCTGAGGCAAGGATGGGAAGGATGTCTGTGGAGTAGGGGGCAGTGGGAGAGCGCCTTTCTCCACTTCCTGAGAAAGCACTTGTGAACAGCGTCCCTCCCGGGAACCAATCTCACTCCAGTCTCCTGGGACTCTGTTGCCCCATAGCCTGACATCTGGCCAGTTCCATCCTTCCACCTGGATGGGGCAGGCAGTCGTGGCGCCCTTGACCTCGCAGTAACCTCGACCCCATGACCGGGTCAGACTCCCGCAGCGTGGCTAAAAGCGAGACGCGCGCGCGCAAGTGGCAACGACGCCGCAGCACGGCAAGAGGACGCACCCGATCTCTTTCTTGAGCTGCGGGATGCGCCTTGGCGGCGCAGAGAGCGCGGCCCAGAGTAATTCCACTCAGGTAATGGGTTACTGCATCCGACGCTCCCCCTTCCGATTCCGGTGGCCCAAAGCCTGAGCCAGAGCCTGGATTCTCGAGGGGGCGAAGCCGGGGCCAGAAACGACGGCGGAGCTGTAACGGGAATGGGTGCCTGGGACCCGAGTGGGACCCCGGACCCGAAATGCAACACGCAAGGGTCTGAGTTGAGACAGAACGGGAGACCGAGGCCAGGGCTTAGGACCAGGCGCTTGGATGTGGTTGGGATCGGACCTGAGACGGGCTGGGGCCTAGCGCTTGGGGCCAGACGAAACCTGAACCCAGAGCGGAGAATGAGTCAGAGCATGGAGCCGGCTCGGGAAAGACACGGACACGGTTGGAGTAGGGTTCGAGCGTGAACCCAGGGCCGCAGCGCACGGAAATGCAGCCACATCGCGACCAGCATCCGGAGCCGGTCCGAGCCAGAGCCAGGGACAACAGAGCTCGATCTAGGCGCTCGAGACCGGAACTGAAGTCTGAAACTTAGGCAGGACCCAAGGCGGAGCCAAAGACGCGACAGAAACCTATCCGGCCACGGGAACCAGAGGGGGATCGCGGGCCCGAACCTGTGACAGTACCGGCGCGCGGCGTGGAGCTCCGGGTTCGCGGCGTCATGCCTGCAGTCTGGGCCCGCGCTGCGCGCGGGGAGTGTGCTCAGGACACCAGGGCTTGGGAGCTGGAGACCCCTCGCAGCAAAGGCGGCCTCTGCGCGCGCCCGGGTCCTGCCTGCGGCGGTACTGCTGGCCCAGCGGCCGCAGCCTACCTGAAGTAGTCCATCTTGCAGAAGATTTCCTTGTTCTTGATATAGCAGCTGTTCTGCTGCCGCAGCGATGTGCGACACACGGAGCACTCGAGGCAACGCACGTGCCAGATGAGGTTGTTGACCTGGGGAGGGGGCGGGGAAAAGGGGCGGCTCAGCGCGGGCCTCTTTCACACGGGTCCCAGGCTCCTCCGCCCCATTTGCAGACCCAGACGCTGGAGCTCGGAAGGTGCGTGTGACTCTATTTTTCTTTTGTGGCACTCTGGCTTAATAAACTCTTCCCATTTTACAGATGGTAACTCGAGGGCTCAAGGAGAACTAAGACTTGCCCAAGGCGGCGCAATCAAGTAGCGGCTGAGCCGGGATTCTGGGTTAAGCCGGCCTTGCTTCCCTGCAGTCCTCTGGGCTGCACCCTCCCCCTTTCCCCAACACATACACGCACACTCGGAAACACACACACACACACACACCACCCACCCTGGTCTCACCTTGAGCAGATACCGGTCCAGGATCTCGAGGCCGCAGCTGGAGCAGATATTCTTGCCAGTGGATGGCACGGAAGAGGCCGCAGAGGGCGGCGAGCATACGGATGGTGTGCTAGGTGTACAAGGGGAAGCTCGACCCTCGTCCTTGTCCAGAGCGCCTGCCAGGGCCTCGGCGTCCGACTGAGCCTGCAGTATCGGAGAGAGGGAGAGCGCGGCGCTGAGCCTGGCAACCAGAGTTGCCGCTGCCTCGGATACAACTCTGGGGCCCTGGAGTGCAAATTGACAACGAAATTTCCCCGGGACGCCCTGCCAGGGGCTGGAGGACAGGAATGGAAAGGCCTATTGGAGACGAAGGGACGACCTCAACTTTTAACAAGCGCGTCTTGGGTGCCGGGAGAGGTCAAAGCCCACGTTCCTGGCCGGAAAACCGAGGCTCAGAGAGGGGCAGCAGCCGCGGGGAGTTGCCCAGCCCGTGGGCCAGAAAGCTGGGTCAGGTCCCCAGGGCTGGGCCGCGGGGGACTGGGAACCAAGCGGACTCACCATGGTGGGCGGCGCGGTCCCCTCAAGGCAGCGGGTGTTCGCTTTGCAGCCGGACCCAGGCTGGGCCATCACCTGGGGGAGGGGGGTAGAGGAAGCGAACGCAGGCGGCGGCGCCTGCAGAACTGGCTCGGTGCAGCCTGAGCCCAGCGCCTCCCCGCGCCTGTTATATAAACCGGCGCCGAACAATGAGTCCTAACTTTGTAGTGGGCATTTAAAGCCCTTCCCCACAAAAGCGGTGTCTCTCTAATGAAGCAATTTGAATTTGGATTGGATTTTTTCCCTCTCTCTCCCCCTCTCCCTGCACTTAACCCGTGGCTCTTGAAGTAATCGCTTAGTTCCCTTGCAATCCAAGCCTCTGAGGGGGAAAAAAAACACGCGCACACACACAAACTACCTGCAATTAGAAATTGTCGTGAATGCCCAAGATAAGAGGTAGCCAGAGTGTCAATTCCAACTGTCAATCAGTGAGATCCATCAGGCCGCCCAAAGAATTGCAAATTTGATTTTTTAATGGTAGTAATTAAAAATCGAATTTTTCTCTCTCCACCCACCCCCCTTCCTCTCTCCCTTCTCCTCCTCTCGGCACAAAATGCAAAAGGGAGAAAAGAGAGAAAGAAAGAAAATAAAAAGGAGATGGGGGGTAAGGAAAATAAATCCCGGAGCGCCGGGAGCGTCAGCCAGCCCTCGCCGCGCGCGCGCGGCGAAACTGACGCGGCGATACTGACACAGATTTGGGCGCTTTTCGAGGGCCAGTCCGAGGGGCAAGAACGGGGGGGAAATGGGACCAAAAGGAGAAAAGAGAAGCTTCCAGGAGGAGGAAAAAGCACCCTCCAGCCCTTCCGCGCGCCCAGGACCGGCCCCGCGTTGGGATTCGCCGCGTTGCGCCCGCACAACCCCTGGCGCATCGGCGCTATCAACGCCTATTCAGACGGACAATACCCGCCTCGCCTCCTCTTGATTCGCCTGTGTCTTTGCTAAATCGCTTTTTGAGAAATTCCTCCAACATTTGCATAATGTGTTCCCGCTTTCCGCGCTACCCACCCCCCCGTGCTCGTGCGCGCTCACACACTCACATACACACACTCACAGGCGCAACCCCGCACCCCTCCTCCCTGCCGCCGCCTGCCACCCGCCCGGCCCGGTTGGGTCCTGGCCCTTGCCAACGCGGGCCGTGGCCACTCGCTCGCTCGCTCTCTCGCTCACCTGGTCGGTGGCGCGGACGCCCTCGGCCGGCAGCCGGCAGCCCTCGGGCAGCGCCGGGGCGGCGTTCTCATGCTTCCAGTACATGGGCTGGGGAGCGGCGGGCTCAGCGGGCGCGCAGCGCGCAGAGCCGCGCCAAGGAGGGCCACGACCGCAGCAGGAGCAGAAGCTGAAGCAGGAGCAGGAGAGCAGAGGCGCCGGCCCCACCGCCCCGGGCCCGGCCCCAGTCCCCGTCCCTGGCCAGCGCCCAGCCCCGGCCTCCTTGGCTGCCGCTGCCTCCAGAGAAGGTCCCGACAAACTTGGAGAGGCCCCGGTCCCCTCCTCCTTCTCCTCCTCCTCTTCTCCCTCCTCCTTGTCCTCCTCCCCCTCCAGCTGCGGTGGCGGCCGCCCTGCCGCTGGAGCCCCGCTCGGTTCAAGATGAGTCATGCGTGACCAATCCCCTCCCAGCCAAGGGAGAGCGAGACACACACAGCGAGGCAGAGACCTAGAGAGACACAGAGACATACTCAGAGCTGCTGACAGAAGACTCAGGCACACGCGGACATACAAAAGCACCAGCCGGCACACATCCACCCAGTTCTCACTACCGCCCCTACCTCAAGGGGCACCCACCTCTCTCAGGCACAGCCCCAGTCAGAGGTACAAGAGCCACCCATGGTAACACCACCTGCAGTGATGGATCTCATATAAAGTCACACATTATATTCTGCTGACTCCAATCCACACCAGGTACACTTGTGTACATCCTGTTACAAATGATTACCTGTTCACATCATTTACACAGACATCCACACATGCCCTCACACACCTGCGTGGATACCTCTGCTCCATACACCCAGGGAATGCACAGGCTCCTAAGGGCTATATGGGGTTAGGAAGTTCCATAGAGGGAGGAGGGTACTTTCCCTCCCCTGGGAGTGGTTGCCTGGGACATCCCACTTCCCTTCAGGATTTGCTGAGCCTGGCAGTCCAATGCCCATCTCACATGGGAGAAATCTCTAGGGTGCTACTGATAGTGAGCATGGAGGAGAAGGCAGGGAGGCCCAAGCATTTCCATAGGAGACAGTTTCCAAACATCAGCTCCACAAAACCCCCAAACTCAAAAGACAGAGCGTGACTCGACACTACCACCCTACAACACACAAACACAAGTGAACACTCACAGCCCCAGCTCCCTTCTCTACACACAAACGGAGTCTAGAGATGCATGTGGAGATACACCCTCTTCTAAAAACAAATATGCACAACACTCAGATTTAGATACAGCCCTGTAGACACCGAAAACCCACCCAATCGCACATCCCATCACCTCTATAACTGCCCTCATTTATCGATGTAAACACCCCCACGCAATTGTTCTTAAGCTTGTACACACACCCATACTCAAGGGTGCACAAATTCCCACAGAGCTTCAAACCATATGCCATATAACCTTATGCTCTCTACTCAGACACCCACAAATATGCACATGCATCTCTACAGATGGCAAAAGAACCATTTATAGGCAGAAACATCAGACACATCTCTACAAACATGTGATTCCCAATTGTCATAGTCTCAGTAGTGCACACACGCAGGCACATCCTAATGGACACAGGCAAACGAGGATCTCTACACGCCAACATAAATAAAGACCCATACCTGTACTGTGAAAGATACAAACATCTGATCATGTACAGACCTCAAGGTACACAAAAACAGCCCCAGCCGGCGGCACCCCCCACTCCCTATATTCGAGTCATTTGCTTGTAGACACAGAGATTCAGAATGAAAAGAGTTTCTCTGTGAATCCTAATCTTTTATACCAAGCGCACAGAATGCAATGTGAGAGCTGGTGTGCGTGTATACACACACGCACACACATACCCATGCAGCTTCAAAAGTCCACATGGCCACAGATGAACAACTCCTACCTCCTCTAATACATCTTTTGTATATAACGATCCAAGCTAGTACTCCTGGGTCCTTTAATCCATGCCAGGCATGATGCTAAGCATTTTACTGTCATGAACTCATTTTCTTTTCATAATAACCCCAAGAGGTAGCGTCTCTTATTGTGCCCATTTTACTGATGAAGAAAGTGAGATTCAGTGAGATCATGTGATATGTCCACACTGGTGCCACCAGAGTCAAGAACTCAAAATCAGACTAGTCTGAAATCAGAGCTCACGCTCTTGATTTCTAGGCTGCACACACACATATACACACGCACACATGTGCACGCACACACACACACATTTTCCACAATATATGTCAAAAGATCTGGATATGTGATGTGTGAGTGCAGAAGGACGCCAAGAAAGAAGATTAATAGGATTGTACTGGTTTTTCAAAACTTCTTAGGCAAGAAGAGTGGAGGAGGCTTGAGCTAAAAATTAAAGGACAGGTGAAATTTGGACGTGTTCAGGGGAGAGAACAAAGTATTCCAGGTAGACAGATGACTGCAAAGGTTCAGAGACTGGACAGACAAGCTGTTGCTCTCCTATGGGGATGAATAGGAGCTTTTATTGAGCACTCGTATGTCAAGCACTGTGCTTGACATGCATTACCTTCTTTAACCCTTGAAGCAACCCTACAAGTTTATTCTTGTTTTAATGTTGAGGAAACAAGCGTATGGGAGCCTCATTTCAAGCTCTGGCACTCAGACTCAGAACCTAAAGCCTTACCTACTATGCACTTCTGCTTCTGAACTCTGAGTAGGTGCTCAGAAAATAAAAACTGGGACGCGTTAGACTTAGTAATGAAGCTCTCTAGAGCCAGGTTGCCTGGGTGCCAATCTTGGCACAGCCCCTGAAAAAAACAAGCCACACCTGCTGCCACTGAGTCGATTTTGATTCATGGCTACCCCATATGTGTCAGAGTAGAACTGCTCCATAGGGGTTTTTTTTGGCTGTAGTCTTTATGGAACTAGATCACCAGGCCTTTCTTCCATGCTGCCGCTGGGTGGGTTCCAACCACTAACCTTTATGTTAGTAGTCCAGTGCAAACCATTTGAGCTACCCATGAATCTCTGACATAGCCTCTTAGTACTTGCATAATCATGGACAAATTATTCTGACAGTATTCAGTCTTAGTTTCCTCATCTGTAAAATGGGAATGACAACAGAGTCTAACTCTATAATTTGTGAAAATTATAGGAACGATCCATGTAGAGGACTCAGAACTGCCTGGCACACAGTAAGCAACCAATAAATATTAGTCATTAATACAACGTGAACTGGCTGCATTTTCCAGTTATTATTCTACTAGGTACGACATCAAATCCTTTCTGGAACAAGGCAGGGTATTCAACCAGGCACTTGAATACTCTTCACTTACCTAAAGAAGCTGCAGAATGATTGTTTCAACCCAGGGCTTGCCTGACTTCAAAGACGACAGAAGTGAAACTACTTTGAGAAAGAAACCTTTCTTCCAACAACCCCTAACTCCAGCGGGAAAAAGAGTCCCGTTAGGAGTGACCTTGGCAAAATTTAGGATTAGCAAATTTAGTACATTTCATCAGGATACTTGATTTCTTCCTGCAGGAGACTGTGGGCAAGTCGCTTTGCTTCACTGAGTCCCAGTTTCCTTACTTGCAAAATGGGATAACAATACTTAGCTCTCAGGATTGTGGTGATGATTAACCATATTATTAAAAACCAGCATTTTTAAAGTGCTGACTCCATTCCTGGTGTCCTGTTAAGTCCCCTACATGTATTATGTCTTCTGGTTCTCCCCACAATCCTCCTGGGCACTGAGTGGATGAGGACATCTTGTCCTCTGAGGTGAATTTTGCCATCTCCCCCCAACTTCAGTCTATGACCTGAGGTTTGGGTTTGAAAAGAGACTTCATTAGTAATCGGATAATTCTGTGGGACGCCCCCAGCAGCGGTTCTGCCCCGCCAGGGAGTAATTCTAGGAAGGTAACGTGAGCTGGAGGAGGCTGGAGACCCAGCTTCACATTTATTTACTCTGACAGCTAAATTGGTGAGCAAGGGGGGAAATCAGATGAAAGCCATTTCAGGGTAAATACTAAATACAAAATTTAATCATTCATGTTGTGACAAATGGGGAGGAGGCAATGGGGAGAGACACAGGCAGTCCCCCTCCCCCAAGCCCAGGACCTTATCCTCACCTTGTCACCTCGGCATTTCCTGTCTGAGTAGACGAACAACACAGAATGGAGTACAAGCTGCATGACCCTAGGCAAGCCAGTTGCCCTCTCCTGGTCTCAGTGTTCTCGTTGGTAAAATGTGTGTTGTTTGAATCAGATGATCTGGGAAGTGACGGAGAGAGCACCTTGGAGTCAAAGAAGCCTGAGGTCAAATCTCGGCCCAGTGACTTCCTGGCTTGGTGAACCTGTCTCCTCAATGATGGGGTTATCAATCTCAGAGAAGCAGATGAAATAATCAGTGTGATAGGGTTTTTCAGACCTCGAAGTATTTTACAAATATGAACAATTATACTCACCCAAGGCCCCCCCTTCTTGTTCTGACATCCAGGGAGTAAATTCAGTTCGGTAGACATTTATGCAGCGTTTACTCTGTGCCAGGCTCTGGGTTAAGCACAGGGAACACAGAGGAAATTAACCTGGTGAGTGTATCATCACTCACACCTGCCCATGAGGAACCCACAGTAAACTGGGAGAGAAGGAAGCCAACATTTGCAGTGCGGTATGACAGGTGCTATAAAGGTTGCTATAAAGTCAAGGAGAAGGGACACTTAACCTAGATTATGGGTGGATATCAGACAAGGCTCCCCAGAGGAGGTACCCTTTCAGTGAAGTCCTAAAGTATGAGTAACTTTGAGGCAGGCAAGGGCTGAAAGGAGTTGGATCAGGATGGAGAGTACAGTGCTGGCATCTGTGAAGCCTTTAGGGTGTCCAGTTAGTGGTGTGCTGGAGCCACACTGGGAGATGAACCTGGAGACGCAGAAAGGAGCCAGATCATGGCGGGCTGAGTGCTGAGTTTGGATTCATCTAGAAAGCTTCTACAGGAAGCAATGTCTTGTCTTTGCAGACCTAGCATGGGAAAGTGGTTCAACATCCTGGTTTTGGAGTCAGATAACCTAAACTGGGGAGTCTTTGGGTGGTACAAATAGCAAAGCACTCTACTACTAACGGAAGGTTTGAAAGTTTGGTGGTTCAAACCCACTTGGACGTGCCTTGAAAGGCCTGGTGATCCACTTCCAAAAAGGTCACAGCCAAGAACACTGTATGGAGTGTAGTTGTATTCTGCAATGCATAGGGTCACCATGAGTCAGAATCGACTCCACGGCAGCTGGCTTGGTTTTGGGTTAGCCTGAGTTGATAATCTGACTCTATTACACACTGGTTGTGTAACCTAAGGCAAGGGACAAGCTCTATTAGCCTTAGTGTCCTCAACCATAAAGTGGGCATTGACAGAGAACCCATTTACAAGTGCTGATTCCAAGAGGCCAAAATCCATAGGCCTGGTACTCTAGTCACTCAGAGCCATTGTCATCATTAAGAACAGGTTGTAATGGGGGCACAGGAGGCATTAGCTGAGTGAGGAGAGTTCTCAAGGCGCTAAATATCTCCTCCTCAGAGAATTCTTCTCTGACCACACTATTTAAAATAAGTGCTTCTGTTTTTCTTTTTCCAGCAAAGCATAGTTAAGGCTGAAAAATAGGCTAGACTGTCATAAGCCTTGTGTATCACGCTAAGGAATTTCAACTTCGAATTATAAACTGTTAAGGGCCATCAAAGGCTTTTAAGTGTAAAAAGGATATGGTCAGATTTGGAGTTTGGAAAGATGATTTATGCAGTTGGTTCACTCACCTGAAGAGAATGAGTCTTTCGCTGAAATATTGCAATAATCTGATGAAGAGGTGGTGAGTCAGCTGTGGGGACAAGGAGGATGGAAAGAAGGAATAGATTTGAAAGTTAATTATTAATTATCATATATAACTTTATGAAGTTACATATAATCATATATATCCTTAAAGCTGTGTATGTGATTATATATGATAGCATATATAACTTTAATATGTAAAGTTGATTATTTAGGAGACTGGATGTGGGGAGTAAGAGGAGGTAAATGTCACAGATAACTCCCAGGTTTCTAATCTTTTATTAATTGTTTTATTAATTTATTAATAATTTTTCACTATGTTGTTCCCAATGACATGAAACACTGGAGCAACTGGAAATGGGGGCAGGGGGGAACGATGAACTGTTTGGGTTCAATGTAGCAGGGGAATAGTCATGTGGAGGTGCCCAGGAATGAATGGATATTATAGGTCTGGAGCTCAGAAGAGAGGCTGGGAGTGTAGAAAGGAATTTCAGAGACATCAGCATAGGGATGGCATTGAAGCCATGGGTGTCGATACGATTTTACAGCAGCCAGGATTAACCCTACATACAGAGAAGAGAGTTGACTTGTTTGCTTTTTCCAATTTCAGGGGGTGGGGGGAAAGTAACTTGCACCTGAAGCTCATCTTATTTTCAATGGGGATACTTTTTTAAATAATAAAGCAAATTGTATATAGTATTAAGTGCAAAAATAGAATCAGACATTTAAGAAGCAGAAAACCAATTAGCTGCCTTGAGGAAATGAGATTGGGTAGGAAGATGACAAACGGTGAGTGGGCAGAGGGATTTCCCAGGTAGAAGGAATATCTTGTGCAAGGATGTGGGAATCTGGGAGATTGAACTGTGTTTGGGATATACGAGCAGTTTAGTCTTGGGAGCATGGGGGGAAGAATGGCATATTGGGGGTACATTGTAGAAGGCCTCATAAGCCTGGGCTTATCCTATGGGTATAGGTATTCAGAAGTGTCTTAGCTCATCTTATGATAAAATCTCAAGGGCTTTCACTTCACAGGGTTTTGGTTTTCTCCTCCAACACTCTTCCCAAACCTTTTGCCTGGCTAATGTTTAAACAGCCTTCAGTGCTTAGCTCAGGTGTTGCTTCCCCTGGGAAATCATCTCTATCCTCACCTCTTGTTTCTACCATGGTTATGTGTCCATCCTCTGCCTGCAGCTCCCAAGTCTTACATGATAGTGCACAGGGCCCATACCTTATCATCTTTATACCCTCCATGCCTGGTGCATGGTGGATGCTCAGGATGTTTGAGGAGTGAATAACTTTCCTTCTGATGAGGTCACTTACCAGAAAGCTTCTCAATTGGGAGGCCTATTTTTAGAAGAAGAAAACTTAATTTCCCTGTTTGATTTTTTAAGGCTAAATTCATAATTGTTTCTAGCATAAAAAGGTCACAGGGCACATCAAAACTAAAATGCCATCCTGTATAGTCAGTAACCCTAACTCTGTAAGACTGGATGTGGAGGAAAAAAGACGTAGGCCTGTGTCCTGGGCTGGTTAATGATACATTCTGACAGATCTGTTTTTACCTGGGATTCAAGTCTCTCTGGAGACCACTAAAGGAGAGCTGGCCTGAGAATGAAACCAACTGAGAGGAAAACACAATCAAGAGACCGTATCATTTGAACACCTGGACTATTCCGTTACATGAGCCAATAAACTTTCTACCATAGGGTAGTTGGAATAGGGTTTTTGTCACTTGAAGTGTCTTGACTAACCTACTCGCACGGCTAGGGCTAGAATTCTGACTCAGGCATACCAGATGTCAAAACTCTCTGGGCCTTACTTTGTTTCCTCACATGTACAATGAGGTGGATTTAGCCTGCATTTGTATAATTCTGTTCAGAAAAGTGATGCTAGTAGGGCTTAGATAGCCAGTTCCCTATCCTCAAAATGTATAAGGGATCAGAGAAGTGAATAAGGAACTAACAGAACTCAGTGCAACATCATTCTATCAGCTTTTGCTTCTATTCTCTGCAGTAACACCAGAATCTTTAACATCACAAAGATTTAGAAAGACATTTCCACTAATGGGATATAGTTTAGAGCAGGGGTCAGCAAACTATTTCCGTAAAGAGCCATGGTAAGGTTTTGTCGGTCATATGGTCTTCGTTGCAACTGCTCACCTCTACCATTGCAGGTGTGTGTGGGGTGGCAGCCATTCACAGTATGTAAACACATGGATGTGACTATGTTCCAACAAAATGTTATTTATGGATACTGAAATTTGAATTTCATAGTTTTCATGTGGCATGAAATACTATTTTGTTTTTCTCCAGCAACTAAAAAATATAAGTCACGCTCAGCTTGTGGGCTGTATAAAGAGGCGGCACAGGCTAGCTCATTGACACACGGCTTCAAGTACGATGGATTAGGAGTTTATAGATTGGGTCCTAACTAAGGTTCTCCCATTATGTGACTCTGGACAAGTTACTTTGACCCTCAGGTTTTCTATTACTCCCATCTGCCATATGGGATGACCTCTCAAGGTCCTTCAGCTCTCAAATACCACGATCTTTCATTTAACAAATGCCGAGCGTGTGTTACATAGGGCATTGTTTAAAATGTTGGGGGATATAACACAGAATAAGATTCCGCTCACATGCATTCAAATGAGGACAGAAGATAAATCTATGCATAATGTTGGGTAGCGGTGCTATTTAGAAAATAAAGAAGGGTAAAGGACTAGGGGTGACAGGGTTGCAATTTTAGAGAGGTCAGGGATGGCCCCTTGATCACTGACATTTGAGCCGAGAGACATCAAGCAAATGAGTGGGCTCTGTGGCTATCTGGGGAAAGGAAAGAACACTCCAGGCAAAGGGAACAGCCAAGGCAAAGGTCTTGTGGTAGAAGCTGCCTTGTATTCAAAGAAAAATAAGAGGTCTGTGTGGCTGGAATGCAGTGAGCGAAAGGGAAAACTGTAAGCTACACAGTCATAGTCAGGGGCTAGGTCATTTGGGGGCTTACAGGTCTTTGGATTTTATTCTAGGTATGACGGAAAACCATTGATAAGGGAATGACATGCTTAGATTTTAGAAGGATCACTTCAGCTACTGTGTCAAAAATTGACTATAAGGAGTCAATAGTGGGGACAGGGAGGTAATTAGGAAAGTATTGCAATAGTCTGGCAAGAGATGATGGTAACTTGACCAAAATGGTAGTGTTGGCAGTAATGAGAAGCAGTTGGATTCACGATGTATTTTGAGGGCGGAGTTGAGAGGATTTGGGAAAGAACTGGATAGGAATGGGGGAGAGAGAGAGCAATGAAGGATGAATATAATGGAAACAAATCACATTTTAGAAACATAATGATTATACCCAGGAAATGTGTAACATTTAATATGTAAGGCAAGAATTAATTGTTCTTTCACAGTAATATAAAAATCACAAATATTTGCCAATTTGGACATTAATTGTACATGCCTTAATAAGAGACAGGGCTCTAGAATACTTGGTTTCATAAAACTTTTGCTGCTGATTTTTGACATGTTTTGAAAAATCTTTCCTTGTGTTATCCTCTTCCCCAATACTTAGATACCAATTACAAAAATCAACTGGTTAGGGTTACAATTTGCATTTGATAAAACAGGAGCTGAGATTAAGAAGATAGTTCATCCTCTCGCCTGTTATTTTCCACCCTTGCATGCATCAGAATTATAAGTGACATAATTTTATGCAAACCAAAGAAAAATTTACTCAAAGTACAGATAACCTCATAACAATGAATCCACCAACACTTGCATTTTACAAACGTTTCACCAGGCTGCTTTTTAGCAATTATTTATGACACACACATTTATTCTTTTGAAACCTTTACTTTGAGAGAATCAACACAGGGACTTCCATTAATAACTTCTTAAATAGTTACATTTGCAATGAGAAGAGCTCGTCTCTTCATCTAACAAAGTAGGCAGGCATAATGGGTGGAAAGAATTACGACTAACCCCTGAGGCTGACTCTAGGCAAAGACCTCTGCAGAGTATCGAATCTAGAAGCAGCACCCTGCCAGGACACACCAGCCCCAGTCCTAAGTGGGAACAAGTCTATCAGAGATCTGTAGTCTTTATTTCAGTAAATGGAAGAGAGAAGACACAATCACACAGACACTGTGTTGCATTTATTCACACACAGGAATAAGAATTGGTACAAATAATAAACATTGCTTTAAATACAAATAAATAGATCTGGTTTCTAAAGGAAACAACTCTATGTAATTCGAAGTTTTTTTTTTTTTCCTAAATTCCTATTAAAAATAGAAGACTATTTTGCATTAAGTAAATCCTACTCCACCATAACCCTTGAGGACTTAAGGATAAAATGGTGAATTCTATACTCCAAGAAGTCACCAGAAAAATGGGAGATAGTACTCCCATCTCCCTGAACTATTCCCCAAATGGAAGAAGAGTTACTTACATTATAGATAGAGCTAGTAAATGCAGAAAGTGTTTGATATTTAAAGGTATCTTGGGAAAAGTGATAAGAATTTCTCTGAGCCAGTTCTATGAATTCTGAAACTTCAATATACTGAAATTTTTGTTCAAGTGTCTTAAATTAATTTATGCTCATAGGAAGACTTAAGTTCCCATTACGAAAGCTTCCTCTTGCTAGGAACTGTAGTAGTAAACAGTCTGTAATCACCAGAATGGCAGTAGAAGTAACAGTGATTTACCTGGGAAAGGACAATGGTGCTGTCCAACGCAACAGTCTGTCAAACTTGGCACCAAAAGGACCAAAACGGTGCTGACTGAAGAATGTCTCAAAATCTGTTGATTAATTTATCTCTCCATATTGTCATATTTAGAATGTTCAATGTGGCAAAAAATATCTATGTTCTACGAATGAATGATCATTTCAAAGTCATGCAATCTTTAAAGCCTTTAAAAGGACATAAACTCCAGGTTCATTAAAATCTCGGTGCTTGAGTAGTGCCGGCTCCATTGACTCTCTGTGTCTCCTGCATGTGCCCCAACACCCACCCTCCCAAAACAGTACAACCTCAGACCCCTGCACATGTATTAGGAAATAATATGTTTGATAGCTATCAATATAGCAACTTTTACGTTTTCAAAGAAATCTTGCGTTTTCTATTTAGATTGACCATGATACAATTCCAAATATAACATTCTCATGCTATAAAAACAATCTCATGCAATAAGTGCAATTTTAAAAGTCCTACATTAATAACATTTGGTATTATAGAAGGCAGGATTATTTAGATTAAAAAAAAAAAGATTACTATAGAATAAAAGCTGGGTTTCCAAATGGAACTTCTGTTGCGGTATAAAATGCTAAATTTGATTTTACAGTTTTGTTGACCCAACAATTTCAAGATATACACCATATTTTCCTAATTGGGATTTTGAAACGATAAGCATGATTCCTAAAACGGATTACCACATTTGCTCAAAGAACCAACTCCCTCTTGCCAAGAACTTTCTCTTTTTTGGAGGGATTTCCATCGTAAATCCTGGAACAACAGTTCAGAACATGATTTAAAAACTGTCTCTCACTTCCCTCCCTGTCTCTTTTCCTTTATGTTCTAAAGACACTAGAGTACAGGAAAATGACCTATTTTCCTTTTTTTAAGAAAGACATTAGTAAATTTCGTTTCCTGATTTAAATAATAACATTTTCTATGTTTTCTTTTCTCTCTGGCATACTTCATAATGTTTCTGAAGTTACAAAGCCAAACAAACCAGCCAACTAGAGCATCCCAGTGTTCAAATCACAATTTTGGATACAATCCTATTTATTCTGGATGATGCTCAATTCCACACATACTTCAAGGAAGAAACATCCATAAGAAAATCCAAAAATGTCATGTTACCAAACTCTAACATGTGATTGTGCTCTGTTGGATACACCATTCACACCTACAAAGTACAAAGGCAGAGGAGTTCAGGTGTGGAGACCAATTTGCTTTTGCTGCTACAGAAATTCACAACCATCATCTTCGAGATTTCCAAGCTGTTCTAGAGTAAGGAGTAGTCCTTTTTTTATCTGATGGCTTAAAGTAGGAATAAACGGGTGCTGCTGGATATTCTGCATCAGGATTTTCTGCCATCATTTTCAGTTTTGCTTCAATGGCTTTTATCTTTGCAGTGACGCTGAAAAAAGGATAGAGAGGATATCAGAGTGGGCCTGGGTACTTTTAGAAAATGCTTGCGTATTTCATCTTCCTTGTGTTTCTTATACAATATTAGAGAAGCAACAAAATATTTAAATATGAACATTCAAACATTTTATATAAAACACGGAAAAAAATAACTAATGCTCTCATTTTACAAAACAGATCAAGTCTGCACCATCTGTTAAGTTTTAACTATAAGCCCTGACACTCTTATGAATATTTCTCATATTGCTACATTTAATCCTTAGACACAAAAACTGTTTAGCACCTTGGTGCTTGTCAGGTAGTAGGAACTCAAAAATAATTCTTGTAGGACTGAAGACAACATTATAAAGGAGGTTACTTTCCTTATTTTGCAGTGGAAGAAACTGAGGCACAGAAAGGTTAAACTGCTCAATGTTACACAGCTAGTAACTGGTAAAGCTGATGTCTGAATACAGCCTGACTCCAAAGTCCATGCTGTTATCCAATACACTGTACTACCTTTTCAATCACTGAATAGTAATGGAAAATAAAAATATTCTAGAAATTCTATAAAGTCTCTTTTTACTGACAAATATTTTTAAAAAGGCTATCATTTACAGAATATGTATAATAAGCCAGGCACTATGCCCAGCATTTTACTTTATTGTTTGTAATCCTTGTAGTAACCATACAAAGTAGAGGTTCTTATCCATATTTTATAGATAAAGAAACAAATGCAGAGAGGTACTGATTTACCCAAGGTTCACACAGCTAACAAGTTGCAGAGCCAGAATCAGTTTATTCACCAGCCCTTTGTTAGAGAGAAAGCATGAGGAAACACTGCAGAAGTGTGAGGAATTCCCTTCTGATTGGGCTCATTGCTATCCCTGGGCCAGAATCCAAAGCACTCAGGCAGTGGGTCTTTTCTGGCCCCTGGCTCCCTTTATTTTCCATTCCTGAGGGTTGTCAATGGTCTATAGTCAGGGAGAGAATATATATATGGAAGGGAGTGTATACATGGCCTTTTAGAGGTTCTTGGAAGGGGTGTATTTGCTGTACATGTCTATAATTTTACATGGGCAAGAAACTAGAAAACTATAATAAAAGGAACATCGAGGTATTACCGAGATGCATTCCAGCACCTCTTCCATTAATGGGACAGCCATTCCTTCTGTAAAAGTCACAGGGAAACAATCTTCGCTAGTCAGGCATAGATGTTAACAGAAAGATGTAAGCTGAGGCTTCCATTATTAAAAAATATTCAAAAATAAATGGAAAACACTAGGTTACTTGGTAAACAAGTAGAAAACACTGATAATAAGAAACTAAAGACATGTTAAATGTACCACAAAGACCAACAAACATAAATGCAGTGATCCTTTTCCAACAGTTACATTTATGAAAAACTCGTGGAGACTACTATGATCAAGGAAGTTCAAATATTATCGGGAAAAAGGAACAGTGGATATAAGTTCCCAGTGAATTTATTGAAGATGTTATAATTTTTCTTCCTTTTTATTTCTAGGAGGGTAAAACAATAAACCAAAAACCAAACCTGTTGCCACTGAGTCAATTCTGACTCACTGCGACCCTGTGGGACCAATTAGAACTGCCCCGTAGGGTTTCCAAGGAGTGGCCTTTAGGTTAGCAGCTGAGCTCTTAACCACTGCCCTACCAGAGCTCCAAAACAATAAAGGCAGCACAAAGTTAAGAAACATAGATTAACTATAAAATTAATTTCAATTTACCAGTTTTATCATTCCTGACTCACCTGAAAACATTTTGGGACCACCATTGCCCTACCCCCACCCACAATTAAAAAAAAAAAAAAAAAGGGAAAGAAAACCAAATCCTTTGTTGTAGTGAATTCTGACTCATGGCAACCCCATGTGGTAGAGAGTAGAACTGCTCCATAGGGTTTCTTGGCTTTAATTCTTATGAAAGCAGATCACCAGGCCTTTCTCCCATGGCATGGTCGAGTAAGTTCAAACCACCAACCTTTAGGTTAGTAATTGAGTGCAAACCGTTGTGCCATCTAGGGACCTCCCTCCAGTTTAATGAGATATTTATAAATCTGTTTTGCTTTGGTGCAGATAATTTACAAGAAAGGCACTTTTCTTGTCTTTTGGTTTTCCATCTAAATAGGCATCGCTTTCCTGACTTTATTACTGAGTGTTGGTTTCTGATCCTTGTGTGCCATTGATGTTCCTTCACCTTCCTGGAACAGGCTTTAGAACTCTAGAACAGCCTGGAGTTTCTTCAGAGGAGTAAGCAGAAGACTGAATTTTGAAGTCCAACAGACCTGGTTTTGAATCCTGACTCTGCTATTTGCTACCTGTGTGATCTTGGGTAAGATATTCTGCCTCTGTAAACTTCAGTTTCAGATGACTGTAAGAATACTTTCACTAGAATTTTTATGAGAATTAAATGACCTACTGTATGTAAAGTATTTAGCACAGTGCTGTTTCATAGCAAGCTCAATACATTCTAGCTATTGTTACTTACAGTGTTAAGATTTCTTCCTAGGCTACAATGAAAAAAAAACCTCTACTTCTGCCCAGCATCTACTTAACCTCTCCTTTCTCTACCATACCCTTAGTTCTTTCTGTTTTGAATTAACTCCAAAGAAGTAAATGACAATTTGTCCATATGGGAACCAAACTGTTATAGTTGCTGAAATGGTACAAAGGATTGAACTTTTGTAAACTAAAATTTTGTATAATGGTAACTCAGAGTCGGGCAAGAATGGGTATATAATGACAAATACCAAAGAGACCCAAGGCCTTATTAAAATGTTCGATTTTAGGGTAAAGACTGCATATTATCTTTGTATTCTTAGTGTCAAGTACAATGCCTGGCATATGGTAGGTGCACTCAACATTCTTTGAGTGAATGAGTTCTATAAAAGACGAGTATACCATCTTTGGGGGGGGTAGGGGAAGAAATGTATATATTCTGGGGATCAACTGAACATTCTCTCAACATGTCGTAAGTTAATAGATTCTATTTTAAATTAAGAGTCTGAAGATTTACTAGGATATGAATGAAGGAATGAATCAAGCTCTAGAGTAATTATTTGTGTTTGTCTATACACAGTGCACCATCTTACCTTAGGTTAGACTGAGTGGGTTCAGTGCTTGAGGATGGCTCAAGGCTGATTGGAAGGATCTTATCATTTTTGTTATGATCGTATCTCTGAAAGTAAGAAAAAGGGAAATCACGTCACATGGGCAGAAACAAGCTCTCTACCGTCACATGCAGGTTCAGAAGCACCAACCCCACCAACGGATTGTCAGCATATTTCTAGACAATTTCAAAACTGTTTTACATTTTGAATTAATGTAAAACTCCACACAGCTTTGGCATAAAAGGTGTTTAAGTTTAGGAAAAAAGTTGAGAAGAAGCTTATCTAGCCATTAGTCTTCCTTATTTGGTAGGGAAAGAATTTCAATTTGGTGCAAATTACAGTAGGATTGCCCTCTTACATTCTTATTTTAATTGTCATACCACTTCTTATAATACTCATTTTATTTTATTCCAAACACTTAAAATTCTGCTAGATTTTGCAAAGCACTGGGCATAATATTCAACTTTTAACAGGCATGAATGGAAAAGTAACAGCTTCTAGCCACTGATCTAGAAAACATTCTACAGTTAAATTTGATGTTGAGTAATTATATATGTTTTGTAAAAAGTAAATATAAAAGAGCAATCAGGAGCCACTGGTCAAAAAGAGACTTGGAGAAGAAAACTGAACGGCCCAGAGAGTCTTAAATGAAAGACAGGAATGAAGGATAATTTCCCTTGCGTGCCTTTTCAATAAGATGCAGAATGAGAAAATGACAGCCAGTTTGGCAAATGAGACTTGATTTTCTTTTGAGTAAAAAAGTATTTGGAAATTCTCCTTGTTGTTTCTACTTTTAAGGCAATGTGTCCTACAAATTGAGAAGGCTCTCTGATTACCTGATATACTCATAAGGATCCAAAGTGTCTGAGCTTTGTTTTTCAGGTTGGACACTAAGCTCAAAAGTCTGATTAATTTCTGTGACTCTTTACGGGGAAGTTTGTTGGGTAGAGAGTAGCTAAAGCTTCGACTTTTAACTGTCACAAGTCTTTTCACCAGCAAGTTTGTCAAAACCCCTCTGCAGAAAGAAAAGAATCAACTCTTGGCATTGCTCTGCCCCACATAATTCACTATCCATGCCAGCTGTAATAGAATGCAATTCCCTTTTTAAAAAAAATTTCTCAGCTTTTCCAGTGCATTCTCCACAGAGACCAACTACAGGATGAGCAAGAGTGTTTGCCACTTCTCAAGGCGTGGAGACAATAAGGCAATGTGAAGTCCTACAAACCCACACCCTAATAACTCCCCAAATATCTACACTAAAAAGATGCCGGTGCTTTAAACACTCATACAAACTACCCATTTCTCAAGCATTTAGAATAAACATATTCAAACTCTCCACAGAGTTAAGAGGCTGGGAAGACTCTAATAATGCCTAAAGCAACTAATTTTAAAAATAAATACATTTTTTTCCTACAAAGAAAAACTCCCACTAAAAAAATGATAGAGGTCTGAGTATACACATCAGCCGCATGGAAAAATCAATCAAAAGCAGGATCTGTGGGCATGTGGAAAGAAACAACGAAGGAACTTAATCCCTCCTGAGATGTTTCTCAAAAGAAAAATCTGGCAACACACATGGTAAATACAAGTAGGAGACCAAAGTATGACTGTTCCAGATGTGAAGAGGCTTGGATGGAAATGGGTAAGTGGACAATTGCCTTTTAGAAAACTCCTTTAGGATGAGGCTTGATGTTGTCTTTCTAGCCTCCTGAACGTACCTTTACTTGAGCGTGAGCCCACCGCACCACCAGCTTCTTAGATAGAGCCAGCTTGCCATTGAGACACTGGATGGCTTGCTCTGCTTCCTGTCCAGGAAAGGGACTAATGTTAGTCAAACATTCAAATGCCTAACTAGCTGTAGGTGCTCTCACAGGGATTCCTGACCTTGGATGGTTGAGTTTCTAACCAAGCTGCTTTTGCAAAATAACTGGCAAAGGGTTTACAAAAAAAAAAAAAAAAAAGAAAGAAAGCAGAAGAACAAAAAGGGTATGAGCTTTTTGAAGTCAGTGAGGCAAGAATTCAAATCCTGGCTCTGTCTCTTGCTGGCAGTGTGATGTTTGGCAGGTCACTTAATCTCTCCAAATATTAGAGCTTTTTCACCTATAAAATATGATATCATATCACTTGTTGGCTGTAGTGAAGGTTCAAAAAAGAACTCACCGGCTGCTGTGAGGATTCAAAGAGTACATACATATAAAGAGCATATGGTAAGGACTTAAAAATGTTAACTAATATTATTGTTCTTACTAGGTGATAACTTTCTACACATTTCTGTTAGTCAGGGTAGTGACTACTATGTCAAGAAACTGTACTCCCAGGGGCCCTGGAACTATATATTCTGGACTCGGGCTTACACCCTGGGTCTAAAGTGAGAAACAGTAATGGCTTAAAAGGATATGGGAGTCAGGGAAACTAGGCAGGAAAAAGGAGTGAGTCAAAGAGACTATGAACAAGGTGTCTGTGTGAGTCAATCTAGCACCTGGTTTTTAGAACCAAAAGTTCTCTGACCCTTTCCCCATCAGATATAGGAGCAACAAGGCTGAAAGGAATTCCTGAAGCTTGATAATAGTCACTCTAAGTCATTCCCAGGAAACCTGGCTGTACTTTCCTATCCTGCCAAATCTTCTATGCCCTATTGGTATCCACAAAGCATTTAGCCAAGTGTAACCCGTGTTAACTGGGGTGAAAAAGTCCTCAAGGAACAGAAGGGGAAAGAAGTCCTAGAGGGCAGGAAGAGTCTATCTGAGGCCAGAGTGTAATACCAGCAGGCGGTCCTGTGTCTGGGTCTGTTGGTGAGTCTCCTGTTCCTTCAGAGCTTGCCAGCATGACGTCTGACAAATATTTATCGAGTACCCATTACGTGTCAGGCATCAGATGGTCATTGGCATGCTTGCCTCACAATAACACACAGTTAGAAAGATATATAAGAGATATTTTATTCTTTCAAGTTTCATTTGGTGAATCAGAACTTCCATGGCGCTCTCTATTAATTCTGTAGCATCAGCAGTAATCAGATACCATCAGGTTATAAATGTTGTTTTCAAAGTTCATTTTCAGATAAAAACTGAGGCCAAAAGAAGCTAAGAGACTTGCTTGAATTTAATAAATAAAAAAAACAGAAATAGAAGCTCGCCTTTGTGATTTATAGTCCAGTGTTTTTAAGCCAACATCTATCCCCAAGGTGACCACTGATTTTAGTTGTCCTCAAGAATCCTCCCCACATTCTATTATTAGGGAAGAGTAAAGTCTTTAAAAATGCTAACCATATAGAGCATTCTTTTAGTCTCCGTAAGACACCTTGAACAACTAGAATAATAATGCATCACTTACTGCCTACAATCCTTGCAAAAATTAGAAAGAATAAAAAATAACCAGCATTGGTAAGGGGAAATGACACTCTCAAACAGTCTCAGAACACACATCATTTCTGGAAGGCAATTGGTAATTGTGTTAACAAAAATATGCGTGGCCTTTGACCACACCATTTCATCGCCATAAATGTAGTAAATATGCACACAGTTACAGCTCTAAAGATACTCACTACTGTGCTGTTTACACTACTGAATCACTGGATACAACCTAAATAGCTAACAATCGGGGATTAGTTAAATAACTTATTGTATACTCATACAACTAAATATTGTGCGGTGATCAAAAATGTTGTTTTTAGTTTTTTTTAAACTGAGTTCTAAAATATGTATAATATAATGCCCAAATAGTAAGGATACACAAAAACGAATTTATATATATATACCAATAAAATCAGAATATCATAATAATGTTATCTTGATACATATTAAAAGATGTAAAAATTTAATATATGATGAATGATAAAACATGATACCCTTTGCTGTTGAGTTGATTCTGACTCATAGCAACTCTATAGGACAGAGTACAACTATCTCATAGGGTTTCCAAGGCTGTAATCTTTATGGAAGGAGACTGCCACATCTTTCTCCTGAGGAGTGGCTGGTGGGCTTGAATCACTGACCTTTTGGTTAGCAGTCAAGCACCTAACCACTGCACCAACAGGGCTCCTTGATAAAACATGACAGTATGCTCTTATTTATGGTATAAACTCCATGTGTTCTTATGTGTGATGTGTGTACATGAATCTGAAGAGAGACTGTAAAGACATATAACTATTAACAGCCATTATTTCTGGGTATTGGGTTGATAAGTGACTTTTAAATTTTCTTTTCTTTGGGCATGTACATTCATCTATAATAAACAGTATTACTTTTATAATAAAAAAATTCAAATACAATTAATAATAATGAAAACAATAAAAACAACAACTAGACAATGTTTTTACAAATGACTAATAAAGTTAAGAGTACTAGGCAGTATCTGTATATCACATTCAAATTCAATTTCTTTATCAATGCATGTCCATATCAAAGGCTAAAACTTTAATATAAGAAGATACACATATACCATCATGGTTGAAGCTGCATATTCTCTTTGTCTACATATATTCAAATTTGTATGCATTTGCTCTGAGACACTGAGAAGGGTACATTTTTAAGAAATCAAAACAAAATAGAGTTTGTGGGTGGCTCACCACAGACAGAGCTTTTGCACCACAGGGCAAAACTATGGAAAGAAAAGGAGGTTTTTGTTGGCCAGCCACTAAAGGAACAAATACAACAGAACAGGGAGGAGGATGTTCATGTACTTAATGTAGGCATCCCAAAGCACTCGGTCAGAAAAGTAGGTCAGTGCCTCAGACCTCGAGCCCAGGTCTCAATGTTTAACAATGTGTGTTTGCTAAGGATCTACTTTAGCACTCAGTGCTAGGCATATGGAAATCGGACATGGCTTTGGCCCATAAGCAACTGATATTTTAGTAGTTGAGAGAGATGCACAAATAATTATGATATAGCTAGATAAAAAGAAAATTAAGTACTAGAAAAAGGGTGAGGAAGCTCAGTTACCTGCTTAGTTTCAAAGTTAACAAAACAGTAACCCCGAGGTTGTCCCTCCAAAGCACCTGACTTGTGGAAGAGGAAGTCAAACTGCTTTACTTTGCCAAATTTCTGGAGTAGCTTGAGGAGGTGGTATCTGTGGAGAAAGAAGAGCTGTGAGTACGCTATGGGAATTTTTTTGGTTACTTGGCCTGAAGTGGCGAGATAAAAGCAAGGAGTAATTTACCCCAGGGATAAAATCTCACATTGCCCCCTCCCCCGCCTTCCTCCAAACTGTTGTGTTAGTTTATTTGGCAGACAGAGTTGTTTGCCTCTATTTGGAATAGGAACTAGAATTGTCATGGCTGTGCATCCATCCAACACAAAAATACCAAACAAAAAACCAAACCTAACAAACAGTTGTCTGGCCCACAAGCACCATTTGTTTTTCTTTTGGAGAAAAGCTCAAAAATAGTGTCGATTTATTTATTTTTAATTTCTTGGCAATGCAATAGTATTTATGAATAAATAGCTGTAACTTCATCAGAAAACACACACCCATAAGCCAAAAGCCAAAGGCCACGCTACCTCAAAAATAAACAAAGTAACAAACACATATATCCATACAAACAAACAAAACAAAACAATATTGGTAGACTTCCCTCTTAGATTTTATAGTTAATCATTAGACCCGAATTGCGCTTGTGAGAAACTCTGCCAAAGACCAAACCACAGCTAGCGGCACTTCCGTAGCTCCTTGAGAGTTTCGATCCCTGATCTGAATGGACATTACGACAACGTGGAACCATAACATGAGCAAGGCTGGTCTCACACAGGGGAAGGGAACCTGGCCAGTTCGTGGATAATTAACCAATCTCAGTTGCTATGACACAGTTATATGCTGGGATATGGTCAAGTAAAGAATACAGATGGCCAAGGAAGAAATTTATTCCAGGTTGGATGTTCACCCCAAGCTCTTGCTTGTCACTCTGCCCCGCATCCTCTTCTAGGACTCCCTACTCTCAAACTTATTTGGTTTCTATAGAGCTTTTAAGTTATTCAAACAGATGTGGCCTTAACAGGTTGCTGTGGCCAATCTCAATTCCGACTTCCTGTCATCTGATGTAAGGGTGAGACAAACCAACAGTTCTCCCGTTTCCTTTTCCTTTGGCCTTCCTCCTGGCATCCTCTGCGCTATTCAAATGGAGTCAAGGCTTTCTCTAAACAATGCTGTCCCTGTGATACTAAAAAGGTATCTGCCCACATGCTAAATCTGTTATTACTGGGAACTCTACCCCACAGGGAGTCAGTAAAGTTGTCGTTAGAGCCGCATTTATATTTACATTGTTTTCTAAGAGAAGAAACTCATCAGGATTTGATTTTTGAGTGAGAATCTCCTTTGGGAGGTAGAAAGATATGAAATGGATCGTAAGTTATACTAAATTTGATACTAATGCACATCAACAAGCAAGCCATTACCCTGGACCAGGTGCCTGAGACACAGTGGTGCAAGGAAGACATGATGCAGATCTAGTGCTGGGGCAGGATGCAGGATCCCAAGGCATACTGTGGATATTAATCTGGCCCTTGGACCTGTTTTAAAAGGGAAAACAACAGTGACCCCCTACTTTCCAAATTCTCAACTCCCATCAGGAGACCTCAACTGCTAGTGAGAATGTGGGAGCTGATATTCAGGGGAAAGGGAGACACCTCAAGTGAAATTTCTAGCTTTACTGGATCGCTTAACTAGGCCGACAGCAAGGATGTCTCTCTCAAATGCAGAGAAAGATGGGCTAGAAGAGTCTCTCCCTCAGGTCTTTAATTCACAGCTGCATATTCCACTTATAGCACCCATTCAAACCTTAACACAGTGCCAGTTGCCACAGAATGGTGGGTTAAAGCCACTTAAAAAAAAAAAAAAGTGGCTGCTGTGGGCTGGTCATCTTTTCATTAGCTCTATTCTGCTTAATAGCAGGAAGGTAAGGCGATTGGCATTTCCTAGGAAATGAATTTTAATTCGCTCAGAAAAAAATATGCCAGCAGATTATTCTTTGAAAAGCTAACAAACACATTCTGCTAGAGATGTGTGACCTTAAGATTCCAGGAACATCTGCTTAGGTCTGTGTCTTTCAACTTCTCCAGGATTTCTTTTCTTGTTTGATAATTTCTCGAAATTATCGGAACACCGAAACAAAAGGAATGAAATGTTTACTATTTTGCTTCCTGGAGATGGGGACTGCAAACTCTGATAGTGAAACAAGACTGAAGACTCTTGCTTCCACATCTGCAAGCACTTTTATCTGCTGCTGAAGTATGGAAGAGCTCACTACTCATCAGAGGTTTGCATCACTTAATGAAATGTCAGCCTCACTGTCTCCGGGAGGTCGAGAATTAGTAACACCATGCCCATGCATATTTCTGTAACTTCATCAGTACTTTTTGTGATGGGTGTTTAAAGTACCCTTCCTAATGGCTCAGAAATACTTAATTCACAGGAACGTTAAAATAGATGCCTCCTATCTGTCAAGAACTACACGATTGGCACTTGGACTATCCAGATGAATAAAACTACCAGGTCCCTGCCTTCAAGGAGCTCACATCCTCACTAGAAGAGAGAGAAATGTAATCAATTATAAAATCATGTGATACTTACACACAGAGGTATGTACATGAGTGCACAGATGAAGGAGGCCTAATTGTGCAGGAAGGTAGTGGTCGAGGAAGGCTTTGCGAAAGAAATGATATCTGAGCATAGTATGTCAGTGAGTGAACATCATGTGCAAAGACATGAAGGTGAAGAGTCTGATACACTGAAGAGAGTGAGGGGAAGGCAGTAAGAGATGAGGCAGGGGACAGGCTGTGGAGGGTGTTTTGTGCTTAGGAAATTTTAGTTTGATGATGTAGACAACGGGAAACTAATAAAATGACATTTAAGACTACTTTTAGTGTACAATTTGTTTCAGGAAAAATTTTCCTTATAATCTTGGAGAAACTATAAGGTGGGTCTTTATGGTCTATGCTAAGGGGTATTATATATTTTATTAAATGGTCTTACTGTCTTTGAAATTTAAGTAAGCAAAGGGTGTTTAAGTAACAGCAAAGGTTGTTTCACGCATACCAATGCATAAAAGCAGCACGGACAATGAAAGAAATTAAAGGCTGAGAGAAACGGGTTTCTTCAGAAATAAACACATTGTTCTCACATAACTCACACGTTTATTCTCACTTGCATTCTCATTTTATCTCTGCAAATCTTCATTAGAAGGATAATTTCACCTGGACCGCTCTTGACTGTTTAAACTGACTTCCTCCGCACCACAAACTGGTGGTCCTTTCCAGATATCCCACCGGTCAGTGGAGGCATGATTCTTCTAAGTTTCTCAGGCAAGAAATATTGGGATCACCTTCAACTCTGCACTCTTCTTTAATGCCTATGTCTTATTTCTTCATCTCTCAGACTCCTTCATTGGTCTTCAAGTTCACTGTCTCTATCTAGGTTATGCTGATAACAGGTCTGGTTTATGGCAGTCTCTTCTGGCTAATTTCCCTACTAAAATATCATTTGTATGTCAGTCTTCTGTTGTATACCCATAATTAATCTCTTCTACATGAAATCTGAACTTGTCTGAATAATTTTTAAAGATCAACCTTGTCTTAATCTGATAGTATTCTATGTATCCAACTACTATTTTCATTACCATTTAACATTCAACCCCTTCTTCAGTCAAAAAGGTCTTCCTAAAATTCTGCTCACTTAAAACATCTTTCTTAGTGCCGTTATTTATTATTCTCCCTCCACTTAGAATGCTCCTATTAGAATTAGAATTCCTACTGGCTTTGTGCTCTCTCATACTTCTCTGTGTTGTCCCATCCAAGTCTGATTTGCCCCCACAAATCTACAAGCAAAGAATGTCAGTCTTAGAAAAAATCTTGGTAATCATTTAATCCATATTCTTGTCTTATAGATGAAGTAACTAAAGCCAAGAGAAGCAAAAAGCTTTGTTCAGCTCATACTGTGAGTTAACAGGAATGAAATGTTATTTCTTCTGCTTACTATAAGCGTTTCACCCATTCTGACCCCATAATGACTTATCCCTTCCTTTTTTTCCTATTGTTCTTAAAAGGATTTTGGCATCATTAACAAAGAAATTAGTCTACAGATTTACAAATGCCATGAAGGATGGGATCATGTCTTATATTTTGGTGAACTTTTGAAAGAAGAGCCTAGTGGAGACAGATCAATGTCCTTAACCTAAGTATAACCAGGGAGAACTTCCAGACCCAGAAAGGGCTGAGATGGGGTCAGTTAGGAATGATGATCTCTTCTTGGTTACCAAAAGGGGTAGCACAATATTAAGTACATAGCAGGTGTTCATCTAATACTTAGTGATAGAATGATAACAGGCTGTCGAAATAACAATAAAAAAATAGCTTTTTTAAAAATTGTACTTTAGGTGAAGGTTTACAGAATAAAAGAGCTTCTCATTAAGCAATTAGTACACATACTGTTTTATGACATTGGTTAACAACCCTGTTCTCGACCTTGGGTTTCCTATTACCAGTTTTCCCGTCTCCTCCTGCATTCTGGTCCTTGCCCCTGGGCTGGTGACCCCCTTTAGTTTCGTTTTGTTTTATGGGCCTGTCTAATCTTTGGATGAAGGGTGAACCCCAGGAGTGACTTCATCACTGAGCTAAAAGGGTGTCCGGGGACCATCCTCTCGGGGTTTCTCCATTCTCTGTCAGGTCAATTAAGTCTGGTCTTTTTTTGTGAGTTAGAATTTTGTTCTACATTTTTCTCCAGCTCTGTCTGGGACCCTCTACTGTGATCCTTTCAGAGCAGTCAGTGGTGGTAGCCGGGCACCATCTAGTTGCACTGGACTCAGTCTGGTGGAGGCTGTGGTAGTTGTGGTCCATTAGTCCTTTTGACTAATCTTTCCCTTGTATCTTTAGTTTCCTTTATTCTTCCTTGCTCCTGAAGGGGTGAGACCAGTGAAGTATCTTAGATGGCTGCCCACAGGCTTTTAAGACCCTAGATGCTACTCACCAAAGTAGAATGTAGAACAAATGAATGTAGAACAAACTTTTAATGAGTATTCACTATGTAACAGGCACTGTTTTGTTTTATACTGACTTTCTAATTTGATCCTCACAACAATTCTATGAGATAGGTACTTTTGTATCCTCATCTATAGATGAGAAGGCTCAGAGAGGTTAAGTAATATGCCCAAGATCACAGAGTAAATGGTTGAGCAAGGATTTGAATCCATTACATTAGAGATATATACTAAAATATTATCAGATGAAATGATTTGATGTCAGGGACTCACTTCAAGTTGGGGTATAAAAATAAGACTGGCTAGGAGTTAGTAATGGTTTAAGGCTAGGTGACAGGTTCATGGTGATTCATTTTATTATTCACTCTACTTCTGAACATGTTGGAAACATTCTATAAGAAAAAGTAGACAAAAATCCTTTTGGCCTGACTCCATGGCTCACACTCATAAAGATTAAACAATACAACTTCCCAAATGCATCATAATACTACTACCCCATATTTTAAGAAAAACATAAAACATTAACTGTCACCATAAAACCAACTCTGTATATCCACAAACCATGCCTAATTGCAGTGGCTCTTATTTTGGCCTTCTACATAGCACATTAAGCATTTGAAAAAGAATGTCAGTAGTAACCTTTTTAAAGGGAACCACAGTGTGGAAAACAGATAATGTCGAAGGACATTAACATTAACTTTTTTGGTTTCCCTGTTGAAGGCACTAGTAATGATATTTAAGTTATTGTTAACCCTTGGAGTTGGACTGGGTCCCACAACAACTTCAAGGAGCCTTTATGTTTTTAAACTTAGGAGACTTCAGGTTATGACTGTTCAATTATTTGGACTATTAGAATGTTTATGCAAAGCATTTAAAATTAGGTGGTGGGAAATTAGTTCTATCATTAACTATGTCAGAAAACTGAGCCAAGTCACTTAGACTTTTTTTCCTATAATATAGGGAAAATAATATCTGTTCCACTTACCTCATAAGGTCATTATGAGTTTAAATAAGACCAACTCATACAATGTTAGTGCTAGAAGAAATACTCAGATCATTTAGCTGAATATTCTCCTTTTATAGGTAAGAAATATGAGGTCCAAAATACAGTTCAGAGTAAGAATATAACAGAAAGAACACAGGTTTGGAATCTGCTACCTCCATAACTCAGAGTGCATCCTCACTCCCTCAAATCCAAATCTCTAAGATCTATTTAATCATACAATTATTCCTGGCATCTAGCATGGCCCTAAAATGGTCAGCACTAAAACCACAAAGAGAAGACAAATAGAAAAGCAGAATATTAGAGTGTTAGTCAGTTAGGAAGGCATATTCTGTTGAGAGAAGACTGATGGACAACTTAGTATAACTTGAGCAGGACTTGATTAATGAGTAACAGACATGTACACATAAGATGAGTAGAAATTAATTACAAAATAAACTTCAAAATTGAGTTGAAAAGTTTTTTTTTCTTTAAATTGCAGTTGTTTTATATACCTCTGTAACCATTCACGACAGTAAATATATAATTCGCCTTCTAACAAGAAGTGAGAGAACATTTGTGTTACAGGAGAACTGCTCCATAGGGTTTTCTTGGCCACGATCTTTATGGAAGCAGACTGCCCGGCCTTTCTTCCACAGCACTGCTGGATGGGTTTAAACCATCAACTTTTAGGTTAGTAGTTGAGCACAAACTGTGCCACATAGGAACCTATTTATATTGGAGGGGCATTCAAATCAGCTTATAAAAGATATCAGCAAGAGAGGTGGTAAGTAGCAAGCGTACGTAAAGGAAAGAGAAATAAGAAGGGTCTGTAGAAGGGAGAAACAGCAGGAACTAGTAGCAATTTATGGGTGGGGGGCTAAGTTTAATTATGAAAACTGCAAGGTGCCCTGCACACTTCAATTAAGAGTTATTAATTTAGAGATTTGGATTCCACCAATACTTCTGAAGGCTGAACTATAAGCTAGGTACCATTTTTTCACATGAGTTATATCATATAATCCTTCAATGTTTGGGACTGATTATATTTCAGTAATTATTCTAGGCCCATAATTACCCATTCTGGGTAATTATAAGCCTAGAATAAGGATCTATTATTTATGTATTTCAAAAACTTGGAAGGAAACCATATTTGCACAAGATAAGGCCTACCTAGGCTTACTAAAATGTTAGTTTTTTTTTTGCTGTAATTAGGTGAATTAAATGAATACTACATATTTCAGGGCAACCATAAGTTACTATGATTGGTAGTTATGCTTTAAGAAGAAATTTATTACTACTTAATAAATCAGTTTGTTTGAAATGTTTTAGGATAAGGAATTCATAGAAAATAAGACAGTAAAGCTGATCTCTGGTGGTACAAAGGTGGGGAAACCATAAGAAGGGGACAAGCCCTTCCGGCAAGCAAGGCCTTGATCTGAAGTGTAGTATCTGATGTCCACTTTTGGCTTGATGTAAAAACTTTACCCAGTGGGAAAGTTTTGATTCAATGTTCCTATTACTGCTTTAACTGAACATAACACGCATATACTCCAACTTATGACATAAACTGAGGTGGCAAATGCCCATGTGTCCCTTCCCATCAAGCAGCAGGACACAATTAAAACAAGAGTATCATTACAGAGAAGTGCAGGCAACACAACGAACATTGTTTCCACACTTTAGATTTCCATTCAGACAAGCAGAGGTGGGAATGGAAACTACTACCTGGGGGGATCCCCTCATAACTTGAGTTTGGATGATGGAAACTGCTTCTCTGATCAACAGACACTAATTGAGAGGTTGCACAGTACAAACATTCAGCCTGAAAACTATGAACTATAAAAGAGAACAGGAATAAATATACTATCTATATTCCAGGGTTCTGTGGATCCCTATCCAAGGTAACATGATATGGGTGCAACACACAGTAAACACCATCACAATTTCTAGAGGGACCCAAACATATAGCTGATTTGCACTTGAGGCAGGTTCAAGGAACTAAACTTGCTGTCATGATCCTGATCCATAAGCTTGCATCCCTTTTCCTCTCTCCCAGACCCAATCTTTACATCCCCTGCCTCTCATCCCAGGCTCAGTCAAGCAGGTTTGTTTGCCTCTTCTCCCCTTACCTTTACTGTACTGGAAAGGAGTAATTTCTGGGGCTGATGATATACTCCATGCTTGCATTAGGCAGTGATCCTATGCAGGTCAACCCATTCACCCTTTACCACCCTGCCCCTACCAGACAATTACGGGGAGGAAAACCTCTCAATTCTCTCTGCTAGGAAATTCCTTTCCACTATAATGGCTGTGATGGAAAGAGTAGGGAGTCAGGACAATTCAATTAGTTTTACGACCTTGGGCAAGGCACTTCCTTCTCTCAGGCCTCAGTTTCCTCAACGGTAGGATAAGGGAGCTGATCATATCAGTGGTTTTCAAGCGCGCTCCACGGAGCGCAAGAAGTTCCACAGACCCTCATCAGGGATGCCCTATGGAGTATTATCTTCATTTTACAAATGAGGACACTGAGGCATAGAGTGGTTAAGTAATTTGGCCAGGGTGAGAGCTGACAAAAGGGTTTCCAAACCCAGCGCCGTCAAATCAATTCTGACTCATACTGACCCTACAAGACAGGGCAGAACTGCCCCATAGAGTTTCCAACAAAAGACTTTAGGCACCTCTCTTTAATCAGAGTAGCTCTGAGCTTTAATTTTATATATAGCTTCTGATTATTTAACGAAGAGTTCCTCAGACTTAAAAAGTATGAAAACGCCTTAGCATGACACCTGGCATACAATAGGCACTCCTATCACTTAATAAATGAAAACTAAAGGGACTGGGATGATGTCTAAGACCTTTCCAGCTATGACCTTCTATGGCTCCATACTTAATAGTGTACATGAATTACAGTCAAGTGGTACCTCTCTGCCTATTTGCAAAGGTACCAAGGCTTCTGCTTATTCTTTCATTTTGGGAACAAAAGTATGTCCAGGGCTGATTCTAGAAAATAATTCCCTATAACCACTGGGCACGAAGATTTAAATAGTTGGAAATGAGAGAACATCTTTGGCAAGTAGGAAAAAGATGTATGTACATGGTTGAAAGGATACTCGGGTCTGTGTTCTTACAGAAGAGTCTAAATGTAAGAAAAGTGACAAGCTAACAAGCTAGTAACAACATCATACCCCCTTCAAAGATAAATTAAAACACAAGTAAAAGTGCCAAAATATATCCTACACCTTTTGAAAATTCTTCTGCACAGAATCACTGCAAACACTCCAATTTTGCAGGTAATGAAGAAAGGTGACTTAGACTTACTCCGTGATTTTGGGGTCCAGGTTGCCAATCCATAACCGGTGCCCTTCCTGTAGGGAGCCCTCTGAAAGGATGGATGCATTCTCCAGGGGAAGAGTTTTGGTTTCTGCTTCCATCAATCTCTATGAAATACTAAAGGACATGTGAACATTCAGGCAGGAGAGGAGCAACACTGTGTGAACATGAGACTTCAAATTCAATTCAACAAACATTTATTCAAGGAGGGCATGTCTTCTGGGCAATGCTTCAAAGTCCTCAGTTACACCATGACCAGGGCCCCAACATCAGTTCCCTTGGGACAGCTCCTCTGGCAGCTAGTGCACAGAAACTGCCATTTGAGGTGAAAGGGGGTGTGGTTCTGTGTACAGAAAACTAAAGTTTTCCTCCCCTCAAGCCAGAGGCTGACTGGGCAGGGGGCCAAAGTCTCTATTACTACATGATACTCCAGTTCAACAACTGGCACCTAAAACAAGCCTTGGAAACCACGAGGAAGAGAATCTTAAAGGCACGAAAGGAGGCGGGAGGGGGAAGCATAGCAGTATATCTCTCTTCTTCATGTAAGAGGCAATATATCAAGGGGAAGATGCAGTATAAGAAATTTTAAGTGCATAGATTTTGGAGTCAGACATAACTGGGTTTGAGAGCAGGTTGCGTGACTTGGTAAATTACCTGAACTTTCTAGGTCTCAGTTTATTTCTATAAATGGAAATAATAATAGTTCTTACTTATTAGGGCTGTTGTGTGGATTAAAGACAGCGCATGAAATATCACTAAACGCTATTATCTAACAACAGTAGTAAGTATTAGCTATTACCATGTTTAACATTTTGAGAGAGACTCAGAAGAAAAACCTTCTCCTTAGTTATTCAAGTTCTACCATTTATTAGCTGTGTAACCCTGGCCAAATTACTTAACCACTCTGTGCCTCAGTTTCATTTGTAAAATGAAGATAATACTTCACACAGTTGTTATAAGGATTCACTGAGTTAGCACAACTAAAGCATTTAGAATAGAGCATGGCACTAGAAAGTATTCAAGTAATGTTAGCTTAAATTATTACTAGCCTTAGTTCCTGAGGAAACCTGGTGGCGTAGTGGTTAAGAGCTACATCTGCTAACCAAAAGGTCGGCAGTTCAAATCTACCAGGCGCTCCTTGGAAACTCTATGAGGCAGCTCTACTCTGTCCTATAGGTTCACTATGAGTCGGAATCGACTCAACGGCAACGTGCTTGGTTTTTGTTTTCTTTTTTTTTTAGTTCCTGAAATATCTTATCTCCAGTTCAAAGCCCTGGTTCAAATATCTATTATGTTGGTGGGAAATAAGAAAGACTTACAAGGTTATCAGTTATGAAGAAGGGAAAGCTTTAGCAGAATCTTTGAATGCTGCTTTTTGGAACCATCTGCTAAAGAAAATAAGACTGCCGTTGATGTTTTTAGAAGGATAATTTTAGAGGCAGAAAAATTGACAGGTCAGCTTCTTAAGGGAAGTCTTCATGCTCGGTGATGTAATTCTACTGCAAAACCTGAGGACACTGGGAATATATTCTACCTGAAGAAGCAAAATTCCCGTTTTCCTTTAAGATATACTATGCTTCCTTTTTTTTTTTCCTATTAACCTGAAAGATATCATTTGGATCAGAGCTTCTCCCCACTTTCAGATTACGTTAAACTCTAACTCTGTCCAAATGAGTTCACTTCCATTTTCAAATTTTAAGGGATCATATTTTCAATTTATATACTGTATTTCTTAATATTATAACCAAGAATTTTACAGGCATTAATTTTTCAGTGTAGTTTGTTGTTTAAATAATGTAATCATTAAAATACCTATTGTTACACTACTCTAAGCTTGATATCTCAGTGTTTATTTCATTGTGTTAGATTGTTAAATGTATACTTGTAAATAAAATAGCTGCAAACTTTGGGGGGAAAAGCAATTTAATCACTATGTTAGCAGAGCAGTGGTTCTCAAAATTTATTATTTATAAGAATCACCTGGGGATCTTGTTAAACTGTAGATTCTGATTCAGTATATCTGGGTGGAAAGGCAAATTCCTAGCAGGGGTTCAAACCAAAATGAACCATTCAAAGCCCAGCTTATCTCACAGCCAAAAAGGGAGCATGATGGTAATGATGAAGGCAGTAGTGGAAACAGCAAAAAGTTGGTGTCTGACCTGGTTCCAAATTTTGGCATTTCCATTGGAAGTCACTTTTCTCTAAGCTTCAGTTTCCTCATCTCTAAATAGTAAAACTTGCCGTACTTATAACTTAAGTTTGCTGAGAGGACCAAAAATGAGATGATGAATTTAAAATAAAGCTTTAGTCAATGTATAATGTGGTAGAGAAATAAAGGATAAAGCGATTCGGGAGAAGGCAAGCTGTACCAGACTTCACAACTCCCTGCTAGAGAAAACATGTGTCCTATATACCCACAAGTGCCTCAGAAATCAGCACTGCAAGGACTGTCTTAATAATGACAGTTGAATATACTGAACACAGCCATCATCTCTTATTCATACATGGCCATCATCTCAGCACACCCTATAAGGTCCAGTATACAGTAGGCCCCATTGTTGAACACGTTTATCTACCCCCTGAACATGAGGATATTTTTCTTCCTCTCCCGCTTAAACATGTTTGATCTGTCCAGCAATGTGTGACAAGTAACTGCTAACTGAGAAACCCTGGGGTATGTTCTGGAAATACAGAAATGAGTAAGTCATACCTCTTGCCCTCCTGAGACGAAGGTGAAACAGACATAAACATAAAATCCCGGAAGTGGAAACAGGGGAGGAGAAACATTTTGTCTTCTCTGCCTTCCTTTCCTCCTACTTTCTTAGAGATTAACCATTCAAAAAATATCTATTAATAAGTGGTAACTTTGGTGAAGGGTAAGACAGTACATGATACTGGGAAGCCAGTACAACTTGTACAAGGTAAGGTCATGGAAGCTCCATGGACACATCCAAACTCCCTGAGGAACTGAACTGCTGGGCCGAGGGTTGTGGGGACCATGGTCTTGGGGAACATCTAGCTTAAGTGGCATAATATAGTTTATAAAGAAAATGCTCTACATTCTACTTTGGTGAGTAGCATCTGGGGTCTTAAAAGCCTGTGAGCAGCCATCTAAGATAATACTCCGCTGATCTCACCCCTTCGGGAGCAAGGAAGAATAACGAAAACTAAAGATACAAGGGAAAGATTAGTCAGAAGGATTAATGGACCACAACCACCACAGCCTCCACCAGACTGAGTCCAGTACAACTAGACGATGCCCGGCTACCACCACTGACTGCTCTGACAGGTATCACAATAGAGGGTCCTGGACAGAGCTGGAGAAAAATGTAGAACAAAATTCTAACTCACAAAAAAAGACCAGACTTACTGGCCTGACAGAGACTGGAGACACCTGGAGAGCATGGTCCCTGGACACCTTTTTAGCTCAGTAATGAAGTCACTCCTGGGGTTCACCCTTCATCCAAAGATTAGACAGTCCCATAAAACAAAATGAGACTAAAAGGGCACCCCAACCCAGGAGCAAGGACTAGAAGGCAGAAGGGGGCAGCAAAGCTTGTAATAGGGAACCCAAGGTCGATAAGGGAGTGTTGACATGTCGTGGGGTTGTTAACCAATGTAATAAGACAGTATGTGTACTAAGTGTTTAATGAGAAGCTAATTTATTTTTTAAGCCTTCATCTAAAGTACAATAATAATAATGAAAAAATCTATTGAACTTGTTTTCTAGGCATTGTCTAGGTACTGGGAAAATAGCAGTGAATAAGCAAGGTCTCTGCCCTCAGGCTGCTTATATTTGGGAGGAGTGGGACAAAACAGAAGAAAAATAAGCGAACAAGATATATTTAGTGATAAGTGCTGCAAACACAGAGTCGGGGATTGTGTTACTTTAGATTGAGTGGAGAGGGAAGGCCTCTCTGGAGGAGATGACATTTGAGCTTAGACTTTAATAAAAACAAAAAACAAAAAACCAAACCTGTTGCCCTAGAGTTGATTCCAACTCACAGTGACACTGTATGACAAAGTAGAACTGCCCCATAGGGTTTACAAGGAAAGGTGGGTGGATTTGAACTGCCGATCTTCTGATTAGCACCCATAGCATGCCGTAGCTCTTAACCACTGAGCCACCAGGGCCCCACCTTTTGTCTCATTTTTAAAAATAGCTATTAATACCACAGGAACGTACCCTGCTTTAGTGAGATGAATACAGGACACGGGCAAGAGAAATCTGGAACCAAATCCTGGCTTTTGTGCCTAGTTACTGCATGACTTTAACAAGTTATAAGCACTGTAAGAACTGGGTCTATGGTTGTCCTGTTCACTGTTATATCTTCAATGCCTAGCATAGTGCCTGAACCCAGAAGATGCTAAATAAACGTGATAAATACATGAATGAAAGCCCAGAAAGATTAAGTCCTTGCCCAGGGTCACAATGCTGGCACCAGTATTGGAACCTAGTTCTGGGTTCTACTTCCCAATACTGCCTCTATTATCCCATGGTTTGCCAGATGTTTGCTAAGACATAGGGTTTCCAAAGGCTGTAAATCTTTATGGAATAGTCCTCTCCTTAGAAAAACCTTTCCCGAATAAAGTAGAACCCCCTGTTATTTTCTATCATGGCCACCTTTTTCTCGCCATATAGTGCTAATTCTATGTGTCTTTATCTTTTTGTTTACTGTTTTATCTTCTGTCTCCCTCAGTAGAATGTAAGCTCCTATAGGGTAGGGCCTTGCCTATGTTGATTATGGTTCTATCCCAAGCATCTACTACACTGCCTGGGTCATGGTTGGGGCTCAATATTTACTGAATGAATGGCACAAGCCACTTCTTCACTGGGAACTTCAGTTTCTTTTTCCTTCCTAGAATGGGTATAAAAACCCAACCCAGAATGGGTATAATTATCCCTATATCATGGGTTATGAGGTTTAAATAAGACAAAACTGTGACAGCTAAGCACAGGGATTTTTGAGGTACAGTGAAGTGTAACAAAATCATCGAGAGGGCAAGCGATTATCAAAATCCTTTGGGTTTGCAATGGCGACAACCCCTTGGGGTAACAGAATTCACAAAATGCCTTTACATCCATTTTCCCATCCGAGCTGCAGCAACCCTGGACGCCAGGAAACTGAAGCTAAGCGATGCAAAGGTACTTGTTTCTAAAATTGACGGAGGGCCAAGCCTGGGACCCAGGTTTCCCGACTCCCGGTCGCGAATTCCTAGATGCAAGGGGTCATTACTCAGATTGTTATTTCCGGGCCAGCGGCGGGACAATCCGGGGCGGGGCCTGAGAACCTGTCCTGCTAGGGAGGCCTCCTCTACGATCCCCTCGCGGGGTCAGCGCTGAGGTGCTACGATGTGACGCGGCCGGACTCACCTCGTGGCCTCGGCGTTGTCCCCTCGGCTCATGCCCCAAGAGCAGGTCCCGACTCCACTGCTCAACAGCCCTCTGTAGTTACGTCCGCCTCAACGCCGCCCGCTGCCAGGCCACCTGTGACGCGCTACGCCCGCGCCGCCGCGCCGCCTCGTGACGTCATGACGCCCGCGCCCCCGCCGTCTTTGCCGTCGCACGAGTGTTTTCCTAGTAGCCTGGTGAATAGTGGGTGAGTGGCCTCGAGGCGCGGACGGGGTCCGGGTGCCAGAGACCCCTACTCCAGGACTTCTGGGGCACTCCAGAGTGCCTGACCATCGTCCCCCCCATGTGTTCCAATCGAATCCGGCTTGAGCTTTAAAGCTGGGGCGGGGCATGTCACTTCAGAAAGAGTCTCACGAGGTGGGGGCGGGGCCCGTCTCTCCAGCTAGGAATTTAGGGAATGGGGGTTGGAGGGGAGGTTTCCTAAATAATAGTCGTATCCTTTATTCAGCGTACACTACCTGACAGGAACTTTAATTTTCAGAACAATCCTACGGGGTTAGGTATTATTTCTATGATGAGGAAACGGAAGTTCAGGTAACTTTACCAGGGTCACGTGGCTACTAAGTGCCGGAGCTCAAATTCAAACCCAGGTCTGTCTGACTTCAAAGCTTGTGTTTTAAACCGGTACTCTTTGCTGCCCAGTGGCAAAACAGTTGTCTTTTCATTAGCCCTTCTCCATTTACAAAGTGCTTTTGCATCCCTTACCTTATTCAGTCCTCCCATAACCCTGACAAATAGCTTTGTCATGTGTATTTTACAAATGAGATTGTGGTCCAGAGAGTTTGACTTGCCTAAGGTCACATATCTAGGAAATGCTGGAAACGGGACACTTTCCTATGGCTTTTCTGAGTTTGGTGCCTTTTTCTCTTCACCAGAGAGTTTTATAGTTGCAAAGGATGAAAACTTGGTCTGACCTATCATTTTGTAGTTGAAACAAAACATAGGAGAAATAACTTGTCACAAATAATACAAGTTTGCAAATAAGCCAGTGGTAGAGCTTCCACAAAAGCTGTTTGAATACAAGGTGGTTATGAATCTTAAAAGGGGTGATAGGGAGTAATGGGGTAGGAATACTGGAATCCAGACCTAGCTCCTAGGCAGAAACTCTAACTTCACCTATTAAAGTTTCTCATCCCTCCTTTGGCTGTTTATGGTCAGATACTGCAAATAACTGTACATGGCACAGACTTCAGAGAAGGAGTCCTGGTTGCGACATGGTTAAAGCACTTGGCTGCTAACCGAAAGGTCAGCTCCGAACTCACCAGCTGCTCTGCAGGAGAAAGATATGCCAGTCTGCTTCCATAAAGATTTACAGCCTTTGGAAACACTATGGGGCAGCTGTACTCAGTCCTGTAGGGTCACTGTGAGTCAGAATTGACTTGATGGGAATGGGTTTTGGTTTCTGGGACTTTTCCAGAAGAACATTCCCTATCGCTTAGCGAAAATCTGGCAAACTAAGGGATAATAGAGGCAGTATTGGGAAGTAGAAACCAGAACTAGATTCCAATACTTGTGCCATTATTGTGACCCTGGGCAAGGACTTAATCTTTTTGGACTTTCATCCATGTATTTATCACATTTATTAGCATCATCTGGGTTCAGGCACTGTGCTAGGCATTGAAGATATGACAGTGAACAAGTCAACCATAAATCAGTTCTTGTAGTGCTTATAAGTCTATGGGGAGAATTAGACAATAATCAAGTAATTACACAAATACAAACTGATATTGTTAAAATACATGCTATGAAAAATGTGGTGTGTTATGAAAGTGATCTGCAGGAGACCTGATCTGCTTGGGGTGGAAGAGGTGGTCGAGGAAGTGATGGTTAAGCTTAAATCTGAAAGTAAAATGGGAGGTAGTCAGTTAAAGAGGTGGAGGAAGATCATTTCAAGCAGATTCAAGAGCAGGTTTGAAGACCCTGGAGTAGGAGGAGCATTTGAGGAAATGAAAGATCATTTTGCTTTTTTTGTAAACTATGGGTGGTAATCGCTACTGTTTGGTTATTGTGAGAATCAGTGGAGATAATGTGAAAGTATTCTATATAATAAGGGTCTGTATGCATGTACATGCACATTTATAAAAATGGATATAAACTAATATATAGCTGGATTGGGAGGAGTTGCTGGGACAGTGGATAACCAGGACTGAATTCATCATCTAGTTATTTCCAAAATTAAAATGTATCTTCTATAAAGAACAGGACAATTCAAATTTTTAAGACTCTCAATTTTAGAAAAAGAATGTGTGCTTCAAGTCATTTTAAAAAAGTATTTCAATAGTATGAATAATAACATACCAAAGAAAGCAAACCCATTGCCGTCGAGTGGATCCCATCTCATAGCGACCCTAGAGGACAGAATAGAACTGCCCAATAGGGTTTCCAAAGAGTGGCTGGTGGATTCAAATTGCTGACATTTTGGTTAGCAGTGGAGCTCTTAACCATTGTGCCACGAGGGCTATTTTGCACCTACTCGATGCCGGACACTGTACTAGTGCTTTATGTATACAGGAAGGTTTAGTGGTTAAGAACACAAATTATTTATTGGACAAATTATTTATTTCTCTGTGCCTCTCTTTTCTCATCTGTAAAATGGGGATAATAATGGTACTTACGTGATTATCATGAGTTTCAAATGAGTTAATGTATTTAAAGCACTTAGAATAGTTTTGGGCACATAGTTATTACATATGTGTTAGCTATCATAATAATTGTTATTACTGTCTTTTTTAGAGGCTGATTAATATCACCTTGAAAAAGACGTTGTGGAAGCTAGCTCAGAGGGGTTAAATGACCTACCCATTGTCACACAGCTAGTAAATGGAGGAGCTGAGACTCAAGTTCAAGACTGCCGCCAAAGCCCAGCCCCTTTCTGATGTGTTATTTCTGAGTATATGTTAATTTTGTTGGATAATACTTGGGCTACCAGAACATTTTCTTTCTTCAACTTTAATTCTTCATCTGTGTAGAACCGAGTATTAAATGTGTGTGTCCTTAAGGCAAAGGACCCAAGGGAGTGCCCTTGTTGAACTTCCACTTTGAAATTTCCTGACTTCTGTGCAGTTAAAATATACGCCTTAAGCATTTAAGCAATGTGGTTTATTTATAGAGTTACCTTCCGGTTCACGTGTACTGGGTCTGCTTTTGGGTGCTGTGTTTTCTGTCAAAGGTTGTTTATTTCTAACCCATTTTGATTTCCTGTTGCTTTGTGGATTCATATTGTGACCTGTGACAGGAACACCAAGAAACCTATCTTAAATGGAACAGCCAGATTCAGACCCTGTAGATTAAAAAACCAACAGAAAACTACACATTATTATACAGCCATATTTGGATATCAATGTGGGTTAGGCATTGGCTATATTAGGCAAAAACCTAGATATAGAAACCTTGTTCAGAGCCAAACTTTTGTGAATGGTTCTGCTGAAATAGGGCAGGGCTGTTAGCTTCATGCCCTTGGATAGTGACAATTTTTGGGGCCTTAGATTCTAAATCTGTAAAACGAGGATTATTATACTTCCTTTGTGACATTATTGAGCAGATTAAATGAAATAATATGGATAAATTAAGCAGCCTGGGCCAAGTCTCAGTTGTTGTTAGTGCTGTCAAGTGGGTTCTGACTTATAGTGACCCTGTGTACAACAGAATGAAACAGCGCCTGGTCCTGTGCCATCCTCACAGTTGTTGCTGTGTTTGAACCCATTGTTTGCAGCCACTGCTGTGTCAGTCCATCTCATTGAGGGTCTTCCTCTTTTTTGCTGATCCTCTCCTAAGCGTGATGTCCTTCTCCAGGGACTGGTCCATCCTGATAACACGTCCAAGGTGTGTGAGATGAAGCCTTGCCATCCTCACGTCTAAGGAGCATTCTGGCTGTACTTCTTCCAAGACAGATTTGTTTGTTCTTGTGGCAGTCCATGGTGTATTCAATATTTTTCATCAGCATCGTAATTCAAAGGCATCAATTCTTCTTCAGTCTTCCTTATTCATTGTCCAGCTTTTGAAAGCATATGAGGCAATTGAAAATACCAAGGCTTGAGTCAGGTGTACCTTAGTCCTCAAAATGACATCTCTTCTTTTTAACACCTAAAAGGTCTTTTGTAGCAGATTTGCCTAGTACAATACGTCATTTGATTTCTTGACTGCTGCTTCCATGGGCATTTATTGTGGATCCAAGTAAAATAAAGTCCTTGACAATTTCTTTTCTCCATTTATCATGATGTTGCTTATTGGTCCAGTTGTGAGGATTTTTGTTTTCTTTATATTGAGGTGTAATCCGTACCGAAGGACGTAGTCTTGGATCTTCATCAGTAAGTGCCTCAAGTCCTCATCACTTTCAGCAAGTAAGGTTGTGTCATCTGCATAATGCAGGTTGTTAATAAGTCTTCCTCCAGTCCTGATGCTGTGTTCTTCATATAGTCTAGTTTCTTGGATTATTTGCTTAGCATACAGATTGAATAAGCATGGTGAAAGGATACAACCCTGGTGCACACATTTCCTGATTTTAGACCACACAGTATCCTCTTGTTCTGTTTGAATGACTGCCTCTTGGTCCATATACAGGTTCCTCAATAGCACGATTAATGTTCTGGAATTCCCATAGTCATAGTGTTATCCATAATTTGTTATGATCTATGCAGTCGAATGCCTTTGCATAGTCGGTAAAATACAGGTAAACATCTGTGTGCTTTCAGTCAAGATCCATCTGACATCAGCAGTGATATCCCTTATTCCATGTCCTCTTCTGAATCCAGCTTGAATTTCTGGCAGTTGCTTGTTGATGTATTGCTGCAACAATTTTTGAACTATCTTGAGCAAAATGTTACTTGTGCGTGATTGTCTTACTCATCCAGTGCTTCCATAACAGAAATACCACAAGTGGATGGCTTTAACAAAGAGAAATTTATTTTCTCACAGTGTAGTAAGTTACAAGTCCAAATTCAGGGTCTCGGCTCTAGGGGAAGGCTTTCTCTCTCTGTCGGCTCTGAAGGAAGGTCGTTGTCCTCAATCTTCCCCCGTCGAGAAGCTTCTCAGGCACAGGGACCTCCATGTCCAAAGGATGCACTCTGCTCCTGGTGCTGCTTTCTTGGTGGTATGAGGTCCCCAACTCTCTGCTTGCTTCCCTTTCCTTTTATCTCTTGAGAAATAAAAGGTGGTACAGGCCACACCGCATGTAAACTCCCTTTACATCGGATCAGGGAGGTGACCTGAGTAAGGGGGGTGTTACAATCCCACCCAGAACCTCTCAATATAAAATTACATTCACAAAATGGAGGACAATCACACAATATTGGGAATCATGGCCTAAGCAAGTTGATACACACATTTTTGGGGGGATACAATCCAATCCATAACAGTGGTATTAATGATATTTTTGATAATTTCCACATTCTGTTGAGTCACCTTTCTTTGGAATGGGTACAAATATGGATCTCTTCCAGTTGGATGGCCAGGTAACTGTCTTCCATATTTCTTGGCATAGGCAAGTGAACACTTCCAGTGTTGTACTTGTTTGTTTAAACATGTCAATTAGTATTCTGTCAATTCCTGGAGCCTTGTCCTTCACGAAAGCCTTTAGTGCAGCTTGGACTTCTTCTTTTAGTACCATTGGTTCTTGATCATATGCTACCCCCTGAAATGGTTGAATGTCGACCAATTTTTTTTGGTACAATGTTCCTTCTATGTTCTTTTGATGCTTTGTGCATCATCCAATATTTTCCCCATAGAATCCTTCAGTACTGCAACTTGAAACTTGAATTTTTTTTTTCAGTTCTTTCAGCTTGAGAAATGCTGATAATAAAATGAGATAGTGATGTATGTAAAACACCTACCATGGTGCCTGGAGTATAGTAGTTGTTTAATAAGTGGTAGCTATCATTATCATCATGGAGCCCTGGTGGCGCAGTGGTTGAGAGCTTGGCTGCTAACCAAAAGGTCAGCAGTTCAAATCCACCAGCCACTCCTCGGAAACCCTATGGGGCAATTCTGCTCTGTCCTAGAGGGTTACTGTGAGTCAGAGTTGACTCAGCGGCAATGAGTTTGGTTTGGCTTGGCTTGGTTTTTTATTGTCATCATTTCTTTTTTTTTTTTTTTAAATGAGTAGCACAGACAAATAACTTCTCCGGGCAGAATTTTTAATAACGATGGATTCTAGATGTCAGTGATCACTGTATGTAGTCAGTAAAAACAGACCTGGGTGAAAATGAAAGTCTGCTTTTACTGACTTAGTACAGTGATCATGGACATCTGCCATCCACGGTATTAAATTTCTGCTAGGAGAAATTGTTTGCCTGTGCTACTCACTTTTTTTTAAAAGAAATGATGATAATCATACAACCAAAACAAACCAACCCACTGCCGACGAGTCAATTCCGACTCATAGCGACCCTATAGGACAGAGTAGAACTGTCCCATAGAGTTTCCAAGGAGCACCTGGTGGATTCGAACTGTCGACCTTTTTTGGTTAGCAGCCATAGCACTTAACCACTACACTGTCAGGGTTTCCGGATGGCTACCATTTATTAAGCAGCTACTGTATTCCAGAGGGAAACCCTGGTGGCGTAGCGGTTAAGTGCTACGGCTGCTAACCAAAAGGTCAGCAGTTTGAACCCGCCAGGCGCTCCTTGGAAACCCTGTGGGGCAGCTCTGCTCTGTCCTGTAGGGTCGCTATGAGCCAGAATTGACTTGATGGCAATGGGTTTGGTTTGGTTTGGTTTATATTCCAGATGGAGCCCTCGTGGCTCAGTGGTTAAGAGCTTGGCTGCTAACCAAAAGGTCGGCAGTTCGAATCCACCAACATAGCTTGGAAACCTTATGGAGCAGTTCTACTCAACCCTATATGGTCGCTATGAGTGAACATCGACTCAACGGCAATGAGTTGTTTTTTTTTTTTTTTTTTTAAATATCCCAGGCACTGTGGTAGGTGTTTTACATGTGCCACCATCTCATTTTATTTTAAGATTAGGGTTATTTTTCTCATTTTGCAGATGCAGAAAGTGATACCCAGAGAAAAAGAGCTAATTGCTCTAAGTTGAAATTTGCATCCAAGTTTGCCTGACTCTAGGCTCCTTGTACATCAGTGATGACATACAAGGTTTCTTTATTAGTTGTGTCTGATGCTGGAACGAAAGGCTTTGAAAGGAAGAGTCATAGCTATCAATAAGTATCCTTTTTTGGGCTCTTTCTGTCCGCCAGGCACTGTACCAAGTGTTTTCTATGTGTAACCTTATTTTTTCCTCGCAGCTTGTGAGAAATATGTATCATTGCCCCCATTTTACAGTTGAAAAAAATCAAGACACAGAGAGGTTCAGGGGCATTTAGGCAATGATGGAGGCAGGATTGGATTCTAAGACATCCTGGCTGCAAAGCCCATCCCCTTAAGCACCCCATTTATATACATAATCAGATTTTAGGAGGGGATTTTTTGTTAAATGAGGTGTGAAACTGCCTTTCAAAGATAGCAACCTCCAGGTATTTGGTGCTAATGGTTCTTAATTTTAAAATGAGTGATAGCCTGATTCCTGGCAGAAGCTGTTAATACTACATTTGCCAGTTAGCAAGGCCTTTGTTCTGTCCCAGAAGCCATAATATCTTTCCGTGGTCAAAGACCTCAGAAATATAATGTGTAACTTGTATTAACATAGAGAGAGAGAGAAAAAAAAAAAACCAAACCCATTGCCATAGAGTTGATTCCGACTCATAGCGACCCTATAGGACAGAGTAAAACTGCTCCATAGGGTTTCCAAGGAGCACCTGGTGGATTCTAACTGCTGAGCTTTTGGTTAGCAGCTGTAGCACTTAACCACCATGCCATCAGCGTTTCCAGTGTAGAGGAGGGTGGCATTTTCAAGACATTTAGTTCTATCACATGGAAGACCTCAAACCTCAACCATGCTTCAGACTCACATTGAAGTGCATTCAAATTGGTAATCAGTGCATAAAGGACCAAAGAGAATTTTAATTAATGCTGTTGTGTGAATTTTCCAGTCATTTTATGGCTGTTGAAATGGTTTTCTTATTTAAAGTCCTCTTTCAGAACTCTGCCTTCCCTCTTATGGTATAACTTTCTCAGTATTTTGTGCCTTTTCTCATACAAGATTTAATTAATGTCAGTAAGGCTTAGGCTGCTGCACCATTCTCTTAACTCTGTCTTCCCAGTGTTCTAAAAGGCATTTTGGTGCAGTAGTGTCATGGATTGAATTGTGTCCCCCCCCAAAAATATCTGGCAGCTTGGCTGGACCGTGATTCCCAGTATTGTGTGATTTTCTACCATTTTGTCATCTGATGTGATTTTCCTATGTGTTGTAAATCCTGTCTCTAAAATGTTGATGAGATGGGATTAGCGGCAGTTATGTTAATGAGGCAGGACTCAATCTACAAGATTAGATTGTGTTTTGAGCCAGTCTCTTTTGAGGTGTAAAAGAGAAAAGCCAGAGACGGGGACCTTATACCACCAAGAAAGCAGCACTGGGAGCAGAGTTCCAGCATGGAGAAGCTCCTAGAATGGGGAAGATTGATGACAAGGACCTACCCCCAGAGATGACAGAGAGAAAAAGCCTTCCCCTGGAGCTGGCGACTTGAATTCGGACTTCTAGCATCCTAAATTGTGAGAGAATGAATTTCTCTTTGTTAAAGCCATCCATTTGTGGCATTCCTGTTATAACAGCACTAGACAACTAAGACAAGTGGAAGGAACATGGACTTAGGGGTCCTATAGACCATAGGCAAGTTACTTAAATCTCTCAAGCCTCAGTTTCTTCATCCTGTAAAATGGGGCTGAAAATAATACTTCCTTGTAGGAGGGTTGGGGGGATTGTTGTTAGCTGCCATCAAGTTGGCCCCCAACTCGTGGTGACCCCATGTACAATGGAATGAAATGCTGCCTGGTCCTGCACCATCCCCTTGGTTGGTTGTAGATTGGACCATTGTGATCTATAGGGTTTTCATTGGCTGATTTTTCAGAAGTAGATTGTGAGGCCTTTCTTCCTAGTCTGCCTTTGTTTGGCAACTCTGTTGAAACCTGTTCAGTATCACAGCAACATACATTGGCTGGGAATTGAATCCAGGCCTCCCACATGGAAGGCAAGTTTTCTACCACTAACCCACCAGTGTTCTCTAGGGATAATGTATTTAAATTGCCTACTACAGAGATCAGATTATAGTAGTAACTTGGTAATTGGTAGCTGTTATTTTCTGAAGCTGTAATAGGGTCAGTTTTACTGGTTCTCATTTTTGTCTTATTCTTTTAGCAGATGCTCACAAGGATTGTCTTCAGTTATGGCCTTAGGATTAAGGTGCTCCCGCTTGGTTTATCCTGCCTTTTGCAACTCCCTTGCAGCCCTGACCAGACCTGTTTCAGAAGTTACACTGAAGGCAGTGAGTGGAAGACAAAATGACCATAGACAATACATGGCCTATCCAGCTTTACCAGTCCGCCATTTTGCTACCAAGAAAGCCAAAGGTAAAGACATATGACCTTCCCCCTTCTCTCCTCTTTCTTATGTTTAGTTAGTGAATTATAGCTGTAAGATGTCTCAGAAACTGAAAAAAAACCCAAACCCATTGCCGTTGAGTCCATTCTGACTCGTAGTGACCCTATAGGACAGAGTCCTATAGGTCCTGATAGCTCCTGATCCAAGGAGCACCTGGTGGATCAGAACTGCTGACCTTGTGGTCAGCAACCTCAGTTCTCAGAGATGTACTAAATTTCTCCCCTTGCTCATATGAGGAAATGGTGCCTCAGATAGTTAATTGATTACCTTAAAAGGTCACAATTGCAGAGGTGGTATTAGAACCTAGGGCCTGTTTTCCCATTACCATGCTGCCTCCTTATTTGCTGTTTTGGTGGCTCAGAAAATGCCTAATTTCTTTCTTTAAGTAAATTAGAATAATTTAGAATTAGAGGTATAAATGCTAAGCAGATCAGATCAACACATTCTCTCCTTATCTGAAGATCTATGTTGCAAGTAAAATTAAAGCCAGAAGGTTGTTGGGTGAGGGGGTATTAGAGCTGTGGGTTTAGATGGATGATCTTAATGACTCGTGTCATCTAAGAATGAGACTTTGATGTACCACAGGTTTCAGCTTAAATGTCACTTCCTTAGGGAAGCCTTCTCTGACCTCTTAGACTAGATCAGATCCCATTACATGTCCTCGTGTACACAGTATTTTACCTTTGGTGTACGTAGCACAGTACAAATTAATTAATTAACAATTAATTACTTATAAAATTGATTATTATTTGCTGTCTATCTTCTCTGTTAGACCCTGTGAAGATAGGATCTGTGTCTTTCTCTAATAAGCACCTATCACAGGGTCTGGCACAGTCTGTATTAAAAAAATTTTGTTGAATGAATGAATGAGCGACAGAAAATTGTCACACAGACCAGCCGTTCGCAGGAGTGAGTCAGGGAGTCCACTCCAAAGGATGGTGTTAGAAAAATGATGTTGAGTATTTTCCCACTGACTCGTCTTTCCTAGTTTCATGACGACCTTCCCCTTTCTGAACATTAACAAATTGATGAAAGCATTCATCCTTATAAGACTTATGTTCTCTTAATAGTGATAATTCTTGGTCTAAGGTTACATTATATTTTAAAGAAACTGTTTACATATGTTTACTAATTTGATGCTTACAATTATCTGTTGAAAGAATTCTAATTACCCACTGAAGCACAGATCTCACCGTTTCGCTGATGAGGAAACTGAGGTACATTTGTGAGAAATTTGCCTATGGTCATGTCTAGCTGGTGGTGGAATTAGAAACCTTCAGCTCCTGATACCCACAGCATTGCAGTCTTCTAGTACATTAGGCATTAACCAGTGAGTAAGCAGCATCTTTTCATATTTTATTGGCTATTCAGTCTTTTCTTCTTTGATTGCCTCTTTAAAAAAGTAGGTTGTTTGATTTTTTTTCTTTTAGATTTATTGAATTCTTTCTATATTATGGATGCTAATTCTTTGTTGATTATGTATGTCACAGTTATGTACTTTTTATTTATGGTCTCGTTTGTTGAGCATAAGTTTTTACGTGGTCATATCTTCCTGCCTTTTCCTTTATGGTTTGTGCTTCTGTGTCTTCTGTACGAAATACTTCCCTATCCTGAGGTCTTAAAACTATTCTTCTGTACTTTCTTCTAAACATTTTAAAGTTCTTTGCTCTACACATTTGGGTTGTTAATCTATATGGAATTTATTTCAGAATATGGTGTAAGATAGGGAATCTAAGTTTCTTATCTATATGGGTAATAAGTTATGTCAGCACCACTTACTGAATAGACAATCTGTTACTCCCAGATTTGTAATGGCCCTTTGTCATACATCAAGTATCGTTGTGGATTTATCAGTTTCTCCTTTTAATTCTGTTAGTTTTTAGGCTATAATACTGGGTATATTTAAGCTCAGAGTTGTATCTTTCTGGTGAATTATTTCTATCATCATTATGAAAACAAAACCAAACCCATTGCTGTCAATTCCAACTCGTAGCGACCCTATAGGACAGAGTAGAACTGCCCCATAGGGTTTCCAAGGAGTGGCTGGTGGATTCAAACTGCTGATCTTTTTTGCTTAGCAGCTGAGCTCTTAACCACTGTGCCACCAGAGCTCCAAAGTAACCCTTAGTGTTTCTAATAATTCATTTTACTTTAAAATCTGTTTTGTTTAATATTAATATAACTACACCAGTTTTCTTTTGGTTAATATTTGCTAAGATTATCACTTTTCCATTTATATGTATTCAACTTTCTGTGATCTTGTGTTTTTGGAAAACCTCTTGTAAATTGTAAATGGCTAGATAAAGAAAAAAAATCTCACAGAGAATGACAGCTTTTAACTAGTAATTTTGGTCCATTTATATTTATTGTGATTGTTGAGCATTTTGTATTTGTATCATTTTATTTTGTACTTTATCATGATTTTTCTTTATTTTTTCTTCTTTCCTTCTTTCTGTTGAATTAATCAAATTTCTTTACTCCCCTTTTTCATCTCTTCTGATTTGGAAGTTATACATTCTGTTTTTTTTTTTCATTTTTTTAGTGGTTACCTTTAATTTCTTTAACTTTTTATAGAAATAAGAAAAAGACTTGGGATTATAAAATAGGACAGCCATTTTGGAAGATAGTCTGGCAGTTTCTTATAAAACTAAACATAAGCTTGCCATATGATCCAGGAGTACCACTTCTGAGTATTTGCCGAAATGAGTCGAAAACTATGTCTACTTAAAAACCTGTACACAAATATTTATGGCAGCTTTATTCATAGTTGTCAAAAATTGGAACCAACTAAGATGCCTCCAATAGGTACTACAAGTTGTGGTACATCCCTGCAATGGAGTATTATCATCAATAAAAAGAAATGAGCTATGAATCTATGAGAAGACATGGAAGAACCTTAAATGTATATTGCTAAGCAAAAGACCAGACCAAACCCAAATTGATTGCCATTGAGTTGATTTTGACTCATGGCAACCCCATGTGTTACAGAGCAGAACTGCTTAATAGGATATTCTTGCCTGTAATCTTTACAGAAACAGATTGCCAGGCCTTTCTTCCATAGCACCGCTGGGTGGATTTGAACCACCAACCTTTAAGTTAGTAGTTGAGCACAAATCATTTGTGCTACTTAGGGACTACAAGTGAAAGAAGCCAGTATGAAAAAGCTACATATTGTATGATTTTTTTTGAAAAGGCACATCTATAGACAATAAAAAGATCAGTGGTTTTGGGGAGTTTATGGGGAGAGAAGGAGGGATGAATGGGGCACAGGGCATGTTAGTGCAGTGAAACTGTTCTGTATGGTGCTGTAATGGTGGACACATGACATTATGCACTTGTCAAAACCCATAGGACTGTACAACACAGAGTAAACCCTAATGTTAACTGTGAACTTTAGATAATAGTAATGTGTCAACATTGGTTCATTAATTATTACAGTGTACCATAGGAATGTAAGATGTTAATGATAGGAGAAATTATACAGGAGGGAGAGAATGTTAAAAGAAAAAAAAACCCTAAGGAAAAGTGAAAATATCATGAGTATAACTTAATAGTTTTCATATCCTAAAAACACCCACCAGTACGCAGATTAAAAAACAAGAACATTCCAAGCACCTCAGAAGTCCCCTTTATGCTCCCTTCTAGTAATTACTACCCTCCACTCCTTATAGGTAACTATTCTGACTGCTGTTGGCGTGGATTAGTTACTACGTCTGTTTTTGTACGATACAGTATGTCTTCCTGTATCTGGCCTCTTCACTGAGCATTGTTTGTGAGATTCCTTTAAATTGTTCTGTGTACTTGTAGCTCATTATCTCTCATGCCTGCATAATATTTAATTGTGTGAACATACCACTATTTATCCATTCTAATATTGATGAGCATAACTTTAAATTCTAACATGTGTAATTGATTTTAAAAGTCTAAAGTTAAAGATTATCAGTATGTTTTTACTAAACAATATGAGGACCTTGGAAATCTTTAACTTTGATCATCTTCTTCTTTCTTGTTTGTGATTATTATTCATTATTTTACTTCCATCTTGTTTTTAACCTTCTCAGAGATTAAATTAGACTTTCTTATTCATATCATTCTGCATAGCCAGTGTTTGTTTAGATTTACTATGCCTGCCAGTTTTTTTGCTCACCGTTGCTGCTTCTCATTCCTTCCTTCTGGATTCAATTTCCTTCTTCCTGAAGTATACCATTATTATTTATTAACGTGAACCAAAAAAACCAAACCCATTGCCATTGAGTTGATTATGACTCATAGTGACCCTATGGAACAGAGTAGAACTGCACCATCAGGTTTCTAAGGCTGTAATCTTTGTGGAAGCAGACTGTCACATCTTCATCCTTTGGAGTGGCTGTTGGGTTTGAACTTCTGATCTTTTGGTTACCAAGTGAGTGCTCAACCACTGTGCCACCAGGGCTTCTTATTTAGGTGAAGACATGTTAAATTCTATTTTTCTGAAAATAACTTGAGTTCACATTTACTATTAAATAATAGTTTTGTTGGGTATAGGATTGTAGGTTGGCTGTTTTTTTGTGCTCTTAGCATTTAAAAAAATTTTTTTAATTGTGCTTTAGGTGAAAATTTACAGAGCAAATTAGTTTCCATTTCAATAGGTTGTACATAAAGTGTCCTGTCGCATTGGTTGTATTCCCCACAATGTGCCAGCACTCTCCCAATTTCTGCCCTGGGTTACCCTGTTTTCTTTCATCCAGATTATCTACCCCTTCCTGCCTCATCTTTGCTTTTGGGCAAATGTTGTCTTTTTAATCTCATATAATTGATTGTTCTAAGGAACACATTCCTCTCTGGTGTTATCGTTTATTTTATAGGGCTGTACTATAGGGTCGTTGTGAGTTGGAATCAACTTGATGGCAACGGGTTTGGTTTTTTTTTTTTTTTTAATATATGGTTTGGCAGAAAGGTGGTCTCTGGGAATGACTTCAATTCTAAGTCAGAAGGGTGTCTTAGGCCCATAGATTGGGAGTCCTCCAGTCACTGTCAGACCAGTAAGTCTGGTCTTTTTTTGTGAACTTGATTTTTTGTTCTACATTTTTTTCCCACTCTGTCCAGTACCCTCTGCTGTGATCCCAGTCAGAGCAGTTGATAGTGGTAGCTATGTACCATCTAGTTCTTTTCTGGTCTTGGGGTCATGTAGGCTGTAGCTCATGTGGCCCATTAGTCCTTTGGACTGATTGCTCCCTTGAGTCTTTGGTTTTCTTCACTCCACTTTGCTCCGGTTGGGAAGAGACCAATAGTTGTATCTTAGGTGGCTGCTCTCTATCTTTTAAGACCTCAGAAGCTGCTCACCAAAGTTGGATGCAGAACATTGTCTTTATGAACTGTGTTGTGCCAATTGATGTAGATGTTCCCCAAGTCTGTGGTCCTTCACCTTTGAGCCTAGGAACTTCATCCTGCTAGGTGTTTGGGTTGTATCTAAGAAGTTTTCATGACTGTGCTCCTTATGTGCTCTATTGTCTATATTACTATACATACAGCACTTACAATTATGTATATGGGAATATCTACAACCAAACCTACCTCTTCAGGTTTGGTTTGGTTCAGGTGCTCCCTCTCATCCCCCACCCCCCACCTCTTTAACATACCTGCTAGCCTATGTATCAATTTGTAAGTTATTGTTTGTTAGTACCGTTGTTGAAGGATTATCTATGTTACAATAATTAATAGTTGCCCTTTATTCTTACGTTCTCTCAGTGTCTTCCTTTGCCTTTGTCATGTTATGCTGACTTCCCTCATATTGCGTATTGCCTTTCGTTTTATCAGTATTAACACGTGCTTTTTATCTAGTTAGTGGTTTTCCCTCCTTCTCCCTCCTATCCCTGGTAACCATCAAAGAATTTGTTTTTCCCTGTGGGTAAACCTTTTCTTGTTTTTTTTATAGTAGTGGTCTCATACAATATTTGTTCTTTTGTGATTGACTTATTTCACTGAGCATAGTGTCCTCCAAATTCACCCATGCTGTGAGATGTTTCGTGAATTCTTCGTTATTCTTGACCGTTGCATGGTATTTCATTGTGTGTATGTACCACAGTTTGTTTATCCGCCATCCATTGATGGGTACTAGGTTGTTTCTGTCTTTATGCTGTTGTGAATAATGCAGTGAACATGGGTATGCATATGTCTATTCATGTTGCAGCTCTCATTTCTTTAGGGTATATACCTAGGAGTGGGATCGCTGGATCATATGGTATGTCTCTTTCTAGCTTTCTAAGGAAGTGCCAAACAATTTTCCATAGTGGTTGTACCATTTTAAATTACCACTAGTAGTATATAAGCTTCCAATCTCCCCCCAACCTCACCAACACTGGTTATTTTCTGTTTCTTTGATTAGTGCCATTATTGTTGGGGCGAGATAGTATCTCATTGTAGTTTTGATTTGCATTTCTCTAATGACTAATGATCATGAGCATTTCTTAATGTGTTTGTTAGCTGCCTACGTGTCTTCTTTGGTGAAGTATCTGTTCATATCCTTTGTCCATTTTTTGATTGGATTGTTTGTTGTTGAAGTGTTGAAGTTTTCTACAAATTTTAGAGATTAGATCCTTGTCACATGTGTTATAGCCAAAAAATTTTTCCCAGTCTGTAGGTTCTCTTTACTTTTTTGGAGAAGTCTTTCGATAAGAGCATAATTGTTTAATTTTAAGAGGTCCCATTTATCTATTTCATCTGCCATTTGTGCATTTTTAGTTAGGTTTGGTATTCTATTATGCCATATATTAGGGCCTCTAGCATTGTCCCTATTTTTTCTTCCATGATCTTTATAATTTTACAGTTGTATAGATAGAAGACACATAATTATAGTTTTAGGTTTTATATTTAGGTCTTTGATCCATTCTGAGTTAATTTTTATGTATGGTGTGAGGCATGGGTCCTGTTTCATTTTTCTACAAATAGAATCCAGTTTTGCCAGCATCATTTGTTAAAGAGATTGTCTTTTTCCCATGTAATTGATTTTGGTCTTTTGTCAAAGATCAGGTATCCGTAGGTGGATGAATTTGCTTCTAGGTTCTCAGTTCTGTTCCATTGGTCTATGGGTCTGTCGTTGTACCAATACCAGGCTGTTTTGACTACTGTGCCGTATAGTAGATTCTGAGATCAGGTATTGTTAGGCCTCCTTCTTTTTCTTCTTCAGTGGTGCTTTACTTATCTTGGGCCTCTTTCCTTTCTATGTAAAGTTGGTGAGTAGTTTTTCCATCTTGTTAAAAAAATGCTGTTCAAATTTGGATCAGGATTGCGTTGTATCTGTAGATCACTTTGGGTAATATTGACATTTTCACAATGTTGAATCTTCTATCCATGAGCATGGTATGTTTTTTCATTTATATAGGTCTCTTTTGGTTTTTTGCTGTAGTGTTTTGTAGTTTTCATCGTATAGGTCTTTTATGTCCCTGGTTAGATTTATTCCTAAGTATTTTATCTTTTGGGGGGCTATTGTCAGTGGTATTATTTTCGTGATATCCTTTTCAACGTTCTTTTTGTTGGTGTAGTGGAGTCCAACTGATTTTTGTATGTTGATTTTGTATCTTGCTACTTTGCTGAATCTTTTTATTAGTTTCAGTAGCCTTCTTGTGGAATCTTTGGGATTTTCTATGTATAGGATCATATCTGCGAACAAGGATAGTTTTGCTTCTTCCTTACCAATTTGAATGCCCTTTCTTTCTTTTTCTTGCCTTGTTGTCCTGGTTAGGACTTCCAGTACAATATTGAATAAGAGTGGTGATTTCCTGTCTGATTTCCCATTCTCAAGGGGAATGCTTTCAATCTCTCTCCACTGAAAGTAAAGTTGGCTGTTGGTTTGGTATAAATGCCCTTTATTATGTTGAGGAATTTCCCTTCTATTCTTATTTTGCTGAGAGTTTTTTTTTATAATGAATGGGTGTTGGACTTCATCAAATGCCTTTTCTGCATTGATTGAGATGATCATGTGATTCTTTTTTTTTATGTGGTAGATTATATTGATTGATTTTCTAATGCTGAACCATCCTTGCATACCTGGTACGAATTCCACTTCATCATTATGTATTATTTCTTTGATATGCTGTTGAATTCTCTTCACTAGAATTTTGTTGAGATTTTTATGTCTATATTCATGAGGGGTATTAGTCTGTAATTTTCTTTTTTTTAGTGGTGTCTTTGCTTGACTTTGGGATCAGGGTTATATTGCCTTCATAGAATGAATTTGGGAGTATTTCTTCCTTTTCTGTGCTTTGAAATAGTTTGAGTAGTATTGGTGTGAGCTCTTCTCTGAATCTTTGGTAGAATTCTCCAGTGAAGTCCTCTGGGTCAGGGCTTTTTTTTTTATTGGGAGTTTTTTTATTACCTCTTCATTCTTTTCTTTTGTTATCAGTCTATTTATTTTCTGTACTTCAGTTTGTGTTAGCTTAGGTAGGTAGTGTGTAGACATTTGTCCAATTTCTTTCTGCTGCTTACTGGTTGGTTACTTTGGGCAAAACGTTTAAATGACCTGTACCTCCAATTTCTCATGTGAACAACAACAACAAAAAACCAAACTCATTGCCGTTGAGTCGATTTTGACTCATAGCGACCTTATAGGACAGAGTAGAATTGCCTCGTAGGGTTCCCAACGAGCAGCTGTGGATTTGAACTGCCAACCCTTTTGTTTAGCAGCAGAGCTCTTAACCACTGCACCACCAGCACTCCTCTCATCTGTACAGTGGGGATAATCATAATTATTATTCTTCCTACCCCAGATAACTGTCATGAATATCAAATAAAATAGTGTACTTGAAAATGCATTGCAAACTATAATATGTTATACAAATAGCAGAGGATCAAACTCATTGTGATATTCAGTAAAATTTGTTGAATTAATCTCAGTAAATGTTTGTTGAATGTTCAGCGAATGTTCAATTCAGTGAATAACAAGTGTAAGGTAATAATATTCCACTCTTATTTTTTTTCTTCTTCCCCTACTCTACCATAAAGAAATGCAAGAATACTTGTATCATTCATGGGAGTGATCTATGTATATACATTATAGAACGTATGTGAAAAATCACTATGATTGTTTAGACATGTTCTGATTTTATTCAGCTCGCAATGCTGTTTTCTTAAAAATAAGCCATTGTTGTTGATTTTCTAAAATATAAGCTATTGTCACTACCGCTGGTAGTGTTTAATATCTCTAAACTACTGTTGATCTTTTTTTTCAGTCATCAGGTACTTTGTGTATCTGTTTCCTATTATTCATTTTTAAATGAATTAATATATTTCCTGTCTCTCCAATTAAGTTATATGGAGACAGCCTAGTGGAAATTTCATGGGTTTAAAATTTAGGCAGATCTGGGACCATATCCTGGCTTTTCCATTCCTGACCTTTGATGTTAGGCAAGTTACTTTACTTTTCTTGTATTCTGTTTATTTTTCTGAAAATTGAGTGATTAATTCACTGTGGAGCGCTTGTTGTATAGGTAATACTCTTTGATGCATTTGACTCACGTATTTTGTATCTTTGTACCATCCTTGCAGTAGTTATTATAATCCCTGTTTTACAGGTAGGGAACTGATAGAAAGGTAGAGTAACTTGCCTAAGATCCTAAAGCTAGTATGCATCATAGGCAGGATTTAAACCTGGGGTGTCTGATTGCAAAGCCTGTACCTTCATTAATATCTGAGAAAGTATTTCTCATAGTTCTTGGCACCTAGTAAACACTCAGTAAATGTACGTTCTTTTTTAGGGCAGTGATAATGTTTTATAATTTCTTACACTTGGCATTTTGCCCTGTACACAATAGGCACTCCATAACTAATTGCTTATTGTCTCTGTTTAAGCGGCTGTTCTTTTATTCACCGAATGTTGACTTTCTAGCCAAAGGGAAAGGACATTTGCAAACCAGAGTGAATATTAACACTACCTTAGTTGAAGATATAATCAACTTAGAAGAAGTGGATGAAGAAATGAAGTCTGTGATGGAAGCACTTGAAGATAATTTCAATAAGACTCTCAACATAAGGACCTCACCAGGTTAGTGACTGAACGAACGCTTCGGAGAGTGGTGTAGTGGAAAGAGCATGGTTTGGCAGAGTTGAGTTTTAGTCCCAGCTTTGCCACTTACTAACTAGTGACTATGGGTGGTTACTTTACTTTTCTGATCCTTAGTTTCCTTTAAAAATAGGGATACAGTACCTACCTCAAAGCTTTGGGGTGGGTATTAAATTAAATGAGATGACATATGTGAAGGGTTTCGTACAATGCCTAGCACATAATTAACACTGTATTTATTTATTCATTCAACAAATATTTGTCTGTTATGAACTAGGCATTGTGCTAATGCACAGTGGTGAACAAAAATAGGTATGGTCTTTGTTCTCATGGAACTATCCTTTCAAGAAATGGGAAATGTTATTATGACTGTACTATAAACACCTCTAGAAAGTTAGTCTCACAATAACTGGCTTCTTTGGTCTGATTTTTCCAATTTTTTCTATTTGACAGTTCTTATCCCTTACTGGGAACCAAATGGCTGCAAACCTGCCCAGCTGAGGCATTTCTATACCCCTGAGTTTGACCAGGAAGATTCCGTTTGGGTTAATAACTTCCTGAAAGTGGCTTTTCTAAGTGGGAAATGTCAGAACTGTCTAGGTGAACTGTTTGCAGATGTGATGGAGAAGTGAGTTGTCAGCTAATGGTGCAGGCAGGCAGGAAAAATCCAATTGCTGTTAAATTGGCCTTTTGGAAATTGTCATCATCCTAGAGTCAAGCCTAGGACCCCCTCTGAAGGTGTCTGGAATCTTGGGCTGCTCGCACTCACATCTTGGTTAGGATAGTTTATAAGGAAAGTAGAAAATATTTCATGAACTTGTTCTTAAGGAAACCAAATGAAGAGTACAGCTCCATATATAAACACTATCAGAAGCTTACTGAGTTCAGAGATGAGACCCATCGTGAAACCAGAAGACCATTCCCGTCATTTGTCAATCTTTGGACTGGGGCATTTCTGCCTTTGCTGACAGTAGAGCGTGCCATTCAATCTCTCCCAACTGCTTATTTTAAACTTGCTTATTATTTTAGGTATGAAACTGATAAAGTGCTCTGTCTCCCCTGTGCTTTCTGGCCTGTTAACATTCTGCAGCCGAAACCAGAGAGCAGTTTGAGAGTTGCTGAGGGAGAAATGTGATACTTAAAATTAGCCAGCAAGCTCCACTATTGTTGAACTTAAAAAGATGATGGGCCTGGAAAGAGGTTGGGAGTGTAATTTGTTAAATGTTAACCTCTGAGAAAATGAGGGGCAGGAATGAGGCTGAGGGAGATTCTCGCTGGGGACAGATTGAGGGTAAAGGATTTGATGCATTATGTCAATATGGATTTAGGGAATAGGAACCACCACAATTGCATACTGAAAAGCCCATGTTGGGACTTCTGTGGCTGAATTAAGATCCTTTTCAAAAGGCCTCCCATTGGTATTTCCTCTTTGCTTCTTTCTTTCCAGGGTTATGTTTGTGTAACATTTTATGTAGAATTTAGGGTAAGGAAGAGACTGGGTAAAACAGGCTGAGTTTAGCCAGTCTTTTTTTTGCCAGATTCTTCTAAATCTTTCATTACCATCTGAACCAGCAGGCACTTTTCCTCTTACACCTCCATCTGTTCACCAGTGATTGTTATCTCCAAGACAGTTGATACTTTTAAACAGTTGTCTAAGGTATGGTTTACTCGTTTGTTCATTCTTGCTCTCTCTCTTATCCATCCATCCATCCATCCCTCCATACATTCACTCATTCATGAAAGCATTACTGAGTACTTACTTTGTGCTGATTAGCTTTTAATAGGTGCTATGGAAGGGTTGGAAACCCTGGTGGCGCAGGGGTTAAGTGCTACGGCTGCTAACTAAAGGGTCGACAGTTCGAATCTGCCAGGCGCTCCTTGGAAGCTCTATGGGGCAGTTCTGTTCTGTCCTATAGGGTCGCTATGAGTCAGAATCAACTCGACAGCACTGGGTTTATGGAAGAGTTGCAGTGGGTTGGAATCAGCTTGATGGCAAACGACAGCAAAAATGGATACAGAGAGAAAAGACATTATGCTCACCTTCTAGGAGCCTAGAGCCTAATGTGAGAAGACAGACAAATAAACCAACATGTATAAAACCATACAGCAAAGCAGACTGGTTAAGATCATGGCTTTGGAGTCAGTCAGACCTGGGTTTTAGTTCAACTCCATTATTAAGAGCTGTTGTGACCTTGGGCAAGTTATTCTCTATGCCTCAGGTTCCTCATCTGTAAAATAGTAGAAATATTGACAACTATCTCATCAAGTTATTGTAATAAGGACAACAAATTATAGAAAGCATTTAGTACAATGGCTGGCTAATAGGAAGTACTCAGTAAATATTGGCTGTTATTATCACTATTAAAGGGGTGTGTATGGAATGCTTAGGAGCACATAAAAAGGGTTCATAACCCAGCCTAGGTGGTCAGACAAGATTTCTAGGATTAGGTGCTACTATTCCACTGCTGTCACGTTGATTCCAACTCATAACAACCCTATAGGACAGAGTAGAACTGCCCCATAGAATTTCCAAGGCTGTAAATCTTTATGGAAGCAGGATGCCACATCTTTCTCCCACAGAGTATCTGGTGGGTTCAAACCAGCAACCTTTCAGTTAGCAGCCAAGTGTTTTAACCACTGCACCACCAGGGCTCCTTAGATGCTATTATAGTTGAGTGTTAAAGAATGAGTGGGAGGTATATGAGCAAAGGGAGCTCTGAGTAGGAGGAAAAATATATGCAAGGGTCCTAAGGCAAGAGAGAACAGAGTATATCACAGAGATTGTAAGTAGATTACTTTGGTTAAAACATAGGAGAATGTCAAGAAGTAATAATAATAAATATGTGTTGGGCACTTCTGTATGCCAAGACACAGTTATAAGTACTTTACATTTATTGTTGTTGTTGTTAGGTGCCATTGAGTCGATTCTAACTCATAGTGACCCTGTGCACAACAGAACGAAACACTGCCTGGTCCTGCGCCATCCTTAAAATCGTTGTTATGCTCAAGCTCATTGTTGCAACCACTGTGTCAGTCTATCTCATTGAGGGTCTTCCTCTTTTCCGCTGACCCTGTACTCTACCAAGCATGATGTCCTTCTCCAGGGACTGATCCCTCCTGACGATAGTACCTTACGTACACCATTTCATTTAATCCTCATAACAGCCCTCTGAGATAAGTGCGATTTTTATGCCTCATTTACAGATCAGGAAATGGAGGTCCGCAAAGGTGAAGGGATCTGCCCAGGGTTACACAATCAGGAAGTGGTGGAGTTAGTATTTGAACCCAGGTCATCTGTCTTCAGAATCATGGTGACTGTTACCATTATACCTCCTGATTTTTCCAGATTGAAGCTAGTGGTGTCAGCAGCCTTCTATCCTGCGATGAAATTGAATCTAGTCGAGTATGCCAAATCAGATCTTTGGGCCATTGTATAGTATTGCCATTATTCTAACAGGAATTTGCCAGGACAACTCTAATTTGTTTAAAAGGCCCATTTCCCCCGCTTTCTCTTTGTGTCACAGAATGAGCCATCCGTGAGTAGTTTCTACTGTGCATGGTAAGGCTCTTCTTTTACTTCTTGTTTGCATAGGAAATCAGGGAGTTTGAATAATGCTTCTTTTCCGTCTATAACTGTAGCTTTACTTGCTTTCCTTCTTGGGTTTCTGAAAATTTTGCCCAGGGTTTTTCAGAGTTCAAATTTCGATGAAAATGGTGAGACCTAGGGAAACAGCAAAGTGTTAATAGTGTTGTTTTGTTTGCTTATTTTTAAAGGTGCTTGTTTCTGAAGGTGATGTAAATTCCAAAATCAAGGTAGTGTAAGGGATGGCTGCCTCTCAGAATCATATGGTGAACTTAAAAAAAAAATTGCAACTTCCCGCAAAATCACAGATCCCCAAGCCCCTACAGAATCAAGATCTCTGAGGGTGGAGCCCAGGAATCTTTATCAGAAAGCTCCCTGGGGATTCTGATATACAGCCAAATTTGAGTTCCACTGGTACAAGGGAGAAGGAGCTCTGGTGGTACAGTGGTTAAAGTGTTCACAGCTAACCGGAAAGGTCGGCAGTTCAAACCCACTAGCAGCTCTACAGGAGAAAGATGTAGCAGTCTGCTTCTGTAAAGATTACAGCCTTGGAAACCCTATGGGGCAGTTCTGCAGTATCCTACATGGTCACTATGAGTTGGAATTGACTGAACGGCAGTGGGTTTTGGGTTTGGTGTAAGGAAAAGGGCCCTTGATTGGAACTGGAATTACATACAGTTGAGCTTGCGTCTTGGCACTTGATTGTTTTTCCTTTTGTTAGCTCTATAATTTTGGGCCAGTCATTTAACTTCGTTTAACCTCATTTTTCTCATCTGTAGAATGTGGTTAGTAATACAATGTTGCAGGGTGGATGTAAGAACTAAGGTAATAAGAGGTACCTTTATTTGTGCATACATTTTACTACTTCGTATACTTGTTTATATCTTTTAGCTACAGTCGTCACGTTAATCCTCTAAAGTAGTTATTTTTTGACTGATTTGGAAACCAAGGCCCAGAGAAGATAAGTAACTTGGCCAAGGTTTCTTAGTAGTAAATGAATGAGTTGCTAGAGGGGTGACCAACCTCCCAGTTTTAGCACTGAGAGTTTTGTGTCCCTGGAAACCTCTCAGGCCCAGGCACATCAGGACAGTTGGTCACCCTAGTTGCTGGTAAGGAATTCCAACCTACTTGAAGCCTTGGTGGTGCAGTGGTTAAGAGCTTGGCTGCTAACCATAAGGGTGACAGTTGGAATCTACCAGCCTCTCCTTGGAAACCTTATGGGGCAGCTCTTTTTTTTTCTTTTTGGTCTGTCGGCATTCAAAGCTCTTTTCATCACATGATATTGCTGCTGGCTATGAAAGCCTCTTAAATAGTCTTGGCATATTGATGAAAACAGAAACAAAAAACCCAAACCTGTTGCCAATGAGCTGATCCTGACTCATAGTGACCCTGTAGGACAGAGTAGAACTGCCCCATAGGGTTTCCAGGGAGCAGCTGATAGATTCAAACCGCTGGCCTTTTGGTTAGCAGCTGAAAGCTTAACCACTCTTCCACCAGGGCTCCAGGCATATTGATAAGGGATCCATGAATATTGAAGTGAATCTGTGTTAGAATGTATTTGAATCAGAATTAGATAAGGACTTAGATGTTGGGGTACTCAGACCCCTCTGAGTTCTAAGACCCTATAAATTTTTTTTTTAGGATCCCTTGATAATATTACTGTGGTAACTTCTGATGGGAAGCTTGCTTTAAACCAGATTGGCCAGATCTCCATGAGGTCACCCCAGCTGATTTTGGTGAACATGACCAGCTTCCCAGAGGTAAGGTGGCATGCTGATAGGGTCACTCTCCATGGACTCTTCTGGAATGGAAGTGGCTGGGTCAGGTCAGGAGATGTTTCTCCAATTTGAGAGAAAACAAGAGAGGAGGCATAGTAAAAGGGACTTAAGGATAAGGAAAAACCCTCTTCCTGTTTCTAAATTCTTGTTTTGTTAAACTCAGATGCTGTAGGAGCCAGGCAAGTAATTTGAATACTGAAACAGGCCCCATCTAAGAAAAACAAGAGTGGAAATGCAGTGATTGGCACTTGCAGTGATGGGGAGGGGGCTGTGGTAACTGGAAAGCCTGTGCCCTGTCTGAAGGAGGCAGCCTGGGCTCAGCTCCTGCTGATGGTTACTAGGCAGAAATGTAGCCCTAACAATCAGTCTTACTGGATATTGCAATTTTTATTTCCAGAAGAAACTAGTACCCTAAATTTTTATGTGAGATCCTTTTTAAATGTTAATAACTAATTCACTTGTCTTTTTTAAAGACTGTGAGGCAAATAAAACATATTAATGGGCCAGATGTGCCTCTGAGCCACAAGTTTGTGACCTCTGCGTTAGTATCTGGAGCAGTCCCTTCAGAAATTCATATTCCTTTCAAACTGGACTGACCATTGCAGGATATCACACAGAACACAATGCTGCCAAGGCTGGAAGGTGGGTTGCATTTGATTATTGCAACCTTGAGACTTTATGATTCTCAGTCTAGTTGAGGAAGGTGATTGGGCTTTTCCCTATTGGTCCAGTAGGAATTGGCCTGCATCAGGGGTTCTAGAGGACCTGGGATTTGATCCCGTTTCTACTACCAACTGGCTGTTTGGCCTTGGTCAAGTTGCTTCACTTTTTGGGCCTCTGTTTCCTCATCTCTTAACATGAGGTGACAGGAACTTGAATTTCTTCCCTGTTTTGATCGTCTATTTCAGTAATTCCATCCCAAAGACATAGACCAAAGTTGGACCTGCTGGATTTGACACACTTGGTTAGAGATATGAGAATGGGAAAGCCTTTGCTATGAACAATCTTTTTCAAATCAGAGGGCTCTTGTAGCTAATGCACCAGGCACTCCATTACCGCTTCTATTACACTCCATTCTCCATATTGCAGCTAAAGTGAGCTTTTAAAAATAATGTATTGGATCGTGCCATTGGATCATATTAAAAATATTAAGTATTAAAATGTTAATAACTAATTCACTTGTCTTTTTTAAAAACTGTGAGGCAAATAAAACATATTAATGGGCCAGTATTAAAAATAATGTATTGGATCGTGCCATTCCCATGCTTTCAATTTATCAATGGCATCAAATAATCTTTAAGAACAAGTCCAAAATCCTTACTGTGGACTTGAAGGCTTTGCATGGCCTGGCCCCTGCCTATTTTGCCAGTCTTTCCAGTTCTATTTTGTACCACCATCATCCTTGCACTCCACTCTAGCCATACTGGCCTTCTTTCAGTTCCTCAAATGCACGAAACCTTTTCCATCCTCAGCCTTTGCATATGATGTTCTCTTTGCTTGGAACACTCGTGCCTGCCTAATTGCTACTCATATTTCAACAATAGCTTAAATGTCACTTTCTCAGGGAACTCTTTCTTAATCTCCACAATCTAAATTATTCCTCCACACTAAGCTCTCATATAGCACGGCCCTTTTTCTTCACTGCAGTTACCACTATTAATGATTACACATTTATTTACATGTTTATTTTTCATCCCACTTCCACTAGGTTGTCATTTTGAAGTGTAAGAATCATATCTGATTTAATTCATTGTGTTCAGCAACTAATACAGTGCCTAGCACATGGAAGCACTCAGTAAATTTTCCTTGACTAGATGCTATGGGGCAGCTCTACTCTGTCCCGTAGGGCCGCTATGAGTCGAAATTGACTCAACGGCAGTGGGTTTTTTTTTTTTTAGATGAATACTTGTCATTAGGTTCAGGAAAGGGAGGCACTCATTCCTGGTGTTACGGAGGAGCAACGAAATGGATGAGAAGGAAACTATCAACTCTTTCCCTTTCTGCCCTCACCCCCCCAACATTGAGGCCTTTCCCCCTTGTTCCTCTAATCCCGTAGGCACCGTAGGCCAATTTAGGGAATAGCCTCCTAATTACACAGCTTGAAGGCCTCATCAGGCAGATTGCTTTTCAGGGCCAGCCACTTCTGTTGTTAAATAGCAAATGCCATACACAGAAGAAGCACCTGATTGGCCGTCAGAACATCTTACACGAGGCAGGAGGAGGTATTAACAGCTTAATTTTTCTTTGGAAGTTGGGATATATCTTCATTTTCTGCCAAAGCATCTTGTCATTTCTCCAAGTTGAAATTCTGTGAGTTTTGAAAGAAACTTTACAAGCGTCTTGGTAGAGAGGTTCATTTACAGGGACAGAGTGAGGAAGTATGAGGTACATTGTCCTTTGAATTTCTTTATCTCATCTGGTGTATATATTAAACAAATAGCTCTAACTAAACATTTCCTTCCTCCAGCTTAGAAGCTGTCTATAGAGTACCCAGGTTCATAGCTTCAAAATGCTGAGCTAATCCTCTCTGTGTTTATGTAATTCCTTTCTGTTTCACATGCAGTTGGCTTTCTTTCCAAACCTGAGCGTTTCTGTGTCATGCTGTAGTGACACAATGCAGATTTACATGCATAATCTTTTCAAATGCATTGAATACAGAAAACTGTGTTGCATTTGTTTAACATGTGTCCTGCTTGATAAATGATACACGCGGTTGCTGCCTTCCATAAACTTGCCTGCAGCTAGCGTTAATGATGGGAAAGAAAAGAAGGGGATAAAAACCACAGCAGGATTTGAACGAAACAAGGCAAATGAAAAAAAAAGAATTCTCTAAGCTTCATTATTGCTCTTACAGAGGAAAGGGAGCTAATGTGTATTGTGTCTGCTCTGTTGCCAAGCACTTTTTCATATTTTGTGTCATGTGAGCAACACAGCTACTCTCTAAAATTAAAAAAAAAAAAAAATTTTTTTTTGATTAGACATGGTTTATTCCATTTTATAGATGAGGAAACTGAGGTTCAGAGAAGTAAAATATCTCCTCAGGTTCACACTCTTGTAAGTCATAGAGCCAAGGTTTGCATATAGGTCTGTATGACATCAAAGCCTTTTACCATTCATTCAGTAATCCAACAAATATTTTTTGAGTCCCTGCGATTTATTAGGCTCTACTAGGGTCTTTTTTTACTAGGGTCGCTATGAGTCGGAATCGACTCAACGGCACTGGGCTGAGTTACTTGAGGTGCTGGGAAATCAGTGCTAATTAAGACAGACAAGGCCTTTGCTCTCATAGACCTTACATTCTAGGGACTCATTGGGAAATAAAGGAAATGGAAGGCCAGTAATTAAGACCCTAACAAAATTGACTTGATCCCAGACTTTTAAGAACTTGTTTACCTGTCCACAGTATTTTATCACCTTTTGTCCTTTAGCATAGATTAGCTTAAGAATAGCAATGACAGACATTGCTAATTGATCACTGCAGACTTTCCTGCCTGACCCCAGATGGAAACTGTGATCTTTCTGGCACAGTACTCTAAGCAGCCACAACCAGTTGATCAATATTGCCATTTGAGAGCAACCTATTTGTCCTGGGATACTGGTGAGCATTCTTTCAGTGAGGGGATCTTATTTTCTTTATATATAGATTTTTCTGTTGGGTAGTTCAGGTGGTAGGTCACTAACCACATGGGGGCAGGTTGGATTTCCCACAGGGCAAGCTGTGTCTTATAATTTAGTCTGTCTGGTTTCATGTTACTCTTTATGTTTATTTCCCTTTTGCCATCCCAGATCCCTAAATAAAGAGTTTAAATGTTCCAGCTGGGTATCAGTGCTCCAGTGCCTATAGGAGTAGGTTGTAAGTAAACACTTGGCCAGACTGTGAAAGAGAGGTGGTGGTGGTGGGATGTCACAGGAGTGAGTAATCAGTCATTCAGTGAGGAGCTTCAGGAGAGAAGGATTTGGAGACTTGAGACCAGGCTACCCTTCAACGTGGAGATTTCCTTTATTGTTAACCGTAGAGAGCTGTATTTCATTTTATTCAGGAAGATGGCAGTTCTCTTCCAGAGAAAAATTAATTTCGTTTCTTTATCCAGCTTTCTTATTTAACTTGGCCATTTCGACTTGACGGCACTGGGTTCTTTATACCCTTTATGGGAGCTCTGGTCGTGCAGTGGTTAAAGCACTTGGCTGCTACTGTAAGGTTGGTGATTCAAACTTACTAGCCACTCCACGGGAGAAAGATGTGGCAGACTGTTTCTGTAAAGGCTGATAGCTGTGGAAACCCTTTGAGGCAGCTCTGCTCTGTCCTTTAAGGTCGCTATGAGTTAGAATTGACTGGACAGCAGTAAATTTGCTTTTTTGGTATACCCTTCATACACTGGGGGAAACCCTGATGGCGTAGCGGTTAAGAGCTACGGCTGCTAACCAAGAGGTTGGCAGTTCACATCCGCCAGGCGCTTCTTGGAAACTCTATGGGGCAGTTCTCCTCTGTCCTATAGGGTCCCTGTGAGTCGGAATCGACTCGATGGCAGTGGGTTTGGTTTTTTTTTTTTATATATATACACTGGAAACCCTGGTGGCATAGTGGTTAAGTGCTACGGCTGCTAACCAAAGGGTCAGCAGTTCGAATCCACCAGGCACTCCTTGGAAACTCTATGGGGCAGTTCTATTCTCTGTCCTGTAGGGTTGCTATGAGTCAGAATCGACTCGATGGCACTGTTTTTTTTTTTTTTTTTAAATATACCAGACCTAATTCCAAATCATTTTTGGAAAAAATTAAGCTACGGGATTTGGAAGAAAATACAAAGTAGTGCCATTGGGCTCGGAGTTGGGGAGCCTAGAGTCTCCTCCTAACTCTGCCAGTAACTCAAAGTGTAATGAGTGGGGTCCTTACAGGACTTCTCTTGGGCTCTCAGGGATGTGACCTTATCCTATAGGTCTCCATATACATAATGAGGGGCTGTACTTGATTATGTTGAAGACTTTTTTACAGCTTTGACAGTCTGTGGTCAGTGGTACAGTTTTAAAAATTTACTATTTTAAGCAGTTGCCACACTGCTAGATCTGTGTATAGCCTTCCAAGAAGGTGATTCATCTACATTATAGAGTTCTGGTTTGTCTTTTTGACATATAGTAATACCTCATACAGATGCAGAATTCGAGTCATTTTAAAATGAAACGGAAATTTTTAGGCACCCCTAAAAAAAATCGGAAAAGTAAAGTAGGTATGCAGCAACCACGACTCATTTAAACCAGAAACTTTAGAAGAACTCAAGGCCAAGAACTGGTCCTGTGAATATGAAACTCTTTCTACGTGATGTAGATTGGCTCTGGTCAAAGCTAAAATTCTTTTGAAAGTGTCAGAGGCCTTGTTTTCATGAATTTCACGTAGTCTTGCCAATGAAAGTATCTCTGTTTTCTTGCTATCCTTCAGAATTGCATACCAGTTATAATGGTTATAATGTTGCTTGAGTGTAAAGTGAGTCACTTTGGGAAGTCACTGTACCAGCGTGTCACCTGGCACATTAGAGAGCAAGACTGTGTCAGAGAAACCCCTGGAAGATGTCAGGCATGGCGGCAGTGCATCAGCTGGATGATATTGACTCAACCTTTTTTGGGTGTTCTGTGCATTCTTACCTATAATAAATTTATATTATGTATTTGTAATAACTCCCCTCGATTTTTACTGTGTGCCAGGCGCAGAACAAGATGTATTGCTTATTTTACTCAGTCCACTCTGAGGTTGAGGTACAACAGGGTCGTCTTTTCTTACATTACGAAATGGAGGCTGAGAATGGTCAAGCTTTTTGCTCAGGGTCACATGGTTCACAGGGCTGGGATTTAAACTGAGATCTTTCTGACTCCAAATCCCATGCTTTTAACTACTATGCCATATTGCCTTTCCTGGTAGTAGAGACTTATTGTTTGTTCCAAAACATGAGTGAGTTTGGTGTGAGTGTAGATGTGAATGAGTTAAATTTATTTACTCATTCCAAATCAGCACTGGTATATTTTGAGTGTAAAATGTCAACTGGAATTTTTAACGTATAAAATCTTTCATCTGTCTTTACACCAATCTTTGCACAGAACAGCCCCCCCTCCCTTGAGGATTTATTGTGGTTTTGATCTGCATTGCCTCAAACCATTGAAATCTTTTCAAAGAAGCAGAGCTGTTTTCTTTTTATTTTTTCTTCTTTTTCCTCCCAGAGTACACTGGTACCAGGAGTGGACGTAGTTTGCTATTCAGCTTGATCAAAGAACTCTGCACCAATGTAACTTCCTGATCTTACTGGTAACAGAACTAAATGTTTCCATGTTCTGCCAAGATGGGTTGCCAGTTATCGACAGAGGGCTTGCATCTGGTAATAATTATTTACTAATTCTGTTTACCTTTTGATCTGGTTTTCAGTGTACAGCTGCAGCTATCAAGGCTATAAGAGAAAGTGGAATGAATCTGAACCCAGAAGTGGAAGGGACGCTAATTCGGGTGCCCATTCCCAAGTAAGTCTGGATGAAATTCATGTATTTCAATGAAATGGGGCAGTTGTCCTTGGAAGGAAACCAGCACTCCATGATACTGTTAGGCCAATAGCATACTTTACCTGTACTTTTCATCCTGGAAAACTTCAACCTCTTGAGATTTGCTTTGTTCAGAAGTATTTATTGGTTACCTACTATGTGCTAGGTGCTGGGGATGTAGTAGTAAACCTGACAAAGTCCTTGTCCTCATGTAGTTTACATTCTGGTTGAGAAGATAGGGCAAATAAAGCCATTCCAGATAATGAAATGCTGTGGAGAAAGAAAAGGCAATAGGATCTAATAGAGAATGACTTGGAGGGGGTGATGGTGGAAGGGGCGATTGTAGCCTAGGACTCTTTAAGGAGATAGCATTTGAGCTGAGAGCTAAATGATGAGGAAGAGCCAGCTCAGGGGAAGAGCTTTCCAGGCAGAGTGAATAAGAGGCGTAAATAAAGGCTCTGAGTCAGAGCGGACCTTGGCATGTTTGAAAATGAAAAAGGCCAGTGTCTCTGAAGTTGAGTGAGGGAGAGAGAGGTTTTATTCTATATAAAACATAGAAATTATATATGTGTGTGTGTTGTATATATACACACATATATGTAACATATACACCCACACATATATGTGGAGGTTGGACCAGTCAACAGAGGCTGATCATTCGGGCTTTACAGGGCGTGGTAAGGAGTTTGGATTTTGTGCGAAATGTAAATAGACGCCGTTGAAGGGAGTAAAGCAGGGGAAGTGGGGATCTCTCTGTCTACTGATTAACAAATGGAACGTAGGAAACAGGATGGGCGCAGAGAGAACAGTTGGGAGGCAACTGCAGTATTCCAGGTGAGACATAAATTTTTTTAGATTCCATAGCAGACAATCGGTTTCTTATTTTGTAGCCGCATAGTACTTTGCATATTGGAATGCTGCGGGATTTATTTACTGTTAATATAATTAATCTTTTTATGTATCCTCCTTCTTCTCTAAATTGGAAGCTCTTTGAGGATAGGGGACCATTTCTTACTTATCTTTAAGTCTCTGTTCCTACAGTGTCTCACTCACATATACAAGTCCCAAGTAAGTGTTGAATTAATGCATTCAGTCATTTGACAATTCAGCACTCACTACTTGTTAGGCACTCTCCTAATTGTTGGAATATACTAGTAAACAAAACCGATGACAAAAAACTCCTGTCCTTTTGGGGCTTACATTCTAGTTGAGGAGGCACGGTAAACAGAAAAGGAAATAAACACATAATGTAATGTCATGTGATGATAAGAAGTAGGAAGAAAAATAAGCAGGATAAGAGGATGGAGAGTGTTGGGGTGTGTCACTGTAGATAGGGAGGTTCAGGAAGGAAATGACATTTGAACAGAGACCTAAGTGAGAAGAACGAACGAAGCCTTCAAATAGCTAAAAGGGAAATGGAGTATAACAGTACTTGAGTGTCTCTTTGTGCCACACATCATCCTGTATTCCTTTACATAAATTGCCTCATTTGTCACACAATTCCTGTGAAGTAGGTGTTTTTCAGGTACGGAAATTAGGTTCAGAGATGTAAAGTAATATCCCTGAGGTCACATGGCTTATGCTGAAGCTGGAACCTGAAGCCAAATTTAGATTTTTTTTTAAAGCCCCATGATGTACCCGTGCTAGCAACAAAAATTAATCCTAACACTAAGAGTCCAGGGACTTGCCCCACTGAACTTTTTCCTGCTTTATGGCCAGAAAATAGCTGTCCTGTCCCATTGTGTTCTCAGTACTTTGTAAGGCTTTGAAATCACGTGAATTGGGAGCAATATAACTTAGTGTTTAAGAATCAGATAGACCTGGGTTCAAGTCTAGTACCTGTTTGGTTAGTTCATTGATTTGTTCAGCCGATTTTCTGATGCTGTATCATGTGCCACACTCTGTGCTGGGTGCTGGGGGTGTACAGCTGTGGTCCTTGCCTTCATGGAGCATGTAGGCTGTGTGCCAGGCCCCTTGTTTATATTACCTCCAGCTCTACCATCATCATGGAACTCACTATTACCCATAGTTTACAGATGAAAAACTGAAGTTCAGAGGAGTTAAGGGACTTGATCACATGGTGAGTAAGTGGCGGAGTCAGGAATTGAATTCTGGATTTTTCTATTACCAAAATACAGGCTTTTTCTACTGTACTATATTACCTCCTCTCTGTATTGATGGCTGGGAGAAAGATGTGGCAGTCTGGTTCTGAAAGATTTACAGCCTTGGAAACTGTGAATCAGCTCTGCTCTGTCCTGTGAGGTCGCTATGAGTCAGAATCGATCCTACAGCAATGGGGTAGTGATGGCTCAGTGGAAAGTGCTAAATATTCTTATGGATATTCGAAGCAAGATTTGAAAGTGCAATGTGTAGTAGTTGTTGTTGTTAGTGGCCGTCAAGTCAGTTCCAACTCATGACATTCCCACATCTGCAGAGTAGAACTGCTCCATAGAGTTTTCAAGGCTGTGACCTTTCAGAAGTAGATTGCCTGGATTTACTACCAAGGCGCTTCTGGGTGGGTTGGACTACTAACCAAAAGGTTGGTTAGTCCAACCTTTTGGTTAGTAGTCCAACCCTTAACCATTGTGCCACCCTGCGACTCCTTTATAGTAGTTGTTGTTGTTAGGTGCTGTCAAGTCAATTCCGATTCCCAGCGACCCTGTAGGACAGAGTAGAACTGCCCCATAGGGTTTCCAAGCAGCAGCTGGTGGATTTGAACTGCCGACCTTTTGGTTAGCAGCTGAGCTCTTAACCACTGGACCACCAGGGCTCCTGCATAGTAGTTAGCAAGTTCATTTTCTAGTTCTTGCTTTCCTACTAACTCTGTGAAACCTTGGACAAGGCACTTAGCCTCTCTGAACCTTGGTTACCTCATATACCAGATGAAGGGGTTGTTCTCAGTGCCGGTCAGATCCCTTTTGGAGTTCCAAAATTCTGTGGTGCTATGGATTTTTGCAGCTAAGGGCTCATTGCTGACTTGGATTCTTCTTAGAGCAGCCCAATTGTGTATCATATTTTTCTTTCGAACATCTAATTGACATACGGGCACTTCTGCAGACCCACAGGAGTTAATAGTCACCCTTAGTGCATTGTATGTAGGTGCAGTTTGAAGGATCAGTGAGTTTAACTTGAATTTCCAAGGACATGGGGATCTGTTACATTATATTTTACATTATTTTGTGTTGGTTAATGGGCGTAATCCAAGAGAAAGTTGACAGACCAAAACCGTCTGCTCCTGCAGAGCTCATTTTTTATGTACTTTCTTCCATTTGACAAGGTGGTGGGGTCATGAGGCCCCTTACTGAATTATACGTTTGGTAGTTTTCCAGATAAAAAATGGATGATCTGTTCTTTATTATGGAGCCTGTGTCATGTGAGAGGATAAAGGTTGATTTAGAAGTGAGGGGACTGAGGTTCTTGTTTGGTTTTGGCAGTGATTTCCACATGACTCTGGGCACATCACCCTACAGCTTGCTGCCTTTTAGTTCCTCATTTGTAAAATGGGTGAAATGATACATAATAATATGCAGAAATTTGGTGGGATTTGTAGAGAAGAAAGATTAAATAGTATGATTTTCTTAGAGAAATGAAGCTGTATAATATACTAGTATTATTTCAATAAACTTTAAATTCTCTCTCTGTATAATCTTACTCTAGGAGAAAAGGAAGGTGTGTGAGGAAGAGAACTAATATATTGAGCACCTACTATGTCTCAGGAACTGTTACGTGCTTGACAGGTACAGGGGAAGTGAACAGTATAGTGGTTAATACGTTTCTTAGTATTTTGTAAGTATTTTAAAAGCTCATCTGCTTTTTAGCTGGGTGACAATGGCAACTGTCTCTGCCTCCAAATCTCAGAGAGCTTATGTGTAAAATGCTATTTACAGGACTTCCCTTATATGGTTATAGGAAGATTTCAGTGGGATAATCTGCACAAAACGTTTGATGCTTAGTAACAACCCAGTTAATGCTAACAAATGTTGCTATTTCCTTCATTCCTTTTCACAAACAGATAGGAGCATCATGATTGAGGAAACAGATTCAGAGAAGTGAGGCATTGGCTCCAGGTCACACAGCTGGTAACTGGCAAAGCTGCAAGAAGGAAAATAACATACCTAGGCTTGTGTTAGGAGTTGCTTTTTTTTTGAGGTGGGGGAGGTGGGCATAAATTCCTAGGATTAGTTTCTAATTATAAAATTGTAAGCTTTGTTCTAGGAAAATTTGCGTTTCCTGATTGATCATGATTCTTCCTTAGCCTAATGATGGTGTATGAGTTCGCTTTTTTGTCGTTAACTCTGGATGCCCAGTTGTGTTTTACTTTCAGTTGGAGCAGCTCTCAGGTAGTACCTCATCCTCGTAACACTCTTCTGATTCCTACACTCTTAATTTAAATGAGCCTACTAAGCATGTGACTCTTACTGTTTAATCTGCCTCTGATCCTTTTGGGAAGGACCCCAAAACCAAACCCGTTGCCTTTGAGTCCATTCCATCCCATAAGAACCTTATAGGACAGAGTAGAACTGCCCCATAGGGTTTCCAAGGCGTGGCTGGTGGATTCCAACTGCCGACCTTCTGGTTGGCAGCCTTGGCTCTTAGCACCTGCGCCGCCAGGGCTTCCTTTGGGAAGTGAACTAAAAAATTGGGAAGTAGAGGGGGTTAAATCGTAAATCATTAACAGGTCAGGCTTGGAGCTTGAGTGGCTCTTATCACTAAGTCTTCTTTTCAAGGCCTGTGAGAACCCAGCTCTGTGTGGCTGTGTACAAAGTCTTTGTCAGAGCTCCTCTTCAGGTAAGATACCATTGAGCCTCTGAGGCCCTGGGTTCGATTCTTCCCCACTGACAACGTATATAGCTCATATTTTCTTCTCTCGCCAGTGCCCTTTTATTTAGATTTAAATCAGTCAGTCAACTGGATGAATTCTCTGAATATTCCCATTAATAAAGATTCATTGAAATAGTTCCTTCTGTTTTTCCTTTCTGTTTATGTAATCAAATTTTTGGTACCATTTATAAATCACCTATACTATGCTGGTGTCCTGGTGGCACAATGGTTAAGAGCTTGGCTGCTAACCAAAAAGTTGGCAGTTCAAATCTACTAGCCTGTCCTATAGGGTCACTATGAGTTGGGATCAACTCGACAGCAACAGGTTTGGTTTTTTGGTTTATACTATACCAGGCACTATGCTGAATGCTTTACAGTTTCTCCCTAAATTTGGACAACAACGCTATGAGTTGAGACTATTATGTCCATTTGACTGATGGGTGACCTTAACAAAGGTTAATGCCTAATGTCACATAGCTAGTAAGTGGCAGAAGCATAATTAGAACTTGGATCTTTGTTACTTCCTTTCTTCCTGTTCTCATCTCTCAATCTAGAATATTAGTCTTTTCAAGAGGACCTGAAAAGTTTTGAGCAGTTGATTTTGAACAAACTAGATTTCTACCTCCAGCGTATTCATGTCTTCACTGTGCCCCCAAACAAACAAATACTCCCTTACTCATTGCTTTAACAAATATTAGTGGGAAAACCACACTAAGTAAAATGGGACTTCTTTGGTTTGCAAGCAGTATGTTCATGTCTGGCTTTAAATAAACACTGCAGGGAAATCATGATTTCACCCAGGGAACAAAAGTGTAGATGACTGACTCCCCACCAGGGTGGTATCCTTCCATGATTGTCCTCTACTCTTTCATTAGTTTTCGTCACTATCTGCCTTGGTTTTATTTTAATTAAATAGAATTAAGTAAAAAATAAAAATCCCTTCCATCCTCTCCACAGGTAACCACTTTTGACACCTTGACTTCCTAGATTTTTTACTGGATAAAATCAAGTACGTGTCTCTGTCTCGGAAACCCTGGTGGTGTAGTGGTTAAGTGCTATGGCTGCTAACCAAAGGGTCAGCAGTTCCAAACCACCAGGAGCTTCTTAGAAACTCTATGGGGCAGTTCTGCTCTGTCCTGTAGGGTCACTATGAGTTGGAATCGACTCAATGGCACTGGGTTTGGTTTTTTTTGGTCTCTGTCTCCACCATTTTTCTTGTAAGGGTAAGGGATAATGCTATACATACTGATCTGCACCCCCCCCCCTTTTTTTTTTTAACCTTAACATGCCATTGCACTCTCTGGTGAGAATTTGTGCCCACTCTTTTTTTTTGTTTGTTTGCATTTAAAGATGGTTTTAACTAGTTTACGATTGTTAAACATCTTGATTGTTTAAAATTTTTCACCTCAACTAACAGGGTTAAAATGATCTCTCTAGACCTTGCTTCCTGTTCTTCTGGTGGGGGTGGGCAGCGGTGGAGGGGAACTGTAACTGGGAAAGAAGTGACTGTGGAGCGTGGGAGGTCTTGGTGGAGCTATTGTTGCTTGATTGTCTGAGTGCGTATTTGTAACAGCACTGCTATTGCTAAGCTTCTTAGAGACATGGACATTCCAGGGCCAGACAGACATCTATACCATGCACAAGTGGTTCTCGGAGCCAAACTTGACATTGCTCTTTTAGGAGACCCACTGGTATTGAATGCCTCCTAATATTAGGCAACGTAACTGTTTAATGCAAACTCTGTTCTAGGCCTCATGCTATATTAGTTAATTCATATCATCCTATTACTCTCTATTTACACGTGAGCAAAGTGAGCTTAAAACTCATTGCTGTTGAGTTGATTGTGACTCACAGTGACCCTGTAGGACAGGGTAGAACTGCCCCATAGGGTTTCTAAGGCTGTAATCTTTACAGAAGCAGACCACCATGTCTTTCTTCCAGGAAGCAGCTGGTAGGTTTGAACCAACGAAGTTTTGGTGGTAGCCAAGCACTTAACCACTGTGCCACCAAGGCTCCTATAATTAGCCTAAGACAGGTGAAATAACTTGCCCAAGTTGATTCAACTAATAGAGTTGAACAGGATCCAAACTCTAGTCTGCTTGACTTCAAAGTCTATATTCTTGTATCTGTGGACTTCTGAGAGGCTGGTTTTTGTTTCCTTATTTGTTTTTGTAGCAAGGGGGGTGCATTTGTTATTTTTAAACTTGATTTATAATAGCCAAATTGCATGGAATATATTTTCTGAAATTCAAATTGCAAGACTGTGAATTTGTATGCCTCTTTTGGTGTGGGAGGCTGTCTGAATAATATAGTTTTTTTGTTTTTAATCAGCTTTGTTGAGATTTAACTTACATACCAAAAAAATGAACTCATTTCAGATGCACAGGTTGATGAGTTTTGACAAATATGTGTCCGTGTAATCATGACACCAGTCAACATATAGAACAATTTAGTCACCCTAAAAAGTTTCCCTATCCTCCTTTGCCAGACGGTCCCCAGTTCCCTTCCCTTGCTCTCAGACAACCATGTATTCTTTCATCAGAATATAATTTTCATACTGAAATGTAAAAATTCTAGGGCATTCAGAAATTTATTTAACAGGTATTTACTGAATACCTAATACGTGCCAGGCATAGTTCTAGATGCTGAAGATACAGCAGTGAACACACCAGGCAAAGCTCCCGCCTTATTGAACTTCTATAGGGGAGACAGACAATAACACAAATACATAGACGATGTGTCAGATGGTCGTATTTTTCTCTCTGAAGCGAAGGCAAGGGTGAAAGCAGGGAACCAGTTAGGAGCTATGGCAGTAAGCCAAGAAGAGATGATGGTGGCTTAGGACTAGGGTGGCAATGGTAGAGTTGGTGAGTAGTAGTTGGATTCTGGATTAGTTTTAAAGGAAAAGCTGCCAGAATTTGGTGATGGACTGGTTGTGGATTTAGAAAGAGAGAACTCGAGTGACTCCAAGGATTTTGACTCAGAGAACTAGAAGGATGGAGCTGTCATTTACTGAGATAGGGCAGACTGTGGAGAAGCATGTTGGATGTGGGGGAAGGTCAGGATTTGTACATATTTATTTTGAGATGCTATAAGACATCCGAATGGATATATGCTTTTGGAGTTCAGAGGGTAGGTGTGGACTAGAGAGATAAATTTGGGAATCTTGAGCATGTGAGGAGGCTGTGAAATTAGATGAGAGTACTTTACAGAGTAAATGTAGATAGTGAAGAGAGAGGTTTGGGAGAGTGAGCCCTGGACACATCAAGGTTTAGGGGTTAGGGAGATGAGGAGAAACATGTGGCCAGTGATGTAGGAGAACTAGGAGAGTGTGGGGTCCTGGGAGCCAAGTGAAGAAAGTGTTCCAAAGATGAGGGAGTGAACAGCTGTGCCGAATGCTGCTGATGGTTCAGGGAAGCTAAGGTCTGAAAATCGATCATTGCATTTAGCAAGTTGATGTATTTAGCAGTGACTAAATCTCTGGTATAAAGGAAAGCAAAAGGGCTTTGTTTGGGGTTAGATAGACCTAGGTTCAAATCTCTGTTCTGTTGCTCTCCAGCTTTGTTGGCTTAGGGCCTCTGAGAAGCAGACTCCTAGGAGTAGACAGGGAGAGCTGTTAGACCACGATGCAGGTCTAAAACCAGTGAGAAAAGGATGCAGCTCTGAGAAACTTCTCCGCCAGGCTTATGGGGCATTCCTGAGCAAAGGCTGCCTGTTAGAGGAGTTGAACATAAGGCATAAACAGCTTGGCTCTAGTATCTCTGCCATGTTCGGTCGTGGGCTGGGAATCTGGCCTCCCTGTGAATGCCGTGGTGGATCCAAATGTGTAGCAGCTGGAAGCTGTCAGGCAGCTATGCTCCTCACAGCAGGCTCTCTTGGAGGGAGGTCTGCGCGGTGTACCTCCATGGCCACTGCAGTGACCTCGGGCAAGGTTGCTTAGTTTTTTTGGTGCTTTGGCTTCTTCATCTGTAAAATTGGAATAATTTTTATGGTCCTATGAAGATTAATGGGATATTATATGTGAGGCTTCTAGTGTGAGGCCTGGCATGTTATAGGTACTTAAGTTTTAATTCCTTTATCTTACAGTTTTTGACATTATCTAATTTTCCTGGTTAAGGAGTTCTTAGATATATCCTTTTTCTGGTTATTTGGGAGTAAACCCAATGATATTTCTGTTTGCTGATTTTTCTTTTAGTCCTAATATCCTCCCTTTCTTCCTCGTTAGCCTCCTGGCCCACCCGAGATCTCTTTTTTTTTTTCCAATCTTTTCCTCCTTTTTAGGGGTGGGAGGAGTTGAACCATTATGTTGTAATTATCTTAGAATTTAAGTTGCCCAGGAACACTGTAGTTTTGATTGTTTATGAGCACCTGGTTGGTTCTTTGAATATGAATTATGGTGAACAAGACCTCCTGGAAGCCATGTCCCAAACAAAATCTGATGACTAGTCGCTCCTGTGGTGTGAGATTCACTTTTTGTTTCTGGTAAGGGTGAGGGAACTTGGCTCTTCTCTTTGGCACTCTAAGACCACTGGACTGCTCCCCAAGACCTCACAATAGTGACAATGCATCTTCCCCCAGCATTGTCAGGATGATAGACCTTATGCCTAGACTAGGCTCCTTCCCTCAGACTTTATTTATTCTGAGGCTACAGCAATGAATAGAAGTCTGTTTAAAATCTGACCAGGAATTTCCTAACCCAAAAAACCAAACCCATTGCTGTCAAATGGATTCTGACTCATGTGTTACAGAGCAGAAACGCCCCATAGGGTTTTCTTGGCAGTAATCTTTACAGAAGAGGGTCACCAAGTCTCTTCTTCTGCAGTGCCACTGGGTAGGTTTGAACCGCCAACCTTGAGGTTAGTAGTCAAGCACAAACCATTTATGCCACCCAGGGACCTTCAGGGTTTCCCTAGATAACAATAAAAAGCCCTGAGTTATAATATCCCCAGCCTAACTTCTGTCTTCCTCAAATGTTCCCCCCCCCAACATATGCTGATTTGCAGTTTCTCATGGATGATGACCAGGCTTTTCCAGGGAGAGCAGATGGGGTAAGGCAGGGTAGGATGGTCCCCAGGCTGGGTTAAATGGGGACAGGTAGCTGTGCTGTAGCCAGGGAGAGCCAGAATTATTAGCTCAAGGAGCCAGGGTTATAGTCAGAAGAACTCTAAAAAGAAAACCAATAAAAAGAGTTGACCTTAGGCTAGTTGCTTCAACTCTCTGAGCCTCAGTTTCCTCATTTGCATAATGAGGTAATAGCAGTATTTGTCAAGATTTATTGAGGGAAACTCCTGTGAAGGGTATAGGGGAGAAGGAGCAGGGGGAGTCTTTAGACTGTGATGCAGGCCTGACACCTGTGAAGAAAGAAATACGGTAAATGAGGGTTAATGTTATTTTTTGAAAATTGTTATTATCAAGTTAGCTGTTGTTATTTAAACATTCCCATGACGTTTTCTTCATGGTGATTGTTAACTGTTATGGAGTGTCTTAGTTATCTAGTGCTGCTATAACAGATATAACACAAGTGGGTGGTTTTAACAGAGAAATTAATTTTCTCACAGTTTAGGAGGCAAGAAGTCCAAGTTCAGGGTGCTAGCTCTAGTGGAAGGCTTTCTCTGTTGGCTCTGGAGGAAGGTCCTTGTCTCTTGAGCTTCTCCTCCTGGGCGATGTTCACGTGGGTTGGCATCTCTCTTTCCCCATCTCTGCTGTATTTGCTTGCTTGTTTAATATATCTTTTATATCTCAGAAGAGATTGGTTTAAGACACATCCTACACTTCATTAACACGACAAAGACAACCCATTCACAAATGGGATTGCAGGTATCCCCCTGCTTTTTGAAAGTTCGCTTTACACCACTTCTCTTTTACAAAAGACCTGCATTAGTACCAGTTTTCACTAACAGAAGGAAATCCGAAGAGGATGTTCACTGTTTCAAGAAAAGTAGAAATAGTGTTCAGTGTTTGTTTTGCAGCAAGCTGTTAGTGAGAGTGTTGTCACCAAGCTCCTTCCCCAGGAACTGCACTCAGCATCAAGCCAGCATAGCTTTAAACTGTGTCTGTAAGCATTTGTGCTTTATCTTGATTTGTTTTGTGTGTGTGTTGGCAAGATGTCTCCTAAGGTTTCAGAAAACTACACTGTACTTATATTATTTCTACTTTATATATGCTGTGTATTTGTTATATCATTCCTGCTTTTACTATATGTTAGTGTTATTTTAGGTTTTATATGTTATTTGGTATGATTTGGCAGGTTATTTTTTGGGTCTGTGAGTGCTCAAAAATTTTTCCCATAAAATTAATGGTAATTGCTTCTTTGCTTTACACCATTTTGGCTTACAAAAGGTTTCATAGGAATGCTGTACTTTCGGATAGCTGGGTAAACGTGTATAACCACAGGCATACCCGTTGCCGTCGAGTTGATTCTGACTCATAGCAACCCTGTAGGCATAGAGGTTAGGATTACAACATGTATTTTGGGGAGACATAATCCAGTCCATAACATGGGGAGGGGAGCAGTATCTCATTCCCATTCCACAGATGAGGAAATGGAAATATGCTCTTGTCATTAAGCAACATACATATGATGGAGCAGGCTTTGAAGTAAACATCAGAAGACATCTTTTTTGGTCTTGCCTCTGCCTCTTATTCATTATATAATACTTTGGAGAAGCCTCAATTCTGCAGCTTTAAGATGGGAAAAGTGATGGTGTATACCTTATTAGGGTATTGTGAGGATTCAGTAAGTCAATTACTTAGCATCAAGAGTTCTTACAATGAGCTCTCTCTTTTTTTTTAAAAAAAAAAACTTTTTAGGTATAATTCGTATAATATAAAATTCCCTGTTTTAAAGTGTGTAAGACAGTGGTTTTAGTATGTTAACAGTGTTGCGTAACCACTATCTACACCCAGAATATCATTTTCATCACTTAAAAAAGAAACTCTGTAGTAGTTGCTAAAAACTTCGTTCTCCATTTAAAAAGGAGAGAAAGAAAGAAACCCTGTACCCTGGTAATCACTGAAAACTTTGTTCTCCATTTAAAAAGGAAAGAAAGAAACCCTGTACTTATTAGGAGTCACTCTCAATTTCCCTCTCCTCTCAGACCCTGGCAATTAATCTGCTTTCTGTCTCTATGAATTTGCCTCTTCTGGACATTTTATGTAAATGGAATCATATGGTATGTGGCCTTTTGTGTCTGGCTTCTTTCACTTAGCATAGTATTTCCAAGAATTATCCATGTTGTAGCATGTATCAGTATTACCAAATAATATTCCATTGTATGGATATACCACATTTTGTTTTTCCATTCATTGTTGTTCATTGCTGATGGACATTTGAGTCGTTTCTACTTTTTGGCTTTATGAATAATGCTGCTGTGAACATTCATGTACAAGTTTGTGTGTGAGTATATGTTTTCGGTTCTCTAGGGTATGTACTTAGGAGCAGAATTGCCGGTTCATGTGGTAACTTTGTGTTTAACTTTTTGAGGAACTGCCGATTTATTTTCCATAGTGACTGTACCATTTTATATTCTTAACAGCAGCGTATGAGGGTTCTAATTTTTTTACCTCCTGGCCAACACTTATTTTCTTTCTCATTTCCTTCCCCTCCTCTCCCCTCACCTTGTTTGTTTCTCTCTCTCACTCTTTATTTTTTAAATTATAACGCATCTAGTGGTTACAAAATAGAAGCTCATTGTGGTTTTGTCTTACACTTCTTTAATGACTAGTTGAGCATCTTTTAAAGTGCTTATTGGCTTTTGTATTTCCTCTTTGGAGAACTGTCTATTCAGACCCTTTGTTAATTTTTAAATTGAGTTGTCTTTTTATTGTCGAGGCGTAAGAATTTATATATTCTGGATATTAGGTCCTTATCAGATACATGATTTTCATCCCTTATATTTAATTGCAAAAATAATACACATACAAAAATTCAAATCCTACATAAATAAAAAGTTCCTTTACTGTTTCCCCAAGTGTTCTTTCTAGAAATACCATTGTTAAGTTCAGTGTATATCCTTCCAAATTAAAAAAAAAAAAAAATGCGTATAAACTAAAAAACCAGTTGCCATCAAGTTGATTCATTTCAGAAGCAAATCACCAGGACTTTCTTCCAAGGAGCCTCTGGATGGGTTTGAACCACCAATCTTTTGGTTAGTAGTCAAGTGCTTAACTGCTTAAACCACTCAGAGACTCCAAAAATGCGTATATAAACCTGTATATACATATTTAGCTTACATAAATGGGATTGAATGTCTGTAGTACCACAACTTGCTTTTTTTGTTTTGCTTAACAATAGCCTGTGTACATCCTTTCATGGTGATTTCATTGTTTTTGTTTGTTTTGCTGCATAGTAATACCCTTTAGAGATGGGTATAATACACATGAGGAAATTGGGAATCAGAAAGTTTAAGTAACTTGCCCAAGGTCACAGATTAGTAAGCAGAGGAGCCATTATTCCAACTTGACTCTGCCAGCTTCCAAAGCCCTTGTTCTTGTCACATTATCACATTGCTCCTTGGGCTACTGACCAGGAACCTATCTCCACTTAGTTCTGTGGCCTCCTTGTGATAGCTGCTGTATCAGGCTCTTGTTACAGGTTTAGTGTGTACAATTTGCACGTTCTAGGAAATACTGCTAATACCTTTTTCTTATACGACCCACACACATAAAGACCTCTAGCAATCTTGAAAGGGGAAAAAAAGAGAAGAATGCTTAATGACCTCATTTGGGCTGGGGCAGCCACAAACGGCATTTGAACAACTGCAGCTGGTTTTCCGTCCCTTTTATTCCCACCGCCTGCCATCATCCTGCTTTCACAGGGCCATTCATTCTGCCAGGTGATTTCCAATGCACCATTTCTTTCCATCTTCCAGGCCCAGGTGAACCTCCATGCAGTTTTGGGATACCTACCTTCTGTTCAGTGTTGCTTCCCACCTGGTCTGCGGCTTGTTGGGAGCCTTCTTGCTATTACAGCTCCTGAGCAGCTCCCAAATGTGTGGAATGCGGACTTTCTTCCAGCACAGATGCTCTGATTGAAACACACAGGGAAATGCAATCAGGAATCAAGTGTGGAGCATGAGCTAGTTGAGGAGAAAGTTGCCATCAACACTTATGCAAAAACTGCACACAAAGGGACAAATTCCTCTTCTACCTGCCCCTCTTCTCTTTATGTCATGGAGCTATTTTTGGTGCCTAGCAATTGGCTACTGTAGATCAGATCACTCTTCCACTATGCTGGGCTGTATCTCAGGATGGTGTGCCTGCTCTAGCCAGGTCCGGGCACAGGACAGTCCTTTGAAAACAGATGGCCAGTGTGTCCCCAGAGGGAACTTACGTTACTGCTGGTGGTAGAAATCCTTCCAAAGTGTGTGTATGATTTCTTTTGGACTGAAAGGACACATTCAGAAGGTCTGATGTTTTCATGAGACATTAGTATGTATAAGACAGCTGGTGATGGTGGGGGAGACAGAGCCGGAGGGTGAGAGAATGTACCTAGAAGAATGTTGTCGTTGTTAGGTGCTGTCGAGTCGGTTCCGACTCATAGTGACCCTGTGCACAACAGAACGAAACACTGCCGGGTCCTGCGTCATCCTCAAAATCGTTGTTATGCTTGAGCTCATTGTTGCAGCCACTGTGTCAATCCACCTCATTGAGGGTCTTCCTCTTTTCCGTTGACCCTGTACTCTGCTAAGCATCATGTCCTTCTCCAGGGACTGATCCCTCCTGACAGCATGTCCAAAGTATGTAAGACGCAGTCTCGCCATACTTGCTTCTAAGGAGCATTCTGGTTGTACTTCTTCTAAGACAGATTTGTTCGTTCTTTTGGCAGTCCATGGTATATTCAATATTCTTTACCAACACCACAATTCAAAGGTGTCACCTCTTCTTCGGTCTTCCTTACTCATTGTCCAGCTTTCACATGAATATGATGCGATTGAAAATACCATGGCTTGGGTCAGGTGCACCTTAGTCTTCAGGGTGACATCTTTGCTCTTCCACACTTTGAAGAGGTCCTTTGCAACAGATTTACCCAACGCAATGCATCTTTTGATTTCTTGACTTCTCCTTCCACGGCTGTTGATTGTGGATCCAAGTAAAATGAAATCCTTGACAACTTCAATCTTTTCTCTGTTTATCATGATGTTGCTCATTGGTCCAGTTGTGAGGATTTTTGTTTTCTTTATGTTGAGGTGCAGTCCACACTGATGGCTGTGGTCTTTGATCTTCATTAGTAAGTGCTTCAAGTCCTCTTCACTTTCAGCAAGCAAGGTTGTATCATCTGCATAACGCAGGTTGTTAATGAGTCTTCCTTCAATCCTGATGCCCCATTCTTTTTCATATAGTCCAGCTTCTTGTATTATTTGTTCAGCATACAGATTAAATAGGTATGGTGAAAGAATACAACCCTGATGCACACCTTTCCTGACTTGAAACCAATCTGTATCTCCTTGTTCTGTCCAAACAACTGCCTCTTGATCCATGTAAAGGTTCTTCATGAGCACAATTAAGTGTTCTGGAATTCCTATCATTCACAGTGTTATCCATAGTTTGTTATGATCCACAACGTCGAATGCCTTTGCATAGTCAGTAGAACACAGTAAACATCCTTCTGGTATTCTCTGCTTTCAGCCGGATCCATCTGACATCAGCAATGATATCCCTGATTCCACATCCTCTTCTGAAACCGGCCTGAGTTTCTGGCAGTTCCCTGTCGATATACTGCTGCAGCCGTTTTTGAATGATCTTCAGCAAAATTTTGCTTGCGTGTGATATTAATGATATTGTTCTATAATTTCCACATTTGGTTGGATCACCTTTCTTGGGAATAGGCATAAATATGGATCTCTTCCAATCAGTTGGCCAGGAAGCTGTTTTCCATATTTCTTGGCATAGACGAGTGAGCACCTCCAGTGCTGCATCTGTTTGTTGAAACATCTCAATTGATATTCTTTCAGTTCTGGAGCCTTGTTTTTCGGCAATGCCTTCAGAGCCCCTTGGACTTCTTCCTTCATTACCATCGGTTCTCGATCGTATGCCACCTCTTGAAATGGTTGAACATCGACTAATTCTTTTTCATATAATGACTCTGTATATTCCTTCCATCTTCTTTTGATGCCTCCTGCATCATTTAATATTTTCCCCATGGAATCCTTCACTATTGCAGCTTGAGGCTTGAATTATTTCTTCAGTTCTTTCAGCTTGAGAAATGCCGAGTGTGTTCTTCCCTTTTGGTTTTTCATCTCCAGCTCTTTGCACATGTCCCTAGAAGAATAGGAAATCTCATTGGGCTACACAAACAAAATCAGTTCCCTTTAGGACTAGCAGCGCAAAGGGAGTGGGCAGCACGCTCCAGCAAACAGTAAAACAGGGCATGTATCTACTGCCGATTGCAGGCTTGTGCTTCTGCTAGGGAGAGCCTTGCAGAAGCCCAGTGAGGAGATAGGTGGCAAGGTTTTCTCTCAGAGGAGCTGTCAAAAATGTTCTGATGGGCCATTCCCCTCGAGAGCAGCTTCCTTCTCCCTCACATGGCTCCCCACCTCACCTGCAGCCTCCTATTCCTATTCTTTCCCTCTCTGCTCACCATCCACTCAGTAGCCCGGGCTTCAAGTTACTTAATCCTTTTTGACTGTTTTCTCCCTCACCACTCACATCCTATTGTCCCAAAGTTCTAGAGATTCCATAGTAAGACTAATAATAGAGCTGCCCTGTAGCGAGCTCCTGCCATGCAGGCGCATTGGCAGTGTGCCAAGTCGTTGCCACCCATCGTTTCATTTAATCCTCATTTCCACCCTCCTAGGAATATTCATACTCTCAATTTATGCACAAGGAAACTCAGTTTGCAGAAGTTAAATAGCATACTGAAAGTTCTGAAGCTATTTAGTGGCAGAGCTGGGATTCCAACTTAGGTTTTCCTGGCTCTAAATCATGTCGTTTCTATCTTTTAAAGTCCCCTGTAAGCAAGCAGATATCTTTTTGAAGTTGAACGTCTGAAACGTTATAACTGGTTTTTGCTGTAACTGCCCAAGCTGAGCATGACTTCCTCAGATACACAACTGGTATATAGTTTTGTACGTGGGTCGCATTCTCATTGAAACAGTAGGAAGTATCATTTCAGTCAGTGGGATTCTGTGCTGTGTTAGTTACCAGTGGGGCATACCCTCTGCTTATTGTTCATGCAAACATGCTGAAGGAATTTTGCAGGAAGGCCCCCATCCAGGATATTACTGGAAGACCTGCCTGGTGGAGTTTGTACAAACAGTGTGACCCTGCCAGTAGAGCCAAAACCCCTGTCTTATGCTGGGAGGCTCTCTGACCCCAGCGGAAAAGGCTGCTGTCTTTATCACGCAGCTAAGAAGCTGTTGCAGGGTGGGTCCTGAGCTCCCCATCTGCCTGCTGAGAGGCTCCTGGAAAGACTCTTGCCATGTCCTTAGATCTGTCTACACAAAATAATACATCTGATCATGCTTCCTCTGCCCTATTCAAGACTCTTCAATGGTGTTCCACGTTGTTCTTAGGAACAATCACTAGAACTCTTCATATGACATAGAAGGGCTTGCGTAGTCTTGCCTTGCCGGTCTCTCCAGCCTCCTCATTTGGGATAGTCCTTCACCTCTGTGTTCTGTACTTCAGTCACACTCCTTTTTTTTTCAGTCCCTCAAGAGCAGTGTCCTCCTTTTCACCTGGAAAAAAAATGCCTTTACTTTATACATGCTATTCCTTCTAGATGAAATTATGCTACCCTATCCCTTTCACTCTTATTTAACTTAAATATTACTTAAATATCTCCACATTTAGTTTTTGGAGTCTCATGGAAAACTTGGTCAGAGCCCTTACGTTGCTTATTATTTTCGTAGAGCTGCATATATCATTATAGTACTTATTACAGCTGTAACTTATTAATAAACTGTGTATGTGTTTGTTTAATGCCTGCCTTCCTTGCTATGTTCATACAGTACAGAGCAGTTCCTGTTGTATTTAATGCTATATATCCCTTGCATCTGGCATGGGAACTGGTGCATAATAGATGTGCAGTGAACACTTGTTGAATGAAAGCATAAATTAATTAATTCCTTAGTTGATTAATACATACTGATAAGATAATTTCAGGAGTATATTCTGAGAGCATTTGGATTTTAAAATGTACCTGAAGATTTAAATTACTAGTCAGATCTTAAAAATGCATCTTGCTGAAGCGTCGTAGATCACTTGCCTGTTCATTTTTCTTTCTGAAAACCTTCTTGAATAAACTCTTCATTATTTGAAAGTCCCTCAGGGGTTCCCAAAACATAAACAACAGCATCAACAATGGCAGCTTGTATATTCTGAGTGGTTATTTTCTACCAGACTTTGTACTGGCTACTTTCCATGTATTATCTCAGTTATCACAATACTCTGAAAGGTAGGTAGATGTTGGTTTTTTTTTTTTAAGTCGTATTTCCAGATGAGTAGACCAAGGCTCCAAAACCTTATTTGCTGAAAGTGAAGAGGATTTGAAGAACTTACTGATGCAGATCAAAGACTATAGCTTTCAGTATGGGTTACACCTCAACATAAAGAAAACAAAAATCCTCACAACTGAACCAATGAGCAACATCATGATCAATGGAGAAAAGATTGAAGTTGTCAAGGATTTCGTTTTACTTGGATCCACAATCAGCACCCCTGGAAGCAAAAAAAAAGCAGCAGTCAAGAAATCAAACAACGCATTGCATTAGGCATATCTGCTGCAAAAGACCTCTTTAAAGTGTTAAAAAGCAAAGGACTAAGGTGTGCCTAACCCAAGCCAGTGATGTTTTCAGTCACCTCACACATATGCAAAAGCTGGACAATGAATAAAGAATACTGAAGAAGAATTGATGCCTTTGAATTATGGTATTGGTGAAGAACATCGAATATACCATGGACTGAAAGAAGAATGAACAAATCTGTCCTGGAGCAAGTACAGCCAGAGTGCTCCTTAGAAGCATACTGTCACATACTTTGGACATGTTATTAGTAGAGACCAGTCCCTGGAGAAGGACATCCTGCTTGGTAAAGTAGAGGGTCAGCAAAAAAGAGGAAGACCCTCAATGAGATGGATTGACATAGTGGCTGCAACAATGGCCTGAAGCGTAACAACAATTGTGACAGTGGTGCAGGACCAGGCAGTGTCATTCTGTTGTACATAGGGTCGCTGTGAGTTGGATCCAACTCAACAGCACACAACAGCAGCAATAGACCAAGGCTCAGAGAGTTTAAATAACTTGCTCAAGGTTACCCAGCCAGTAAGTGGCAGACCCAGAAGTGAAGAGGAGTGAGTGGAGCTGAGCTGTGTAGCCTGGGATAGAACACTGCACCGTCCCCTGTCCCCCTTTTCTTGCATCAACTTGTGTAGCTCTCTTTTTATCTATTTTATAAATGGGGCCTCTGCCTTGGTTTTCTTTGAAGCCAGAGTTTTGTGGCTAAAGAAGAATTTGAAAACTCCAGGCCTGCAGAACAAACTTGACCCTGATGCACTCTTTTCCTCCTCATCTTCTTTCACCATGTTTCTGCCAGAAATGCCCTTTCCTGTCTTCTGTAGCTGACTAGTTGCAATGCATCTGTAAGGTATTTTCCAGATCTCAAGGCAGAATGAGTTGTACTTTCTCCATGTTCCTCCCCCACAAGGTCTGTCCCTCTGTCCTAGCAGTAGTCGTACTCTTTCTAAGTAGTGGTCGACAAGTTTGTCTCCATTGCTGGAATGAGCCTCTGGAGAAGTTAGACCAGGCCTACCTCCTTTCTGGAGCTCCTCAGCCTGGTCCAGGAGGCTCAGCCAGTACTTGATGAGTACAGAGTGGGCGCTCAGAACCAACTGGCTGAGTCTGGAAGCCTAAAATACAAACTCTAGCATATACGACAACATCATATGAATACGAGATGGAGACGATCAGATATATTAATCACTGGTTTGGAAAGCAATTAAAATATTTCCATAACATAGTATGTTTCTCTTCTAAAACAGATGTGCCCTTATTGTTTCATGAGGAAGTAATTAAGTATGTTGATTAAAACATTCATAAACGCTATCATTTATTCAAGGCTACTATGTGGTACTCTCTTTATTCGTACTTTACGTGTGTTATGTCTACTATTCCAGTGACTCTGTAAGGTATCTTTATTATTTTCATTTTAGAGGTGAGGAAACAGAGGCTCAGAGAGATTAAGTAGTTTGCCCAAGGTTAGTCAGCTTCTGCGTGATAATGAGAATCAAACAGGTCTGTCTGACGGGAAAACCAGTGCCTTTCCATCATGGTACAGTGTTTCTGGTCCTGTATTTTAGATACCATTCAGTTTAACACCCTGAACCAATAGGCATATACCTTTATTCCTCTCATCCTTTCCTGTGCCCAGCATCCCTTCCTACTCCTCCCTTCTCTCACGCTCACTGAACCCTCCTCCTCATTTCCTTGTAGTATCCTTTTGATTATTGCCTCTGTATTACAACTTGAAACTAATGTTTTTATCATTGTCAGTAATAACTGGACATTATCCTGTATGGATACTTTCAGGTGTTAACAGTATAGTAATGTCGTATTTGTATTGATAAAGACAAAATAATACATTTTATTAAGGCCAAATTACATGTATTATGATTTTGTTTTCTTTAGAGCCTTTTGCTCTTGAGATTTTTTTGAGTCTTGGTTTATATTTAAAATGTACAGGCAGTCCCTGGATTACAAATATCTGACTTATATACAACCTTTAGTTGCAAAAAAAAGCCCCTTAAAGCCTATCATATTAAGAATTTGAGGTACATATAAAGGTTTGTAATAACAAATAGGCACTACTTTGCGACACACATTAGAACATTATCATTACTGTGTTACTATGTTAAAGATGTTTTAGTGCATCTACAAGTTTTTTTTAATGCTTTTTAAGCATAGAAAGGTACGCTATATATTAAGACAAACTTTTTATTAACTTACATTAGATACAAACCGTACACAACTGTTCTGACTTAACATACAAATTTGACTTAAAGACAGATTTACAAACTCGTTTGTAGTCTGGGGACTGCCTGTGTGGTTTATTCCTGCCATTTAAAATGTAAGTGTAACAATGTAGTGAAAACAAAGTTAATTTTTTTTATTTTATTAAAGATTGTCTAAACAGTAGGATACCTGTTTCAAACTATATATGAAATACAAGATTGAAATACTTCAATAAGGTCTTCTTAGAGAAGTTTAAGAGGTTTCTGACAGACTTAGAGTCAGTTTATTTTCTGCTCCTCCTAGTATTTCAGCGGGATTAAGTTTTTTGAATCAGTGGATCAAGTTTTAATTTTCCTGTTCCTTCCTTATACTGACATATGCTTTGGCAGAACAAAAAAGAGACCTAAACATGTCAGCATGATTTTTGTTCAATGAATTAAAAACCATAAAAGTAACAAGATCTGATCCAAATCCCTAAACTCCTGACATGGTGGTTTTGTCCTTTTCAGTCCCAAGATTCATATTACTGACTTTGAAAAGCTTTCTGCTTGGAAGCAGAAGTAATGGCAGCAGTGCGTGATTTATTTGAAATAGATTACAAGGGGTAGGCAGCATGGAGTAGTGGAAAGAGTACAGGCCAGAAATATCTAGGTTTGAATCCCAGTGCTGCTACTCAGGCCTGTAGGCAAGTCACTTAACATCTGTGTGCTTCAATTTTCTTATTGGAAAATAGGGGTATTAGAATCTAATTTGAAGAGTTGCTATGAGGATCTGTGAGGTAGCACACTTAAAGTGCCCACCTAACATAAAAAAGCCAAACCTGTTGCTGTCTAGTCAGTTTCGACTCGTGGAGACCCCATGTGTTACAGAGTAGAACTCTCCCTGTGGTTTTCTTGGCTATAATTGTTATAGAAGATCACCAGGCCTTTCTTCTGTAGCACTGCTGGGTGGGTTTGAACGGCCAACCTTCAGATTAGGAGTAAAGTGCACCACCCAGTGACCTTACCTACCTTACATAGAGGGGTTGATAATGGTAGTAATCAGTATCATTTTTATTTTGAGAATATCTTCAAATAGCTGAATCCAGAAAGATTTATTTATAACATAGCGTCTACTTTGTCTTCAGAGCTTATCCTTTCTCAGAACTAAACTTTTTTTTTTTTCATTACATTAGGGAGAAATATTAGATAGATGCCACTGAATCTTTAATACCACACTGAACATGTATCCAGAGCTTGGGATTGTCCTTAGGCAATAAGAACCAAGGAGATTTGAGGATCAGGAAGCATACACCAGTGATGTTCACTTCAGGACCCAAGGGACAGAGGAATTTTGTTAATTTTTTTTTTTTAAGATCAGTGGTTTTTGAGACAGGGTTGACTTTGTGTAAGATACTGGACTTCTTTGGGCCTCATTTCTTCTGTAAAATGAGGTTAATGATCTTATAACACCCTCATAAGGCTTCCAGCCTCTTATCACTCTCTTCTTTGTTATCCATGCTGCAGCTGCTTTTTCAAATGAAATATGGTATCTTTGCAGCTTAAGCTTTTGTACATGCTCTTTCCTTTGTTTGGAAATCCCTGCAGATTGGTAACTTGCCATTTAAGAATGACAACTTGCACTCATTCTTTAGTTGCTAGTTTGATGTATTAGGATAGGATGGGCTATGTTGCAGTAACAAACAACCCCAAGATCTCAGTGGTTTATAACAACAAAAGTTTATTTCTTTCTCATGCTGCATGATGGGCACTGTTCATTATAGTCATTCTTGGACTCAAGCTGAGAGGAGCTTCATCTCAACTTGTACTGAAGCCAAGGGAAGCAAATGTAGTGGAGCACACACTGGCTTTTAAAGCTTCTGCCCTGAATTGAGTGACACGCATCATTTCTGCTCCATCATTTTACATCCACACCTAACTTACAGAGGGGGGTGGGTATGTACATTCCTGCTATATGCCTGAGAGAATAAGAACCAGAATACTGGTGAACAGACCTAATGACTACCATGTTTAAATATCATTTCTTCAAGGAAGTCTGCCCTTACTCTCACCTCCCCAAACTGAGAATCAGGTGCCCTTCTGTGTTTCTGTGACACCTTGTACTTTCCCGGTTTCCTTACCATAGCACTTCTCATGCTCTGTTGCAGCTGTCTCTTTACTTGTTACTCTCCCCAGCTCAGATCCCTAAGAGAAGGACAAAAGTCTGTCATGCTCATCATAGTACCCTCAGTGCTCAATACTGGTGTTGACATGTAGTATGTACTCAGTTTGTAAATGATGAAGAAAGGAAGGCAGGGCAAATATGCTAGGCTACTATGCTAGGTTGTTGTGATTAAATGTAAAATAGGAATGATAATAACTGCTTCATAGGGTTGTCACAAGGATCAGTATACAAAGTGCCTATCCAGAGTATTTGGTTTATATTAGGCCTTCAGTATTTTTGTTGTTGTTATTATGATAAGGATGTTAACTGTAAACATAACTGCCATGTATTAAGCATTTACGATGTGGCAGACACTATGTTGGGTACTTGATGGAAGTTAACCGGTGCAATGGTTCTCACATGTGATATTGGGATTCATGTTGTGTCTTGGCTTTCGAGGTGATTCACCAGTGGTTTGTGATGATAACCCTGAAGATTCTGAAGTTTGTTAATGACTTGTTTTGGATGATTTAGAGATGATGCTGTTTCAGTAGCATCATCACTCACTTGCATTGCTTTCTTTAGTGGGAGAGAAAGGGGTGGAGTTATAGCTAATAATTGCCTCCTTTCATTTGACCACTTAAGATGTGCTAGGGTCAATGAAAAGCAATTTATGTGCCTCATCTCATTTAATTCTCACATGACCCACACTAAGACAGATGCTGATACAGTCCCCATTATGCAGATGGAAACCCTGAGGCCTGGAGAGAAAGTCAGTTACGCAGCTAGTTAAGTGGCACAGCTAGGATTTGACCCATGCCTACCTAGACTCCCTGGCTTGTGCTTTTACTGGTTCTCCTCAGCTAACGCATAGGAACTGTACTTGACCCTGAGCATGCCCATGGGCACGTTTTAAGAATGCTTAGTTAGTAGATAGAATGATGTTAAATTTCTTGCTAGCAGTTAGTATATAGGATGATTTTATTGAACCTTCTTTTTGTCTTTTATTAGAGTAACCAGGGAGCACAGGGAAATGCTGGTGAAACTGGCCAAACAGAACACCAACAAGGCCAAAGACTCCTTGAGGAAGATTCGTACCAATGCAATGAATAAACTGAAGAAATCAAAGGGCAAGACCTCAGAGGACACCTTAAGGCTCATAGAGAAACAGGTACTCTTGCCAACAAATGGAGTGTTGGTTTATGTACCTGACTTGGTGGGTTGTCTGTACATGTTTGAGTGAGGAAAATTAAAACAGAATACCCCTGTTTCTTTCATTCACATGATCAGCATGGACTGAGTCCCTGCTCTGGACCTAGCCCTGTGCTGGACCGTGGGAATATGGAGGAGGATAAAATGCTTTTGAACTTTTACTATGTGCCAGGCTCTGTGCTGAACACTTAACATTATTTCATTTATCCTTGTTAGTACAAAGCTGTGAGGTAGGTAATGAGGAAACTGAGGCTCAGAGTAACTTGCTCAAAGTAACATAGCTGGTAAATGGTAGAAGTGAGGCCCAAACACAGGCAGACTGATCTCAGAGCCTATACTCTGTGCTGTCCAGTCTGTCGTTGGTTTTCTAGGTACTGACAAGTGAGCACTTAAAAATGTTCTCAGTGTTCCAAGTAGTGGCACTTGGTCAAGTCTTAAAGGAAGTACACCTACTCCTCACTTATTGACTATCTTATTATCTGACATTTCACGTTTACAACAATAGTAAGAAATCTTACTTATCTAACTTTTTTGTGCACTAATGACATACGTCTGGCAGTAACGAACCCTGAGGTGTGAGGTGAGAGTAACTGCAGCGGCATCACTAGGGTTGGTGTCACCCAGTGCGGTAACTCATGGTGTCACCCCTCCCCCCATGGGCCTCCTCCTGTACCAGCCCCATCCTGCTCAGGGGAAGCACCCTAGGCTCCTGGGACTCACCTCCTGGTGGCAAATGCAGGTGCCCAGCTCCTGGTGGCTCATGGCGGCTCCCGGCTCCGGGCAGTGCGGAATGGCGGGTGTGAGCCAGGAGGGCTGGCAACCCATCGGGGAATGGCCTCAGGCTCAGTGCTCCCGTGCAGTCCCAGCCTGGGCCTGCACCTACTACGCTTAGATCCCTCTAGTGCAGCTGACCCAGCCTGCTGGAGAATGGAGGGAGGAGGAGACTAGAGGGAGTAGAAGGAAGGAGGGAGGGGGTGGAGGAGGAATTGGGAGTGAGGGAAGAGAAGGAGGGGAACAAGAGCAAAAAGGAGGAAGGGACTGGAGCAGACCTGCATAACACCCACCGATTTTTGCATAACGACCTGGTTGTTGGAACCTAACCATGCCAATAAGTGAAGAGTGGGTGTACTGCAGAAAATAGTGAGAGACAGGGCAAAGGTAGAACAGCATGTGCAAAGCCATGCTGATGTAAAAGAACATTGTTCAGTTTGATCATCGTGGCTTGAACCTAGGGTGAAACTACGGAATGGACAGAGAAGACAGAATGGCCAGGTCATAGAAGGTCTTGAATACCAGGTTGAGGAGATTGAACTTTAACATGTCCACAGGTTCCCACATTGGCTGTGCATCTGTATCAGTCACCCACAGTAATGCTGCATAACAAACTACCCAAAAACTCAATGATTTGCAACAGTAAGCACTATGTGGTTCAGCTGGGGTTCAGCTGTTCTAGGCTGGGCTTACTGACTTGGCTCCAGGTCTTAGATCAGGTTCAAGTCTGCTGTACATATCCCTCAATATTCTGGAGTCAGCAAGCTTTCCAGGGCATCTTTTCATGGCAATAGCAGATGCCAAGAGAGTAAGCCCAACCACTCAAGAACATTTTTAAGTGCCTGCTTGTGTCATATCTGTTAACATCCCATTGGCCAAACCAAGTCATATCGTCAAGCCCATTATCACCAGGGCAGGGAAGTATGTGTACAGGGAGGTCTGGGGGAGGGAATGAATATGTATTGAATAATAGATAATCTACCAAAGCATTATGATCACCTGGAGAGCGTATAGAAATATTTGGGCCCTACCTCCCAGAGGTTGATTTACTGAATCCAGGATGGGGCCCAAGAATCTGTATTTTTAAAAAGCTCCCCAGCTGATTCTAATACGGTATCAGCCTTGAAAGATTTTTTCAGAGGATTGGGATATCAGACCTGTGTTTATGAAAGATGACAGTGGGTGGGGGGCAAGACTGGAGGCAGAGAGCCCAGGGAAGCTGCTGCAGAAATCCAACCAGGAAATGATCCGAACCTGAGCACTACAGTGGGAATTAAGACAGGAGGATGGATTTACCAGTACTTGTGTATGTGTGTTGTGTGCTGTCAGTCAATTTTCAACTCACAGTGACCCCATTTGACAGAGTAGAACTGCCCCGTAGGGTTTTCTAGGCTGTAATCTTCATGGAAGCAGATCGCCAGGTCTTTCTCTTGAGGAACCACTGGGTGGGTTCGAACTGCCAACATTTTGGTTAGCAACTGAGCGCTTAATCATTGCATCACCAGGGCTCCTACTTAATAGATAGAATTCGTAATGTTTAGCACAATATAAAGGATTTGCCCAAAGCTCTCAGCATTATTTTGGGAAGATTGAACAGGAGCGTGGGCAGGAAGGGGAACGAGAGGGAAAAAATGGGAGGCAAGGAGCAATGTTAAGGGGAACATCTGGAGGAGACCATAGTTGACAAGCTGCTCCCTTTCTCCTAACTGGCACAATCCCCTGGGGGAGAATTTTAGATAGATACCTGGGCCCTGCTCCTGCATTTTGTGATTCAGTAAGTCTGCCTAGGAATGTGTATTTTTAAAAAAGCTCTCTGGGTGATTCCTTAAAAGCAGATATGGAAGGTAATGACCCAGAGGCCTCACAGTTTATACCAGAGTTAGAAAGAGGTTGTTCTGTGCTTGATTCCCAGTGTACTGTGACCTTGGGAAAGTTACTTGACTCCTTAGAGTCTGTTTCTTCTGTAAAAAGGAGTAGGTAATTCCTGCCTGGAAGGGTTGCCCTGGGGATGCTAGAAAGTACCCTTGGAGTGCCTAGCACCTAGATCCTCAAAGCTCTTTTTTTGTCTTCTTTCTGTTTTCCTCTTTCCCTGGATTATCTAAAAAAGGAGGTTGATAGACTAGGCTGACCTTTTCTGAGCCCCACCTGGGCCAGCTCCTTGTTTGCCTCCCAGGGTATTCCATCTCAGTTGACACTTTGCCTTTGCCTTGCTTCCAGATGGTAAGCCTGCAGACTTCCAGGGCCTGCCAGGCACTCTTCACTCAGCAAGGTAGGATGTCTGCTTCAGGGGCTAGAGCCCACCAATCATTGAAAAAGGATAAGCCAGAGGACCCCTGCATAACCTGCATTCATGATAGAACTCTTGAAAAGACCTTGCTAAATGCCTTCACTCCTTAGCACTGGCTTTTCACCATCCTCTTCAAATTAAATTTTTTTTCTTTAGTGCCTCTTACTGTTGATTATTATTATTTTTCAAAATGAAAATAGCTTTATTATTTTTTCCTGATTAAAAAAAAAAATACATGTCTACTGTAAATTTTTTAAAAAATGAAGAAAGTAGTAACCACTTGAAATCTCACCACCCAGAGATAAGCACTGTTAAACTTTTAGTACATAGCCTTCCAGTTATCTCTCTAAGCGTCTATTATAAAAGAAAATTATTATATTACATGATATTCTATGGATATCTTTCCAGACAATAATCTTTATTATTTAAAATATTACCGTTTAAATGTTAGTTTTTACTATTATTTTTGATAACTTCATTTACAGTCATACACTTAAGAGTTGGAGTAAGAAAATTTTCAAGAGAGCCTAGTATACACTTGATTTTTGTTTTGTTTTTTTATTTTTCCCCAACAGAAAGGACTGATTCGGTGTAGTGTTTTTATTTACTTGTTTTTTAAAAATAGGTCAGTGACTGACTCATCAGTTTTTAAAAATGTATTTGTTTGTTCCTGATTATCAAAGTAATGAATGCTCATTGTAGGAAATGTAGAGAGTACAGAAGAATATTCTTTTTAAACGGGGAAAATTCACCACATAATCCCACATCTCAGAAGCAACTGCTCTCAACATTTTGTGGTATTTCTTCTTCCTTTTGTTATTTTTTAACTACATAGTTTTTAACATGGTTCAGGACATACAGTTTATATACAATTTTGTGTCCAGTTTTTCATTTCCTGTTTAGCATTAAAACCATTAGCATTGTCTTGTGTCTTTAAAAACTCTTTGTAAACAGCCATTCCTGATGGCTGCTAAATAGTCCGTTTTGTGGTTATCCCATAAATTGCTTTCATAAGCCCCCTTCTTGGACGTTTAGTTTGTTTAAATTTTTTTGTTATTATAAACAAGGTTGCAGCAAATATCTCTGTACATAAATCTTTCTTGAGATGATTTCTTTACGTGGGTGTCCCAAGTGTGGAATTACTGCACAGAGGAAATGCATATTTTTAAGGTACTTGGTACATACTGCCTAAATCACTTACAGAGTTTCTAGAATATGTATACTTTAAAAAAAATTTGCCTTTCTTAACGAATTTGTGCCTGGAATTTTTAATGTGAGCTTAAAATGTTGCTTATCTTGGAAGTATTGCTTTTACGTCCACATTCCACAGAAAAGTTTAATTTATTCTTTGTGTAAATCCATACAACCTTCCAGAGGATAATATGTCAGTATATACTAAAAGCCATACATTTCTGATTCAGTGACTTAGGAATTTATTCAAAAGAAATTGTAAAGCATCTTTTCTACAGGGATTTTTTTGATGTATTCTTTTTAATAATAGAAAACTGGGAACTAAATTTCTAACAGTGGGAAAATTGTTTTATATCTGTTCACTGGAATTTATAGATAGAGAGTTAATTAAAATATTTTACAGATATCATAAAATTATTTTTATATTTATATTTTAAAAGGTAGGTTACAAAACAGTATTATAATATGATTCCATTTTTATAAAGAAAATTTATATGTATATAAAAAGATTGGTAGCTTTTGCACATCAAAATATTCACGGTGTCATTCCAGGTGATGGGATTATGACCAATTTTAGTTTTCTTTTTTAAAATTTTCCAAAATTATTTTGGGTTCAGACTTTTTAAAACTTTATTATAAAAAATGTTTCATCTTTGGTGTGTAAGAATGAAAGGATTCAGTTGTGGGTTCCATCCCTGCAGACATGTCAGACCTCCACCCCTCTCACTCCTGGCCCCAAACTGCCCAACCCCCAGCCCAGGGCAGCTTTGCTGAAGAAGGACCAGGGTCTTCCCACTCAAGTTTCTGACATCTGCCAGCCTGCTGTCTCACCTTAACTTTATTTTGCCATAAACGGGTCTGCTGAACATTAAAGCACTTGGCAGAAACCAGTGGTGACTCTGGCCAAGATCCTTTCACTGCCACCCTTCTCTGAGAAACAGAGTGCTCTGAAATGAGAGAAGCAGAGCGCTAGTGGAGCTGAGGGAGGAATGGGCTTTCGGTAAACTAGGCAGGGAGGCTGGGCTGTGTGAGGCAGTTGTATGGGAGCAGCACCCAGTGGCATCATGGCTGTTCTGAGCCAGGCCTCAGGAAGGATGACTTGTACCCAGACCTGCCCCAAGAGTGTACTGTGTGCTCCTGCCATCCCCCTTCTCTGCCCCTGCCTTTCATTTTTCTGGACTTGTAAGGAGCAAATGTGATGATGATGATGACGATGATATGTTGATGGTTATAATTTTTTCTTTTTAAATTTTATTGTGTTTTAGGTGAAAGTTTACAGTGCAAATTAGTATCTCATTCAAAATTTATATACAAATCGTTTTGTTACTTTGGTTGCAATCCCGGTGATGTGTCTGCACTCTTCCCCTTTCCCTTTCCACCCTGGGTTCTCTGTGTCCATGTGTCCAGTTTTCCTGTCTCTTCCTTCCTTCTCGTCTTTGCTTTTGGGCAGGTATTGCCTATTTGGTCTTGTATACTTGATTGAACTAAGAAGCGCATTCCTCAAGTGTGTCACTGTTTGTTTTATACACACACACACAAAAAAAAGCCATAGCAACCTATAGGACAGAGTAGAACTGCCCCATAGAGTTTCCAAGGAGCGCCTGGCGGATTTGAACTGCCAACCCTTTGGTTAGCAGCTGTAGTACTTAACTACTGTGCCACCAGGGCTTCCGTTTGTTTTATAGGTCTGTCTGATTTGGCTGAAAGGTGGACTTCGGGAGTGGCTTCAGTTCTGAGTTAGCAGGGTTTCTTCAGTGTCTGTCAGACCAGTAAGACTGGTCTTTTTTTGTGAATTTGAAATTTTGTTCTACATTTTACTCCTGCTCTGTCGGGGACCCTCTATTGTGATCCCTGTTGGAGCGATAAGTAGTGGTAGCCAGGCACCATCTAATTCTTCTGGGCTCAGGCTGGTGGAGGCCGAGGTTCTTGTGATCCATCAGTCCTTTGGACTAGTAATTTCCTTGTGTCTTTGGTTTTCTCCATTCTTCTTTGCTCTGGACATGATGGAACCAGTAGATGTAGTTTAGATGGCTCCTTGTCTTAAAAGCTTAAGACCTCAGACACTACTCACCAAAATAGTATGTAGAACACTTTCTTTATGAACTGCATTATCCCAGTTGACCTAGATGTGTGCTGAGACCATGGTTCTCAGCCCTTAGCTCCAGTAATTCGGTCCCTCAAGGTGTTTGGATGTGTCTAGAAACTTCTCTGACTTTCCCTTGGTCAAGTTGTGCTGACTTCCTCGATATTGTGTATTGTCTTTCCTTCATCAAAGTTAACACTTGTCTACTATCTAGTTAGTGATTTCCTCTCCCTACCCCTCCCCTCCCTTGTAGCCATCAAAAATAGTTTTTTCCTGTGTATAAATATTTTCTTGGGTTTTATATAATAGTGGTCTCATACAACGTGTGTCCTTTCGTGATTGACTTTCACTCAGCATAATGCCCTCCAAATTCTTCCTTATTGTGAGATGTTTCACAGATTCATCATTGTTACTTGTTGTGTGTATGTACCATAGTTTGTCCATTTATCTGTTGATGGGAACTTAGGTTGTTTCCATCTTTTGCTATTGTGAATAATGCCACAGTGAACATGGGTGTGCATATGTCTGTTGTGTGATGGCTCTTCTTGAGGATATTCCTAGGAATAAGATTGCTGGATCATACGGTATTTTTACTTCTAGCTTTTTAAGGAGGTGCTGTATCGTTTTCCATAGTGGTTATATACCATTTTACATTCCCACTAGCAGTGCATGAGAGTTCTAATTTCCCTACAACCTCTGTAACATTTGTTATTTTCTGTGTTTTTGATTGGTGCCAGTAATGTCAGAGTGAGATGGTATCTCATTATAGTTTGATTTGCATTTTTCTAATGGCAACTGATTGTGAGCATTTCCTCATGTGTCTGTTAGCTGCCTGAATGCCTTCTTTGGTGAAGTGTCTGTTCGTATCTTTTGTCCAATTTTAAATTGGATTATTTGCCTTTTTGTTATTGGGGTGTTGAAGTATTCTAAAGATTTTAGAGATTAGACCCTTGTTGAACATGTTGTAGCCAAAAACTTTTTCTCAGTGCGTAGGTTCTCTTTTTTACTCTTTGGGTAAAGTCTTTTAATGAGCATAGTGTTTAATTTTGAGGAGCTCCCAGTTACCTAGTTTATTTTCTGGTGTTTGTGCATCATTAGTTATGGTTTGTATTGTATTTATGCCAGGCATTAGGGCTCCTAGCATTGTCCCTATTTTTTCTTCCATGATCTTTATTGTTTTAGGTTTTATTATAAGTTATAATCTTTATGAGGCAGCATATGATAATGGTATGTGCTCTTGCTTTGGAGTCAGACAGACCTGGATTCACTTCTCAGCTGTTAGAGTCAGCAGATTGCTTCACCTTTCTGGCCCTCTGTTTCTTCATCCATAAAGTGGGAGCAGTAGTGCCTGTCTCACAGGATTGATACAAGGATCAAATGATACAACATACTTAAAAATGGCCAGATGGTTGCTGGTCCTCAGTAATTGTTTACTCTGTCTGTCCATCTCACTCTTCTCCCAACCTTGTGACTGAATATGAGGCTGGGATTGGCTGCTTTAGCCACCCTAACACCGCCTGCTTAGAATGAGGAAGGTCTAGGCCAGGAGCTGCGGACCCCCCAAGAGAGTAGGTGCACCCTCCTGGCAGTCAGGAGTGGGTTAGTTCTTCACCCAGCCATGCCACTGACTTCTTCGTGATCTTGGGGGAGATTTGTTAACCATCAATGCCTTGGTTTACTCCTCTGTAAATGGGGATAAAACTGTCCCACTTGCCTTATAAAGGTTATATGAGGTTGTTGTGTTTAAACGAAGTAACAGAGGACAAAACACTTTTGCACAGTATGAAATACTATGCAACTACCATGCAAAATAATTAATATTTATAATATATTAAAAAGGAATAATACTAGTATCTCATATGTTGTGAGGATTATGCAAGACAATGCATATAAAGTTTAGCCTAGTGTCTGGCAGGTTCTAAGTGCTCGGTAAGTGGGAGCTCTTGTTGCTGTTAATCACCATTTTAAGAAGTCTGATAAAGATGGAAAAGAAAGTTAGTAAATATTTTCATTGATTGATTAATTTCAAAAGAAGTCAGGAAGTGATAGTAAAATTCAGGGCAACACAAACAACATTTGCATAGCAAATGACCAGTTTAAACAAGTGCTTGCATATTCATGATTTTGCTTAACCCTCACAACTACTCCCTGAGGAAGGGACTAGCATCTCTGCTGGATAGATGAGGAAACTGAGACTGAAGTGTTACCCTAGTGAGAATCCAGCCCAGCAACGCTGCTATCAAATTGTTACCCTAGGTCCTCCCTCCCCAGTTTCCATCCCTGTCTCCAAACTGCCCTCTAACCCGTTTTATCCAGAGGAGGCTTGCAGCCCTTGTTCTTGGCAGGTCCAGGCTGTCAGCCCACAGGTACTGGAGTGCTGTGGGCACCATGCCCAACACAAGGCAGCCGCAGAGGCAGAAGCATATCAAGGGTTTGTGCAGCTGAGTGAGAAGGGCCCAGAGAGCCGTTCGGAGCTCAGCCGCTTTTCCAGAGTGCCTTCATCAGCCCTGCATCTCTGCTTTCCCAGCTAAAACAAGTGCAACTTTTGCTTTGGGGAGAGCCTGACTGTTGCCTGGGAGCAATTGCTCCGAGTCCTTTTTCGTTTCTGCCCCTTCCAGTGCATTTTCACTTCCCAGTTCCTCGCCAAGGCCTGTGGTCTGCAAATAAAGATTTCAAACAGCCCCCGTGCTGCTGAGCACACAGATCCTGGGCACCATGCTGCCCCTTTCACAGCTTCCTGTCTCAGGCTTCTTGCCTTCCATTTAGACATGGGAGGGAGGCTGTAGCAGTTACTAAACTGTATTGTGTTTTGTTTCTTAGAGGGAATACATGTTTATTGCAGAAAAATTGGAAAATACAGAAAAAAACTTGAATAATTATCCATTTTGTAAATATTTCTGAGCACTTGCTATATACTAGGTCTTATGCTGGGTGTGACAGATACAGACATGAGCAATATATTACCTGTATTCCCATCACCGGAAGATAACCACTATTAATGTTTTGGCAAGTTTATTTCTAGTTTTTTAAAATATGCATGTATTTTTTTATGTATTTGAGATAATTTCTACTATAATTTTGTGTCCTGCTTTTTGTTTAATTTGCATGGTAACATGATCATTTTTAAAATGATGTTATAAATAATATCTTGAAACATTAACATTATTAAAAAATAGTTTTTTCTTGCTTAAAAAAGCAGTCTATGCTTGTTATAAAACTTTCAAACAATTCAGAAGTTTACAATGAGCTGTTCACATATTTATATCCCCAGCCCCAGGAAATAGCCAATCTTAAACCATTTTTAATGGCTGTATATATTCAGGAAACCCTGGTGGTGTAGTGGTTAAGTGCTACGGCTCTTAACCAAGAGGTCGGCAGTTTGAATCCACCTGGCGCTCCTTGGAAACTCTACAGGGCAGTTCTTCTCTGTCTTATAGGGTCGCTATGAGTTGGAATTGACTCGATGGCAGTGGGTTTTTTGGGGTTTGAGTATATATTCAACTACTTCCCCATTGTATAATTTTAGATTTTGTGATTTTTTATTACTATAAATAAAGCTGGGATAAATACCTTTGCATATAGAACTTAAGAAAAGTTTTTCAGATCTTGTTTAAAGTGGTAATTTCCCAGTTGAGAGATTTTGGAGTTAAATGGTCTGATCTCTTACATCAGTTTGAATTCCTATCAATGATATATGAGCTTATCCATTTCACCATAGCTTGCTAGCGTGGAATATTGTAATTAAAAACCACAACATCAAATTTTGTTAACTGTGAGAGTTGAATTGTATCTTGTTTTAATTTGCATTTCTTCAATGTTTATTGAATTTTCCATGTTTGTTATCCAGATGTATTTCATCTTTTTTCAAGACCTTTTTTCTTTTTTCGCTTAACTATTGGGATCTTAATATTTTTTCTCATCTGTTGGTATGAGGGCTTTATATAACAGTGTCTGAGGTGTGGGAAATTCCAGGAACTCATTAAGGGAAAGATAAGGCTGGCTTCTCTGTATTGTATAATAATAGTTACGAATTTTGGGCTGTGGAGTTAAACTATCCAAGTTTAAATTTTGTCATTGCTACTTTCTAGCTGTGTGTCCTTGAACACATGATCTGACTGCCTCAGTTTTATCATCTGCAAGATGGGGATAATAGTATATATTAAGTGATTGTTGTTAGCAATCAATAAGAGTGTATATAAAGTTTTTTGTAAAATGCCTAACTAGGACTTGATTATCGTATTTTTATGCAAATAATGCACACATTATACATTTTTGCCAAGTGCATAACCTCCCTCCTTTGCTATTTTTGTAATCAAACTATGCCGCGTGTTATATGTGTGGGTGCGTTATTTACATGGGCACGTATTTGCAAAAAAATATGGTAATATGAGCTTTTGTTACCATTAGTATTTCCTAGATAACCTGTTCACAGTTCTGGAATATTTGTCCCCCCACCCTTTTCCACTCCCAGTTATTAGACTGTCTCATTTTCTGTTTCTGCAGATCAGCCAAATGGCCGATGACACAGTTGCAGAGCTGGACAGGCATCTGGCAGTGAAGACCAAAGAACTCCTTGGATGAAAGTCCACAGGGGCCAGCAACACTCGAAAGCCCAGTTTCTGGTGGATCCCATGGGTAGCAAATTGGGACCTCTCTACCCATCTATACTGAAGCTGGCACCCACTCAGTTGTTGGTCCTTGTGAAGCCCAGCCTTCCAGTGGGACACCCAGACTTGCTCACTCTCCTCCTCCTAACCCCTGTCCATCCATTCTGCTCTGGGCCTGCTGTCATGGGTGACCCTCAGAGAATACTTGCTGCTGGCAGAGGCTGTTTACTTGGGGCATTTGCCTAGTCACCAAGGGACTAGGACTGTTGACAGGATTCACACCTCCTGCTCCTTGTCTCAGAAGCCTCCTTTTCAAACAGGCAGTCAGGTCCTGTCTCCAAGTAGAACTCTGCTTGTGCTAATGTGGGCCTTGATCTGTGACTGGGCACCTTTGCTAGAAGCCCAGTTTCACTGAACAATAAACTCTGAAATTGAAAAGAATAAAAGCCACAAAGGAAAGGATAGAGTTGGGGTGGATTGATTATCTCTAAGGATTTGTATATAAAGCAGCCATGACAGTACTTTTCTTTGTCTCTTGGTCATCTTCACACTTGCTGTTTTCTTTGCCTGGAACATCCTTCCATTCCTTGTCACCTGGCCAGTCCTGTTTATCCTTTAGTTCTCAGCCTGGATATCACTACCCCCTAGGAAGTCTTCCTTCTCCTGCTAACGGGGAGCCCTGTTTTCGGCTCTCATAGTACCATCTACTGCTTTTATCTGAACACTAATGGTCCTTTTTGCCCATTTGTCTGTGTATCCTGAGAACTTGGCATAGTGCCTGGAACATAGGCGCTCAGATATTTTTGTTGTGATTGAATAGCACGTAGTAGGTACTTAACAAATGCTGGCCTCTTTTCCTTTCTGTCATTTTCCACTCTTGCCCTTGTCCTCAATATTTACTTAGAGTGAAATGCTTTCTCCTCAGGGCCTGCCTGTTGTTGACAGACAGGTCGCTTGCTGTGGCTTATCTTTAGGTACTGGGTTAAGTAGTTTTTTTTTTTCCCCTCCCAATATCTTCTCATTCATTTATTCATAATATAGCCACCATTAGCCAGAGATAATTCTAGGCATTATTTTTAATCTTTACCGTAAACTCAAAAGACATGTATTATCTCCATTTTACAAATAAGAAAACTGAAATTTGTCAGTATTAGGTAACTTGCCCAAAGTATCAAAACCTAGTAAGTGGTAGAAGGTTTCATTATCTGTAGTCCATTAAATAACTGTACAAAGTAAGAATTGTCAGGCTAATTTTACAGAGAAGGAAGAGCTCAGAGAGGTGAAGTTTCTTGTCCAAGATGACACAGCTAACAAGCGGCAGAGCTGGGATTCAAATTAAGGCCTGTTTCTAAAGTGTGTCTTCTACCACTGCATCCTACCGCCTTCCTAAATGTTTAGTGAGCACCAGCCGTATCACGTACTGTGCTACATGTTGGAAGTACAAAAACAGGCAAGATATGATCCCTGGCTTGGGTGCACTGGACTGAGTTGCCCTTATAATGCCTTGGGTAGAAAGACAGGAAGTGCAGTCTGGTTCTGCCAGGTGTCTGCATTCAGAATGGAACCCACTTTGGCAACAGCAGGACCTGGCTGAGTTCCTTTTGAAGTAGAATCCAGCTCTTCTTTGCTGTTTTACTCCTCCCAGACTGTCCCACGCTAGAGGTAGTAAGGGCTGCACTTCTTTCACTGCTCATACTGGTGGAGCAAGGTACCAAACAGCCAGTGGGGATTCAAGATCAAAATAATCTCCTGCCCCAGTTACCTGTCCTCAGTCAAACCCCACTCACCAGCCCCGAGTGGCCATCACACACCCAAAAGTCATAGCTGTGGGAAGGATAGGGATAGAGATAGCAACCATGGAGCCGTTTTTGGGTAAAGCCACATGGCAGGGACTTTGCAACAGTTTTTGTGAGTGGTCGAAATCCCCCACTCACTGCAAATGTTCTCAAAGATGCAGGATTTTTTAATAAACAGAGGAAATGATAAATTATGTTGTAACTCCACTCCAAAGGCATTTGGTTCTTAACAGCCAAATCCTCTGTAGTCTTTAAATAAACAAAAACTTATTTAGTGAACAGGCGGGGGGAAAATGAAAGATTTTCTGTACTTGGGTTCCACATGTCAACAATTTCTCTCCTGTGTGTATGTTGGCCAAAGCCGAATATCATGATAAATGAATAAAGGAAAACCTGGAGCCCAGGGCAGTCAGACAGCTCAGCAAATGGCTTTCAGCTGATTGCTGTATTTCAGCTGACATTTATCAAAGAGTTTCTCTGTTCCTCTGTTTCAGGCTGCAGTGGTGGCACAGACCAGAATAAGACTACCTGTTTGGATGTGCTGAGTAATGAGTAATGCTGGAGCAATTCATTCTCCTCCTCTGCATCCCTCAATCTCTCTCTCTGTCTTTCAAAAAAGAAAAGCTGGGTATGGAAATTCTCACACTTGCCAGAAGAATTAGCCACCTCCTCTATTCAGTTCAACAGCTTTCAAAGTCCCATGAAAAATTCAGTCCAAAGAAGATTCAGGAACTTTTTTTTTCTTGTGTGTACGTGTGTGTTGGAAATGATAAAAGAAACTGAGATGTAAAAAGCTAAAAAAAACTTCTCATAAGTGCCCAGTCTTACTCTTCTTTTACAACTAGGTGTGTGTCCTTCCAGACCTTTGTCTATATGTGTGTAATTAAAGGAAAGGGGACTATTCTGTTCATATTCTAAAGCTTGCTTTTTTTAATCCAACAACACATCATGGCCACCTATCCATGTGTGTGCATGTAGATACAATTCAATTTCATTAAATATAGTATTTATTCCATAATATGAATCTATCATAACTATTACCCCTGTGGTATTTTCTTAAAAAAAAAAAAAAAATGCATTGGATGTTGTTTTTGTTTGAAGATAGATTTCTTTGTTGTTGTTGGAAAAAGAACCCCTATTCTAAGTATATTTGGTAAATCCTGCTCCTCCCTCAGACCCAGATGAATATTTATTGAATGCCTCATGTGGACCACGTACAATGCTAGGCCTTTTACATATGTTAGGAGTCCCCCAAGTGGCACAAACGGTTAATATGCTCAGCGCTAACCAAAAGGTTAGAGGTTCAAACCCACCCAGAAGCATCTTGAAAGAAAAGTCTGGTGATTTGCTTTTGAAAACGTAGCCATTGAAATCATATGGAGAAGATAAACCAGATAATTGGGAGCTCCTAAAAACTAAACACACTCCTCAAAAACCTTCACCAAAAGAGTAAAAAGAGAACCTACAGGCTGGGAAAAAATTTTTTGGCTACAACATATCCGACAAGGTCTAATCTCTAAAATCTATAGGATACTTCAAGACCTCAATAACAAAAAGACAAATGATCCAATTTAAAATTGGTCAAAGAATATGAAAAAACACTTCACCAGAGAAGACATCTAGGCAGCTAACAGACACATGAGGAAATGCTCACAATCAGCCGTTAGAGAAGTGCAAATCAAAACTATAATGAGATACCATCTAACCCGTATATTACTGGCACTAATTAAAAAAAAAAAAATGTTGGAGAGGTTGCCCGGAGACTGGCATTCTTAAGCACTACTGGCGGGAATGCAAAATGGTACAACCACTATGGAAAACGATATGGCACCTCCTTAAAAAGCTAGAAATAGAAATACCATACTATCCAGCAACCCTCCTAGGAATAAGAGAAATAAGAGCCATCACATGAATAAATGTTCATATCCATATTCATTGCAGTGTTATTCACAATAGCAAAAAGATGGAAACAAGTATTCATCAAGAATGGATAAATTATGGCACATACAATGGAATACTATGCAACAATAAAGACCAGTGATGAATATGTGAAACATCTCCCAACATGGATGAATCTGGAGGGCGTTACGCTGAGTGAAATAAGTCAATCTCAAAAGGAAAATACTGTATGAGACAATGATTTTAAAAACCCAAGAAAAGGCTTACACACAAAAAAAATCTTTGAAGGTTAGCGAGAGGAGAGGGGAGACCTGGGGGAGGGGAAATCACTAGATAGTAGACAAGTGTTAACTTTGGTGAAGGGAAAGACAGAGTAGGGGAAGTCAGCATAACTTGACCAAGGCAAAGTCATGGAAGCTTCCTAGACGCATGCAAATACCTCGAGGGATCGAGTTACTGGGGCTGAGGGCTGGTGACCATGATCTTGGGGGACATCTGGGTCAACTGGCATAACAATAGTTATTAAGAAAATGTTCTTCATCCTACTTTGGTGAGTAGTGTCTGGGGTCTTAAAAGTTTGTGAGCAGCCATCTAAGATACATCTATTGATCCCATCACATTTGGAGCAAAGGAAAATGAAGAAAACCAAAGACACAAGGAAAGTATTAGTCCAAAGGACTAATAGACCACATGAACCACACCCCCCACCAGCCTGAGCCCAGAACTAAATGGTACCTGGCTACCACCACCAACTGCTCTGACAGGGATCACAATAGTGTGTCCTAGACAGAGCAGGAGAAAAATGTAGAACAAAATTCAATCTCACACACAAAAAGACCAGACTTACTAGTCTGACACTGGAGGAACCCGCAAGACTGTGGCCTCTGGATAATCAGAACTGAGGCCACTCCCGAAGTCCACCTTTCAGCCAAAGATTAAACCCAGTGCCATTGAGTCGATTCCGACTCATAACAACCCTATAGCCAAAGATGAGACAGGCCTATAAAACAATAACACACTTGAGGAGCATGTTTCTTAGCTCAATCAAGTATATGAGACCAAATGGGCAACACCTGCCCAAAAGCAGAGATGAGAAGGCAGGAAGGGACCGGAAAAAAACCGGATGAATGGACATGGAGAACCTGGGGTGGTAGGGAAAAGGGGAGAGTGCTGATACATCACAGGAATTGCAACCAATGTTATAAAACAATTTCTGTGTAAATTTTTGAATGAGTAACTTGTGCTATAAACTTACGCCTAAAGTGCAATAAAATTAAAAACAAAAAAAATCACATGGAGCACATTTCTCTGAGGCATGGGGTCACCACGTATCACAATCAGCTCTAACTGGTAACTGGTTACATACGTTACTGTGTTTAAACTTCCCCACAGTTTTATTTGGTATAAACAAAACCCATTGCTGTTGAGTCAGTTCCGAATCAGTGACCATATAGAACAGAGTAGAACTGCCCCATAGGGTTTCCAAGGAGCGGCTGGTAGATTGGAACCTCCTAACTTTTGGTTAGCAGCCGATCTCTTAACCACTGCACCACCAGGGCTCCTTAGTTGGTGTAGGTATTACTATTATCTGTGTTTATATATGAGAAAAAAGGTTCAAGAAGGGTATTTAACTTGCCAGAGTGAAATCTCAAACCCAGGTGTATCTAAAGTGGGCTGTGCTTCGATTCAGTCTCATTGAGCACTTACTCAAAATAAACCAGGTATTGTCCTGGACCCCGAAGGTAATACAAGAGAAGCAGAAATCTTATGTTCATAAAACAATCAGGAAGCTATGTTAATAAAGGAAGGCTTGCAAAACATGCTGCCCACTCACTGAAGAAATGGCAGCTCTTACAGAGACAGCAAAGTTACATATTTATACCTCACCTGTCTGACAGACTTTCCTCTCCAGAATGTGACAGAGATCCAGGAAGTAAGCACCAATTACCAAGCTGTGAACAATAATAACAGCAATAACAATAATAGTATTGACAGCATCAGTAACTAGTATTTGCTTGGTGGCTTTTAGTTTTCAAAGAGCTTCTCCATCCATTGTCTCATTGAAACCACTGAGTGAAGTTTTACAGTTACAAAGTCCATGCAAAAAGCCTCACTATGATGATCATAAAAGCTCTTCATGTCTTCAAAAGCCATTGATTCTTTTTGCCCTTACATATGGTCACTTTTCATGATGTGCAGTTGAAGATATATTCTCTATTTTGGGGGTACAAATTTTGATATGCATAAGAAAATGTATCTTACAGATTATGTTGTTTAGGTTTTCTATATCTTTCATAATTTTTTGACCCTTTGATGAATCTTGGACAGAAAATAGTATGTTTCCGTCTCCTTCTTGTGTCTCTTGTGATTTCTGCTTTAGAGAGGGGCTGCTGTGTGGTCTGATGCATAGATATCCAAACTCGTATCTTCATCTTATTCCGTGCTTTGAGTCTGAATTCTGTCTTGTCATATATCAAGATCACAGTCTTTTTGTTTGCATTTTCTTTGTTTATCTTTCCCCATTCCTGTATTTTTAGCCATTCAGGATCACTATGTTTTAGGCACATTTTTTAGAGTTGTTTTATTCTATAAAGCATTCTGAAACTCCTTTTAATAAAAAAATAGGTGACTTAAACTCATTTGCTTTTATCGATACCACTGATGTGTTTAGTAGAACTTATTTATTCATTCTTTACCTGAAATATTAATACTAAGTGTGATTTGGTGTCTAAACCTTCAGCAGACTAGGAACTAGAGATTAGATTGATGAGAAGGGTTGCTTCTGCACAGAGGACGTTCAGTGTTTGTTAAATGAATAAGTGAAATACACCTTTATCATGTCACTCTTCTCCAAAACCTTCAATGGCTCCACATTGCCTTCTGAATTATGTACAAACTCTTCACTCCGACATTCAGTAACTTGGGCAGCCTGAGCCCGGTGTATCTCTTGAGCTTTATCCACTCATCTCTCATAACTGCCCTGATACAAAAAGTGCTTCAGTTAAATGGAATTTGTTAGCTTTTCTGAAATTTTGTGCTGCTTTCTTCCACTTCTGTCCATTTTCTTAGACTGTTTTCTGTGCCTGGTATTGTGCTCCCTTAAATCCCTACCCTACCCAACGGGAAAAATTTACCTAGCCTTCAAAACTCCTTAATTCCACCTCCTTCTTTGCGGGAACTCATTCATGTATGTATCTGATGTTTCTTCTGATATCTAGATCTGCATATGCCTATTAGGAGTACTGGTAGTGCAACAGTTAAGCACTCAGCTGCTAACCTAAAGGTTGGCTGTTCGAACCCACCCGGCAGCTGTGTGGGAGAAAGACCTGGTGATCTGCTCCCGTAAAGATTACAGCCCAGAAAACCCTACGGGGCAGTTCTATTCAGTTACATGGGGTTGCTGTGAGTCAAAAATCGACTCGACAGCACCCAACAACAAGAAGTACCTATTGGGCAGCTTCACTTGGCTGTGCCACAAGCACCTCAAGCTCAGCCAGCACCACCTGGAGAGCACATTTCACCCCAGACTTGCTTGCCCTCCTGCATTTCCTCTCTCAGGCAATGGCATTCCCGTCCACCAGGATGCCAAACCAGGACATTGGGAGCCACATTTGCCTTCCTCTCTCTCACCCCCTTGTCCAATAAGTCACCAAGTCCTGTCAGTTCTACGTTCAAAGTGCCTCTCCTTTCTGGGTACACCCTTGAGTGGTTTTTACCAGGGAATACACATGGCAGATGTTCCAGGCCGGCCTCACCCAAGTCTCTGAGCACTGGGCCTCACTTCAGCGGGTGAGTTGAGCTGCTGTTCCCATGGGGTAGAACACGACTCATACACTAGATTAATGTGGGTAAGTTGCTTGAAAGAAAGTTCCCTGCTCTTTTAATCTTTGTATCCCCTGACTAGTATAGTGCTTGGTGCAAAGCAGGTGTTGAGGTAATGTTTGCCCAATTGTAAGGGTCCTGCTGGGCTGTGAATACAAATGAAATCACATTTACATCAGTAACCCAAAGTTTCCCTAATTACTCTGACCTGCTTGCTCAGGACCTTCCACCTCATCTACTAAATCTACCTCGAGGATTCCTGGACATCTCCTAAGGGCTGCTTCACATGGTGTCCACATCCACTGGCATCGCCATACTCCTTCTCCAGCCCAGGCTCCACCTCGCTGGCATCTGTGGCTATGAATTCCACTTGAGGGAGTTTTTCTTTGCTTCTACTGGGAATGCCAGCATTTAAGAGTATTAGGACCTGAGCGTGCTGAGTGGGTTCCCTGAAGAGGCAAGGAAAGGTCTCTTCCTAATTCCATGCCACCTTTGGCCTCCTGAGCTCCAAAGCAGCCTTGCTGGGTCCCCGAGACCCTGAAGTCCTCCCAGCATAGCAACTCCTCCATAATCTGACTACTGCCCCTGACGCTGGGGTTCCATCTGGCCCCTGGGGCAGGCATCCCTTCTACTCTGCTCCTTCGCAGGCTCCTGCCTCAACCACAATATTTTCTTCTTCTAAAATGGTCCTACAAATCCCCTGTTTGATGATGATAATAATACCAAAACCAAACCTATTGTCATCGAGTCAATTCCGACTCATAGTGACCCTATAGGATAGAGTAGAATTGCCCCATAGGGTTTCCAAGGAACAGCTGGTGGATTTGAACTGCTGACCTTTTGGTGAGCAGCCAAACTCTTAAATACTGCACCACTAGGGCTCCGATGATAATAAAAACCAAACCCTTTGCTTTTGAGTTGATTCCGACTCACAGTGACTAACAATTACTGGACTTTTAGTACGTGATACCCCTTGCTGTTGAGTCAATTCTAACTCATAGTGACCCTGTAGGACAGAGTTGAACTGCCCCATAGACTTTTCAAGACTATAGTCTTTATGGAAGAAGATTGCCAGGTCTTTTTCCTGTGGAGCCACTGGGTGGGTTTGAACTGCCAACCTTTCGTTCGGTTAGCAGCTGAATGCTTAACAACTGCATCACCAGGGCTCCTTTTGTTACCCAGGCATGGAAAGTGAGAACTGTACCACTGAACCACCACTGCCCCCTAGGCAGCTCCAAGCCAAAACAAAACTAGTTGCCATGGAGTCCGTTGGATTCATGGCAACCCCATGTGTTGTAGAGTAGAGCTGTGATTCATAGAGTTTTCAAGGCTGTGACCGTTTGGAATCAGATCGCCAGGGCTTTTTTCCAAGGTGCCTCTGGCTGGATTTGAACTGGCAACCTTTTGATTAGTAGTTGAGTACTTAACTGTGCCATCCAGGGATTCCTAGGCAACTCTTGTTGTTTGCCATTGAGTCGATTTTTGACTCATAGTGACCTCATGTGACAGAGCAGAACTGCCCCATAGGGTTTTCTAGGCTGTAATCTTTATGGGAGCAGATCACCAGGTGTTTCTCCTGCTGACCCACTGAGTGGGTTGGAACTGCCAACCTTTAGCTTAGCAGCCAAGCACTTAACCATTGTGCCACCAGCTCTCCTTAGCCAACTCTGGAAGGTAGTTATTATTTTACTTACTTTACAGATGAAGAAACTGAAACACAGAGAGGGGTTAAGTTACTTGTACAAAGACACAAAGGACCAGAGAAAGAATTCAAACCCCATGGCTCTGGTTTCTTACCCTTAGCCTAGGCAGCCCTAATAAATTATTAAACTAAGAGGCCAGTGAGACTGGGAAGGGCCCTGTGAAGTGCTGAAGTTGCTAGCAAGAGGTTCTTGGTCCTGTCCCAGTTTTGCCCTTTCTACCCTCAATTCAGGTAAATGTCACTACATTTCCCCATGGATACCACGAGGGGCTGGACAAGATCAGTGATTTCCAACTGGTCCAGACTACTCGTGCTAGTCCCTGACAAAATTTTCACCCATTTGGGACAAAATAAGTAAAATAAGGGCAATGTAGCAAATGTTTTCATTAAATTTATTTAACTTAAAGGACTGCCTTATATTTTTAGATCTCCCTCTTCCTACTTTTGCTTTGATGTTAAATTTTTTTCTATTAGAAAATGATAAGAAGTTGGTGACTTAAAAAAAATTCTCACTTAGGAAAATAAAAAAGTTGCGATCACCTTTTGGTCTCCTCCATTTTTTAACTTTACAGGTGCATAAATCGTAAAGTCTGAGAGCCATGGGACCTCACGCCTACTCCTAGCTGACATCTCCGAGGCTGTCATCCGAGAGGAGCTGAAGCTGTAACCAGGGAGAGAGGCAACCAGGGAAGAAGGCGGTTTGACCTGTGTGGGCTTCGGGGACCCAGTGGGTGAGTGAGCGGTGGCAGTGAGGCAAGGGTTGGAAACAGCACAATAGTTAATCAGGAGGGTTCAGAGACCCACCAGGGAGGAGGGGCAGATGGGGAGAGGTGAGTCAGAGAGAGGAGAAGGGAGACAGAAAGAGATAAACAGAGGAGTAGACAGAGAAACACACACAGGGACAGAGGGAGGGAGAGGCAAAGAGACAGAGTCAGAGAGAGACAAAGAGACACAGAGATATACACAGGGACATAAAAAGAGCGGAAGAGACAAAGGCAAAGACACACACATGTACGCACACACTGGTGTACAGGTGTGCACAGAGGCACAAGCACAGAGATCAGCAGATAGAGACAGACAGACAAGGAGATACCCAGAAAGAAATGTGGAGAGAGATGCTCACAGGGACACGGAGAAGAGAAATAGAGGTGACCGCGAGGCGGTAACAGAGACAGAACACAGAGAGGTACACCAAGAGAGACACCTAGGAGGACGGCCTCTGAGATAGACCCAGAAGGAGAGCCCCTGAGATAGAGACACGGACGGAGACAGAGAAATACACACAAAAGGACAACCCAGAAATCCAGGGAGAGAAGCATACAAGAGAGACAGTTAAAAAAAAAAAAGGAAAAATGCAAAGAGACACACGTATGGGGGGAGCCTGAGTGAGGCTGGCAGAGATATGGGGGTGGGCGGGGCGGGGGGCGCCAGGCCTGTGGTTTTGCAGGGCCGGGTTCTGTGCGCAGGGTGTGGGTGGAGGAAGCGGCAGCACCAGCACGGGCAGGCTGCAGGGACTAGATAAGGACGCTTGCCAAAGGAAAGCAGGGGAAGGAAAGACGTTTACAAACCTCCCCCCTCCGCCGGGGGGAGAAAGCCAGGGAGGCTGCCCCAGGCCCGGAGAACAATGGGTTCTTGACTTCAGTGGGACATTAATGAAACAATTAATGGAAAGAGTAACAGAGGCCTCCCCAGGGAGGACCTGAAGAGTGGATAAGTGGAATTATTGCGGAGGGCGTGTGGGTGGTTGGAAGGGGGGCCCTTCCCCACAATTGCAGCGCCCAGTGCACTAACTGCAGATTCCTCGCCAGGCCTCCCCACCCGACTCCTCACACAGCCCTGTGCTCTCACTAGCCTCCCCGCCATGTGTCCCCTGCTTTCCTACCTCCATTAATACTGTCCTTATGGTTTGCTCCATTCATGGAAGCCCTAACTGTTCCGGGCGTAAATACGTGTGATGCGTTTGTACGAGGCAATGGTAAGCTAGGGCCTTACGTTTCGACAAGAATAGGACCCCCTCCCCTGAAACATAATGGGGAGGGGGAAAAGCAAGCAGAGTCTTATCTGTAGTATGATGCCATTTATATAAGTTAGAATGACACAAACACAAGACAATTCTTTTATTATTATTATCCCTGACTCTATTTTGGACTATAAAAGCATAAAATAGAGGGCGGAGGGACACTTAATAAATTCATAATGGTGACTGCCATTGGGGATTGGGGGAGGGAGACTTAAAGATACCCTAAAATTGTCACATATATATACACCTCTTTTAGTTTCTTTTTTAAAAAAATTTGTTGTTGATGAAAATACACAGCAAAACATACACCAAAGTCAACTGTTTCTACATGTACAATTCAGTGATATTGATTATAGTCTTCGTGTTGTGCAGCCATTCTCACCCTCCTTTTCTGTGTTGTTCATCCCCCATTAACATTAACTCACTGCCCCCTAAGCTTCCTCTCTAATCTTTCCAGTGGCTGTGGCCAATTTGATCCTATATAGATAGTTCTTAAAAGAACATAATGCTCAAGGCAGACATTCTTTACTAGTTACATTGCATATATATTTAAAAAGACCTGACAAAATGTTAATAATCACTCTGGATGGTGAAAATAGGAATGGTTGTTACCTTGTTTTCTGTTCTTTTTTTCTTCTCCCCTACTTTTAAATTTTTTCCAAAAAAAGATAGATATATTCAGCCATCTTCCAAGACCCAACACAAATGCCACCTCCTGCAGGAAGCTTTCCAGGAATCCATTTGCCACTCATAGATGCACCCTCTTTTTCCTCAGACCAAACTCACAGGACACTAAGCACTTTTCCCCTGGTGAGGTGTGTGGACTGTCTTCCCCATCAGACGAGAGCCTCCTGGGGACAGAGACTTCCAGCACAGGCCCAGCACAGAGATGCCCAGAGGTGTCTGTGAGACTGGACCTAGTTCCTGCCACCACTGTAGGAGGCAACCCGCAAAGTCTCTGGTCACATCTCAGACCCAGCACACACAATGAACTCCTTTTTGGGGGGAGGGTTCCTAAAATGCAAAGCATGCCTTTTAGAATGGGGATCTAGGTGGGGGCAACCACTATTCAACAATGTTCAGGGAGGAAGGAGGAGGTCTTGTTTGCGCCGATCAGGAAATCACTCCATTGCTAGTTAGCTGGTTGTCTGTGGCAACGTGGCTAACACAGCCTCAAGCTGGAACCCCAGCAGTGTCCACTGCCCTCCCCCCAGTGGAGTGGAGAGGCGTTTAGCTTCTTTCACCCAAAGCAAAGATTAAACGAACCCCTAAATTCTAAGCTTCCAGTGAATCCCAGCTGCTGGTAAAATGAAGCCATTGTAGAGATGGAAAGAACTAGGACCTCACTAGAGCTGGTCCACCCATCAGTGCAGGCATTGGTCCATCCATAACCACAGCCCCTGTTCAGGGAGCATTTACTCAATGCTCTGCACATGAGCTACATCACCTAATTTAATGCTTACGGCAAACTTCTGGGCTCAGATTTTATTGCCCCTGTTTTACAGATGGGAGTCCCTGGGTGGTGTAAATGGTTAAGCACTCGGGTTCTAATGGAATCAGAAGAAATGTCTGGCTATTTACTTCCAAAAAACCGGCCATTGAAAATCCTATGGATCACCTAAAGCACACACACACGCACACACACACACACAAACTCTATGGAGCACAGTTCTACTCTGAAACACGAGGTCGCCATAAGTTGAAATTGACTCGATGGCAGCTGGTTGGTTTTGGGTTTTTATTTTACAGACGAGGAAAATGAGACTCAGAAAGGCTAAGTGACTTGCTCACTGTCACCAGGGAAAGTAAGTGTTGGAACTGGAAGTCAAGTCTGTTAGGTGGTAGGTGTGTCTCGAGTCTAGTGGGTGGGGCTGCCATAGGTCTCCCCATTTTTAGCCAATTCCCCCAATGTACAAAAGGGGAGACTGAGGTGCAGAGAAAGGAAGGACTCATCTCTTGACAAGACGGCAAGTGAGTGCACAGGTGGAATTTGAACCCAGATTTCTTGACTCTTCATCAAGGGCTCTTCCCAGTGGAGTCTCACATACAGCAAGTCAGACCTCACTTTGGGGTTTTTAAACCTCCCATCATGGGACAAAAAATTGTAGGGCTTGGGGAACAGGGGAGGACCTTAGAGGCCATCTAGTTTGACTCCCTCCTTGTACTGATAAGGAATTTGAGGCCTCAAGAAGGCAATGACTCATGAGGACACTTTAAAGTCAGTACAAAGTCTGTGCAGTAGAAAGCAGCTTCATGATGCAGAGTCCCTTGGGGTCTCAGAGCCTACTGACTCCAGCCTTCAAACCCATTCTAATAATAGGCAATATGGCATCCACACCCAAAGCATATTCAGCCCAAGCTCCATTGCTGTTGAGTCGATTCCAACTCATAGAGACCCTATAAAAAAAACCCTATAGGACAGCGTAAACTGCCTCATAGGGTTTCTAAGGCTGTAATATTTTATGGAAGCAGACTGCCACATCTTTCTCCTATGGAGTAGCTGATAGATTTGAACTGCCTACATTTGGGTTAGCAGCTGAGCACTTAAACAATGTGCCACCAAGGCTTTTTCAGGGCATATTGGGAACTATTAATTAGAATGTAGGGAGGGGCTGCTTCTACATAGAGATGTCTGTTGAGTGTTGAATGAATGAATGGCTGCCAGGTTGGTTTCCGCCTCCTAACTGGTTTCCCTTTGCTCCATCTTTTGCTGTCTGGTAGACCATTTAAAAACATAGCCTTTCAAGGTCATGGAAGCTCCATAGATAACATCCAAACTCCACAAGGGACCCAATTGCTGGGCTGAGGGCTGTGGGGACCATGGTTTTGAGGAACATCTAGCTCAATTGGCATAACATAGTTTATAAAGAAAATGTTCTACATTCTACTTTGGTAAGTAGCATCTGGGGTCTTAAAAGCCTGTGAGCGGCCATCTAAGACACTCCACTGGTCTCACCCCTTTGGGAGCAAGGGAGAATGAAGAAAACTAAACATACAAGAAAAAGATTAATCCAAAGGACTAACGGACCACATCCACCATCAGATGGAGTCCAATATAACTAGATGGTGCTGGGCTACCACCACTGACTGCTCTGACAGAGATCACAATAGAGGGTCCCAGACAGAGCTGGAGAAAAATGTAGAACAAAATTCTAACTCACAGAAAAAGACCAGACTTACGGGCCTGACAGAGACTGGAGAAACCCTGAGAGTGTGGCTGCCAGACACCCTTTTAGCTCAGTAATAAAGTCACTCCCAAGGTTCACCCTTCAGCCAAAGATTAGACGGGCTCATAAAACAAAACAAGACCAAAGGGGCACAACAGCCCAGGGGCAAGGACTAGAAGGCAGGAGGGGGCAGGAAAGCTGGTAATAGGGAACCCAAGGTTGAGACTGGAGAGTGTTGACAGGTCATAGGGTTGTTAACCAATGTCATAAAACAATATGTGTACTGTTTAATGAGAAACTAGTTTGTCCTGTAAACCTTCATCTAAAGTACAATAAATAAACAAAAACAGTCTTTGCCATGACATGGTCTTGCTCATAAATATTCAATGGCTCCCATTGCCTGGAGGACTGAATAGCCTCCTAACCAATCTCCGTTCCTCCATAGTTGGCCCCTCTGAGCTGTTCTCCAACTGGTAAACTCTTCAAAATGCAAATCATGCCACTCCCCTTTCAAGGCTCCCTGCCACCACCAGGAAAAAGTTCAAAATTCTTAACACAGAGTCTTAACTCTAAGGCTTGACCTGGACTGTCTCTCCAACCCCGTCTCACGCCAGGTTCTCCCTGGCTGTCATTCCAGCCACACTGACTTTTCTCAGTTTTCCGCACGTGCCTGTTCTCCCTACATCCAGGACTCTGCACATGCTATTCCCTCTGCAGGGACCCTGCAGATTCCAATCTGCCTTGCTAACTTCTATCCAGTCTTTAGATCTCAACCTAATATTACTGCCTCAGGGGAGCCTCTCTTGACTTCCCCACATTGAGTTAGTACCCTCATCAACTGTTCCACAGCTGCTGTGCTGCCCTTAGCACCTCACTGGCACGTTTCACTATATGTTACTGCTTAAATGCCTGTCTCCTGACCAGAGCGTGAGCTCCAAGAGAGCAGGGACTGTCCTAGTCACTACCATATGCTCAGTGCCTGGAACAAAGAGCTCAACAAGTATTTGCTGAATGGATGAGTAAATACATTTGGCTGCCAGTTGAAACAGATCGATCCATCCAACAAATACTTACTAGGCATCAGCTAAGTGCCAGGCATGGTTCTCCACACTCCACAGTGGTGAACAAACCACCACACAGTCCCTGCCCTCATGAAGCTCACAGTCTACTTGGGACACATTAAAAAAAGATCCAAAAATCACACAGTGCCAGCAAGAGCTAAGTGCTAAGCTGAAAACAAAGCAAGGGTAAGGGAATACAGAAGTGGATAGACGGGGTGGTCAGGAAAGGCCACACTGAGGAGGTGACATTTCAGTGATGAGACAGGGTTCATGAGAGACACAGGACTCCCCCAACGCCTACTCAGGCTGGCTGAGCCCCAAATGTATCCAGGTACAGCAGCCCCAGATCCCCCAAACCCTCCCTGCCTCCCAGGGTGGGAGTCAGGAACCCAGAAGAGGCCTTTGGCGAGGCTTTTGAGAAGGATGCAAAAGCCTGAAACTGCTCTTCACAACAGCTGTGATTGGGCTCTTCCTGCTTAGCCAGAGGCCGCGATTGCTTTGTGCACGGAGGACTCAGATGATTGTGGCCCAGCAATTGGTGCCCGCGGTCCGCGGCCTGTCAGGGTTTACCGCGCACCCCCAGCGCTGTGGCGGGCCGTGCGCAACGCACCAGCCCAATCTCGCCTCCTATATTCAGACTTGATTAGACGCTATTTCTGCCTGGATTTTCAGAAGGCTCAAGAGCTTTTTTAATCACTACAGTGGCTCATTACGGTTTTGCAGTGACACTCATGTCCTTCAGTTCTCTTCTCAGATTAGATTCTATAGTCAGATGAATATTGGATGATTTCATTACATACAAATGCAATCAACAGTTTTGCATAAATTTCTTCTCTTTTCTTGAGTTTCAATTGACCCCAGCACCCATGGTGGCAGGCGCAATCCACATGCAAATGAGCTGGGTTTGCAGCAGTGGAGAAGGGCCCGGAGGAGGCAGGCACTTGCTCCAGCCCAGGGAGGCAGCAAGCCTGGATGCTCAGGGCTTGGAAGAGGGGGCACCCCTCAGGTAAGCCTAGTGGCTGAGGATGGGCATCCTCATTCGGGATGATATTCCTCCAGGTGAGCCAAAGCACAAGGGTGCTCCCCCTCTAGGCAGAGAATGGAATGTGGATTTATAGTCTGGCAGCTGGGGGTGCAGGGGTGTGTGCTCAAGGACTTGGAGCAGTGGCTATTTAACAACTATGGAAGCGTTTCTACATTTCAACAACTGGTAGGGCCATAACAGCGCCACTAGGTGGCACATATGGTTAACCACTCGGCTGCTAACCAAAGGGTTGATGGTTCAATTCCACCCAGAGGCACCTTGGAAGAAAGGCCTGGTGATCTACTTGACATGCATGGGGTTGCCATGAATTTGAATTGACAGCAACTGGTTATTTATTTATTTGTTTATTGGCCATAATCGTGCATTCCTGCTGAATACTAGCACTGACTTAATGAATGCTAAGTTGTTATTATTACTGTACTATCATCATTTTTTTTTTTATCATCATTTTTTAGCATCATCATAATCATTGTTTCTTTTGGAGGGCTTGAGCTATGGCCACCAGAGCAACCAGCAAAAGGGCAAAAGCCAGCCCAAGGCAGCTGGGAAAGTTGGGAGCCTGGGCATTTAGCTGTCCCTTGCATCACTTTCTTGATTTGTCTACTTCTTTTTGGAGGAGGAACAGGATATTCTTGGAATTGGACCTCAGGAGGCTCCTAATCTGCCCTTTATCTGGTGCTTCAATCTTTTCTACCACATTCTTGTTGAGTGGTGTGGCAGCCTCTGCTTGTTCTCCTCTGAGGGTGAAGGGCTCCCTCCATGCAGGTAGCCTCTTGTGTCTTACTCAGGTCCTCAGTGCAAAGGTGCTCTCTGACTCTGACTCCTGAGGCAAATCTCCCTGGTGTTGACCCTGTGCTCTGGGCCCACAGCCCACCCCTGCTCCCTCATTCTCACACAGCCCCTGAGGTCAGCGTGGGGCTGGGCTCTGTTGAGCCACCTTTCCTCCCAGTGGTCTTCTCAATTCCTATACTTCTCCTCCCAGAAGGTAGCCCCCAGCCTCCAACCTGAGTCTGTCCTCCAGATGCTCCTGGTGGCTGTCATTGTTCGTAGTCGAGGCCTGGACTCAACACCAGGCACAAGGCTGGAGGGGGTTGTGGGGCGTGGGCTGTATGTGGAGACCTGTGCACCTCATGGGGGCAGAGTCACCCCATCACGTGCAGTGTTAGAGCTGAGGGTCTGCCAGCACAGGGGTCTCCACATCCCAGACCTCACTTCCTTCGGGCAGTTTCTTCATAAAAGCTCCAGAAGTAAACACGGACATGTCACAAACATAGCGGTGTAGGGTCAGGGACCCAGTGAAAGATATGTGGATGCACCAGTGGTCAGAGACCTGTCAGAACCTGCAGCGGATAGGGCCATGGCCAGAGCCATGGGCATGAATGAGACCCGTCTGTGCTGCTACAACCCCAGGCTCAGGGCTCCTACCTGCACTGGCCTCGGCTCCCCAGATTGGGATTATAGAGGTCCAGGAATTGAAGCAGGCGGCACCCAGTCTTATTGTTCCCATATTGATGAGGTCTAGAAAGGGGAAGTTCGGGCAGAGTCACACAGCACTGAAGTCAGAGCTTCCCGATGCACAGGCTGGGGGTTGCTTCCCTGTTCCTCTGGCTAGCCCTCATCAGTTTGTCCTTCTGTGTGCAGTCGCAAAGCCTTCTTCTCCAGCTGAATCTACCCACCCTGCTCTGCCTACATGTTTGCCTTCTGCTTTTTCACAGGTTCCCGAGGCTCCTTTTCCTGTTTGCATCTCTGTTGGGCATTTCTCTTCCCTGTCTCTCCCTGTCTCCATCCTTCAACCTCTCTGTATCTCTGCCTGTGTCAGTCTCCCTGTGTGTCTCTGTGTCTCTTCCCTGTATGCTCTCTCTCTGCCCCTCTCCCAAGTCTCCGTGACTGGCCACCTGTCCCGTTTGCCAGGCCACATCCACTTCTTTGCTCTTGGCTGTGTGTGTTGCTCAAAGTTGGCTTCTGTCAGAGTCAGAAGATCTGAAACCCCAGGGATGCCTCTCCCAAAGCTGTGGCCCCTGGGAGGAGGAGGTCGGGGCCGGGGTTGGTTCCTGAAGTCTTTGCAGCCTCCTTGCAGCGGCCTGCCCTGGACCATCCATCTTTCTCTCTCCAGCTAAGGATAGGAAAGCAGGAAAGTGGCCATCTCTCTTTCATCAAAGACCTGTTCTCACACAGACCTAGAAGAGGGGGCTGGAAGTTGTGGTGCGGGGAGGGCTGGAGAGGGCTCCCATTGACCCCTCAGACAGATAGGGGTCATTCTATCCTGGCTACTATCTCCAGGCTGGGCCAGACCCACTGCTGTCCATGGAAGGCTCCTCCCATGGAAGCTGCCCTCCTGCCCACCTCTCACCATGCTCTCCTGGCAGAATGAACCTGCTTCTCCAACCCAGTCGAAATCTGGTCCTGACCCACCTGGCCAGCCTCGCCTCCTTTCCCTACTCATCTCTCTCTGCACCCTTGGTTTAAAGCTCTGTGATTTAGCACGTGCAGGGTGGAGAGGAAAGAGCTGGCTTCAAAGGCTGACAGGTCTGTGCCAAATCCCAGCTCTGCTACTTGCTAGTTGGGTCATCTAAGGCAAACGACTTAACCTCCCTGAGCCCAGTTTCCTCCTCTGTAAAATGTAGCCAACACTGCCTTCTTTGCAAGGCTGTTAGGATGAAGTGAGATAACTTGAGTGAAAGTACCTGGAACTGAGCTGGGCACACAGGAGATATAATGCTAAACATTGGTTGTGAATAAATGAAGGAGTAAAAGATGAGCGACTGGTAGAATTTAGGCATCCACAAGCAGGGGCATGGAGAAGGAATGCCAGGTGTAAGGAATGGCACAAGCCAGGCATGGAGGTAAGAAGGCCTGGAAGGGAATACAGAACCGTGAGCATGCACTATGAATGTGAAGCCAGGAATCCCAAAGGAAAGTTGGCAGGGGCCGTATCCTAGCAGCCCTGAGAGCCAGGCTCAAGGGCTTTTTTTTTTTTCTTTTTTAAATTGAGCACTCCACGTAAAGCAAGAAACCCTGGTGGCATAATGTTTAAGAGCAATGGCTGCTCACCACAAGGTGGGCAGTTCAAATCTACCAGGCACTCCTTGGAAAACCTCCTACTTTGTCCTATAGGGTTACATGAGTCAGAATTGACTTGATGGCAACAGATTTTTTTTTTATAAAGCAGGGAAAAAAATAATTCGAGAATAAAGAACTTTCTGTGTGTCAACGATATGCCAGGCAGCTACGAGTAATTATAACAACAGCAATCTGTCGTGCTGAGGAGTTTTATAAGCACCATCTCTTTTAATCTTCACAAGACTCATGAGGGAGAAGCTGTTTTTAGTCCCATTTTACAGATGAGGAAACTGAGACCTAGAGAAGTAGTGATTTTCCTGTGTCACACAGTTAATAGTTATCCCAGCTAGGATTTGAACCCTTGTCTAGTCTGGCTCCAAAGCTGGTGCTCAGTCCCCACAGCACTACCTGGCCTCCCAAAGAGAGGACTCCCATAATCTCTGGGCGGATGGGACCATGTGAATAAAATGGCTTAAAAATCATTTTCAGTTTTACTGAAGGAGAGTAAGAAAGGCACGAATGGTGAGCCCAAATATCAAGAAAATAGAAGCTTGGCTCAGATGGATGGGGGAAGGCTTCTCAGAGTTGCTGGGCACAGAGGATGAGAAATGGTCCAGAAGTGAGGCTGAAGCAGCCCAGGTGGGGATGGGGGTGAGGGTGAGGGCTGGCCACCCAGGGCTTGGGGGATAGTGGTTCTGCTGCCCAGAAGCCTGTGACTGGGGCTCTTGACTTGCATCTGCTTTTTGCTAGGTCCATTTCCTCAGCCCCACCTGGCCCCAGCCCATGCCCCATCTTGCCAGCCCCAAGAAGAATGGGAAGGGCAGAGTTCTGTGACCTCTGACCTGGCTTCCAGTCCCAGCTCTGCTACTCACTTGCTATAGGACTTTGGCTGAGCCAACACCCCCTTTCTTTCTTTTGTTACCTTTTAACTGTACTTTATATGAAGGTTTACAGAACTAACCAGTTTCTCATTAAACAGTTAGTACACATTTTGTTTCATGACACTGGTTAACAACCCCATGACATGTCAACACTCTCCTTTCTCAACCTTGGGTTCCCTATTACCAGCTTTCCTGTCCCCTCCTGCCTCCTAGTTCTTACCCCTGGGCTGGTGTGTCCCTTTAGTCTCCTTTTGTTTTATGGGCCCATCTAATCTAATGGACAGCAGTAGGTTGGTTGGGTTTTTAATCTTTGGCTGAAGGGTGAATCTCAGGAGTGACTTTATTACTGAGGTAAAAGTGTGTCTGGGGGTCATACTCTTGGGGTTTCTCCAGTCTCTGTCAGGCCAGTAAGTCTGGTCTTTTTTTTGTGAGTTAGAATTTTGTCCTACATTTTTCTCAAGCTCTGTCTGGGATCCTCTATTGTAATCCCTGTCAGAACAGTCAGCCAACACACCTTTTTGATCCTTAGTTTGTCCACCTATGAAATGGGATTAACAATGTTCACCAATCTGAGCCAACACAGTACCAGGCCCATAGTAAGGGCTGAGCAAAGTCAACTCCCTCTCCCCCAGGGGCCCCCTTAGCCAGGACATCCCAGACCTCATGTCAGTGTATCAAAAGGCAATAGGGAAGATGTATGGTGCGGTGGTCAGACTCTGAAGCCAGACTGCCTGGCTCTATCTTGTTGTATGATCTTTAACAAGTTGCTCACCGTGACTGTATTACCCATTTCCTTGTCTATAAAATAAGGACTATAATATAAAGCCCAGAATTCCTTATCTAAAACCTTTGGGGCCAGATGCATTTTCAGAGCTTTACAGATTTTAGAATTTAATATAGGACATAAACCATATACACACTGTACAACCTGTAGCTGGGTCTGGGGCTTTTCTTCTAATCAAACTCATTCGTGTTTTTTTCAGCAAAACATAATGAATATTCAAACCAAATAGTGAAATAAAGACCTAACGTAGCTTCTCCTTAGTTCAGGTCAGGTTTTACTACCAAATAAGTTTTGGAACTAAACGTATGAAAAAACTTTTGATCATTGAAACTTTTAGGATTTTAAAATTGTGAATAAGGGGTTATGGGCCTGGAGTATCTGCGTCCTGGGGCTGACGTGCAGATTAAATAAATGACTACATGTAAGGAGCTCAGAACCATGCCTAGCACATAGTGAGTTGCCAGACATACATGCTATACAATGTGTCTCTCCTCTGCTCCCACGCTCCCATGTTCAGTGAGTAAAGTACAAGCAACTTAGCCCAGCATTTCAGGCCAAACTCCAGCTACAGCTCTTGTCTCCAGGCTGTTGTACTTGCTGAGCCTTCTGCCAGGAACACTCTCCCCCACCACATCTCCCCCATTCTCTTAACTCTGCTTCATCCTGTAGGTCTCACCTTCTCAGGAAACCCTTTTTGACCAGGTAATCCCATAGCCCCCCATAGCCCCCAACTAAGCATAAATCACATGCTAGGAAAATGGTCTATTTCCCCTCTAGTCTGTGATGTCATGAAGGCAGTGGCCATGTGCACACAGTAGGTGTCAAATGAATAAGCGTTGTCACCCATCAAGGGTGCTGCCATTGGCTCAGGGACTGAATAAGTGTTCGTTGAATGAATGAATGAAACACTGTTCTGGAAGGATAATTCCCTTAGGTACCCCACCCTAGGAGAAGATTCCTGGAATGCCCTCCCTCCCCTCTCTCCCTCCCCAAATTCTTTAAGTGATTTTTAATAGAGGGAACCCAGTCCACGCAGGCGTGCAGTGTGGCCTCCAGGATTGCAGGGTCCGTGGGGAAGGGGTGGCGGTGGCTTTACTATATTAGGCAGAGACCACTTGTCCAGGTTTTGTAGGGGCCTCTGGGGCCTGGGGAATAGGGGGCGGGGCGGAAAGGCCCTCCAACGCTCCGGAGCAATTGCTATAAAATAAACTCCATAATCAGGTAAATACGTTCGTGGGGCGGGGTGTGGTTCCCGTGCAGCTGCGAGCGTCCCCCAGCCGGAGGGGACCTGCCTAATCTCAGGGTAATGAAAACGTGGGTCTAATTACTGCGGAGGGCCAGGGCTTGGGACGAGGCCGGAGCGGGGAGCGGAGGCCCTGGCAGCGGAATTAGAACATTTAAGCTGTCAGGCCGAATCCGGGAAAGGCCTGATTACCTGGCTGGGGACGGGGCCGCTTTGGTTTGGTGTCGACTGTAATTTCCTGGCCGCCGGCCGTGAAGCAGGGGCCTCCTTCTCTTCGTTGCCCACGATGGGGGTCCAGGCGCTGCCTTTCTGACCCCAGCCCTCCTGCCAGACCCACCCAGAGAAGCTGGCCTGGGCCTCCCAAGATGTGGTAGGGGGAAGACAGGGAACAGGTACCTGAGTCACACATGTGTAGTATGTGTATGGGGGTTTTGGGTACATGACTCAAGGAAAATGTGTACCCTGGATATGTGTGAAAGATACACATGTGTGAAAGCACGGGTATATATGTATATGGTACATGTATGTTTGTGGTGTGCACACTATCGTGAGGACTATATATGTGGGGTGTAGGTACGAGGCATATGAATATACTGGGTATGTGTAAATGATACAAGAGCTGTGTCTACATGGACCATGTGCAGCTGATTCATCGTTAGGGGTGGCTGTGATTCGTGTACATGGGCTACATGTACATGATATCTGCACGTGGGATATGTGTATAGTAGTGCACATAGAAGGACCATGCGTACCCAGCTTATATTGGGTGTGTGTTCAGAGGTGTGTGTGCTGGTCATAGGTGCCATGAAAGCAGGGAACAAGGGCTCCTTGCCGAATGCCATGCCCGCAGTTGGTGCCTGGTACATGGTGGATGGGTATTGATTACATAAATGTTGAATGAATGTATGTGGATGTGAGAGCTATGTGATGCCTGTGTTAAAGATACACATATGTGGAGTCTGCATGAAATGTGCCTATGGGGTGTGTGTGTGTGTGTGTGTCACTTGTCCCCATCTGTGGTATGGGGGCATGAGTCCCAGAAGCAGTGCTTCAGGAGCCTGAACTGCATAATCACATAGGCCTGGGTTTGAGGCCTGTCTCCTCCACTTAGAAGTTGTGTGATCTCAGGTAAGTTATTTAACCTCTCTGAGCCTCATTTACCTCATCTGTAAAATGGGTAATCATAATCATCAGGGCTAACATTTATTGAGCACTCCATATGTGCCTTGTGACTGTACTATATGCTCCTCATGCATTATTATCTTCTTGACTTTTCACAGCAACCCTATAAAGTAAGAACTACTATCTTCCCTAGTATACAGATGGGGAAACTGAAGCTCTCAGAGGTTAGATAACGGTGAAGCCAGAATTCAAACCTAGGCAATCTGCCTGCAGAGTGTGAACTTTAACTGCCAGGCTAAATGGATAATACCTATTGCATGGGGTTGTCCTAAGGAATTAAATGGGTTAATCCAAGTAAAGCACGTAGCATACTGCCTGACACAGAGTAAGTACTCAGTAAATATTATTATTTGCAACCCTGGCTGGTACAAAACAGGTACAAGAGAGTATGTGGGAAAGGCGCATATAGTGTATTTGTGAGAGAGCATGAGAGAGACATGTGTAGATGTGTTTGTGCAATGTGTATGGTATAGACATACATTTACACAAGGTTTATGATACATGAACTTTGGTAATGCATATGTGATATATTTTACGTGACGAACACAACACAAGGCATGTGAATAAACATATTAAGATGTCTTTGGATGTACTATATTGATACGTGCTTATGAAATTCACACACGTACTTGAGGTATGTGATATATATGAGCCTACACCTGGTGGCGTAGTGGTTAAGAGCTACAGCTGCTAACCAAAAGGGCAGCAGTTCAAATCCACCAGCCGCTCCTTGGAAACTCTATGTGGTAGTTCTACTTTGTCCCATAGAGTCACTATGAGTTGGAATTGACTAGACAGCAGCCGGTTTGGATTTACGCAGGGCTCAAAAAGAAAAAAAATTTTTTTTCTGTACTTGTGAATTGGAGAACATATGCTTATGGGGTAATGAGAGATATCTAAGGTGCAGACATGAGCATAAATGTGGACAGGTGCACACAGCACAGCACATTTGGGTATGCATCGAGGTTTTATATACAAACAGACATGCATGTAGTAGATATACATACCATATACCATGTATGATGCATGTATATGGTCTGGTACATGCACATGCGTGTGAAGTGCTTATACATGGGGGGTGCACGTTGATGTAAATAGGGTATGTATCTGTGTAATGCATATATTTGGGGGTACATATTCTTTTGAGATCTCTTTTGTTTGTGATTCATCTTCTGTTTTTTGCTCAAATGCTACCTTCTCAGTTAAAAGACAGCTAACCACCCTATTTAATTAAAACAGCCCCAGTTTCACATCCCAGTCGCTTCCTTACTTTTCTTCACAAACAGATTGTTTTGTATTATACTAGAAAATTCGGTGGTTTATTATGTTCCTTGTTTTCTCCCTTGCTACAACTAAGTTTCAGGAGGCCAAGGGCTTTTCTCAGTTTTGTTGGCTGCTGCATCCTTAGTGTCTTTAGCAGCTATAGGGGGTTAGATGCAGGGTGTAGATGAGCTTACATGCACGGCACAGGCACCCTGTATGTGCACAAGGGGAGTGCGGCAGACGTAGGGCTTACGTGTGCTTCGTGGATACAGACACACACACACAGACACACAGGCACACACAGACACACAAACACAGACACAGACACAGACACACACAGACACAGACACACACACAGACACACACAGACACACACACACACACACACGAGCCTAAACGGCGCGCTCTGCGTACGTTTAAACGATAGACGTATACCAGCTGCCGCCGGGCCAAAGCTGGGTCACCTCCCACCCTTCCCCCTGTGGCCCTCGGGCGGGCAGCCTGGGGCCTCCCCGCCCCCTGCCGTCTCTCAGGGCGCGACCCTGTGTACCGGTCGGGCCGGGCCAGGGCTCCGGCCCATTTCCCGGCGGCCGCAGGGCGGGGAGCGGGCGCAGGGCTGCGACGGGGCCGAGCCCGGCAGGAAGCGGCGCATTGTTCGCGGGCCGCGGCCCCGGGCAGGGAGTTCCCGGCCCCGCACGGACATAAAAGGAGAAAGCAGAGGCCGCGGGAGCGGCCGGCCGGCCCGCGGCCTCGGAGGCCGGAGGAAGCGCGGCCCTGCGCTCCGCTGACCCCGGTATCCGCTCCGGGCAGCCCGGGGAGGGAGACAAGCCCCGCCCCTGCAGCCTGCTGGACCCGGGTTCGAATGCCGGCTCGCCGCCCCCCAGAGCCCCGTTTTGTCACGTGTAAAATGAACATGAGCCACTGGAAGCCCACCTAAGCGAAAACCTCAGCTGTCCCCTTAGGCCTCTTTCCCCAGATTGCTTGTCCCCCTAGAAACACCGATCCTGTGCCACAGCCTCCCTCCCCCAGCATCCTCTGAGAAGGAAAAATTGGAAATAATTTTACTTACTGATGGAGACCTACAAGGGTAGCTTCAGGCCCGCCCCTTTGTGCAAACGAATCTGCCCCTAACAGGAAAGACCCTCTTCTGGGCAGAACTTTGCCTGCAGGCACCGTATGGACAGGGCAACAGGCCCGGAGAGGGGAAGGACTTGCTCAAGGTCATCTGCAATACATCAATAACAAAAGCCCTATCACAAAGACTTTTTGCAAATCCAGGCTCTTTCTCCCTGTGCTAGAAGTGCTGCCATTCTTGTTGTTAATTGTGTACCCCGTTCTACGGGGTACACAACTTTTCAAACTGGCTTCAACCTCCCTTCCTCATTTAGCCCTCACACCCCCCCGGAGGTGGGCATGAGTAAACCAGGCACACAGCCTAAAGGATCTCACACCAGCAGCTTAGGAACCCTGGGGCTTGTCCTGGGTCTGTCTGACCTGGGAGATTTTGATTCCGACATCAGTGGCATCATAGTCTTAGACGGGATGGTAAAAGGACTAGGATTTGCAGGAGGGCTAAGAGTTAATCAAAGGAACCCTGGTGGCTCAGTGGTTAAGCATTCGGCTTCTAACTGAATTGGTGGTGGTTCAAACCCAACAACCGCTCTGTGGCGGAAAGACCTAGCAATCTGCTCCCATAAACATTATAGCCTGGGAAACCCTATGGGGCAGTTCTACTCTATCACAGTGTCTCTATGAGTCGACGTCAACTCGAGGGCAAATAAAAATCTAATCAAAGCAGGAAAAAGTAAGTGATTAACAGCCCCACCCCATTCCAGCCCAGCCCAGCCCACAGCACTGAGCTTTCCCCTCCTGGTAAGGGACTGTACTCCTGCCTCATTTCGGGGTAAAAGGGAGGGGAAAGAAAGGCCAAATCTTCACCACTTCCCAGGGACCCAGAGAGGTTAAGTGATTGGCACTGGTCACACAGCAAAGTGGCTGTGAAGCAGAGGCTCTGCTCCTTCTGGGAAGAACGCTTCCCCCACCCCAACTCCCCGCATCCTGAAAACTTGGGGATCTGTTCTGGGGTGCCTTCACCCACTGGCCCAGGAGATTCTGATTATGGAGAAATGGCCTCCCCTCCACCCCTGCCCCTGCCCAGCTTGGGAACCCTACACCGGGGGGTGGGGGGGGGTGGGGGGTAATTGAGATCAGATGCGGCTGTGACCCAGGGAATGCTCCCCAGGAACCTGGAAACATTTATTGTCTGGAAGAGAATCCAGGGCCAGCTCTCGGCCGCCCTCCCTCCTTCTCTCCCTGGCTGTCTCCTCCCTAGGCAGCTGAAAGTGGCTGGGGTCCTGAGGAGCCTCTGGTGTTGCCTCGGGGTTAGTGCAGCCAGCCTTGATGAATACGACTGCTGAAAGCGCCTTCCTGGCTTCCTCCTTCCTGGGGATATGGTTACAGGGGGCCAGACTTCCTGCCCAGCCCCCCTGCCTTCCAAGCGAGGATCTGCAGGCTCTCCCGAAGGCAGCTCCGCCGCCCCCAGCCTCGCAGCTGGGGCACTGACGGGTCCCATCTCATTCAGAGCTCAGCTCAAATGCCACCTCCTCAGGGAGGTCCTCCCTGACCACCCGATATGAACTAGCCCACCTACCACAGTCACTCCCTCTTGCCCTGTTTAATTTTCTTCATACCACTTATCTTGAGCTGGCGGATTCATTTGTTTCCTTATAGTAATCTTTATTTCCTCCCTCACCTCAAGAATGGGAGCCCTGTGAGGGCAGGCATTTTGTCTTAATTCACTGCTCTATCTCAGGGCCTGGAATTGTGCCTGGCACGTAGTACCAGTTACCAGCTGCTATTGAGTTGATTCTGACTTAGAGTGACCACCAGTGTGCAGAACTGCACTCCACAGGGTTTTTAAGGCTGGGACCTTTCTCTAGGCTTGTCTTCCCAGGTGCCTCTGGGTGCATTTGCATCACCCAGGGACTACTCTGGCACTTTGTAGCTTCTCAGTAAATACCAACCAGATGAGCCCTGCAGTGAATGAGCCCCCACCTTCAGCCTCTCAACTCCAAACTTCATCTTGACTCTCTTTGCACCGAGGTGAGACTTGCCATCTCTGTTCACCCTCAGCTTTGGTGTAGATCCTTGCCCTGATTTTGGATCTCTGGTATAAAACTCCAGATTTGGGTGGTCACTCTCCTGCCTGCATTTCACTGGCTCAGACTGTGATCTGGGAGCTCCAGGCTGACCTCTGACCTCACATCTCTAATTCTTCTTTGTCCTCCTCTCTCCAGGCTCTGCTGTGTGACTTTGGGCAAGCCTCTTGCCCTTCCTGGGCTAGCAGAATCCTTCTTCTTCTCCAAACAAAAACTTAAATGGAAGCCTGGTGTATGAGACAGATTACAGGGTGAAAGGTGGGAAGGGGGAGTGGATCCCTGAGTGCCTGGCCTCTCCCAAACTCTGGTCTTCTAGAGTTGTCCCCAACACAGTTTTGCAGAGCCCTGCAGCTTTGAAAACCCTGGATTTGAAGATTTTTCAGATGGCTTATTCATTTATTTACTCTTTAATCAAACATTAGTGGCCCACTGTTGGGTGCTAGGCTTTGTGCTAATTCTCGATCTCCAATTTCTTATGTTCAATTTCTGGTCCTCTCTTCTCATTCAAAGGTCCCTGGGTAGCACAAACAGTTTGGCCTGGACTACGAACCTAAAGACTGGCAGTTCGAACTCACCCAATGGTACTGGGGAAGAAAGACCTGGCGGTCTGCTTCTGTAAAAATTAGAGCCAAGAAAACCCTATGGAGCAGTGCTACTCTGTGACACGTGAGGTTGCCATGAGTCGGAGTTGACTCAATGGCAGTGGGTTTTTGGTTCTCCTCATTCAACAAGCAGTCCTGGAGCACATTCATGTGCCAGGATGGTGACATCTCAGGGCACTTGAGCAGGGCAGCTGCTGGCCTGTACTGTACCTTTTTGTGACTTGGGAAAAGGCACTCCCTTCTGGGCAGGTGCAGCACTGCGGGGCCCCAGCTTGACCAATCGAAAGCAGCCTTGCATGAAGGGAAAGGTGACCATCTTCTTGGCAGATAAAGCACCACACCTGGGCACAGGGCTTGGCAAGCAGGAGGCAGGTTGGCTGCATTTTAGACCCCTTGTGCCATGCACAAACTGGGTGGCCTCATGGGTGTGTCACCTATGCTTGGTGTCATGCGCTACCGTTGTCATCTTCAAAGTCTTAGTAAGTTTGAACAAAGGTCTGCACATTTGCACTGGGCCCTGCAAATTATGTAGCCTGGTTAGACGATAAACCCAGTGCCATTGAGTTGATTCTGACTCATGGCAACCCCATGTGTTACATGGTAGAACTGCTTCATAGAGTTTTCTTGGCAGTAATCTTTATGGAAGCAGATGGCCAGGACTTTCTTCTGCAGTGCCAGTGGGTGGGTTCAAACCGCCAACCTTTATGTTAGTAGTCCAGGCCCGACCATTTGCGCCACTCAGGGACCTGGTTAGATGACAGCAGCCCCCATTCTACAGAGGGGGACCTGAGGCCCAGAAGAGCTGGACTATCTGCTGACCTGGTTCAGTGAGGCCTGGAAGGCAGAGGCTGAGTGTGCCAGCTCCCAGCTGAGGGAGGGTAGCTGAACACACTTTGCTATAGGGGCTAGGGGTTGGTCCCCACCGTTGAGGTGCTCAGGATCAGTGGGGGAGAGAGATATGTGAGCTCAGAGGAAGTGCTGTGCTTGGCTCATTCCTAGGGCTGGTTAACCGGGTGCTTGGTGCTGGGCAGTGAGGGGAGAGAGTGGCTCTTTGCACCAGGGGCTTTGGAGAAGGCTTCGGGGAAGAGGCTATAGGGGACCTGACGTTAACGGATGGGGAGGGTTTGGATCGGGAGGGGAAGGGAGGTAATTTCCAAGGAAAGGTACCAGATGGGCAAAGACGGAGAAGCCTGAACAGCAGCCCTGGGTGGAAGGCCAGGGGGAGAAGGGAGTAGCGGGAGACGGTGCTGGAGATGCAGAGAGTGAAGGGTCTCAAATGCCAGGCCGAGGGCTCTGGACTTTTTCCTCTGAGTGGCCTTGGGGTGGGTAGAGCTGAGGGCCCCAACCTCTACTCCAACCAGAGCAGGTTGTATAAACCTATTCTTTGTTTTATACATTGGGAGTAGGAAGCGGCTTTTAGGATTTTGTTTGTAAAAAAAAAAAAAATGATGTTGCCTTTAAAACTATGAAAGCCACAGCTGCTGGGGGTGGGATGCCAGGGAAGGGGTCAAAACTCCCTGTCCAGGGCTTCTGGCCTCCTTACAGTGCCTTGTTGTCTTTGTAGGGGAGTGCCTGAGCCTCAAGACAGGGTAAGCTCTTCCTTTTGGTCACAGGCAGCAGAAGCCAGGACCCCTGCCTTCTAGAGCAGGGCTTGTTTGACTGCACTTGCAGAAGGTCTCTTTGCAGACCTGCAGCTGAGGATCCTGGCTCAGTTTCCATAGTCCTCCCATGGGCTTACATCCCCAGTAGAGAAGCACTTCCTTCTCCCTCCATCCAGACTTCCAGGTCAACCTTGGAAAAAGGTGGCCTATGCTGCCACCTAGTGGTCACTCTAAGTTATGTCACTTCTGGGCTCTGGTGATAGCTCTAGCTTGATAATTTCTGGTCCACACTGGGATCTTGTACCCTAGGGTCTGCAGCCCTGTTCTGGGGCATTGACCTCTTTGGGGTCAATGGTGGTATGGCCTATCCCAAACCTGTTTTCCTTTCTGTCTTCTCCTATCTCAGAGACTTAGTGCTCTAATGGTTTAAGGTAGAGTCGGGGTCTTAACTGGGCTCCCCCTACTCCCTCACGCCCCAGAAATTGTACAATCTGTCCCTAAATCCTGTCATGTCTACCTTTTAGGCAGATCTGGAATGTGTCCTCTGCTGTCCATCCCCATGACCACAGCTCATCGTCTTCACCTGGTCTGCTACAGTAGCCTCGGATTCCGTCTTCTTCCTCCACCTCAGCCCTTCAGCAATTCATGCTGCATCCAGAGTGACATTTCCAAAACCCACAGATGATCACGCCACTCACTGCTTAGAAATGTCAGTGGCTCTCCATTGTCCTCAGGACAAGGCTCAGACTCCACCAGGGAAGTCCTTTGGGAACCACCCCTGTTGACCCCCCAGCTCCACTTCTCACTGGTCCCCTCCCTGCCTTCCCTAGGTAGGGGGCATAGCACATGTAGACTCTAGTACCAGCCTGCCTGCTTCCGAATTTGCTATGTGACCTTGGTCAAGTTATTTAACTCAGCTTCTCATTCTGTAAAATAGAGTTGATGATACTAGTACCTACTTCAGAGGTTTATTGTGAGAATTAAATGAATTATCATGTGTGAAGTGTTTAGAACCCTGCCTGACATGCAGTAAGTGCTGTCTTAGTGCTAGCTGTTATCATGCTCTACTTGTTGCAGTGCCTCAAGTGAGGAACTCTCTGCTTCCGGGCCTTTTCGCATGCTATTCTCTCTGCTAAGAAAGCTTTCCCTCTGGGAAGGCCCTCAGATCAGTTCAGTGCCCTGTATGTGTCTCTTTGCTTCTTCTTCTCCCCCATCTCAGGACTTATTCCAAAGTCAGTGCTTGGTCACTGCTTGTCTCTTCCATCTGGTGTAGGTACCTTGTGGGTGGAGAAGTATCTGTCTTATTCTTCATATCTCTAGAGGTGCTAGGGAATTGGTTGTAAGTTGAACTATAGACTCCCCGCTATAGGACAGAGGCATTGACATGAGCTCTGGGGCCCTAGAGTCAGAAGCAGGGCCTGTGGGGAAGCTCAGAAAGCAGATTTCAGTTTCATGGGCTGGAAAACCTTCCAAGAATGGAGGCTGTCTAGCTGTGTGGGCTGAAGGCTCCAGTTCAGAGAGGTATACCACGGGGACTGGAGGCCTGGGGCCTCTTGAGGTCCAGGTGTGGGCTGAGAGAGCTTGGGGGAAGGGGCCTGAGAGCCCCCCTCCCTGTCTGCCCCCTGCTGTGCTGGACTGGGTGGGGGAGGGGATAAGGGTGTTGGGGAAAGGGGAAGGAAGGTCTAGTCCAGGCAGAGGTCAGCGGAGGAGCAGTGGGAGGAAGCCAGGAGGGCCTGGCCTGCCCGAGGCCTCTTGGAGATGGGATTCAGGGCTCCTTCCTGGTTCTTAGGTTGAGCTTGTGGGTTCTAAGGAACAGGGCACTTGGGTCTGGAGGATTTATGGAGGGAGTGGGCTGCTGCCCTAATTTGGCCCCTGGGTGGATGGGACAGGCTTAGGGGCCAAAAGGAACTCCACTCTGAGACTGGGGGTGGACCTGGGTCTGGGGGTCAGGAGCCCTGGATTTCCGCTTCTGCTCTGCTACATGTCTGTCCTCCTCTGGGCCTCAGGCTCCTGACCTGTGCAGTGAAGGTTGGGACCCAGTGACCAGAGGTCCAGTCTACAGTGAGGCATGAAGCAGGGGGCTTAGAAACGGGGCCCAGGGAAGGGTACTGGAGGTCAAGACAGGATGGGTCCTGGTGATGACGGTCATTGGGCTTAGATCCTAGTTCCTCCCACCCTGCTCCCTCCCAGCTTCTCCTCTGCCCACCACACAGACCACATCTCTCTCTTCTCCTTTTCTATTTTCAGACATCCTAGAGTTCTGAGCAAGGCCCAGGCTGGCGCCTTCCCGGGGAACTCTGAGCTGCTGAGGGAGGCATCTCCACAGAAGGAGGGAGCACAGTTAGATTTGAACAGTCATGGGCTTTAAGAGGAAATAGCTAGCACCTCACTTGGGGCTGGAGAAGGCAGCTGCCCAGAATGCTGTGGGAGCTATGAGAAGCCCTTTCTCTGCCCCAGCCTAGCTCTGACTGGCACTCTCCACTCCCCTGCACTGGTTCCAGCCAGAGCCTGGACTGACCAGGAGGCTGGTAGCAGGTGGGGCCAAGGAGGAATGCAGTCTTGGCCCTTGGCTCCCAGGCTCACCTCACCAGGACACTCTTGGGGGCTGTGCCTCGCTGGGCAGGGAGCCTGAAGCCAAGGGTTCAGTGGTTGGATTCTGGATTTAATCTGGGTAAAACACAAGCCCTATTCCTCACAGGTAGCAGTCTCTGTTGCAGGAAGCCACGTTGCAAGAGGCCAAACTCCTGCTTCTTCCTCTCCCCTGGGTCTGCAAGGGCCTTGTCCTTGTGCTCTCAGAACTGTGCTTTCCTGAGGCCCTGGGACCTGGCTTTAAGAGGTGGGAGGTTCAGGGTCAGGGTTAATGGTGGATGGCCCTTACCAAAGAAGCACCCAGAATATTTCTTGTCTCCCCATCACCCGGAGAACAGAGAATCTATTTTACTATAAAAGAGAAAGAAGCATGGTTTGAGTTGGTGTGGTAAGGCACATATTTGCTCTGTTCATGGAAATGCCTTCTGGGGGAGGTTCTATTGTTCTCCCATCCACTTCTCAGCCAGCCAGGTGCCTAAACCTCTCCACTCTGGGTTCAGAGTCTGGGGTCTCCAAAGTCAGGAGGACTTCATTCTCATTCCACTGACTCTGAATGACCTGCAAGCCCCTCCCAATCTCTGGACCTCAGTTTCTCCATCTATAAAATGAGAAGATTGGCCTAAATTCCTTACCATCCCTAGTGTGTATAATTCTGATTTCCTGAGTGGGAAAGGGGGCCGGGAGGCATCAAGCCTTGTTTGGCAGCCTCGAAGTGGTTCTTAGGCAGCTTGGGTGGCCTATTGTGTCCACGGCAGGGAAAGGGGGGAGGGGGCGAAGGAATGGAGGCACCTTTGTTTAGGAGAAACAACTTCTCCAGAGAAGTTTGGAATATGAAATGGATTGTGCTAGAGACAGAGACAAAGAGGGAAAGAGCAAGGAGGAAATAGCAATACAGAGATACTGAAATAGGAAGAGACAGAAAATTCAAGACAGATGAAGAAACACGGCTACACACAGAGGCAGAGATAGAGATTGAGAGAGAAAGAGAGAAGCAGAGATACAGAGACCAAGACTGAGAGATAAAGACAGAAAAAGAAGGACAGGGCCATAAAGACTGAGCTAGGTAGATGGGGCAGAAAAGCCAAGGACAGTAAGTTCTGCTCCCTGGGGGCCATGTCAGGCCCTGTTTCTCCCTGCAAGTTGCCAGAATCTGGTGGCCCCTCTTCTGCCCATCAAATTTCCTCTGTCACTGGAACCCTCCTTGGCCCCCAATCTAAATTTCCTCCAGACCTCACCCCCCTGGGAGTAGTATGTCAGAGCTGAGGTTCCTCACAGGCCTAAGATCTCTGTGGCTTTATGGCCTTGGGATTTCATTAAAAGATTATGGGTAGATGGTGGGGAGTCATGAATGAATGAAGGCTCTTTCCTCTAGGAGGATGTGGTCAGAGTTAGGAGAAGTGCAAAGAGGCAAAAAGTTGAAAGAAAAATTTCTCAATCTTTATTTATATTCAGTATTTACTCCATGGGAACCCTGGTGGCGTAGTGCTTAAGGAACTGCTCTTGCTAACCAAAAGGTTGGCAGTTCGACTCCACCAGGCGCTCCTTGGAAACCCCATGGGACAGTTTTATTGTGTCCTATAGGGTCATTATGAGTCAGAATTGACTTGATGGCAACGGATTTGGTTTTTTGTTTTTATTAACTCCATGTCTCACTATTTAGGGAATGATAGGAAACCTGGTAAGCAGGGGGTTTTGGAGGCAGGTATTTAGTGTTAGAAGAAAAGAGGAGATTCAATGGGAGAAAAACTGAGCTGGGTAGGGGTGGGTTTCATTGAGTTAGATTATGTTGGGTTGGGTTGAGTGTAGTTAGTCTGGTTTGGGTGGAGTAGAGTACAGTTATGTTAGAGTGGGTTGGGATGAATTAAGATGAGTTTGACTCAATTGATTGGAGTTGGTGGGTTGAGCTGGTTTGATTTCAATTGAATTTAGTAGAGTTGAGCTGAGTTGCATCGTGTTGAGATGGATTGTATTGGGTTGAGCTGAGTAGAGCCGAGTTTAACTGAGTTGGTTTAAGTTGGGTTTGGGTGGGTTAAATGGAAATGAGTTGATTTAGGCTGACTTGGGTTGAATATCGGAGATTTGAGCTGAGTTAGATTGTGTTCAATGAAGTTGGATGTAATTGAATGGAGTCAAATTGGATTTGAGTTGTACTGAGTGGAGTTGGATTGATTTGCATATTATTTAGGAGAGTTGGGTTGTATTTGGTTGAGTTGAATTAGGTTGGAATGGTCTAGATAAGAAAGTTAACGGACTCCAAGTAGACAGGAATAAGGAGGAGCCCAGATCCAGGGAAGCCATGCCTCAGAAAGGTGAAGTGAGATCTCAATAAGGAGAGACTTGGTAAGGGAAGATGTTCAAGGCTGAGACCTAAAGAGATCCTGTGAGTCTGAGAGGGTTTGACATATACATGATCTATCTTAGTATTTGTCTTTTTTTCGCTATACATTTCCATTGGTAACAAAGGCTGCGATTTGCATCTTGGCACATGAAGAAGGGAATACCAGAATCTTATTGTGTGTGTGTGTGTAATTTGAAAAAACAAAAACAAACAAACAAAAAAGCAAAACCCTAAGGTGATTCCTAAATGCTTCTCAATCTGGGGCATAGCCCCAGTTGAGAACTTCTGTTCCATAGAATCTTCTTCACTCCTGCAGAGAAGGAGTCCTGTTCAGGCGAACCCCTGGCAATTTTCTAAAGGGAGTGAGGTGGAAGAGCAAACACCAGAAGATTTTGTACTCAGTCTTTTAGGCCAAACTCTTGGCTAGCAGCTTTTGACAGAAAGGGAAAGTAATAATTATTAAGCACCTATGTGTCAAGGGTTTCCACATCCATTGTTTTATTAAATCTTCACGAAATCCTTCTATTTTACAGTGCAGAGACTATGGTCCAAGGAATTTAAGCAACATCATCAAGGTCACACAGCTAGTGTGACGTAAAGTCAGGTCTGTATGTCTCTAAAGTCCATGCTCTTTCCTTTATGCCAAGAAAGCAAGAAACCAACCAACCAACCAACCAACCAACCAACCAACCAACCAACCAACCAACCAACCAACCAACCAACCAACCAACCAAAATGTCCTGGATGGACAAAGCAGGTGAGAGGAGGTGACAAACTAGAGCAGGGATGGGGTGATCTATCAGGGAAGTGAGGTTGAGGGTCAGAGGAGGTTGGGTTTGGGGTGGAGAGACAGGTTAGGTTGAAGGGTCAGAGAAGAGGTGAGAACATGAAGGCATGAGCAGCCCAGGAACACCACGTTAATCAAGGCCTAATCATGGAACCCACAACCTCAACTAGGCAGCAGGTCCAGGTCTTGGTCCTTGGTAAATGGAATCCTTCTAAAAACTCCAATCAACGCCTCTTCCTCCCCTTTTCATTGTTTTGCTAGCCACAAGCTTGTTTTGAGCAACATTTTTCAGGAAGTCATAGCAGGTAGTGTCTCCATCCACTGAACTAGCTCAAGCTACACCTTGAAGCATGCGTGGACTGAAGAGATCACGTCCTTCAACCCACCCTGGACCCAACTGTCACTGGAAAGAGCAATATTTCCCAGCCCATGATTTTACCCAGTTACATCTTAGAAGCTAGGGGTCCCACTACACACACATCCGGCGGAAGATGACTTAATAATCGGACCTCCAAGCGTGGACATGGGAGAGCTCAGGGTGGAGAGTTGCGGGTACCAAACCCAACCCCAAATGCCATTGGAAATAAAAAGCTCCCCAACCCCCTCACAAAGTGAGCACGTGGCCTTATGGTTGCTAGACCCCACGTTACTCCTAGTCTGCACAGACTAACAAATTTCCACTTTCTGTTTCCCTTGCAACTGGTGGTATGGCATCCGTCTTCTTTTGATCGGCTGATAGGACAAGAACCCTCGTTTGGTTACACTTTTAAGGATCCAAGGCAGGTACAGTCCAGCAAGGAGGTTTCCAATGCCTCCTTCCCCTTTGTCTTCTGTTCCTCTGCAGAGGAACAACTTCTGGGAGCTCCTTGAAAGCAGAGGTCTCTAGCAGCCTGCCTAGAGGTTGAACAAGATACTATCTCATAAATATTTGTAGGATGGGTAGAACGGACTGGAAAGGACCCACAGAGCAGTGTGGACATTTCTGTATGCTGGGTGTTGTGCTCTGAGGAGACGCCCAGCTCCTGTCCTGGGGTGGTCTGGGGGAGAAGTTTTGGTTAGGGTACCCTGGAGTGCCCACAGAGCAGGGCTCCCCTCCTCAGAGAGTAGGAGGCTGTGGGCAGGCAGCTGACCAGCCCTCACTCAGCACCCAGTTCTCTCTTGTGGTCCGGTGGTCTGGGTGGGTGGCTGGGCCTCCTTCCTACCCTGGTGACTCACATGCACGCATGCACACACACCCCACAGACCACAGGGCAACCCCATGAAAGAACTCAGGGTAGATGGATGGGAGACAGACTTTCCCTGCCCAGGCTCTCTGAGAGGTTGGGATCCCTGCAGCTCCTTCATTCACTGGTTCACTCTTTGCTTAAAAATGCTTATTTGCAGGGGACAGAAGGAGCAGAGAAGCCAAAGTCTGTGATTCTGGAGCTGCAGCTGAACAACCAGAGAACTCTAACCAAGTCACCTCACCTCTCTGAGCCTGAGTTTCCTCATCCGTAAAATGTGCATAAAGTTCCCTTACGAAGTAATGGAGTTAGATGAGATAAAAAAAAAAAGAAAGTATCTGTAAACTGTAAACTCCTTTTTATATTTGTGTATATATGTGTATATGGGTAAATGGTAGTCGTTCATTCATTTACTCGTTTATTTAATAAACAAGAATGTAGTGTTTATTAAGCATCAGGCAATGTTCTAAGCATTTTACAAGAATTAACTCATTTAACCCTCAAAACTACCCTATGAGGATGGTACTAGTATTGTCCTCATTTTATAGATGAGTAAGCTGAGGCACAGAGGGGTTACATAATTTGCTCAAGGTCATATAGCCAGTAAGTGGTAGAGCTGGGATTTGAACTTAGTCCTATTTGACTCCAGATTCATTCATTCAAACATTTATTAAGTGCCTTCTCTATGTCAGGTCCTGTACCAATAGAGAGGAAGAAGACCTGGTCAGTATGGTGCTGTAGTTCTCATCCAGGGGCAGACGTAACTTCCTGGGAGGACAGGTTGGAAATTCATGATTGCTGTCATCATGACTGGGCCTACTGTTAGATAGTTAAGCTTCTGCTGTTCCTGCCCTGTGTGGGACAGTCCTACATAATATGCCAATAGCATTCCATTGAGAAACCATTCAAGAAAATGGCACAGGCTTTGGAGTCTTTCAGACCTGGGTTGAATCCTGGCTGTGTGACCTTGGGCAAGTCACTTTACCTCTCTGAGCCTCAACCTCTACCTCTGAAAAACATAGTCAGAGAGATTATTTATGCAAAGTTCCTGGCAGTGTCCAGCATGCCTTGGTTGCTCAAGCAAACACCAGGAAGTACAGAGGAGAAGCAACTTTGGCTTCCAGCATCCCTCCAAAGCCTTACACTGGCCCTTTGGGGATGCTATAAGCAGGCTAGGCTATGGGCATACAGGAGGTCTGTCACCAACATCACCCTTCCCTCTTCTCTCCATCTAGGCCTAGAAAGTCTCCCTTGCTCACCAGCTCTGAGCCTCAGATAAGCCACTTCACCTCTCTGAGCCTTGGCTTCCTTGTCTGTCAAATGAAGAGACGGAGTGCTGGTGGACACCTGTGGTTTCTGCCTGCCCTGCATTCCTTCCAGTTTTCTTTCAGGGAGCATTCCTCTCCCACTCTCAGTTCACGTGGACACGTGGTCTAGAGCTGGCCAATCAGAACCAGGTTTTCCATCTTCCTGCTCAAAGCAGTCCCTTCAGGGATGGGCACATGAGCTAAACCAGAGCAATCAGAGCAGTCTCAGGAGCTTTTCTTGCACTGCCAGGAAAGAGAGGTTCCCTTTTCATAGGAGATGGGGACATTGGGACAGTGTCAGCCTGAAGCTGCCTGAGACCCCTGTAATGTCACTTAGGGAGCACCTGCCTGAGAAGGAAGCCAACAAGAGGAAAAGTGAAAGAGAGACTGTAAGTCCTGGATGCAGTATACCTATCCCTGGATTTTCAATTTAGGCATCACTACTTTCCCTTCTTTTGCTAAAAACAGTTGGAATTGAGTGTCACTTGTATTGGAAAGAGGAGCCCTGGTGGCGCAGTGGTTAAAGCACTTGGCTGCTAACCAAAAGGTCGATAGTTGGAACCCACCAGCTGCTCCGTGGCAGAAAGATGTGGCAGTCTGCTTCGGTAAAGGTTTACAGCTTTGGAAACCCTATGGGGGCAGTTCTACTCTGTCCTGTAGGGTTGCTATGAGCTGCGATTGACTACATGGCAGTGAGTTTGGATTAATTTTTTGTAATGGAAAGAATCCTGACTTACTCAGGGGCTAAAAACATCTACTTCAAGGGTTGCTGTGTGGATCAAAGAAGATGATGTAAGGGAAAGTGTTTTTGTAAACCGTATATGACTGGATGATGGTAAGTTATTAACGAGGTATTATTGCAGGAATGCACTTTCCATGCCGTATGGGAGTCAGTCCCGTTCTATCTGGAAGGCTCAGGACTTTTACCGGCTCTTGCATGAGAGCTGAAGTCCTCCTCCCCCTTTCCCGTAATCCATGACATCAAAACACCAGCCTTTCCCCTTTCCCTTGAGACTTAGCAGGGCCAAAGCAACAGCCTTTGTTGTTTTTCTTTTTTTCTCTCCCCTACCAAGGGTTGAAGGAAGGGATCCATCCTTATCATTCAGAGGCACCAACTCCCTCTCCTAAATCAGGCTGAGAAGGAACCAGCCAGCTCTAACCTCCTCCTGGTTGTTTTTCTTTCCCATCCCAATTTATTTTTGTTCTCCCTTTACCCTTTACCTCAGAAGCCATTTGATGAACTGTCGTGTGCCACCTGAGCCTCCCGTAAAAACAAAACAGGCTTTCCTGTAAAAAAAAAAAAAAAAAAAATTGGAGATGCAATTCTTGTCGCCTATATTTTTAGTCTTTTAGCGCAGGTTTTCAAAGAATAAGGTGTCCTTGGATTGGGGCAGCATTGTTTCTTGCACAACTTTGTTCCATGATTATCATTTGACAAGAGGCCATAAGACACAGAGGAATAGTCTCTGGTTTGTCCCTGAGAGTCAGCAGCTATAGGACCTTGGACAACTCCCTGCCTAGCTCTGAGTCTCTGATTCTCCCCTGGCACCCAAGGGGGGCTGGATTGGACCATCTCTTAGGGAGCTCCTGGCTCTGACCTGCTGTGGTCCTTCAATTCCCAGGCCCTATCCAGGGACTTCAGTCTCTGGGTGGTGCAAATGGTTAACACACTCAGTTACTAACAGAAAGGTTGGAAGTTCAAGTCTACCCAGAGGCACTCTGGAAGAAAGGCCTGGAGATCTACTTCCAAAAAATCAGCCATTGAAGGAAAACCCTGCAGAACGCTGTTCTACTCTGACACACATGAGGGCCCCATAAGTCAGAATTGGCTCAACAGCAGCCGAGTGGTTATCCAGGGACGAGGAATGTCTGCTCTCCTATGGTGCATACTTGTTCCTGGATTCTCTGGAGAAGCCACACATTGGAAACCACAGCCGACACCAGAAGAGACTCTATCTGGAGTTTGGCAGACACTGGAGATTGCCTGGCCCAGCCTCCATTTCCAACTCTCTGTCCCTTGTCTGCCTATTCCAAAAACTAATTTCCCAACCTCCTTCACAGCCAAGTGAGGCCATGGGACACGGTTCCGGCGGAAGAGGTGTAAGTGGAAAAGGCCTGGTGCTGCCTCTTCCCTTTCCTCCTCTTTCCTGCCTGGAACACAGGTATGATGTGCTAAGCAAGAGGATGCAATGCGTTCTGAGGATGCTGGACCAGAAAGGCAGAAAAAGTCTGGACTCCTGGCAGCATCATTGAGCAGCTACACCAGACCTGGGAAGCTTACCTCTGGACTTCTGGTTGTTTGAAAGAAAGAATGCCCCCACCCATTCTTTTGTTTGGGGCTGTTGTGATATGCAGCCAAATGCACCCCTGATACGTTAGGCTAGCACTTGCCTGCACCCATTTTCCTTTAAACTCTATGTGTCTAGTTCAAGTTTTTCTAGATCTAGGATCACAGTGAACAGTACTGAATTATAATAATTCCACCAGTAATTAGCATTTGCCAAATGCCTCCTCTGTGCCAGGAATTGAGCTAAGTGATTTTATCCTCACAACAGTCCTAGGAAATAAGTCTTATTATTATCCTCATTTTCATATGAGGAAACTGAGGCTCAGAGAGGACAAATGAGAGGCTCAGGGTCACACAGCTAGAATATTGTGACTGGGCTCCAAAACTCTACCTCCCCACATTCAGCACATCTAATTCAAGATGGTTACGGTAGGGAAACTGAGGTCCAAGAGGGAGGGTGACTTGCCAAAGGTTGCACAATAATTCAGGAGGATTGTGTTACTAGAAATCAGACCTTCTGTGTCCCCATTCCAGAGCTCTTTCCATGACACCCTGCTGATCAGTGAATGAAGCGGCTGGAAGGCCAGGGTAAGGTCTGGGCACACTCGGAGCAATTGAAGGATTCTGAACAGAATCAAGAGGGTATTTCACACGCCAAAGAAGGCCCATGAAGACAGTTCCTCTTCCTTCAACTATATTTAGTATGGCTAGAAGAGGGGGATGAGGGGACTGAGACTTTCACCCCTAGCAACTTCCTGAGCAATTATCATCCCTTAGCCAGAAAATGGCTCTACTTCCTCCGTCACAGGCGGCTGGGTCCCCAGATCGCAAGAACTGATACCTGATGCTCGGCAGATTACGCTGATGGTGGGAGTGGGCTGGGAAGGATGCCAGTGGTGTGACTGATCAGATGGCGCCTGTACCGATCAGATGGCTAGCTGCCTACGGGCGAGGTCTGTAGGGCAGGGGACCCTGCAGTGGAAACTCCTCACAGAAGCTTGGGGACTCTCCACTCGCCAGCATCCTGCTTGTTTATCTGCCTACTTGGCCTGGGGTTTCGGTCTTTGGAAGTTGTAGGGTTTGGGACCTAAGACAGTCAGGGATGACGTGGTGCAGGGAGTTAAACTTGTAGATGTTGAAACTAGAGAGACCAGGGTTCAAATCCCAGCTCTACCACCTACTGGCCTGTGACTGTTAGCAAGTCAGTTTTCCTGTTTACAAAAATGGGGACAAGAAGAGAGCCTATCTTACAGGGCTCTTACGGGGTATAAAGGTGATGATGTTCCAAAACCCCTTAGGGCAATGCCTGCCGGGTAGTAAGTGCCCCAGAAAGGGTCGCTCCTCCTGTTCCTCCTCACTGCATGATGTAGGGCAATCTATGAGCTTCAGTTTCCTATTTTGCATAGTGAGGACGATGATACCTTCCTTCTGGAATTGTTGAGAGGATTTCAATGAGAAAGGGATGTAAAAACATTTTGTGACTCTCAGTTCTTAGCTTCTCAGCTGAACTGTGTTGCTCAAACTGGAGCCCTCTTCCCCAACAGACAACCACCACCCAATAGTGAATTTTGATCCCTCCTAACTCCAAGCACTGCCTGGCCGTGCTGGGGCTTAGGTATGTTGCACCTGGTATTCCAGAACAAGGAGGTTGGGCCTTGAAAGCTAACCCTTACTGGGTGTGCAAACTTGGATCAATCATTTCAGCTCTCTGGGCCCCAGTTTCCTTGTCAGGAAAATATAAAATAATACTGACTTCATAGACAATTATATGTGATAGTGCAGGTAAGGCACATAGTACTCTGTCTGGCACATAGTAAGCATTCAATAAATAGTAGTAATTGTTATTACTTTCAATGCCCAACCCTAGCCTGGTACTGAGTAGGTAAAGAGGAGGAGGGAGACAGAGCTTTGCATGAAGCCCGCCTGCTTGGGTAGGAAACGGAAGGGAGGGCAGGTAGAGAAATGCCATCGAGTGCCTAGTGGATACTGGGCATGCTCACATAGACCATCATATTCTGTCCTCACAATAAGTCTTGTAAGAATGGAATAATTAGCCTCATTTACAGATGGGGAAATGGAGGTCCCAGAAGGGCAGTTGGCTGCCTAAGGTCACACTAAGAGTTGGTGGGAGTGGGCCTGGGGGTTGGAATTTGAAGAAATGTTGGGTTGATTCCAGAGCTTTCCTGCTGGGCTGGGAAGCTGCCTGCAGAGGTGGGGCAGGGTGGGGTTGTGCCCATGAGTGATTCAGGTAAGAGTCAGCTCTGGATTTCCAAATAGTGGGTGAGGCTTAGCAAGGGTGAAACATGTCTACAGGCATTAAAATCCAGGCCCCAGCAAGGGCCTCTGGCAGGGTGGGCAGGAGGATATATGATTGGTGTGGAGCCAGAGGTAGGGGTATGCAGAGAGAGAAACCTCACTCCAAGTCCTAGGCCACCTTAGCTGGGAGGGGCTCAGGGCCTGGGGTGGATCTGGACCTGTTGGGGTATTGGGGGTGCTGGTCAATAGACCCCCTGTGGAAACCAAGGCAGGGTGCTGACTATTTTGGCGGTAGTCACAGCAGATGGATGGGTTGGCAGTCATGTTGATGAGGCTGGCAGGGACCCTCACTCACTCATAGATGGTTCGTATTTTTTCATCCATTCAGTAACCCCCCCAGACACACATCCATTTCTTTCAATCAACTGACATTTGCTGGATGTCTTCTATATACTGGATCTTTTGCTTGGCTCTGGGCATACAAGAGTGCCCAAGAGGCTCATGGCCTAACCAGGTAGAGATCGGGGGTAGTACAGCCCAGTGCGGTACCTGTAACCAGAGGAGACATGAGGAGGTGGCTTCTCTTGCTTGATGAGTAGAAGTTCACTGTCCTGGGGATTGGGAAATCTCCCTATACATGTAAACCACAGACTTTGGAGGGGAGGAAGGTGACTCTGTGCTGTGGCCTCTTTTTCCTGGACTGAGACAAGGGCAAGGACCTCTTCCAAGTGTATCCAGTGGCATGCTGGACCCCTCCCCTGAGATTGCCCAATACGACCAGCCCAAATCTGAATACCACTTACCCCTAACCTGCTCCATTCCCTAGGTCCTCCCTGGGTATTAGCGCCAGGCTCAGAAACCTGAGGATCCTTCTCTACACCTCTGCTTCTCTGAAGGTCCAGTGCCAATCAGTCCCAAGCCCTGGCACTTCTGTCAGTGTTTCTCTCTGTTCCACCTAGGTTCCCCTCCGTGTGGCCTCTTGGTCTGAACCCTGTCCCTGGAGGGTTACACCGGCACTGTCTGCTACCTTGGCCGCTGGCCTCTTCTTCCTTCAGCCATCCAAGATCTCCAGTGAGGTCACAGAGCCTGATCATAGCCAGGGCTCAGTCACTACCTCTCAGAACTGGACCTGCTGTCAGAGGCTGCCTGATTTAACCTTTCTTATTGTTCACATGGGGAAACAGAGGCCCAGCATGGTCGAGAGACTTATCTAAGGTCATACCATGGAAGAATTGAGATTTGAACTCAGTTTTCTTGACTTCCAGGCTAAAGCTCTTTCCTGAAACACCGGAGTCACACACGCATTTGTTTATTTGGGTACCAGGTGGGGTGGTTTGGGAATAAAGAGTCAGCAGGAGGTACAGGCTTGGTAACTTCTTGGGCCCAGGACCTGAAGGGAGGGAGAGGCTGGGAGTGGAAGATGGGGCCTAGTTCAAGTTCCTCTCTCCTTTCTTCATTGCCAGAAAGCCCTCTTTTCTTTGGGTAACTAGACTCCCAAATCCTCAACTTGACACCATCCCTTTTGCTGATAATCCCATTACTCATGTCTCCTTGCCCTGTCAGGGTAGCTACTGAGAGGGCTGCGGATCTGCGGTGATGGGGAGGGCTACGCTGGCCCCACTCCCTTCCCGGATCTGCCCTGGCTCGCTTCTGTCTCCTGGGAAAGCTGGCTTTTGTCCCAGTGGAGCATGGGAACAGCTCACTTGGATGGGGAGGGAGGAAGGGTCTTCCAGCAGGTCTCACCTGTCTCAACTCTCCCACCTGGCGTGGTTCCCACACTTGGAGACTCCATGTGACCTTGGGGCCCATCCCTTCTTCCTTCTAGGCTCAGTTTTCCCAGCTGTAAAAAAAGAGGAGCTGGATGCTAGGATTCTGTAAATTAGGCCAGTGGATGTGAGCCAGCAAGACCATTGACACTGGACAGTCCTGGACTCTAAGAAAGAGCTTTGAGAAAAATGCCTACCAATAATTGAGCACCTATGTGCTAGACACTGCATCTGGAGATTTGTGTGCATTATCTTTATTGAATCTTACAACAACCTTCTGGGATGAGTCTTATTATTTACTCCATTTTGTAGATGAGAATACTGGGACCAGAAAGGGTTAGTACCTTGCCCAAGGTGACACAGCTAGGAAGCTGCAGAGTCTGAACTTGAACTCAGATCTCTCAGACTTGAAGTCTATGCTTTGAATTTCTGCCAATAGAAGCTCTTGCAGACATCTGTGGCACCACAGGGCAGAGGCCAGCCTGCTGGGAAAGTCAGTCCTCCCTGTGGAGCTGTCTGAGGGGTAGTGCGTTCCCCATGCAGGAAATCATGTGAAGGCCAGGCCGCTCTGCCACTTTTCTAGCTCTAGGAGGGGGTGTGCTTCTCTGGGGGTCAGGATGTGTGGTTCAGACCAGCCGCTTGCAGCCTGAGATACTCTCAGTTCTGCCCCTGAGCACTGGGTGACCTCAGCGTTGGCATTAAGTTTCTGAGCCTCAGTTTCCTGTCTACCAAATGGACACAATTACGGCCCCATAGGGCTTTAAAAGCTCCAGCGCCTCAGGAATTCCGGGCAAATAACCTCCTTCTCGGCCATCATACAATAATTAATAAAAAGTCCTGGCTGGGGCGGGTGCAGAGGAAGTGGGCGGTGGCCGAGGTGACAGCTGGAGGGGAGGGGGTGGAGTCAGGGGATGGGTGGGGAAGGGGCGGGCCAGGCCGGCCAATGCACCGAGCGGTGTTAGAGACGCATCCTCAGAGCCCACAGTCTGCGTCCAGCACCCATCAGTCAGCTGCCCCTGCACCATGAGCCGTGAGTCTGGCCCGGGTGCCCCGTGCGCCCAGGAATCTTCTTTGCCTCCTGACGGAGCCTTGAATGCCAGGCTCAGCCTCTCGTCTCTCTCTCTCCCTCTGCAGGGCGCAGTCTCTCGCTCCGGTTCCCGCTGCTCCTGTTGCTGCTGCCGACGCCCCCGGTCCTCGCGGCTGCCTCCCGGGCCCCCGCGCCGGGTAGGCGGGCCCCCTTCCTGCGCACGGGGAATCTCCCGGCGCCTCGCCACTGTCCAGCTCCATTCCCTCCTTTCCCCGCCAGCGGGCCTAGCTTCCCCTTTCAGCCCGCGGTCCCTGGGGGGTGGGAGTGAGGGTAGGAAAGGGGCTGCGGCAGTTAAGGTGTTGGTCTCCAAGCCTCTCAAGGGGTGTGGTCTTTGGTAGGGGGCTACTGGGTTCTTTTTTTCGGAGGAGCAGCAGATGGAGATCTCGTGCCTGCTGGGGGAGAACGGACTGCCTGTGCCAGGCCCCTCACCTTTTCTGGGCCCCTAGCTGTCCAAACCTTCTCCACCTCAACAACCCTGCTGTTTCTGTGGGGGCTTCTTTCGGAGGAAGCTGGGGGCTGGAGCGGGGGGAGGCTCCAGGGGAAAGCAGACTAGAGAATGAGATCCCTTTCTCCAACCCCTAATTTTCTGGGAACCCATCCTGACTTCCAATCTCAGTGGAGAAGGTCTCCCCTGTTGAGGACTCCGACTACACCTGCCATTCTGGGAAGACCGGAGGTGGAAATACGTTTACTGAGCTGGGCTACTCCCCTGAAGTTTAATCCTCACCTGTGAGGTCTCCATTGTGCAGACGAGGAAAGTGAGGCACAGAGAGGTGCGGTGAAGCCCCTAAGCTCACAGTGTTCATGGTAGGGATAGCATTTGAAACCTCTGCAAGGTTTTTCCACCTGGTGGAAGACTTGAACTCGGAAGAGTTTCCACCATTCCACCCTCAATGAACCCTGGGCCCTTCGAGTTTCATCACCTTGACAATGATGGGGAAAGTTGGAGCCTGTAAAATTCCGCCCTTTCCCACACAATGCATGTCAGGTTCCAGGTGAAGGAATTCCCTCCTCACTGAGTTAGCCTCCCTCCTCCAGCTGACTGCTTCTCTCTCTGTCTCTCTCTCTCTGTGTAGGGGAGTGGGTAAGTAGAGGGGCGACCTGCACACAGCTTCCACTGCCTGTGTGACCTATCCATCTCTGGGTCTCCATTTCCTGCCTGTAAAATGGGGGCAAGGGAAGAGGGGTGGGAGAGGGGCTCTGAGCTTCATGCTGTGATGCTGTAGGGATTTGGGCTCCAGAGGAGCAAGGAAAGATATCCATGTGACTGCAAATCAGACCAGGCCTCCTGGAGGAGAGGGTTTAAGTGGGTGGCATTTGGGGAAGCCAAGGAGATGATGGAGGGTTTGGGTATGTGCAGGCCTAGTTTGTGGGAAGAAGAGGAGGAGGACTCACATGGCCAGCATTTTACAGTTGTCAAAGCAAGGCTGTGAGCATCTGCTTCTTTGATGCTCACAAGAGCCCTGCCAGGGAGATGGGGCCTCTGATGCCCAAAGGGATGAGCCTGCCTGTCTAAGACCCTGCAGTGAGCTAGGGACAGAGCCAGGCTGACCAAGCTGCCCCAGTCACCCATCTTGTCAGCCCTTGGATCAGCCTGGCACTTCCTCTGAGGCCCCATCCTGCTGTATCCAGGCCTCACATACTTTGGACATGTTATCAGGAGGGATCAGTCCGTGAAGAAGGGCGTCATGCTTGGTAAAGTAGAGGGTCAGTGAAAAAGAGGAAGACCCTCAATGAGATGGATTGACATGGTGGCTGCAACAATGGGCTCATGCATAATAGCGACTGTGAGAACGGTACAGGATTTTGAGAATGGTACATAGGGTCGCTAAGAGTTGGAACTGACTCGACGGCGCCTAACAACAACAATAGGGCACACAGGGCCTGCCCTGTCTGGCTTCCTTTTTCTATTCATGAGCACACAGTGACCTGTGATCTGTGTCATTTTGCTTTTTGCCCTTTCTACTTACCTTTATATCATAAGTGTTTAAATGGAATTGTTTTTTCCAGTCCACAAACATTCCTGAGGGCTTGCTTTGTGCCAGACTCAGGCTGGGTCCTGGACACACAGAGAGGGGAGGAGCTCACAGTTTGACGAGGGAGACAGAAATGCCAGCAGACTGTCATCCAAAGAGACCAGGGCCATGACTGAGGGGAGCACAGGGATTTGTGGAGCTCAGGGGAGAGAGCAGTTACCTCTCAGTGTGAGAACTGAGGTAATGACATTTGAACTGGACTCTGAAGGAGATGTGGGCACAAGGAGAAGGTTCTTTCTGGTAGAAACAACGGCACGAGCTTGGGGGTAGTAGGATATGAGGCTGCAGTGACCTGCAGCTGCTGGACAAGGAGGACCTTTGAATGCAAGAGTGAGGAGCTCAGACTTCGGCCTGAGGGTGTTGGGGAGCAGGAGAGTGAGAGTAGATGGATGACTTAGGGGGATGAGGCTGGAGGCTGGGAAACCAGTAAGGAAGCTGCTGCAAGGATCAAGGACAGATCGAATAACAAGTGAGATTAGGGCCAGAGGGTTTGGGCTGCTGTCATATATTAAGTCTGTGACGAAGTGAGGCCCAGGTTGCCTGAACCTTTGCCGTGGGAAGCCAAAGCCTGTGCCTTGGCCCCCACTGGGGCAGCTGAAGCCCACCCACCAGGAGATGAGGACGGCAGGGAGGAGATGGAGTACAGCTTGGAGGTCAAGTCCATACCAGGGAATCCTTGATGCCCAGGTTCACCTCTGTTAGCCCCTGGACTTGGCCTAGCACCATCTCCCTGGGCCAGGGATGGGGCATGACCTGGAGACACAGCTCCCTCTGTGCCAGGTAAGGGGCCTGAGGCCAGACCCTGGCTCATGTGGCAGGGACCCAGCCTGCACCAAGGCCTCTCTGCGCTAGCCGCCTACTGCCTTCTGTTTCCAGCACCAGCCAGACCTGTGGGCTGAGAGGGGGCTTCCTCTCCAGCTGGCATCTTCCAGCGGCTGGGCCTAGCCGTCCAGGCCTGGTGTGGGAGTGCCTGGCCTCTGGCCGCCTACCCTTCTGGGTGCATAAACTGGGGCCCTGGCCTGGCAAGTCAGGGTCCTTTGTGCACTCTTTGGCTATCAGGCCACTTCAGCTTCTCTAAATATTATTCTTAGGGGATTTCAGTCCAGCCACTTTGATGGCCCTTCTCGCTGCCTGCCGCCTTCGCGTCCTGGAGGCCTTGGTGTTCCCCATACTGTGCCTCACCCCAGTCATGCTCAGCCCTGAGTATCGCGCTCCAACTCCTGGGCTGGGGAGCTTTTCCTTGCCTGAATCCTTGGAAAGGGTTCTAGAGCCAGGCTGTCCTGGACTGTCCACGTCTGTGCAAAGGTGGACTAGTTGCCTGGCCTTTAGGCCTATGGGCCTCATGTGTAGTATGGGTGTGCTGATCACCTCCTACCCTGGGTTGTCTTGGGGACTTACTGAGAGCAAGCTGTAAAGTTCTCTGCTAAGATATACCGGAAAATGGAGACCAGAGGGTGGAAGAGACTTGCTCAAGGACATGCAGCCAGTAAGGTGGATTTTCATTAATAGTTGAGCCCAAACCATTTGTGTCACCCAGAGACCCTAGTAGGCACTCAGGGAAGATGTATCAGTGATGTGGATGGAGCAGATGGACTTGAAGGAGGCCTTCTGCTCTGAGGTTCTGTTCCCCCTTCTCTGCTAAGGGTGGAGCTGGTCTATCCTTCGCAATAATTTGTATCAATATGACTCTACCCTACCAGCACCCGATCAGCAGAGACCTTGCTCTCAGTAAGTCCCCAAGACAACCCGGGGCGGGAGGGTGATCAGCACACCCATACTACACATGAGGCCCATAGACCTAAAGGCCAGGCAACTAGTCCACCTTTGCACAGACGTGGACAGTCCAGGACAGCCTGGCTCTAGAACCCTTTCCAAGGATTCAGGCAAGGAAAAGCTCCCCAGCCCAGGAGTTGGAGCGCGATACTCAGGGCTGAGCATGACTGGGGTGAGGCACAGCATGGGGAACACCAAGTCCTCCAGGACGCGAAGGTGGCGAGCAGTGAGAAGGGCCATCAAAGTGGCTGGACTGAAATCCCCTAAGAAAATGAAAATCCACCCAGTGGTTCCGCAGAAGAAAGTCCTGGGAATTTACTTTTTTTTTACGATTACAGCCTTTGAAAACTCTGAAATATGTGTGGTTGCTATGAGTTGGCATCGATTCAACGGCAATGAGTTTTTTTTTTTTCTTTTTGGTTAAAAGCACCTACTTGATGCCTGGCCTTGTGCTGGATTCTGGGACTCAGGATGAATTAGACCTGGTGCCCACATCTCTCCAGTTCCCTTTCCTGATGGTTTATTATACAGGCGTGTCCTCCACTGAGCACAGAACTGGGCTGGCATGAAAGCATGTGGGATTTAGGTTAGACTGAAGGAATGACTTCCAGTACAAATAGTTCCTAAGATTCTGGTTGTGGAAGGGGATGGTGATCCCTCTTGGGTCCTAGTTTTATTCATTCATGGTTTTCAGGTCCATTTTGAAGGAATGGCGATAGACATACTTCACCTGGGGTCTTTTTCAACCTGTGGGTTCTGGTGATTCTCCCTCCTCATCCCGTCTCTGGATCCAGGCCTGGAGCTCCTCCAGGAAGTGGGAAAGGTAGGGGAAGAGAAGCGGTTTCAAGTCTTGGCTCTGCCACTTCGGAGCAGTGGGGATTGGGCAAGTCTCTTGCCTTCCCTGAGCCTCGTATTCCTCATCTGCGCCATGGGGATTCTAGTGTACCACTCCTAGGGAGCGCGGGGCAGGTAAATCAATGGAAGGTATAAAGGTCCCAGACTCAGTGAGCGAGAGTCCTGGCTTCCTGGTCCAGCTGTGGTCAAGCTCATCCTTTGGGAAGCGGCGCCCAGTCTCCTCTCTGCCCCCCTGGTACCCCTGGGGCCTTAGCAGCAGCTGGTGTTCTGTGGAGAAGCTTTCCTGTCCTGGGGCAGCTGGTGTTTATGGAAAAAACGTGGGGGAGGAGGGAGGGAAAGCTGGACTGCTGGTCTGGGAGGGAGGAGCCTCTGCTCAGCATACAGCTTCTCTTGGAAGGAGGGGATGTGGGCAGCAGCTCCAACGTCTGGCACTTCTCTTCTCTATGTGCTGCCTACTGGTGCAGAACTCTAGAGTGACGGCAGGAGGGCTTCAAGCTAGATTTCAGATCCAACTGCGGAGGGCTGGGAAGATAAGCGAGTATCTTTGGCTAAGCTGAAAGTGACCAGTTTCCTTATTTCATTTTATTCAACAAATATTTATGGACCTCTGGTCACCACATGTGAGTCCCTTAGGCAGCTGGATATCTCCAAGACTTGGGTGGAGGTTGTTGGTCAGTAGACACAAAGAGCCCCACTTGGGTATACAGCCTGTGTTAGGGGGAGGAGAAAGGCAGGGAAGGCATGGCCGCTTCCTTGGGAACTTATGGTGAAGAACAGGCTGCATTGGACTCTGTAGCCAGGGCTAGGGAGAGCTGAAGAGTTAGAGTGTGGATATTTAGGGAAGGCTTTCTGGTCAAGGCAAGGCGTGGGCTCAGTCAGGAGGGTCAGGTAGGTTTGGAGGAAATTTATTGGGGAGGGACAGCAGCCTGGTTAAAAGATGAAGACCTTTCAGCCTTGAGGTTAAGGGAAGGGACTGTTACAGAATGTTTGAGCTGGAAGGACTGTTTTTTGAACATTTTTATTGTGCTTTAAGTGAAAGCCTACATAGTAAATTAGGTTCCCATTCAATAATCATACACAAATTCTTCTGGGACATTGGTTGCAATTCCCTCAATGTTTCTACCCTGGGTTCCCTGTTTCTGTTCCTCCGGTTTCCCTGCCCCTTCCTGCCTTCTTATCTTTACTTTTGGGCAAATGTTGTCGTTTTGGTCTTGTATAGTTGGTTGTTCTAAGGAGCACATTACTCATGGGTGTTATTGTTCATTTTGTAGGCCTGTCTGTTATTTGGCTGAAAGGTGAGCTCCTTGAGTGGCTTCAGTTCCATATCAGAAGGGTGTCTTAGAGCGTTAGTCTCGGTGGTTCCTCTGGTCTCTATCAGATCAGTAAGTCTAGTCTTTTTTATGAATTTTGTTCCACATTTTTCTCCTGCTCTAACCAGGAGCTTCTATTGTGCTCCTGGTCAGAGTGATTGGCAGTGGTAGCCGGGCACAACCTACCTATTCTGGTCTTAGTCTACTGGATGCTGTGGTTCATATGGACCATTAGTCCTTTTGACTAATTGCTTCCTCGAGTCTTTGGTTTTCTTCGCTCTCCTTTGCTCCAGATGGGAAGAGACCAATAGTTGTATCTTAGATGGCTGCTCACAAGCTTTTTAAAAAAAATTTTATTGGGGTTTAAGTGAAAGTTTACAAATCAAGTCAGTCTCATACAAAAATTTGTATATACCTTGCTATATATTCCTAGTTGTTCTCCCCCTGGTAAGACAGCACACTCCTTCTCTCCACTCTCTATTTTTGTGTCCATTCAGCCAGCTTCTGACCCCCTCTGACCTCTCATCTCACCTCCAGACAGGAGCTGCCCACATAGTCTCATGTATCTACTTGATCCAAGAAGCTTACTTCTCAACAGTATCATTTTCTATCCCATCGTCCAGTCCAATTCCTGTCTGAAGAGTTGGCTTTGGGAATGGTTCCTGTCTTGGGTTAACCAGAAGGTCAGGGGATGATGACCTCCAGGGTCCTTCTAGTCTCAGTCAGACCATTAAGCCTGGTCTTTTTATGAGAATTTGAGGTCTGCACCCCACTGCTCTCCTGCTCCCTCAGGGGTTCTCTGTTGTGTTCCCTGTTAGGGAAGCCATTGGTTGTAGCCAGGTACCATCCAGTTCTTCTGGTCTCCGGTTGATGTAGCCTCTGGTTTATGTGGCCCTTTTTGTCTCTTGGGCTCATAATTACCTTGTGTCTTTGATGTTCTTCATTCTCCTTTGCTCCAGGTGGGTTGAGACTAATTGATGCATTTTCGATGGCCGCTTGCTAGCCTTTAAGACCCCAGATGCCACTCTCCAAAGTGGGATGCAGAATGTTTTCTTAATGGATTTTATTATGCCAATTGACCTAGATGTCCCCGGAAACCATGGTCCCCAAACCTCCACCCCTGCTACGCTGGCCTTCGAAGCACTCAGCTTATTCAGAAAACTTCTTTTCTCTTGGTTTAGTCCAGTTGAACTCACAAGCTTTTAAAACCCCAGACGCTACTCACCACAGTAGGGTGTAGAACATTATCTTTATGAACTATGTTATGCCAATTGACCTCAGTGTCCCCTGAGATTAAGGTCCTTAGCCTTCGATCCCAGTATCTCAGTCCTGGGAGTAGAAGGACCTTTTAAGATCTCTTTGAGGTCCCTACTATGGTATTGTTATTGTTGGGTGACCTTGAGTTCATTCTGACTCATAGCCACCCCATGTGACAGATTAGAACTGCCCCCATAGGGTTTTCTAGGCTGTAATCTTTATGGACGCAGCTTGCCAGGTCTTTCTCCCATGGAGCCATTGGGTGTGTTTGAACTGCCAATCTTACAGTTAGTAGCCCAGCTCTTAACTGTTGTAAGCAGGAGGGACCAAAGGAGTAGAGCTCAAGGTAAAGAATCCTTTCTTTGATGGGCTAGATCCTTGAGCCTGCTGGGGAGATGATCCTGAGTCTCCTTGGCATTTCTGGGCTTGAGGGAGGGAGAGGGAGGGGTCCCTAGGTCCTGGCTGCCAGGTCTGCCTGTGTCAGCCTGATAAGGCCTTTTTGTCCAACTTCCTTCCCGTTGGCCTCTCCTTCCTACATTCCTGCCAGGGCCACACAATGCCCATCGTGGGACTGTGGGGAGTCACCAAGGCTTAAGCAAAAGTATTTGCATGATTCTTGCAATTTTTGTTTCTTTTCAGGGGTGTGTGTCTGTGTGCTTGCGTGTGTGTGAAGGGGTGGTGCTGGGGGCCCTCCCTGATGTTGGGGCTGGGAGGACCCTGATGTCCAGGCCAAGCCCCACCCTATGAAGTAAGGAGACTGAGGCCCAGGGAGTCAGGCCTTGCCCAAGGTCATGCCCTCAGATCATGGGTCCCTGAGATGGCTGATCGTATCATCCCATCCTCCCCCCTTTTGCTACCCTCTTGATCACCAATAATCAGTTGTACAGAGAATAAAAGTTCCCTGTGATGTTGGCTCTCAGCCCAGATAAGGAAGTATGTGTATGTTTTTAGAGAGAAGCTGGTGTTTGCTGTGTAGGCTTGGGAATGGGTCTGCTGCCAGGAGCCAGGAGCCCTGGATCTGCCCAAGCCCATGCTCTGCTCTGCTCTGTGTCCTTGGCCAAGTGGCTACCTCTCCCTGGACCTCAGTTTCCCTAGATAAACAGTGAGGGGCTCTGCACTTTGAGGTGGACCCAAATGAGCTCTGAAGAGTTTCTAACTTTGTTGTTTGAAGAATCACTGAAGCAGTGCAGACTTGAGCCAGGGGGCTGTGGTCAGTGAGATCTGGGTTAGACACAAGGAGGAACTTCCTTGTGGAGTTTTCTCCAGGAGGCAAGAGGGCTGATGCCAGAGCTCCACTCACTCTCTCAGGAGGGTTTTCCAGCCATTTCTCTCCTGTTCCTTTTGTCCCTGACTTTCTTCAGAGTCCTAGAGCCCAGACCCCAGCCCTGACTTGGGCTAAGACTGGGCCTATCAGGAACTGGAACTGAGATAGCTGAGCCGCTGGAGTCACTCCTTCCCCTCAAACTCACTCTCTACCCCCACAGCTTCTTCCTCTGGGCTTGACTGCTGAGCCTGTGGGGTAGGGTGGAAGTGAAGGGATGAGGCAGTGGGTCTGGTGTGACTTGCTGGGTTATTTCTCTGGGTTTCCCTTTTTCTGGCCTCAATTTCCCCACCTGCAAAGTGGGTATTGTGATGCTTGCTCTTCCTTCCCTTCTCCAACAATGGAGGGATGGGTGGGAGGCCTCATTGTCCTAATGTCCAGGTGCTCACCCAGCATGGGGAGAAATCCCTCATCCTTGTCCCTTTTCTGGACCCTACAAACCCTGCCCTTGCTACTGAACCCTGACTTGGCAGGAAGTGAATGCTCTAGAAGCTTGTGACTGCAGGGTCTTATCAGCTTATTTCCTAGCCTTTGATGTCATGGTCTTGAGTCCAGACTACGCCTCCTCTGGTGGCAGTAGGGAGGGAGGGAAACTTCTCCTGGGGGCCTGATGTGAGCAAAGCTGGAGCTGCAGAGCAGAGCCTGGTAATGGCAGGAATAGGAATTTATGCTCACTGCTGTGGGAACGGGGAGAGCCCTTAGGGGACACTGAAGTCCAGAGAGGGCTCACTTAGAGACTTAGGACAAAGCTGGGACTTGAACTCATACCTTTGGCACTGTATTCTCCCATTCAGGGCAAGATGGGGATCTGGGGGTCACACTAGAGTCTCTGATCCTCATTTGTCACCCACAGTGAACCCCTGTTGTTCGTATCCGTGCCAGCACCAGGGAATCTGCGTCCGCATTGGTCTTGATCTCTACCAGTGTGACTGCACCCGCACGGGCTACTCCGGCCCCAACTGCACCGTCCGTGAGCCTGCCCTCCAGCCCTCACTCCTTTCCCCTGGGCTCCCCTCCACAGACCCCCACATGGCCTCGTTCTCATTCCCATCCTGGCTCTGACACTCTCCCTGATCTGCTCCATCCTGAGCTCTCACTCCCAGCACATCCTTCTTCCTAGCTCTGGGCTCTGCGGGAATCCTCACCGACCACTCCCAACCTCAGTTCCTAGACCTATCCCTGTCCTTGTTTCTAGTTCTGACTCTACATGTGTCATCACTCCCAGGGCCCTGTCCGTACTTCTCTATCCCATATGTACTCCCTGTTCCATCCTGGCCCTAGTCGCCAGTTCCCCTCATCCACTCTCTGATCCTGCCAGGGGGCCAAACTGAGTGGCTCCCATTGCCCCTGCAGCTGATCTATGGACCTGGCTCCGGAATGCATTGCGGCCCAGCCCCTCTTTTCTCCACTTCCTGTTGACCCATGGGCGCTGGTTCTGGGAGTTTGTCAATGCCACCTTCATCCGTGAAATGCTCATGCGTCTGGTACTCGTAGGTGAGTGGGGGCAGGGCCCCCCAATCTGGGGAACATCAGAGCAAGTGATCCTGCCAATTCTTGGCATCTGATATGGGCAATGGTTGGGGAGATGCTACAATGCCAGATAAGGCAAGTCCCAACTCGGGAGGGGGTGGGGAAGGGATGTAACTGCGGCTGGGAGCCCCCTTGTCACCAGTACTTTCACCCTCTGCAGTGCGTTCCAACCTTGTCCCCAGCCCCCCAACCTACAACTCAGCCCATGACTACATCAGCTGGGAGTCCTTCTCCAATCTGACCTACTATACCCGTATTCTGCCCTCTGTGCCCCAAGACTGCCCTACACCAATGGGAACCAAAGGTAATGAAGATGGGGCGAGGGGCTGGGCCTGGGAATCACAGGAAATGCTCAATTCTCCTTGGGGAAAAGCAGGCAGAAGAGCAATTATTGGCCTGTTTCACAGACGGGTGGGCCAAAGCAAGGCAAGAACATATCCAGCATCAGGGTTGAGATAGGGTTGGGGAATGAGGACAGAAAAGGGCACTGAAAGGCTTTACCTTAGGTCACCTAGAAAGTCTCTGGCAGAGTCAGACTAGGGCTTTCATATTTCCATGTGTCACTTTGGCTGAACTTTGTCTACTGAATGGATGAGACCCTGCTGGAGTGGGGGTAACTTGAAAGTTGAAAACTTATACCTGTTATAGTAAGGTATGACCTTATTTGTACTCTATTCTGGTGAAATATGGGAACCTGTTTACGTTAGTAAGAATTATTTATTTATTTGGTTTTGTTGCTGTTGCTCAAGACCCCACCTGGCCTCATTGGCAGGGGCCTTCCTCCTAAATTCTTCTTCCCACTCTACCCCTAATTGTCCAAAAAACCTAGGAGTTACTCAGATAAGAGCCATGAACTCAGCTTCAAGAACAGCAAGACAAGTGGGACTAACTAGTCAGTTGCTGCCATAGAGTGTCACTGTTAAACACTGATCCTGTGCAGTCCCATGGATGTGTGCTTTTGCAGGTTCAGAACCTTGCATATGTATTGATAACTCATACTTTGGCCTCATGGTTACCTTTCTGATGGTTTGCGCTCACATTTTAAGCTACTATTCCAAAAGTATGACCATTTTGGGAGGACAGTGAGGTCTAGCAGAGCTTCTGGACTCTGACAATACTTTGCTGGAACCAGTCCGAACTCAAGGTCTACCTGGGTGATGATTTCAGGTTATGGGTACAGACCATACCCTCCAACTTACCTTTTTGGTAAGTTCCCTTTTGGGGTGCTTGATATTCATTCCTGCCAGTGGAATGAAGTTGACCATCTGGATCCAAAGAAGGTTCTACTAATCTTGAACTTTTAACATTGGTCCTACGAGAGGTATTGTCAAGGAATGCCTTTATTAGAACACAAAACATTCTGTTAGTCTTTTCTGTTAGGGCATTGGGTGCTAACTCATCTGACATTTATATAATTAAGGAAGACCCCTCAAGTGCTTATTCTGATAATGACAGACACCACCTTCAAGAAGGCTTGTCTTTACCCCAGACATAGAAGGACTGCCATCAATAAAAGCAGGAGTTGGCAAACTATGGCCTCCATGCCAAATCTAGCCTGCCCCCATTTTTGTAAATAAAGTTTTACTGGAACACAGTCACAGTCATTTGTTTGCATATTGTCTATGGCTGCTTTCATTGACAACAGCAAAGTTTAGTTGGTCTGCAAAGTTTAAAATATTTACTATCTGGACTTTAAAAGAGTCTGCTTTACCAGTCCTGTGCCATGCTTGCATTATCTCATGCAACCAGGGGCGGACTACCTAATAAATAAGGTGAAAACGTGTGAAACCGTTTACTACAGATAAGTAAGTAAGCACAAGTAAACCCATGCTTATCTTGCTTACTGGGTAATCCGTCCCTGTCAGGAATTGTAAATTTGAAGAGGCTTTGATTCTGCAGGAAGGTGCTGTGGGGTTGAGAGAGCGACAGATATCAGCCATACGTAGAAGCAGATGCTTTGATGTGGTGAAAAAATGTGAAATTGTTCACTACAGATGAGTAGGCAAGCACAAGTAAGCCTGTGCTTACCTTGCTTATTGGGTAATCCGATACTGTATGTAATCTTCAAATCCACTGTATAAGATAGGTATCAGTTGCCCAATTTTACAGATGAAGAAATTGAGGTTCAGAAAGATGAATGACTTACCTATGTGCACAGAGAGCAAATGGCATGGCCCGGTTCAAATATAGACTACCTTGCCCCCAAATCAAGGAGTCCATGTTCTTTTCTTTTTTTAACTTCTTTTCATTATGGAAAAATTTTAAACATACATAAAAATTGAGTATACTGAACTCCTATGTACCCATGTCCTAGGTTTAACACTTGTCCACAATTTCTTCATCTTTACCCTATGGATCACAACAGTCTGATCCACTACCCATCGTGGGAATGGTGCAGGACCTGGCAGTGTTTCATTCTGTTGTGTGTGGGGTTACCATGAGTTAGGGGACCAACTGGATGGTAGCTAACAACAACAACAACAGCATTTTATCTATACCCTCTCACCTTATTTTTTATGGAGTATTGTAAGAAAATTACAGATATTATGTCATCTTACCCATAAAAACTTCTAGGGTCTTTGGTATAGAAGAAGGCTCAGGGGCCACCTGGTGGGTGGGAAGTGGTCCTGCAGAGGCTGCTCTGGGCTTTCTGCTTGGGCCAGTTTGGCCTGAGGAGCCCAGAAGGCCCAGACAGGTGGCAGCTCCTGCTCTTTTCTACCTCCCCAATCAGGGAAGAAGCAGTTGCCAGATGCTCAGCTCCTGGCCCATCGCTTCCTGCTCAGGAGGAAGTTCATACCTGATCCCCAAGGTGCCAACCTCATGTTTGCCTTTTTTGCACAACATTTTACCCACCAATTCTTCAAAACTTCTGGCAAGATGGGTCCTGGCTTCACCAAGGCCTTGAGCCACGGGGTGAGTCCTTAGGAGGGGTTCAGGACTTCCCAGAGCTTGGCACATGCAGGTCGTCGCTGGTGGGCGGGACCAGGGAGATCTGAATGGACCCTCTTTGTCCTCAGGTAGACCTGGGCCACATTTATGGAGACAATCTGGAGCGTCAGTATCATCTGCGGCTCTTTAAGGATGGGAAACTCAAGTACCAGGTAGCGCTGGACCTGGAGGTGGGGTGATGGGAAGGGCCTCTGATGGTCTCCCCTGGAAAAGGCTGCTCTGGGGCCTGCGTGCTGTCCTGAGGGGGCCAGCTGCAGGAGCTGGTAATGTGTGCTAGGAGGAGAGACAGTTTAGGGACAACAGTCAATCCTTGGAAGAAGTCCCCAGGCAAGAGAAGTGGATGAGGAGCAGACATGGCCTCTTATGTTCTCCTAGGAGGTAGCTTTTGAGGCTCACTAAAAGGTGGATATTTCCAGGTTGCATTTATTTATTTAACTATTCCACAATAGTAATTGGGTACTATGATGCACCTGGCACAGGTGGTAGGGCAGCGAACATCATCGTTATGGACTGTGACCTCAGGGAACTCATAGTCCTTCAGGAGCCACAGCCATAAACACTAGGGTGCTAATTCCAGGAGGGCTTTTTGTTTAAACCAGCACTGCCCAGCAGAAATATAATGTGAGCAACATAATGTAATTAAAATTTTTCTAGAAGCCACATTAAAAAAGAGAAAAAGAGACAGCTGTATCAATTTTTATAGTATATTTTATTTAACCCAATAGATCTAAAAATTATAATTTCAATATGTAATCAATAGAAAAATTATTAATAAGGTATATAACTTTTTTGATGCTGTATCTTTGAAATCTGGTGTGTATTTTATACTTAGAGCACCCCTCAGTTTGGATGTGAACTCTTCGCTGGAATTACTTGATCTGTATTTAAATTTCATAAAATTTACAGTTGAAAAATAGATGTACATGCCTAGGTTGTTCCAAGCATACTTAAGAATTTCCCAGTAACCGAAGCACCGGCTTTTAATTTTAAAATTAAATTAAATAAAACAAACGCTCGCTGCATTTCAAATGTTCAATAGCCTTATGTGGCTAGTGGCCATCATATTGGACAGCGCTAATATAAACAAACAAACAAAAACAAAAAGTTTACAGATGAATCTTTAGGGTTAAAACCAGTACTTGGCATATAGTAGACCCTCAGTGTATATTTATTAAATGAAGGAAGAAACTGTCAAATAATTAATCTTACTCATGATAATTGCCACCAAAGAGAAGTTTTGGGCACCGCTAGAGTATTCAAAGGATTGGGAAGGCTTCCCTAGGAAGTTACAAATAAAAAGAGACTTGTGTGAAGGATGAGCAGGGGTTAGGAAGGCAAAGCCGGGAAGGGGCTTTCCAGGTAGAGGGCTTAGCATGTGCCAAGGCTTGGAGGTGGGAAGCAGCTTGGAGTAGAAGATGGGGAGTGTTGCTGAACCTAGTGACTGGGGATAGGAATGACTCGAGGTGAAAGTGGAGGTGTTTGCTGGAGATATATTAAGGATTTTGGAGTTTCTGCCAAGAGTAGAGACGGTCTTGAGTCAGGAAGTGATACTAGATTGTTTTTTTTTTTTTTAATTTTTATTAAGCTTCAAGTGAACATTTACCATTCCAATCAGTCTGTCACATGTAGGTTTACATACATCTTACTCCCTTCTCCCACTTGCTCTCCCCCTATTGAGTCAGCCCTTACAGTCTCTCGTTTCGTGCCAATTTTGCCATCTTCCCTCTCTCTCTATCTTCCCATCCCCTCTCCAGTCAAGAGTTGCCAACACACTCTCCAGTGTCCACCTGAGTTAATTAGCTCACTCTTCGTCAGCATCTCTCTCCCCTCCACTGACCAGTCCTTTTCATGCCTGATGATTTGTCTTCGGGGATGGTTCCTGTCCTGTGCCATCAGAAGTTCTGGGGAGCATTGTCTCTGGGATTCCTCTAGTCACAATCATACCATTAGGTATGGTCTTTTCATGAGAATTTGGGGTTTGTATCCCATTGGTCTCCTGCTCCCTCAGGAGTTGTCTGTTGTGCTCCCTGACGGGGCAGACATCAATTGTGGCCAGGCACCAACTAGTTCTTCTGGTCTCAGGATAATGTAGGTCTCTGGTTCATGTGGCCCTTTCTGTCTCTTGGGTTCTTAGTTGTCGTGTGACCTTGGTGTTCTTCCTTTGCCTTTGCTCCAGGTGGGTTGAGACCAATTGATGTATCTTAGATGGCCGCTTGTTGGCATTTAGGACCCCAGGCGCCACAATTCAAAGTGGGAGGCAGAGTGTTTTCATAATAGAATTATTTTGCCCAATGACTTAGAAGTCCCCTCAAACCAAGTTCCCCAGACCCCAGCCCCTGCTCCGCTGACCTTTGAAGCTTTCATTTTATCCCGGAAACCTCTTTGCTTTTAATCCAGTCCAATTAGGCTGACCTTCCTTGTATTGAGTGTTGTCTTTCCCTTCACCCAAAGCAGTTCTTATCTACAGATTGATCAATAAAAAGCCCTCTCCCTCCCTCCCTCCCTCCCCCCTTTGTAACCACATAAGTATGTGTTCTTCTTCGTTTTTTCTATTTCTCAAGATCTTATAATAGTGGTCTTATACAATATTTGTCCTTTTGCAACTGACTCATTTCGCTCAGCATAATGCCTTCCAGATTCCTCCATGTTATGAAATGTTTCAGAGATTCGTCACTGTTCTTTATCGATGCATAGTATTCCATTGTGTGAATATACCACAATTTATTTACCCATTCATCCATTGATGGACACCTTGGTTGCTTCCAGCTTTTTGCTACTGTAAACAGAGCTGCAATAAACATGGGTGTGCATATATCTGTTTGTGTGAAGGCTCTTGTATCTTTAGGGTATATTCCTAGGAGTGGGATTTCTGGGTTGTATGGTAGTTCTATTTCTAACTGTTTAAGATAACGCCGGATGGATTTCCAAAGTGGTTGTACCATTTTACAATCCCACCAGCAGTGTATGAGAGTTCCAATCTCTCCGCAGCCTCTCCAACATTTATTATTTTGTGTTTTTTGATTAATGCCAGTCTAGTTGGTGTGAGATGGAATCTCATCGTGGTTTTAATTTGCATTTCTCTAATGGCTAATGATCGGGAGCATTTTCTCATGTATCTGTTGGCTGCCTGAATATCTTCTTTAGTGAAATGTGTGTTCATATCCTTTGCCCACTTCTTGATTGGGTTGTTTGTCTTTTTGTGGTTGAGTTTTGACAGAATCATGTAGATTTTAGAGATCAGGTGCTGGTCTGAGATGTCATAGCTGAATATTCTTTCCCAGTCTGTAGGTGGTCTTTTTACTCTTTTGGAGAAGTCTTTAGATGAGCATAGGTGTTTGATTTTTAGGAGCTCCCAGTTATCTGGTTTCTCTTCATCATTTTTGGTAATGTTTTGTATTCTGTTTATGGCCTGTATTAGGGCTCCTAGGGTTGATCCTATTTTTTCTTCCATGATCTTTATCGTTTTAGTCTTTATGTTTAGGTCTTTGATCCACTTGGAGTTAGTTTTTGTGCATGGTGTGAGGTATGGGTCCTGTTTCATTCTTTTGCAAATGGATATCCAGGTATGCCAGCACCATTTGTTAAAAAGACTATTATTTCCCCAATTGACTGACACTGGGCCTTTGTCAAATATCAGCTGCTCATACGTGGATGGATTTATATCTGGGTTCTCAATTCTGTTCCATTGGCCTATGTGCCTGTTGTTGTACCAGTACCAGGCTGTTTTGACTACTGTAGCTATATAATAGGTTCTGAAATTAGATTGTTTTGTAAATGGTTGCTCTGGCTGCAGTGTAGAGAATGGACTGTTTGGGGGGAGGGAGTGGATGTAGAAAGCCTGCTTAGAGAGAGCGATCAGGGTGGGAGATAAGGGACGAGGATGGTGGTAGTGAGGCGGAGAGAAGGGGAAAGACTTTCAAAGAGATTTAGGAGGTAGAGTCAACAGGCCTTGGTTGCAGAGGATGGCAGCTGCCCTGCCGTGATGCAGAGGACTCTAAGTAGGAGTGGGAAGGTGTTGGCTGTGGGCAGGTGTGGATGCCCTGTTGTCCCAGGTTGCCAGGTGGCCACATCCACAGGTGCTGGATGGAGACGTGTACCCCCCCTCGGTGGAAGAGGCACCTGTGTTGATGCACTATCCACGGAATGTTTCGCCACGGAGCCAGATGGCTGTGGGCCAGGAGGTGTTCGGGCTGCTTCCCGGCCTCATGCTCTATGCCACAATCTGGCTGCGTGAGCACAACCGTGTGTGTGACCTGCTGAAGGCTGAGCACCCCACCTGGAACGACGAGCAGCTCTTCCAGACGACCCGCCTCATCCTTATAGGTGAGGACCCCAAACCAGCTCTGCTCTGGAAGGTCACGACATCTACCCTGAGAAGTGGGTGGGTGGAGGGCAGTGGCTTGGGGACAGAGAGTTGGGATTAGAATCCTGGCTCTGTTGCTTACTAACTGTGAGAACTTGAGTACTCCCCTTCACTTCTGGGAGCCTCAGTTTCCAAATCTGTTCACTGGGGATAATAATGGTTGTAAGGATTTGTTGAGATAATAGATGGGAGGGCACTTAGCACATAGTAGGCCTTCAGAAAACGGATGGCTGTGACGGTTGATTATTAGTTGGGTGATTCACGGCAAATGCAAATCTGATTAGCCACCTTAAATCTCAGTTTCTCCCTTGTACTGTACCCAGATGTACACAGTGATGGCCCCAGCATGTGCAGGGTCAAACCCCAGCTTGCCCAGCCTTCAGGAATCCCCACGTTTCCTGCCCTACATGTATTTGCTTTCCTGGAGTTTGAGAGCTTCTGGGTGACTCAGGGACAGGATATTTTTGTGTTCCCTAATTTTTTTATGGGGGCGAGTCTGCAGCTTAAAGTGTCAGATGGTTTCCTGCCTGGGTGCTTGGCCTCTGACATGCGTGTCCAGGCCATGTTCTTTCTGAGTCACCAGTAACCACCTTCCCCTACCTCCGCCCATCACTGGGCATGGCTGGTCACAATTATAATGCTTGATTCACTGGAACCTGGAAGAGCCTGGCTTTTGGAATAGGAATGGCCTGGAGAGGGAGAGAGGCTGGTTCTGAAGTCCCAGCACTGAGAGACTTTGACCAGAGAAGGGCAAGTCTGTGGCTAGAGGCTGCCCAGCACGCTGAAAGGTGATCAAGCTGTGACCAAAGCTGGAACTCCTAGGGCAGTGCACATCCAGTACAGCATCTAACTCTCCCCAACAACCTTATGAGCGAATTATTGTTGTGCTTGTTGGGAAATTTAAAATTCAGAGAGGTTCAGTGAATTCTTCAAGGCCACCCAGCAGAGGGAGACTTGAACCCAGATCTGGGTGCACCAAAGCTCATGCTACTTCTACCATGTCACAAGGGGACTGTTTCCTGAATGGAGAGAGGTTGCAAACATCAGTCTGATCTTTTGTGACATATGAGTATGGGGAGGGGATTCTCCCCTTGTGCCTACACTTAGTACTCCTGCTTCTAGCTGATATGTATCGACACTCCCTATATGCCAGGCCAGGCCCTGTGCCGAGCAGTTTAGATACATTTGTTGTGAACTCCTCACAGTGACTCTGTGAACTAGGTACTATTATTACACACATTTTACAGTTAAGGAAAGTAAGGTTCAGAGAGATTAAGCAACATGGCCCAAGCTGAAGTGACTAGACATGGAGGAGACAGGATTTGGGCCCAGGTCTATTGATTCCAAATCCAGTGGCTCCAGGTCAGTTTACTAAATGCCCATTTGTCTAATGACTAATTTCCCCAAATAGCCAGTTTTTAAAAAAATACCTAGTTAACCAGTTATCATTTTGTTACAGGATGTTCAATATGTTTCTTCCCTCACTCTTTGTCGCTATTACTGAGGAAAAACTCACTGCCGTCGCATTAGTTCCAACTCATAGTGGCACTACAGAACAGGGTAGAATTCCCCATAGGGTTTCCAAGGAGCAGCTGGTGGATTCGAACTGCTGACCTTTTGGTTAGCAGCCATAGCTCTTAATCACTGTGCCGCCAGTGTTCCATTACTGAGTATAGGAAAAATCTCTTTGTAAGGGAGATTTTTATACGTAACAAAGAATTGTTATGTATAAAAACACATAAGAAACAGAGTTTTAAAATATGTTTGGGGCTAGGTTCTCCTTTTGAGTTCCCAGGTGGCGCAAATATTTAACAGGCTTGGCTGCTTACCGAAAGGTTGGCAGTTTGAGTCTACCTGGCGGCACCTCGGAAGAAAGGCCTGGTGATCTACTTCTGAAAAATCAGCCATTGAAAACCCTGTGGGGCACAGTTCTTCTCTGACACGTATGGTCGCCATGAGTTAGAACTGAGTTGACGGCAACTGTTTTTTTTTTTTTTGGTTCTCCTTATACCCCAAGTGTCCCTGACTTGGCTGCTGCAGCAGCTCTCAGAGTGGTCCCTTCGAAGTCCCCTTTCCGCCTCTGAGGGTGTCAGCGTGCTGACAGCCCTCACTAAGTAAAACCTCCACTTTCCCATATTTGGTGGCCTCTCCAACCTCTTTTAATGAGCTGGAGTTCTCAGATATCTCCTTTGCATGTCCTTCTTAGCTGTGCCTCCCTCTGGAATGTAAGGGTAGCTGGTGCCTCTCGTGCTGGGGGATCTCAGTTAAAACTGAGACAGAAAATTTTATTTTCACATCATGTTACAGAAAGACAAAATGAAAAATGGCCAATTAAAATTAAATGTTAACAATAGCAGCAATGATAATAATCATAAAGTAACAAAAAAATGAGCACTTTTCATGAATTGGCCTGATTCCCAAGCTGGGTGTCTAAATCAATGTGATCTGCTGACCCTCTTCCCAATCCTGCCCTGCTCAGGCGAGACCATCAAGATCGTAATTGAGGAGTATGTGCAGCAGCTGAGTGGCTACCTCCTGCAGCTGAAGTTTGACCCGGAGCTGCTGTTCGGTGTCCAGTTCCAGTATAGCAATCGCATTGCCGTGGAGTTCAACCACCTCTACCACTGGCACCCACTCATGCCCGACTCCTTCAAAGTGGGCTCCCAAGAGTACAGCTATGAGCAGTTCTTGTTCAACACCTCAATGTTGGTGGACTACGGCGTTGAGGCCCTAGTGGATGCCTTCTCTCGTCAGGGCGCTGGCAAGGTAAGCCCCAGAGCCAGTGTTGGGGAGGGCTTGTGGGCTCTGAGAACCAACAGACGTGGGTCCAAATCCCAGTTCTTCTTCTGTAAAGTGGGGGTAGTATCACCTCCAAAGGTCGGCTGTGAGCATTCCTTCATTAATTCTCTTGTTCATTTGTCCACTTAGCAATGGCAGACATTATTCCAGGTACTGGGAAGATAGTGGTGAATAAGACACATAAGACATGCAAGACACATGGCTTCTTGTCCTCTGTGAGCTTACACCCTAGAAAGGGATTATAGTTATATGACAGCAAACACCCTTTGAGCGCTTACTGTGTGTTAGGCATTGTGCTAAGTACTTTTGGATGTTACCAGAATTATAAACACATGATAAGAACCACCACACAGAAAGCTTATGGTGTTCTGGGAGATCAGGGAGGGTTTCTCATCCAGTTTAGGGGGTTATTGGTAAGAAAGCGATGTTATGGGTAAGAAACTAAGCAGAGATCTGAAGGACGGATAGGAGTTTCCCAGGGAAAGAGGTAGTGTTAGTGATGGGGAAGGCTCTGCTTCAGATAGAGGGGACTGCAGTGGCTTCACTATGGTTGGTGTCACCCAGTATGGTAAGTCATGGTGTCACACTTCCCCCACCATGGACCTCCTCCTGTACCAGATCATACAAAATCCCTAGTAATGTTTATTATCAATTGTAATGATAGAATAATATGTGATAAATATAGTTGTAGATTGCTTAAATGTAATATTTCTTAGATTATATAAATACTAAAAACAAAATTGGTGAAATCTTTCTACAATGAATCACGAACAATGTTACAGTATTATTAGTAGTTGAGCAAAGCTTTTTTTGATTTTTCTCCTTTTCCTTTAATAACTACTTCATTCTCTAAAAAGTTATTGATGCAGATTGACAAATACCAATTACCATAGTATTGTAGCTAAAACACCAGAATATTCGACAAAACCAGTGACTATAAAAACACCAGCAGCAATGAAAACAGCAGCGCACGCATGTAGTGCATGGAAATGAAACCATGTGATTTGAAGCGTCATTGTAATTGGATAATAATGATAGCTCTGATAGGTGCATTAGAAGGTTCAAAAAGTAAATTAGTGTAAGAGTTTTAGCCCTGTAGGTATATTGATGTAAGCTGGGCTTACAAAAAATGCTTTTGTTGTTATAACTCACTACAGGGATGTTTTTATAGACAATCATTTTGGTGTCACCCCCTCTGACATTGTCACCTGGTGAGGTCTGCACGCCCCACACTCCCCTGGTGATGCCACTGGGGGACAGCATGGTCAAGGCCCAGAGACTAGAGGGCATGGCGATTTGAGGAACAGAAGGACATTCAGGATATGGTAATACATGTGAAAGCTCCTGCACATAGGTGTTTATTAAATCACAGGTCTTTTTCCCTGGAATTCCTAACCAACTCCCTCCTAAATATTCCCTTCTCCTGGCTTGGAAGCTCCCAGCTCCTTCATCTTGGCTCTCTGACTCCTTCGTTTTCATCCCTGACCCCCTGCTTCACTTTACTCCTTGCTCCTGAGCTCTATCGGGAAGTTTTGGCACCATATGGATTTTTGTTTCCTCCTGGTAATTTGACTGAAATTAGCATATGCTGCCACCAGTAGGCAGCTGCTGGCTGGTTTATGGTCTCTGTTCTCTGTGGGAACACAGATGCACAGAGATAATGGCATTTGTGTGATGAGGTGTGGTTTCCAAAGCATTTTCAAGGAATGACCATGATGATAATTATGGGAATGATGATATGGAACAAAATAGAGGGGGGACAGGAGTGTGCTGACTCTCAGGATATTAAGAAGAATGTGAGGAGTGATAAAACAGGATTTCCGCTGATAACCATCACACATGGCTAACTGCTTGAGGGTGACTATGTGGCCAACACTGTGATAACTGCTTTGCATACTTTATCTCATTTGTTTTGCCACCACCCTATGAGGTAGATGCTCTTACCTTTCCCAGTTTTACATTCGAGGAAACAGACACTTAGCTCAAGTAACATTCCCAAGGTCCCACAACTTGCAAATGATCGAGTCAGGGTGGTAACAGCCTCTCTTTATTTTGTTCCAAGGTGCATGTTTTCATCCAACTCTGTTTTTCCTCTTTCCCACCCTGTTATACTTTCTCTGTATAAACAGAACTCTCTACTCATCCTGAGCAATAGAGCCTTTTTTAACCCAATGCTCCTTAACCGCTATGAACAAGAATCTTCTTCTGGAGCCTCCTTTATCTCACCAAGTTACTTGGGTTTTGAACCCTATTTTCCCTGCCTTCACCGAGTGTTTACACCACCCCTTGGTTTTGGGATTATGTTTCAAGTTTAGTTTAACTAAATTTATTTAGATACTATAGTTTTCCTGGGAAGATTTTAGCTCCCTCCCTGCTAGTATACAACCTTTCTTCTCCCAGGCAGCTTGGCAGAAGGAAAGAGAAAGAACAGACTGTATTCACTTCTCTTCCTGTGATTGCCTTAATCTGGTCTGGAGGAACTTGATGCTTTCTGTTGCTACCTTCCTACTCCTTCTACCTTCCTACTCCTTTTAGTTTCTCTTCCTACTGGTGGCCAGTTACTAGGGGCTCCCTTCTTAATGTTAGATGCTCAGTACATCTTGATGAATCTCAGTACTATGATACAGAGAATGAAAATAAATAAATACAAATTCGTCCTTTAGGAAACAAACAAACAAAAAACCCTTGCTGTCGAGTTGATTCTGACTCATAGCAACCCTATAGGGTAGACTAGAACTGCCCCATAGGGTTTCCAAGGAGTGGGTGATGGATTTGAACGGCCAACCTTTTGGTTAGCAGCCATAGCTATTAACCACTGTGACACCAGGACTCTGGTCCCTTGGCAAGATCCCTTAAAAGATTAATTATCTCCCACAAGAAAACATCTAGAGCTAATAGAGGAATTTAGCAAAGTTGTAGGGTACAAGGTCAACAAACAATAATTGGTTGGGTTTCTATACACTGGCAGTGAGAAATCTGGAAGGGAAATTAGCAAAACAATATAATTTATGATAACATTTAAGAGAATCAAGTGCCTAGGAATAAATCTACCCAGGGACATGAAGGGCTTATACAATAAAACTGTAAAATACTGCTGAAAGAGATCCAAGAAGACTTAAATAAATAGAAAGATGTTCTATGTTCATGGATTGGAAGACTTAATATTGTTAAGATGTCAACACTATCCAAAGATTAAACGGAATCCTGATCAAAATTCCAACGGCCTTCTTTACAGAAATGGTGAAGCCAATCTTCAACTTTATATGGAATGGCAAGGGGCCCTGAATAGCTAATGCAATGTTAAAAGAGAAGACGAGAGTAGGATGACTCACACTTCCTGATTTTAAAACATACTATACAATATGTATAACGATAGACACATAGGCCAATGAATAAAATTGAGAGTCCAGAAATAAACCCACACATCTATGGTCAACTGATTTTTGACAAGGGTGCTAAGTCCATTCAATGGGGAAAGAAGTGTCTCTTCAATAAATGGTGCTGGGAAAACTGGATTTCTGCGTGCAGAAAAGTGAAACAGGACCCATACCTCACACCATACACAAAAACAAATTCAAAATGGATTAAGGACCTAAATGTGGAAACTAAAACCATAAAATTCTTAAAAGAAAAAGCAGAGCAACGCTCTCAGGCGTAGCTTTCAACAATGGATTATCTAATATATGATAACACAATCACAAACAGCAAAAGACAAAATAAATAAATAGGATCTTGTAACAATTAAAAAATTTGTTCATCAAAAGACTATAGAAATGTGAGAAGACAAGCTACCAACTAGGAGAATATGTTCAGAAGCCGTATATCTGACAAGGATCTAATAACCAAAATATATATAAAACTTTGACAACTTAACAATAAAAAGATAAATAATCCAATCATAAAATGGGCAAAGGACTTGAATACACATTTCATAAAAGAGGACATTAAAATGGCCACCACACACATGAAAAGATCCTCAGCGTCATTAGCCATCATAGAGATGCAAGTGAAAACCACAGTGAGATACCATTTCATTCCCACTAGGATGGCTAAGGTTAAAAAACAAAACAACAACAAAAAAACAGAAAATAATACGTTTAGCGAGGATGTGGGGAATCTAGAAAACTTACCCATTGCTGGTGGGAATGCAAAATGATACAGCCAAAATGGTACACAGTGTGGTGGTTCATCAAAAAACTAAAAATAGAACCATATGACCCAGCAATTCCACTCCTAGGTATATACCCAAAAGATGTGAAAGCAGAGACTCACTCAGATACTTGTACACCTATGTTCATTGCAGCAGTATTCATAAGAACCAAAAGGTGGAAACAACCTAAATGCCCATCAGCAGGTGAATGGATAAACAAAGTATGATACATACATATAATGGAATACTGCTCAGCCAGTAGAAGTAATGAAGTCTTGATATATGCTACAATATGGATAGAGCTGGAAGACATTATACTAAGTGAAATAAGTCAATTATAAAAGGACAAATACTGCATGACCTCCCTTATATAAAAAGACAAGAAAAAGCAAATATGTAGAGAACAAAGTTTATTAGTGGTTACCATGAGGGGAGGGAGCGGGAAAGGGGGATTAATGTTGATGGAAATACTTGTTGATTAAGGTTATGACTGCACAGCGATTACTGTAATTGTGGTCAATAAGTTGTGCACCTGTAAAAAGTTAAATTGGCAAAAAGTTGTGCCATAGATACATTGACAAAAAAAAAAAAAAAAAAGGAGTAGCTGCTGAGGCTGCATATATACAACCAAAAACCTCGTGGGATTTCGGTTCTTGGTTTGGAGGTTTAGGGTCGAGGTTTTATGGGACATCCCATTTAACTGGCCTAATAACGTGTTTAATGCTTCTGTTCTACCTCCTACTTTGATGTGTATTGCTTGAGGTTTTAAAAGCTTTCAAGCAGCCACCCAAGACACAACAACTGGTCTCTATTTACCTGGAACAACAGAGGAAGAAGGAGACTCAGGAACAGGAGGAGGGTATGGAATGTGTGGCCAATTGCTTCCATGAATAGCTGTCTCCTTTGCCATGAGATCAAAAGAACTGGATTGTACCTGGCTACCTTTACTAAGCATTTTGATCAAAGATTCCATTGAAGAATCCTAATCAAAGGGGGGAAAATATAGAACAGAATTTCAAATTCTCATGGACTCCAGACTTCCTAGAGCCACGAAGTTTGAATGAATGAACTGAAACTATTGCCCTGAGATAATCTTTAAACTTTAAACCAAAATACCCCTGAAGTCCTCTTAAAACCAAACGATGGTTTAGCTTAACTAGTAAAAAAGGGCAGCCTTGAGCATTATATTCGTTTAAGGTCTATCTATATGGGATCAAACTGACAACAGCAACTGGAAAGATTAGATGTGAAATTTAGGGTCAGTGAATTTATGTTAATATGGAAGGAACAACTCAGAAAAGAAGGGTGAGAATGGTTATACAACTCAAAGAATGTAATCAATGTCACTAAATGGTACATGTAGAAACTGTTGAGTTGGTGTGTGTTTTGCTGTGTATATTCTCAACAACAGCAAAAGAATTAAAATTATAAATTAAAAAAAAGCCACAGAAAGATTAATTATCCCTGTTCTATGATAAAAGCAGACTTGGAGAGTGACAAGCACATGTCAGCTCTGCTAGAACATAATTTAAAAAATATCTTAGGAGGCGAGGCCAAGAAGACAGAGTAGTCAGATGCTTCCTGTCGTCCCTCTTAAAACAAAGACCCGAAAAACAAGTGAATTGATTATGTATGACAATCTAGGAGCCCTGAACATCAAAGACAAAGTTGAGGAGTCGGACTGAGTGGAGGGGGAGGGAGAGACAGTTCAGAAACAGTGAGGATTTGCCAGACCTGACCTGGCTGGCACCCTGCAGGCTGGATCAGCCGGTGTGCAGGCCTGAGGCAAGCGGTAGTGCTCAGGATGTGTTTTCCACACCAGGAGAAATTGAGCAGTGGAAAGTCTGCTCAAGCCTGCAGAACCATGGGAAAGCAGCACTGAATCTTAGAAAGTTAAGTGCAAGCATCTAACCTACCACAGTAGATCAAAAAAAACCCTTCCCCCACTCTGGGAAGTATTTCTCTCTCATTTACCCATTCCCTCCCTGCTCTGCTCTGGTCTTGGTCCAGCTTCAGCAGTTGCCTTGCCCTCTGGGCTGGAAGTGGGACCTATCATGCCCCCCCGAGCCCTTCTCCTGGCTTTGGAGAGGGAACAAATGAACAAACCGGAAAAAACAATCTGCCAGCTCTCCTAAGCTGGGAACTCAGGGCAGGCACAGCTCTTTGCCTAGACACAGGCATAAGAGCTCCATGGCCTTTCAATGTCTTTCACCCTTGCCTAGGCCTCTGTGGGCCCATTTCAGCAGCACAGGCCCTCATTAGTACAGTACAACAGAGTATACATCTGAAGCCTATTTTCAACTGCAACAGCTAAGGGGGAGTGGCAGATTTGTGACATTTGACACTGCCCTGCACATTAAGCAGGGTACTCACGTACCCACATCAGGGGCCTGAGGACTGGTGGCTCCACTTACTCCACTTAGCAACCCACAATGGGAGTCTGAGAATAAGTGGTGCCTCCTCCTCCTTACAGCCAATAGCACTGGGTGCCCAAAGTCCAGCCGCAAAGCCCACCCACGTACATGCTCTAGGGAACAGGGACACGCCTTTCACTTAGGTACTCAGGGGTATCCATCAGCACCCTATGTTGCACAGCACATAACCACCTACTGCAGATACCTGTGCCTACCCCAATCACCCCTATGTAGCCCTGCCTGGTCTAGGACTGTAGGTGAGAGCCTGCACCACACATTTGGTGATTGATGACCTGGACACCTGAGCTGAATCCACACAAGAAAAGTAAATGAACTCCTGGCCTCACATACCTAGTAACAGCTCTAACCACCTGGTGACAGGATATGAGGCCTTCAAAGATGACAGTAATCAAAGTAGTTCACATGACCAGCCTATTTGGGCATAGCAAAACAAAACAGAACATGAAGGTAGGACACAGTAAGCAAACATACAATAAATAAATATAATAACTTATTGATGGCTTAGAGACAACAGCCAATATCAAATCATGTAAAGAGGCAGACCATGATGGCTTCAGCAAGCAACCAAAACAAAAACCAACAAACTTCCCAGAGGAAGAGAAGGTCTTGGAATTACCAGAGATAGAATTCAAAAGATTAATATACAGAGCTGTTCAAGAGATCAGGACAGAGATAAGGTAAAATGCAGAACAAGACAAGGAACACAAAGACAAAGCAACAGAGGAATTTCAGAGGGTTATACAAGAGCATAATGACAAATTTAACAGGCTGCAAGAATCCGTAGAGAGACGGCAAACAGAAATCCAAAAGATTAACAATAAAATTTCAGAATTATACAATTCAGTAGAAAGTCATAGGAACAGAACTGAGGAACTGGAAGTCAGAATTAGTGAGATTGAAGATAAAGACTTGACACCAATTTATTTGAGGAAACATCAGATAAAAGAATTAAAAAAAATGAAGAAACCCTAAGAGTTATGTGAGACTCTGTCAAGAGGAATAACCTATGAGTGATTGGAATACCAGAATGGGGGGGGGGGGGCGATAACAGAAAATATAGAGGGAATTGTTGAAGATTTATTGGCAGGAAACTTTCCTGATACCATGAAAGATGAGAAGATACCTATCCAAGAAGCTCATCAAACCCCACACAGGGTAGATTCCAAAAGAAATTCACAAAGACATATTATAATCAAACTTGCCAAAACCAAATAAAAAGAGAGAATTTTAAGAGCGGGTAGTGATAAATGAAAAGTCATCTACAAAGTAGAGTCAATAAGACTAATCTTGGGCTGCTCAGCAGAAACCATGCAGGCAAGAAGGCAATGGGATGACATATATAAAGCTTTGAAGGAAAAAATTGCCAGCCAAGAATTATATATCCAGCAAAACTATCTCTCAAATATGGTGGTGAAATTAGGGCATTTCCAGATAAACACAAGTTTAAGAAATTTGTAAAAACCAAACCAAAACTACAAGAAATACTAAAGTAAGCCCTCTGGTTAGAAAATCAATAACATCAGTTAACAACCCAAGACTAGAACTCAGGACAGAGCAACCAGATATCAACCCAGATAAGGAAGTCATAAAAATAAAGCTAAAACACTGAAAATAGGGAAACAGAGACGTCAGTATGTAAAAGATGACAACTTAAAACAAAAAAGAGAGACTAAAAAATGTCATAGATCTTTCACATGGAGAGGAAGTCAAGGTGATATAAAGAAATAAAAGACTGGTTTAAACTTAGAAAAATTGGGGTAAATATTAAGGTAACCATAAAGGAAATTAACAATCCTACACATCAAAATAAAAAAGAAGAAAAACATAAAGACTCAGCAGATACAAAATCAAGAACCACGAAAAAGATGAAAATACATGAAGAAATACAACTCAGCACAGAAAATTAAGTGGAACAAAGAAACTGGCAACAATACAAAAAACCCCACATCAAAATGACAACACTGAACTCATACCTATCAATAATTACACTGAATGTAAGTGGGCTAAATTCACCCATAAAGAGACATAGAGTTGCAGAATGGACAAAAATACACGATACGTCTATATGCTGCCTACAAGAGACACACCTTAGACTCAAAGACACAAACAAAGCTCAAAGGATGAAAAAAAAAATCAAGCAAAAAACAATTAAAAAAGAGCAGGAGTGACAATATTAATCTCTGACAAAATAAACTTTAAAGCAAAATCCACCACAAAGGATAAGGAAGAACACTGTATAATGATTAAAGGGTCAATACACCAGGAGGACATGTTGTTGTTGTTAGGCACCATTGAGTTGTTTTCGACTCATAGTGACTCTATGCACAACAGAATGAAACTCTGCCCAGTCCTGCACCATCCTCACAACTGTTGCCATGCTTGAGCCCATTGTTACAGCCACTGTGTGAGTCTCCCTCATTGAAGATTTTCTTCTTTTTCTATGACTCTCTACTTTACCAAGCATAATGTCCTTCTCCAGGTTCTTATCCCTCCTGATAACATTCCAAGAATGTGAGACAGAGTCTTGCCATCCTTGCTTCTAAGGAACATTCTGGTTGTACTTCCTATAAGACAGATTTGTTCATTCTCTTGGCAGTCCATGATATATTCAATATTCTCTACCAGTACCATAATTCAAAGGCATGAATTCTTCTTCAGTCTTCCTTATTCGTTATCCAGCTTCTGCATGCATATGAGGCAATTGAAAACACCATGTCTTGGGTCAAGCACACCTTACTCCTCAAGATGACATCTTTGCTTTTCAACACTTTAAAGAGGCCTTTTGCAGCAGATTTGTACAATGCAATGTGTCTTTTGATTTCTTGACTGCTGCTTCCATGGGTATTGATTGTGGATCCGAGGAGGACATAACTGTAATAAATATTTACACACTCTCATAGACATATACAGGACAGGGCTCCAAAATATATAAAACAAACTCTAACAGCATTGAAAAGAGAAATAGACAGCTCTACAATAATATTAGGAGACCAACACACCACTTTCAGTGAAGGACAGAGCATCCAGAAAAAAGCTCAATAAAGACACAGAAGATCTAAATGCCACAATCAACCAACTTGATCTCATAGACGTGTACAGAACACTCCACCCAACAGCAGCCAAATATACTTTCTTTTCGAACTCACGTGGAACATTCTCCAGAATAGATCACGTATTAGGACAGAAAACAAGGCTTAACAGAATCCAAAACATTGAAATATTACAAAGTGCCTTTTCTGACCATAAAGCCATAAAAGTAGAAATCAATAACAGAAGAAGCAAGGGAAAAAAAAATCAAATCCATGGAAAGTGAACAACACTTTGTTCAAAAACCACTGGGTTATAGAAGAAATCAAGGACAGAATACAGAAATTCACAGAATCAGATGAGAATGAAAACACATCCTACAAGAACCTTTAGGACACAGCAAAAGCAGTGCTCAGTGGTCAATTTATAGCAATAAATGCACACATCCAAAAAGAAGTAAGGGCCAAAATCAAAACATTAACCCTACAACTCGAACAAATAGAGAAACAGCAGCAAAAGAAGCCCACGGGCACCAGAAGAAATAATAAAAATTAGAGCAGAAATAAATGAAAGAGTATAGAAAAACAATTGAGTTAACAAGACCAAAAGCTGATTCTTTGAAAAAATTGACAAAATCAATAAACCATTGGCCAAACTAACAAAAGAAAAACAGGAGAGGAAGCAAATAACCTTGCTCATGGATAGGAAGACTCAACATTGTGAAACTGTCAATTCTACCTAAAGCGATCTACAGATACAATGCAATCCTGATCCAAATTCCACTCTTGCTTTTTTGGTAGTTATTTGCTTGATATATTTTTTCCATCCTTTGATTTTTAATAAATTTACATCTTTATTTCTAAGATGTGTCTCTTGTAGACAGTATATTGATGGATCCTGTTTTTAATCCATTCTGTCACTCTGCATCTATTTATGGGTTCATTTAGGCCATTTACATTCAGTGTAATTATTGATAGGTGTGAGTTTATTGCTGTCATTTTGTAGTGCTTTTTTTTTTTGTGTGTGGTGCTAACATTTTCTTTGTTTCTCTTACTCTCCTATGGTGAGTTCCTTTTGTTGATTTCTTTTTCATTTCATTTTTGTAGATTTTGTTTTTATTGAGATCTTATGTTTTTCTTCTTTATTTTGATGAGTAGGTTTGTTAACTTTCTTTGTGGTTACCGTGAAATTTACCCTTATCTTCCTAGTTTTGAACCAGCCTATTATTACTTGGTATTCCCTTGCCTTCCTCTTCATTAGAAAGTTCTATACCTACACTGTTTATTCCCTCTTTTATTGTTCCGATGTTGTTGTCATTTACAGATTAACCTCCCTGGTTCCATGTTGCAATTCTTTTGGCTTTGAATAGTCCTTGAGAGTTCATTTCCTAGGTTGGTATCTGGCTGGTACAATCTTGTGTCCTAGATTCAGGCTGTGGTCTGATGTTTGTTCTCAGACTGAAGGACTCCCTTTAATAATTCTTGTAAGTTTGGTTTGGTTTTTACATATTCCCTTAAGTTCTGTTTATCTGGAAATGTCCTAATTTCACCATCATATTTGAATGAAAGTTTTACAGGATATATTATTCTTGGTTGGTAATTTTTTTCTTTCAAGGTTTTATATATGTCATCCCATTGCTTTCTTGCCTGCATGGCTTCTGTTGAATAATCAGAGCTTAGCCTTGTTGTTTCTCCTCTGTGTGTGACTTTTTGTTTTTCTCGAGCTGCTCCCAGGATTTTTTCTTTGTCTTTGGTTTTAGCAAATGTGATTATGATATGCCTTGGTGTTTTTCTTTTGGGGTCTATCCTATATGGGGTTCGTTGAGCTTCTTGGTTGATCAGCTTTTCATTATTCATGATATTAGGGCAGTTTTCTGTCAGCAATTCTTCAATGATCTTCTCTGTGTTTTCTGTTTTCTCTCCCTGTTCTGGAATTCCAATCACTTGTAAATTTTTGCTTTTGATTGTATCCCACATAAATTCTCAGGGTTTCTTCATTTTCCTTCATTCTTTTTCCTTAAACAGAGTTATATCCAAGTGTTTGTCTTCAAGTTCGCTGATTCTGTCTTCTGTTGTTTCAAACCTGCTCCTCAGCCCTTCTATGACACTGTCCATTTCTGAAATCTTGTTGTTTATCTTTTGGATTTCTAATTGTTGTTTTTGTATCAATTCTAGTTGTGAGCTTATTTTGGTGCTTTGTTCCTGTATTAGTTTCCTGAATTGTTCCATTTTTTTGGTCTGCATTTTCCATGAATTTGTCTGCCTTTTCCATAAGTTTGTCTATTTTTTCCTCATTTTCACCTGCTTTTTTGCTTCAATTCTTGGGTTGCTCTGAATATTAGAGATTTGAATTCCCTGTCAGGTGGTTCTAGTGCCTTTTCTTCTACTGGAAAGTCATCTGATGTTTTATTTTGGACACCTACTGGAACCATCCTGTCCTTTTTTTTTTTTTTTTTTAATGTTTTGGTATTGTCTGCTGTCTTCAGGACATTCAGTAGTTATTTTCTTTGTTTCTTGATTGTAGATTTGTTTGCTTTGTCCTGCTTGTTTGTTTTATTTGGTTATGTCTGAGTAGGCAGACTGTGTGTTCTTTGTTGTTTGCTAGTCTGTAGTCACAATACTTTTCACTTCCTTGTCCAATGAGCAGGGCCAGTCAATCAGCTATGGTGCAGCAGGGCATATCCAGCTGAAGGGAAGGGTTTGGGATGGATTGTTTGTGCACATAGTAGGGCCGACAGGGTGGGCCAGGAGTCAGTGCTGGGCAGGTTCCACTAGGTCGTGCCTGTACTGCTCAGGGGTGTGATTTTCAGTGCTTGGTGTAGGTAGGCAGGAAAAAGGGAAGAGGTTGTGATGTGTGGAGCTAATAGGGGTGTGGGGAAGAGGAGAGAGAAACAGGAGCTAAAAAGAAAGAAAGAAAGAAAAAAGTGCTAAGGGAGCTTGCTGTTGGAGTGGAGAGAAAAGAAACTGAGAAATGGGGAAAAGCAAAAAGAAAAAAAAGGAAAAGGGAAAAAGGAAAAAGGAAAAAAAATAGATAAAAATTTGGAAAAGAAAAAAAGAAAAGCCCCAGGAGTCCTGAAGTCCCATCATTGGGGGTGCTAAGACTGGGGAAGTGGCTCCCAGGCTGCATGGTATAGCCCAGCTAGAGAGGGTATAGATATCACACAGCACCAGGTATTCAGGAGACAGGAAAAAAAGATAAGTGTAGAGAAAAAAGAACTGAGAAATGAGGAAAGACAGAAAGAGAAAAAGAGAGAGAAAAGAAAAAAAAAAAAAAAGGAAAGAAAGAAGGAAAAAAAGAAATGCCCCCAGGGATCCCACCTACGTGGCGGCTGCGCAGAATAGAGAAGTGACTCCTAAGTTGTGCAATGCAGCCTGGCTAGAAAGGGCTCCCAATCTGCGAAAAGAAAAACAAACAAAACAAAACAAGGTAAAAAAAAGCCCCAGGGATCCCACCAGCATGGCATTGTGGGCCAGGGGAGTGGTTTCCCTGTTGAGCGTGGCTTCACAGCCTTTCAAGAAGAAGCAAAAATGGCACAGGGAGCCAGGTGTTCCAGAGAAAGGAGGAAGAGGTGGTAGGAGGCACAGAGGAAACCAAAGAGACAGGAAGAACCAACACCAGCTCAGGAGCCCAGCCAGTGTGGGCAGGTCGAATCCAAGGAGACTGAGGCCAAAACAGTTGCTTCCTGGCCAAGAGACTGTGGCTGGCAGGAAGGAGAGGAGGCTGAAGTGGGGAGGAAGAATGGAGAGTTAGGAAAGCATGTATCGCTGGTTACCAGGTGCTCTGTCTCCTGCTGGGAACTTCATGAAGCTGCTTTCTCATACTCCCTGTCCGCCGATCTCTGACACTGGTGGGGTGAATACAAGTGGCACGGATTCTGTACTTCTTGGCTGGCCGAGCCACTGCAGCCAGCCAGCTCAGAGGTAGAGCAGCGGGGAGAGAATGGGGGGTGGGAAAGTGTATATTACTGGTTACCAGGTGCTCTATCTCCTGCTGGGAGTTCTGTGAAGCAGCTTTCCCGTGGTACCTGTCTGCTGATCCCCGACAGGAGTCCAAAATGGCAGATCCGTGCTGTGTTAGTGATGGGGCCCTCTGCAGGTATCTCTCCTTGCTCTCTGTCCTCTGTCAGTTCCTTATTCCATTTGGTGCTTGGCTGAGTTTTTTATCTCTTCATTTGACACTTCAGGTTCCAGGAATGATGTTTGTCTCTGTTTTACTTAGTTTTTCGGGTCTTTGCTGTAGAGGGACGGTGTGGTGCTTCCCCCTATGGCACCATGTTGACTGGAAGTCCTCTTGATCCAAATTCCAATGACATTTTTTAATGAGATGGAGAAACAAATCACCAACTTCATAGGGAAAAGGAAGAGGTCCCAGATAAGTAAAGCATTACTGAAGAAGAAGAACAAAGTGGGAGGCCTAACACTACCTGATCTTAGAACCTATTATACCACCATGGTAGTCAGAGCAGCCTGGTATTGGTACAACAGATACATAGACTGATGGAACAGAAATTGAGAATCCAGACGCAAATTCATCCCCCTGTGAGCAGCTGATATTTGACAAAGGCCCAAAGTCCGATAAATGGGGAAAAGACAGTCTTTAACAAATGGTGCTGGCATAACTGAATATCCATCTGCAAAGAAATGAAACAAGACCCATATTTCACACCATGCACAAAAAGTGACTCAAAATGGAGCGAAGACCTAAATATAAAATCTAAAATGATAAAGATCATGGAAGAAAAAGTAGAAACAATGCCAGGAGCCCTAATACATGGCACAAACAGAATACAAAGCATAACTAATGATGCACAAATGTCAGAAGAGAAACTAGATAACTGATAAAAAAAAAAAATAGCTCCTAAAAATTAAACACTTATGCTCATCAAAAGACTTCACCAAAAGAGTAAAAAAGAGAACCTACAGACTGGGAACAAATTTTTGGCTACAACATATCCGATTAGGGTCTAATTTCTGAAATCTACAAGATACTGCAAAACCTCAATTACAAAAAGACAAATAAAAAAAGGGCAAAGGATATGAACAGACACTTCACCAAAGAAGACATTCAGGCAGCTAACAGATACATGAGGAAATGCTCATGATCATAAACCATTAGAGAAATGCAAACCAAAACTGCAGTGAGATATCATCTCACCCCAACAAGGCTAGCATTAATCCCAAAACCACAAAATTAATAAATGTTGGAGAGGTTGTGGAGAGGCTGGAACACTACACACTGCTAGTGGGAATGTAAAATGATGCAACCACTTTGGAAATCGATTTGGCACTTCCTTAAAAAGCTAGAAATAGAAGTACCGTATAATCCAGCAATCCCACTCCTTGGAATATATCCTAGAGAAATATAAACCGTCACACCCATGTTCATTGCAGCACTCACTGTTCACAATAGCAAAAAGATGGAAACAACCTAGGTGTCCATCAACAGACAAATGGATAAACAAATTATGGTATATTCACACAATGGAATGCTTCGCAACGGTAAAGTACAATGATGAATCTGCAAAACATCTCACAACATGGATGAATCTGAAAGGCATTATGCTGAGTGAAATTAATCACAAAAGGATAAATATTGTATGCGACCACTATTATAAGAAATCAAGAAAAAGTTTAAACACAAAAGAAAACATTTTTTGATGGTTACAAGGAAGGGGAGGGAAGGAGAGAGAAATTGACTAACTAGATAGTAAAAAAAACTAGATAGTAAACAAGAATTATCTTAGGTGAAGGGAAGTACAGCACACAATACAGGGAAGTCAGCATAACCGGACTACACCAAAAGCTAAGAAGTTTCCTCAACACAACCAAACACTTCGAGGGACAGAGTAGCATGGGAGTGGGTCTGGGGGCCATGGTTTCAGGGAACATTTAGGTCAATTGGCATGACGAAGTTTATTAAGAAAAGGTTCTGCATACCACTTTGGTGTGTGGTGTCTGGGGTCTTAAAAGCTTGGGAGCGGCCATCAATTGGTCCCACCCCGTCTGGAGCAAAGGAGAATGAAGAATACCAAAGACACCAGGAAAATATTAGCCCAAGAAAAAAAGGGGCCACATAAACCAGAGACTCTCTCAGACTGAGTCCAGAAGAGCTATGTGGTGCCCGGCTACCACCAAAGACTGCGCTGACAGGGAACACAACAGCGTCCCTGATGGAGCAGGAGAAAAGTGTGGTGCAGAGCTCAAATGCAAGTGAAAAGACCAGACTTAATGGTCTGACTGAGACACGGCCCCTGGACTCTGTTAACCCAGAACTAAAACCATTCCTGAAGCCCATCTTCAGATAAAGATTAGAGTGGACTATAAAACATAAAATAATACTCCTGAAGAGTGTGCTTCTTAGTTCAAGTAGATACACGAGACTAAATGGGCTGCTCCTGTCCAGAGGCAGGATGAGAAGGCAGAAAGGGATAAGGGCTGGTTGAATGGACACAGGAAATGAGGGGTGGAAAGGGGAAGTGTACTGTCAACGTATATATAGGGATTGCAACTACGGTCACATAACAATGTGTGTATAAATTTTTGTATAAGAAATTAACTTGAGCTGTAAACTTTCATCTAAAGTACAAGAAAAAGTAAAAAATATCTTAGGAAAGCCATAAAGTGGAATTCTTTTCTGATTCCCCAACTCCTGGCACCCCAAACTAGCATTCCCTCATCCTTCTGTTCAAATCACTTATTGGTTCAGAAACCCTTTTGCCTTTCTAACTTTTTTCTCCAGAGGTGGGGTGCCCTCCCCTTCTGCTTGAGTTCTTGGCTATGGCCATGCTGGCCATCTCCTCTGCAGAGTCCTTTTGCTGAACCTAATAGGTCCAGAACCTTCCTTATCATGGCCTTGAAGGTTCTCAGCTAGATTTAAAGGATTAGGCAACAGTGTGAGTTGGCGAGCTACTAGACGGATCCTCCTGGCCCACTAAACACTTTAAAGCTGAAGAAACCGAGATTCAGAGGGGTCTGTGAGAGATCAGGACAGTGGTGGACCTAGGGCCGGATCCCCAGCACTGTGGCTGCAAGGCTGAGCCATGCTTTCTGTCCTAGCTCAGGGGAGACACCTGGCCTGAGGTTCTATTCTGAGGGCTCTAACACAGACTGCAGGACAGTTTAGCCTGGCCTACAGCCCACAGCTGTGCTCATCTCTTGGCAGATCGGTGGCGGTCAGAACTTGGACCAGCATGTCCTGCATGTTGCCGTGGAGGTCATCAAGCAGTCTCGAGAGTTGCGGCTGCAGCCCTTCAATGAGTACCGAAAGAGGTTTGGCATGAGGCCCTACACCTCTTTCGAGGAGCTCACAGGTGAGCAGCTGTTTCTTGGACACAGTCCCTGCCCTTGAGGGACTCACAGTAAAGTGAGACAAAGCCAAGAAAACAGAATCAGATGATAGATTGTGGCCTAGTTGTAAGGATATGAGAGCACTGTGCCTGGGGTGGAGAGCAATGATAAACAACCGTGCTTGGGGAAAGAAGGTGGCTTTTCAGCTGCCTTTGAAGGATAAATAGTAATTTTCCAGATGGAGAATAGAGGGAAGAGCAATTTAGGTAAAGAAACAGAAAGTACAAAGGCATAGGGGTCAGAAAGACTGCACCTATTCAGGAAAACAGTGAATAGTAGGTACGGCTGGAACATGGGGCTTAGGTGAAAGGTGTTAGTGATGGGCAGTTGGGGCCAAATTGTGTACAATTTTGGGTACCATGCTAACGATATTGGGTTTTATTCTGTCTAAACAAACAGACAAACAAAAAACTGAAGCCAGTTTCCTTCAAGTCAACCCTAACTCATGGCGACCCCATGTGTGTCAGAGTAGAACGGTGCTCCACAGTGTTTTCAGTGGTTGATTTTTCAGAAGTGGATCACCAGGCCTTTTTTCTGAGTGCTTCTTGATTGACAAAAACCTCTAAGCTTTTGGTTAGCAGACAAGCATGTTAACCATGTGCACCATCCATGGACTCCTTATTCTGTCTAGTGATTCCTGTATGCCTATTTATGGACCAGCTACATAAGAATCACTTGGAAAACTGATTAAAAATACCAAATCCCAGATATCACTCCCAGAGATTATGATTCAGTAGGCTTGGGTGGTACACAAGAATCTGTACATACATATTTTTATTGGAGACCTCCAGCTGCTGGGCAGCTAATTTTGGGGGCCCTTGTCACAGATAACAGGGAGCCATTGAAGGATTTTGAGCAAGATGTGACATGACCCATGACTCTGCACTACTGCCACATGGAAGATGGTTTTGAGGAAATGGGTAGCGTCACTCAATGTTTGTCTCTCTTTGGTCCCTATCAATGCACATGTGAGTCTCACATAGAGGCAGATCCTGGGGCCAGTGGAGGAGATCCCCATAACCCTGAAATGGCAATCTTTGGGTTTGTCAAAGAGCACCCATTCTTTAATCTCCTGTGTCAAATAGTCCAGAGTGGCAGAAAGAACACTGTCACCAAATATGAACTTGGACTAGTTCTTTGAGTTTCTGAACTCCAACAGAATGAAGGGGCTTGGACTAGGATAAGACCTTGAAGCTGTCTGTGAAGAAAGAAAGATGGGTAGCATTCTCCCTGTCATAATGATTGGGTAATTAGGGACCAGAGAAGTGATATGAGTTGCTCAAGGTCCCACCGTTTGGCGGCAGATCCAAGCCCCTTATTCTCTCTTCAGTAGCACATTCCTTCCCAAGATCCATCCTTGGAGGAGTGTCAATCTGTGCTTTCCACAATGTCAACCAGGCCAGATTTTAGGTCATGTCCAGTTGCTTGAACTGCTGTTCTGAAGCCTCTTATTCTCCCCAGTAAAAGATGGACCTAGAAGATTCTCTCCCCAGATTGACCTTACTGGCTGCACAGCTCTGACTCTAGCCTCTGTCCCTTGTAGGAGAGAAGGAGATGGCAGCTGAGTTGGAAGAGCTATATGGTGATATCGATGCCATGGAGTTCTATCCGGGGCTGCTTCTTGAGAAGTGCCATCCAAACTCCATCTTTGGGGAGAGTATGATAGAAATTGGGGCTCCCTTTTCCCTCAAGGGCCTCCTAGGGAATCCCATCTGTTCTCCGGAGTACTGGAAGCCCAGCACATTTGGCGGCGAGACAGGTTTCAACATTGTCAAGACTGCCACACTGAAGAAGCTGGTCTGCCTCAACACCAAAACCTGTCCTTATGTTTCCTTCCATGTGCCTGACCCCAGTCGGGATGACTGGTTTACTGTGGAGCGGCCGTCCACAGAGCTCTAAGGGGACAATGCAGCAGCATTCTGGAGGATGGAGCTTTGTGCTTATCATTCCAGAATGCTGAGGCCAGGATTGATAGTCTTAAATGTTGAGGCCAACTTTGATAGCCTAGTTTGGCATTAAGACTGTTGGGACTGACCTTTAGAACTTTGAATCCCTCACCAATTATCTGGAATGTTGTGGTTTTGTTTGTTGTTCTAGAATGCTGAATTCCTGGTTAATCATCCAGAATGTTGGGAGTGGCTCTCACTTGGCATGCCAGAACACTGGGTTCCTGGTTAACAAACTAGAATGTCAGATTTCTGGTTGATTTGGAATATAGGCATTTTAGAATGTGGAGCTCCTGGTTAAATCATCTAGAAAGTTAGGGGGCTCTTATTTTGCATTCTAGAATTGTGGGTGACCTTCCCAGGATGTTAACTTTATGACTGGTGATCCAGAAAGTTATGTTCCTGCTTGATGACCCAAAACAGTGACTAGTGTGCCAGAATAGTCCTGATCTGAATGCCTAGAATGTTAATTTGATTATTTTCCTGTTCAATGAGATATCCATAGAGCAGGAGCATCTAATGTCCAATAAGAATGCATTGTCTGAACCCGTACCTGCACTGAGGGAGCAAGAAGGTGGAGTATATTTCTTGGGACTCCTATTTAGATCCTGGTCCAAGGATGTAGATAGAACAGTTGAGCCTTTCCGTGCCTTTGCTTGTAAACCACCAGGGCCTGGTCCCCAAGCAGATCTTGAATCACGGCAACTGTTTCTCATGAGGCTAATAAAATTCTCTTTCCAAAGTTGCATGCTGTGTATCTCTTTTGGTCCCATCCTCAAACGTAGGGGCCTTTTTCCTAGCCACAAGCTATGTGTGATGAGATTGCAGCATGAGACTTTCTACTGGGATCACCTGGGCTCTGTCACTGTGTATATGTCCTACCACTGGTGCTTTTCTTTCTCCTGTGGCTTAGGCATTACCTTTTCTAGGCTGCTGTACTATAATACACAACGTCCCAGCCCCGAGAGATGTAGCATTATTTACACCATCCTCCTTTACAGAGAGTGTGACAGATGAGGGGCATCTGGGGAGGAGAGCACTTATTGTGGGCCAGCTTCACAGTTTAGTTTTCATTTATCCTTGCACCAACATTATGAAGTAGGTGATATATCCCCATTTTAAAACAGTAGCAACCAAGACTCGGAGTGGTTACACAACATACCCCACAGGAGCCAGAGCCAAGCTTGGTACTCAGGTCTGTCTGAGTCTAGATGTTGTACTGTTTGACCCACTCAGTTTTCCCCGGCTTCCTGATATGACTCAGTGCCAGGGTTATCTTGCCTGTCTGGCCTAGGGTCAAAGACAGAGGGTGGGATGGAACCGTGTAGCTCCCACTTTACATGCACACTTTTCATTCAATTACAACTATTTATTTTCCTAAATGCTTACTAAGTGCCAGGTACTTTACAGGTTTGGGGATACAGCAGTAAGTGATCAAGACAGACAAGCTTCTGCCCTTATAGAGCCCACATTCTAATGGGTTAGAACAGACTATAAACAAGAAAGCAATTAAAGAAGATAACTACAAGGTGAGTGTGAACTTTGCTCTGTCCACTCTGCTCTCTCCTCGCCCACTCTGCTGCAGAGACCTGAGATGGAGCAGTGGTGATCCAAGGGCATACATCCCCTTTTCCCTCTGGTCTCAGCCCTGAGACCCCTTCTCCAGCCATGCAGACCCCTGTGGCCAATGAAGAGAATGGAGAGGACAGAGGGGTAAGGTAAGAGACTAGGGGAAAGAGGAAAGGTCCTTTGTGTTCCACACACATGGGCTTAGAGTTCCTCAAAAAGATGATAGACTACAACTGGGGAATTGGGTCACTGGGGCTGGGGCTGCTGTCTTACAGTTCAGAAAATCTTTGTTTCCTCCTTAGTTGGGTGAGGACCATTCCCACCATCCTCTCAGGGCTTTGTTGAATGCAGAGTCTTCCCTGCTTCCCAGTTGCTCTGAAGTACAAGAATCTTTCAGTGTGCTGGAAGTGGGCAAGGAGTGGCTGTGTCCTGTCCTTGCTTGCCCAGTATATATATTCCCACTCTTCTATAAACACACCTACTTTGCCTGAGAGCCCTCCCCTCTCTCATTAATTTCAGTCTAGGTGGTTCTGTCAATGGCACTACCCTGGCCAAGGGGTGGGCCTGTGAAACAATCTCGGCCAATTTGACACCCTGTCCTTGTAATTGATACTTGAATGGAGTTATATGCAGCCTGAAGATGGCTGACTCAACCCCACAGCTGGGCCCTGAAAAGACTATCCTTTGGTTTCTGATTCTGAGATCCCCAGAGCAGCCTGGATTCCTGACCTTCAATGAACTTTAGCTTTTCCTTCCATCCTGGCTGCTCCAGGAATTCCTCTTTTGCTTAAATCAGTCAGAGTTGGTGTCTGTTGCTTGCAACCAAACCCTAATGGCTGCTGGCAAGAGGCTGTGCCCAAAGTGACAGAGGCACTACAGTGGTGCAGGAGGGAGTTTTGATCAGCGGAGACACAATCAGATTCATGTGTGAGAAGGAGTGTGTTCAGCTGAGGTGGACGACAGACCAGAGCAGAGGCACGGTAGCCTGACAGAACAGTGAGAAGGCTGCTGCCATGGTCCAGCTGAGAGATGGAGGCAGCTGGGGCCAAACAAAGTGCTAAGAGGGTGGGAGGATGGGATAGATTCCAGGGATGTTTCCTTCTCAAATCCAGTTGCCTAGGTTAGGTGGAACTTGCTTTGTATGAGAAACCGTGTATGACATTTTTGCAAACTGGAACTTACGTCAAATGCACCAAGAAGGCTTCTTCAGAGAGAACGATCTTAGTGTGAACGCTCATTCCTGGAGTTTTGATCTGGTGGGTGATTCATTCAGGACTTTTAGTGGAAGTAACAGAATCCATTCTAGCCAGTTTTAAGCATGAAGGAATTTATTATAAAGCATTTTGTAGCTTGAAGAACCATTAGGAAGGACAGAGAATTTGGCTCGGAGGCCTCATCCCACCATTCCAGTGAAGATGCCACCAGGTCCCGGCATCTCAGATTGCACCTCTGCTGCCAAAATCCCACTACTGCTGCCCTAAAGCCGGTTGCTTTTCCAGCCACCCGGGCCAGAAAATGGGTCCCCTGTGATCTCTGCCTCCTCACTTTGCTCTACTTAGAATTAAAAAAAAATCTTAAATACCTGACTGATGGAGCCTAGCGCATATGTCTGTATTCCAGATCCAAGGGAGGATGGGAAAATGAGTTTTCTGGCTTGTACCCTGGGGAGAGGAGACCCATAATGTGGGAAATTCTCCATATCTACAAAGAGTGTTCAGAGGGGCTAGGAAGCAGAAGTTTCTTTCAGTGGATCCAAGTTAGTATCACAGAGAATATCGCAGATGCACCACAGTTGACTTGATAGCATCTAGATGTAACTGCAAGCAAAGAACTTAAGTGAAATGAGGGAAATACAGAAGAACAGAGATGCAAAGGACTTTAGAGTACATACAGTACAATCTTCTAATAATGTTTGCGTAAAAGGGGTCAAAAAACGTTAGGCATGCCTATAATCCAGTTTTTTGTGATTAATTATACTTTTCCTATAAAAATGGACTTTTAAATTACAATTACTATGTGTGAATGGCACTAAAGGATACCAAAACTTAAAAAGTACTCTTATAGGGCACTCTTAAGGGAACTACAGTGGAACATTTCCCTCACTATCTTACCCATTATTGATATTTAATTTGAAGTTGGTTTTTCCCCAGGCCTGGTCAAAATACTTCTTTATACTTTTCGTCAAAACGGCTTTTGAGACATTTGCGCAATTATGGCCTTGGTATCTTGAGTTTTAGGATAACGTGGCAGTGCATCCTTGAAGACTTCTATGGCAGGTCCTCCGCTGCCCCTCCCCTCCATTGCAGTATAACGTATACACAAGAAAGTTCATTAATTTTTTTAATTTTTAAATTGAGGTAAGTATATATATATATATATATAAAACAAAACATTTGCCGTTTCAACATTTCTTACAAGTACAATTCAGTAACATTAATTACGTTTATCACATTGTGCAAGTATTACCATTATGTGTTTCCAAACTTTTCCATCCCCCCTTAACAGAAGCTCACTGCCCCCCTAAGCAATGACTCCCTCCTTCCCCTTCTCTCTCGCTCCTGGTAAGCATTAATAAACTCTGGTCTCTATACATTTGCCAATTTTAGATATTTCACGTAAATGCGATCATACAATCATAAAATTTACCATTTATCCTTTTGTGAATGACTTATTTCACTTTGAATAATGTTTTGAAGGTTCATCCATGTTGTAGTATGAATCAGTGTTTCATTTCTCTTCGTGGCTGAGTAATAGTCCATGGTGTATATGTACCACATTGTGTTTATCCATTCATCTCTTGGTGGACATTTAGTTTGTTTCCACTACAGTGCACTGTTTAGTGAATTTTTATTTATGTATAAACACAAATAATCACTAAACAAACTAAGATATAGAACCTTTCTAACACTCTAGAAGGTTCTCTTGTGCCCCTTCTCAGTCAACAACCCTCCAAAGATAACCACTATTCTGACTTCTGTCATCGTTGATTAGCTTTTCCTGCTCGTGAATGTCATGAGTGCAGTCCCACAGTATGTGTTGTGTCTGATTTCTTTTGCTCAGCATAATGTCTTCTGACATCCAAGAGACATTATGTGTATCAGTAGCTTGATATTTTTTAAATTGCTGTGTAAGCTTCATTGTAAGAATATACCACAATTGATTATTTAGTCTACTGTTGATGGATGTATGGGTTGTTCCATTTTTTTGGGTATTATGAATAAAGCTGCCTTTATGGCAGAGCTCTGTTTAAAACATCATCTGTTATATACGTTTTTAATGGGAAATGGTCCTTGTTCTCCATTCAAAATCCCCTGCAGGTCTTCCCTGGCTTTGTAGCCTGATGGAAAGAGAAAATAAATTCACAAGTGTGACATATACCATGAGAAAAGGTGAAAGGGAATAAATACTAAGAGCCTACTCTATGGCTTTACCAGTATATGTCATTAAATCTTCATAACAACTCTGAGGTAGGTTTTCCTATGTCACAGGTGAGGAAATTGAGATGCAGAGAAGTTAGGTGACTTGTCCAGAGCCATACAGCCAGGAAGTAGTGGGAGGCAGTATGAAATTCCAAAGCTTGGCCTCTTTCCACCACGTGGCCTTGTCCAAGACATCTGGAACCATAATCACAGTGGGGGTGGGGGAGTAGACAGTATAGGGTGAAGTGATATGGTGGGCGTTGGTAATGTTAATGTGTGTCCAGGTGACGCTACTAATAAGCCTTGGATGGAGACCTCTGCACCATGTCGTGCAGCCTGTAGGCCATCTTTTTCCTCTTTGGATGAATCTCCCCATGACTCACTTTTTCCAGGCTTTCTTTCTCTTTTCTAATCTATGACTTGAACTCTTCATACCACACTGGTGTTCACTGAACGTAACTGGTCCCGGTCCCCTGAAATCTGAAAAGAGCGGAGCCCCACCCTACTTCCTACAAGTGGGCACCATAGCGGTGCCCATTTATCTCCCCACCTGCTAGCTCACTTATGCTTCTCTCCGTGCTCTCTAGCAGCTCTCAGTGATGCTCCAGATCCAGGGCTCTGCCCTGCCTGGCGTGGTGATTCTTCTGTGCCTGGCCTAGTCTTAGTTCTCAGTTCTTGCCCCCAGGGGAGGGTCTCAAGGCAGGTCCTAGTTTCCTTCTCTTATGCACCCCATGGGATGCAGAAAGAGACCAGACAGTGTTGTTTTTTTTTTTATTGTAGTAAAATATGCAAAACAAAGTACTTACCATTTTAAAGTGTACAATTGAATGTACACTCACAATTTTGTGCAGCCATCACCACTATCTAGTTCCAGAACATTTTATCACCACAAAAGGAAACTCTGTACCTATTCAGCAGTCATTCCCCATTTCCTCCTCCCCAGCCCCTGGAAATCACTCATCTGCTTTCTGTCTATAGTTTTTTAAAAACTCTTGCTACTCATCGGTCGTTGTGTTAATCTCATTATTCACAATACCTTATTAATTCTCATAAGAGCAGCTCTGTGAAATTGGCATTCTTCTTTCCATTTCACAGATGAGAGGATTGAGGCTTAGAATGAAGAGATTTCTATGAGGTCACAAAGCCTGTCAATGGCAGAGCCTGGACTAGAATTCCCAGCCCAGTGCTGCTTCCAGTTCGTGCTAAAAGACGGCCAAGATCTAAGAGGCTTTTTTTTTGGTCGTAAATATGACGCAAATCTGCATGACTCCTAGATTCATGTTCGTTCCATTCTGAAGGTCAGCGGTAACAAAAAAAGTGCAGTTACCACGCATTCAAATGACTTTTGCTCTAGGAATTTTCCACTATCTGAGATGCTGGATTGAAGGAAATAGCTTGATGGTAAGATCCCAGATGTGACTCGGACACTGTTGGTTGCTTTCACAAATCTTGGGATGCTGCACAGGGCAGCTGAATAAGAATCAAGGAATGACTTTAAGTGTGTGACAGACTGAGGGGGTCTCATGTACGGAAAGGTGCCAACTGCCTGGTTCTTGTCCAGTGATCATTTAAGTTTCTCAGTTCAAGAGCTTGGGCCCCTGGCTGACTTCCCTTGCAGTCCTGGAAATGAAAGAAGCAGCTGCAATCTCCTTGTCCACAAAAAGAAAGGGGGTTTACTTTTACCATTTCCTGGTAAATGAAAGACCTCTGTAATACTTTAACTTCATTTGCTCAATTTTTGCCTTTTAAACTACGTTGTCATGTATTTTAATTCAACATTCATTTTTAACCTCAGAAGACATCTGTATTATTGCTTTAAACAGGCATTGTTTATTAAGATTTGTCACATTTTTATCCTTTTCATTGTGCTCATTTCTTCCTGTGTTTTGTCTGTCCATCTAGGATCATTTTCCGTCTCCCTAAAGAACATCCTTTAGTGTTTCTTTTGGTGTGGGGCTTCCAGATATACCCAGGTTGTGCTCTCTTTACTCACTGTCCTGTCTGTATCTTAGGCTGCTATGTAGTTAAGCCCTCACTGATATCTTTAAGAAGGACCTCTCCTTTCTTTATTTTGGCTATTCTTATAGGTTATCTTTTTTGTCTTTCTATCCCCCCACCAATATCTCACTTTTTTTTTCTTTTTCTACCAGAGAGGCACACTACTAGTGTCCCTTGTAGCCCATCCACCAAGAACTTGGCTCTAAAAGTTATTCTTGCACAGCACCCCAATTATCCAGATCATTATAGGGCAGTGTAAAATCACGATA